>NW_024070188.1:63352876-63956855 GCF_014754425.2 Oryx dammah
CTTGCCCTGGGTTACAGGCTTTATAGGAATTGGTACCTCACTTTATCTTCATAGCATTAGCCTCGTTTTGTAAATATGGAAATGGAGTAAAGCAACTTTACTTGTGGCAAGTTGACAAGTGGGCAACAGATTAGAACCTAGAGCTGGCCTCAAAGCTCTGCTGCCAAACAGTGTAAAATAACAACTTGATAATATTTGCAATAAATTACTATGTTTTCTAATCTAAAAATAAAAATATCCATTTATATCTCTGAATAAGAAAAAGATCTTAAAAAAGAAAAGAATCTATAGTAAAGCCAGTAGTGTAGTACAATGAATGGAACACTGTAAGTATCAGCACACTGGCTCTGTCATTTACCAGCTGTATGTTTTGAGCAACTCAACCGCCCTGTGTTAAGAACAGAATAACTTAAATAGCATCGCCATGCTTCATGTTAAGGGATCGCTTAGTACAGGGTGAATTTTATTTTATTTTTTTTTAATATCGAGTTTAAAGTGGACTTGCTTTCAGAACTTAAATGCAGCTTGATTTATAAATGCAGTTTAATCGATCAATAATGTTCATTAATATCTCATGTCCTTAATCTGGAAGGAATGGACAGTCACAAATGAAACGTAAGAAACCATGATTTCTTGTGTCCAATTGCTTAATTTACAAAGGGAGATCACCTACCATACCAGAAGGTGTTTTGTGAATTTTGGATACTGTTAAGTCCTGCATTTCAGAACTTTGAGGTCCTGTCTGGAAATCAGACAAGTTCCCACCAGATGGATGGTGAGGCCTGAAACATGGTCTCTTTGGCAGACTGCCAAATTATCAAAAAGTGGGCTTAACTAAAAAACACATTTGCCCAGGCTTTTTTTTTTTTTAATCTGCTATGCTTTTAAAAATTAGAAAACTAATTATAGCCAGAGTTAAACTTAGCATTCATTTAGCCATTATTACATAAAAATAGACATAGAACAGATGAAACGATATAGAGCACCATTGAAGAGGAAAGCCACATACATTCTAGTCCTTTTTACAGGACACTTACTTCGTCTATTGTGTTTTTGTCTTCAGAATTAAACCCATCTTGGGTGGACTTTTCTTTTTAAAGATTCTAGATAGTTTATAAGGTGCCAAAATGTTTGCAGTCTTTTTTGGCTATATGCTTATTCCACCTTTAATATACTCAGACACAAGCGATCCTGACTTCATTCTCTTCTCTTCTTATTCCCCTTTCCCCTCCCCTGGGCTCTAGACCCAACAACAAAAACCAGGGGTAGTGGTTTTGGGGGGAATACACACAGAAACACAGTTTGTGGCCCATCCAGAGCTCCACAAAGGCCAGGAGGCGGGTTCCACATTCACATTATTAAATAATTTCAATTGTTCCTTCTCTCCTATTCATATATGTTCATATAAAGTGAACATAAATGTTCAAAATGATAATGTAATTTCCTGCCTTTAATGGCCTTTTATTATAATAAATCATATATACAAAGTATATAACACAACAATGAATTTTTAAGAACCTATTACCCAACTCATGACTTAAAATATTATGAATAATTGCATTTACACCATACTGTTTCCTGCTTGGCTAGAGGTAACCGCTCTCCTGAATGCTGTGTTATTTATTATGCCTTTAACTTTTGTTACGTATGTGCATAAATATATCTAAATTACATATTTAGACTTGCTTAGTTTATATGTAATTATACAGGAATACTTACAAAGATAAAAAGCATATGATTATTCGAAGTATTAAATCCAAGTTTCTCTTCAAATAAATGCATATTTGAGTCTATAAGATGCCTTCTTTATCAGTCACTGTGTCAATGATACTTTGCCATTCTCTTTAGTGTTATTTACTTACCATTATGTTTCTAAGCCATATCCATGTAGTTATGTGAGCCTATGGTTAATCCATTTCACTGAAGCATACATTCCATTCTAATACATTTATTTCTCCACTCTTTTACTGATGGATGATGGGTTGGAAAAGATGTTCATCCTATTATCTCAACAAGTCAAAACTCCCCTAACCAAGAGAGTGGTTAGCCGGTGAGAGATATAGCCAAGGCTCAATTCCACTACTCATTGTTGAGGGAAAACAGGCTCTAGAGTCACAGATCTGGGTTTCAATCCTAGTTCACTTTTAGGGGTGAAGAGTGTGTTCACTATCTTGGTTGTGGCGATGGTCTCATGTATGTCTAAGTATGTCGAAACATATTAAATTGTGTACTTTAAAGGTGTGTAGTTTATTTTATATAGATTATACCTCATAATGCTCTTTGTAAAGAGAGGGAGAACTCTGTTTCAGGATTTTAAAGCTATGTGATCTTAAGCAAGTACTGTGGTTCCTCCAAGACACATCTGTGACCTGGGTACAAGCTGCCTTACATGGTTGCAGTAAGAATTAAGCAGACTCACAGGTAACACCAGCCCAGCTTCCGGCTCCTTAGCTTTTCCATGTGCCAAATGCTTGGCTCCATGCTGGGAATATCAAAATCAATATGATGAGGATGCTGTGTGGCCTCCCACCTCTGCCCTGATCTAGAAGGGAAGGCAGATATGAATAGAGCCTCATCCCAGTGTAATGGGATGCGTGGAACAAGAGAAACTGGAACAAGTTGAGAGATGCCCTCACTACTTGAATGCATAAAGGCCTGAAATGACAGACCACAATCTTCTCACCCTGCTAAATAGGACAGAGCAACAAAGTGCCACAGATCGTAGAGCAGCGAACACATGGAACCAGAAAAAACTCCTCTGTGTTTCCACTGTGTCCTGGAATTACTTACCCAGAGAGACTCAATAAGAAAATAACTATATCTAGAATCATGTTTTCTGGATAGTTAAGTGACCCAAAGCCAGGGGCTCTGTCTGTATATTGAGACTAAGCAGGACTTAACATGGTTTTTTGAAAACAATACCGTGAATAAATGAGTAACACCAAACAAGTCAAAGACAGAAGGAAAATTGACAACAGCAGGCATAGTGAGAAGAAACTTGGGTAATTTAGTAATCTTGTCCTATTATTTCACCAATATGGTGCAACGAAAAAAAAATGAAATATAAAGTGAGAAGCCCTGCATTTATGTCCTCTCAAATACGTTCTGGCTTTGTGATCTTGAGAAAGTAATTTAATATATCTGAGTCTCAGTTTCAAGATGGTTAAAATGATAGCAATAATTATTAAAAAATACTGACTTTATGGAAGGTCTTGTGAAAATGAGATATAATTTGAGAAAGTTCTGAAGTGTTCTACAATTATTATAAAATGAGTACCAGTAAAATAACCACTGGTAGTTCTATACACAGATAACCTGTAAAGTCACAACAACTAGAAAGCTTTAGTAATTGCTAAAACCTCTCAAATTTATTGCCTTAGGTAGGAAAAATTCTATGTTTGTGGAATAAAAGACTTAGAATGATTGAAAGAGTAGCCAAATTTTCATAAAACCAGACACTGTCTACTGAACTAGTTTCTTTGAAGTCTGGTTTGAAAAACCAAGCTATTTAAAGACATCAGTCATCATTATTTGAGCATATACTGTGCCAGGCACCATGCTTAAAGATTTAAAAAACATTAACTCACTTCAGCCTCATAACCGTCTTCAAGGTGGGTAAGGCAATCAAGTAATTTATTATCAAAACCAGAATGCCTTTGAGAGTGAAAGGAGTACTTTTAATAATTGCACAGAACAGCAGCCGTAAACCAGGACTATCCTGAGCAAAACCAGAACATGTGGTTTATGACCCTTCACAGTTAGGGAAACTGAAACTTGCAGAGGGAAGCAATTTGCCAAGGCCACCAACTTCGACAGGTGGGAAAGCTCCTCTAGACCAGTCTCCCAAGCATCACCTTATACATGCTTCCTACATGTGCGGTTACAGAGTAAGGCCACTGTCCTTTTGTCATCTTCAAAATCCTCCTTTGATTTCAATCTCTCATATCAGTAAAGACTAAAACAGAACCTGAGATGATGCCAGTTCAAAGGAACACAGAGACTAGAAAAGAAAATTTCAGTTTCTATCAATATCATGAAAGCCAACCATTTATTGCTACAATCCCAGTCTAATTTATCTGTCTGGGGAGAAGGAGGGCAAATTTTACGCAAGAGATTGAGTAACTCACGACTGACATCCTTTCTGCTGAGACAATGGGGCCTCTGTGGATGTTTCCCTGATGCAGTGAACATATCATCAAACATAACCTCCCCAAATGGCAGTTGGAGATATGCCCTCTCAACTCACAGGAAGTATCCTGTCATCTATAACTGAAGTTTCCTTCAAATACCTGAATAACCTCTTTGGTAGTACCTAGCGCACAATGCAAACTAACAAAACCTGTCAAGAATAGAACAACACTAAAGCAACAGCTTACTCTTTGATTTCACAGTTGAATAGAAATGTTATTTTGTGAGATTTCTGAATCCCTTTGCAGGCATTTTTCAAGCAGCATGTTTACTATGTAGATGACATATATAACATATACTTGGAACCAGTTCAAGCAATTTCTTTTCTTTCTATGCTACATCACTACTTTGAAAGATATATATGTGGAGATCATCAGCAAAATAACTTTCACTATACCATAAACACAAGTCCTACTTGGGAAATGTTTTGCATTTGGATAATTACTTTGGAATGCTGAGCCAGAATAAATAACCAAAACAGACATCCCCTAAGTACTCTGTTCTAATTTATATGTCCTTAACTTCTGTCTGATTAGCCACTCTCATTTTAGGAGAGTGCTTTTATCCTAAGCACAGAATAGACGCTTAATTATTACCTGTCCCTTCTCCAGAGTTCACTGCTATCCTCCCCATAGCCTACTTAGAAATACAAAGGGTTTTCCCAGGAGAATTTTCCTTCTAAATTGACTTCTGTATACTCCATGTTTAAAATGACCCCAACTGACATTGAAGGACATGATTGCAGTCAGGGGTCTTGGTCTTAACATAGACTATAAACTGTTAGCTTGGAGCCCCTCATACAGTGAATGGATCCCCACCTGATCTCAAATGCCAACTTCATCATATGCATGCATGCATGCAAGTTGCATCAGTCGTGTCCAGCTCTTGTGACCCTATGGACCGTAACCAGCTAGGCCTCTCTGTCCATCGGATTCTCCAGTTAAGAATACTGGAGTGGGTTGCTATGCCCTCCTCCAGGGGATCTTCCTGACCCAGGGATCAAACCCATGGTCTGTTATGGTCTCCTGCATTGGCAGGTGGGTTCTTTACTACTAGCATCACCTGGGGAGCCCTAAAAAGTTAGGTCACTTCCTGGACTTTACATTCTGTCTTTAACATTCTGTCCTACCAGTTTGTATATTCAGGTGCCACACTGCAGTGATTCCTGACTCTTTATGTTTTAATACCTGGTCAGGCTGCTTCTCCTTCCCCATTGCTCTTCTAGTTTACAGCTTTGCCAGTAGCAACCTTGGACCCAGCCTCTCCAATCCTCTTTCTCCTCTTCCCATCCCCTAAAATAATTCCACACTAAAACAGAACAAAACTACTCAATTTTTTATTGCTACTGTGTTAATTTTTAAAATTAACTTGGGCAGAATTGACAGTTTTTTGATACTGAATCCTCTAATCTAAGAGCATGTTATATCTTTTCATTTATTCAAATCTTAGCTGTGTTCCCATAAAGTATTTTAAAGCTTTTTCATATATAACTTGCATTTTTAAATTAAAAATTTCCCTACTTTGTTTACTATAGCTATTTTAAATAGATTTTTTTTCTACTATCTCTTCCAACTTGCATATGTAGATATGAAATAATTGATTTCTATACCAATATTATACCATATGTATATATATACTATGTTATAGTGATTGCAAATGCCTGTCTTATTCTTTGTTCTAATGAGAATGGCCCATTAAAAATTATGTTGGATTTGGTGACAGGTAGGTACTTTTGTTAAGTTACAAATATCCACTTATTCCCATATTATTATTATTTTTTAATCAAGAATGGCTGTAAAATTGTATCAAATGTCAATATCTACAGTTTTTATATGATTTTTCCCCTGAAGTATATTAACACAATTAATACATGATTGAATTACCTAATGATGAACATTCTTACATTACTATGGAAATCAATCCAGGTTGATTTTGAAGTATTCATCTCATAATGAGTTACTAGATTATGTTTCCTGTTATTGTTAATTTCTAATGCCAATATTCATGAGTGAGATTGGCTAGTTTATCTTCTGATTAGTGTATTCAGGTTTTGTTATCAGAGTTAAAACTAATTTATTATTATTTTTTAATTCTATTTTTTCCTTCTCTTTCTTTGCTCTCAGACAGTTTCAAGCACTGGATTAACCTACTCTTTTAAAACTTTAGTAGATTCTTCTCCGTGAAACTATCTAAGCTTAGTGTTCTTCCCCAATTTGGTTCATTTTTTTTTTTTTTACTATTTCAATTTTTCCCCAGTTTTATTGAGATATAACTGACATTAATATTATGAAAGTTTAAGGTCTAAAATGTGATGATTTGATATATATATTATAAAACAATTACCACAATAAGGTTAGTTAACACCTTCATCAACTCAGTTACTACTTTGGAGGTCAATATGGTGTAATTTTTGATACAATTTTTTTAACATGGAAATTAGTCTGTTAATATTCCCCCTCTAGATGTTCTGAAGTCAGATTTGATACTTTAAATAAATTAGAAAATCAGTTTCAACATTAGCTATGTCTTCCATCTAACAAAAGATATATATAATTTTTATTCCTAATCATAAAATATTCTGTTTGAAAAGTGTTAGTGATTTCCTATTAGCTATGAAATAAGAGCTAACTCTTTCACTTGGCATTGCCCATCTGTAATCTTACTTCAGCCTCCCTCCACTATTCCTGTCATCACTCTTGGTGAACTCAGTATCCACTGAGCTGTTCCATCTAACACCTGCTCTGATCCTTCACAACCTTACCTCCAGTATGCCTCAGCCACCCACTCTTAGGGACATGCTCTAGACCTAGTTGCTACATAATACCTGAACTGCAATTCTGGAGTGGTTCACTAACTGATAATCCTACAGAATTTGCTCAAGGTGTGAGAAAAAGAAAAGAATCAAGAATGTGCCTGATGATTTTGACTTAAAAATGGGTAGAAAGAAGTTGAAACTTACTGAGGTGAGGAAAACTACAAAAGAATCAGGTAGAGTTTTTTTTTTTTTTTTTTTTTCCTTTTGGAAGAGAGATGTGAGAATCACATTTGAATTTGAATCAGTTTGAGATAGCTGTAAGAGACATTTAAGTGGAGATGGACAGTAAGCAGATAAATGCATGAGTGTGGACTAGAGCTTAGAAATTTAGAAAACTTCCATGCATGAAATTTAAGAGATAAAGTTAAGACGTAGTATTCTAGGAATTAGGAGACACACTTCAAGTCTTAGCTCTCCCACTTGCTGTATGCATCACTTGCATCTTCAAGGCATTAATTTCTTTATCTACCAAGTGGTGAGTGGAAGACTGTTCTCTAAGAACTTTTTGAACAGGCTGTTCATCCTCCATTCATTTAACTCAATAAATATTTACACAGAAGAACAGAACTGGAAGAATCATACTCCCTGATTCAGGCTATATTACAAAGCTACAGAAATCAAAACAGTATGGTACTAGCACACACAAAAATAGATCAATGGGTCAGGATGAAAGCCCAGAAATAAACCCCTTTATCCCTTAACATCCTCCTCCTTTCCCTCCCTGCTTCCTCATCATTCACACAGCCACTCTTTGGATCTCTAGGTCTTTAGTATGTCTTACCTGTTACAAGAGCCCTATAACTACTCTTTTTACACACTGCACCCTCTCCCAGGCCCTTTGCCATTTCCTAACTGCCCAAGTAAGAAGTTCTCTTTCAAATATTACCATATGACAAACACTTATTATAGCATGTAATATATATAAAACTTTTTATTTTGGTGAGTTCTCCCTATCTGAGAGCTGTAAGTTTCCTGATGCACATCTGTACATGCTTAATACCTTATTAATTTTTGCATTTTGTAGTATCAAGCATATGCTATATACATTTATTCACTGGCTGCTGTTTCTTCCTAGAATGTCCTTCTCCAAGATTTCTGCATGGCTAACTCTTTTAATCCCAATCACCTCTTTGCTTGGGAAAAACCTACCCTTTAATTTAAAATTGCAACCTCCTGTTCTATTTTATTCCAGAGCACACATCACTAAAACAGCATCATTGCTTACTTATTCTCAGTGTCTCAGCACCAAATCAAAGCACTATCAAGAGAAGAATTCTTCTGTTTGCTTCATTGTTACAGCACCTAAAATATTTCCTAGCATATGAGATGTTTAGTAACTACTTGTTTTAAAAATGATTATAATTCTGTGTTTAAAGTAGCGAGGTGATGGACATGTTAATCAGTCTGACTGGTGATCATTTCACAAAACACATGTATATCAAATTATCACACTTGAAATTATATATAATTTTGTCAATATACTTCAATAAAGCTGAAAAACAATAAAAACAAAACAAAATCCTTACCATGTAATTCATCTCCTGATTGTAATTTTTCTTACTCATGCCAACAAGAAAAAAAAAAGTTTTAAAAAACTATAGACCACGTCAATTCTGATATAGCTGCTTTTCCTATTATGCTAAAACACTTTTTTGTATAGACCTTCTTCAACTTACAATGGGGTTTTGTCCAAAAAAACCCATCATAAGCTGAAAACAAATGTAAAAATGCATGTAACTCATTAACCTATCAAACATTACAGCTTACCTCAGCTTACCTTACACATGCTCAGTACACTTAACATTAGCCTAAAGTTAGGCAAAATCATCTAATACAAAGCCTATTTTATAATTAAGTGTTGCAAAGATAGTATTGAGAATACCTTGTGTACCTATCACCCAGTCTTCCTTAATACTGACATATTACATCATCATGGTACATTTGCCAAAACTGAGATTAACACAGGATAATACTACTAACTAAAAAACAGACTTTATTCTCATCTCATGAGTTTTTCTAACTTAGGTCTTTTATCTGTTCTGGGAGCCAGTCGAGGATCTTGTGTTGAATTTAGAAGACTCACCTTTGGATCTGTTTCTTCATCCTCATCTTGGTAATCATCACAGAGGGGACTGGAGTTGGCTGCAAAGGTGGGTCCTTGGGAATAGTACTGAGAACTCCGGTAGCCATCCCGCCGTAACTTATCACATTCTGCAGGGGTAGAGGCCAGGGAAGGGAGAAAGGGCTTTAAGAAGCAGGATTTGCTTACTCCTTTTTATTTACCTTTTCTTGCAATATTTCTCTAGATACAATAATGATTTAAAATAATAAAAATGATGATAAAAAGAACTAAGAGTTAGTAAAGCAGGTAACACACCTTCTATGCCATGTTAATACACTTCAAAGGGACTGTTTTACACCTCTCAAAAACTCTCTGAGTCAGGGTAATTACATTACTTTTATTGAAGTATAGTTGATTTACAATGTGTTAATTTTTACTGTATACCAAGTTGACTCAGATATACATGTATACATTCTTTTTTAACATTCTTTTCCATTATGGTTCATCACAGGATACTGAATATAATTCCCTGTGCTATATAGTAGGTTGCTGTTGTTTAGTCACTAAGTTGTGTCTGACTCTTTTCGACTCCATAGACTGTAGCCTGCCAGGCTTCTCTGTCCATTGAATTTCCCAGGCAAGAACACTGGAGTGGGCTGCCATTTCATTCTCCAGGGGATCTTCCCCACTGAGAGATTAAACCCAAGGCTCCTGCACTGGCCGGCAGATTCTTTACCACTGAGCCAGCTGGAAGCCTGCACCCTATATATGATAGTTTGCATCCACTAATTTCGAAATCCCAGTCCTTTCTTCCCCTACTCCCCTCCTCCTTAGCAACCACAAGTCTGTTCTCTGTGAGTCTGTTTCTATTTTGCAAATAAATTCATCTGTATCATATTTTAGACTCCACATATAAATGATATCATATGATATGTGTCTTTTTCCGATTTACTTCACTTAGTATGATAATCTCTAGGTCTGTTTATGTTGCAGCAAATGGCACTATTTCATTCTTTTTTATGACTGAGTAATATTCCATTGCATATATGTACCACATCCTCTTTATCCATTCATCTGTTGATGGACATTTAGGCTGCTTTGATGGCTACTGTAAACAGTGCTACTATGAAACAGGGATGCATGTATCTTTTCAAATTAAGAGTTTTGTCTAGGTGTATGCCTAAGACTGGGATAGCCGGATGACATGGCAACTAAATTTTTAGTTTTTTGAGGAACCTCCATACTGTTTTCCATACGTACTATAATTTTGACATGTAACAATTGATGATGTAATTCCACATCAAAAAGCGCAAGCAATTCTCATGTGAGGCTTGCCTTCTAGACTGATCAACTGGAAGTGAGAAATCATAGATTATAATCTCTCATTCTGTTTTTACTTCCAATTTTATTTGATGCTAAACAGCCTGTAATCACTGTGTGGAGTTTAGCACAAAGCTGGGTGGCAGTCTGAGATGTCTTCCAGTTCACAGAGCAATGACTGGGGCCATTGGCTGCTCAGAGACTGGGGATTCTCTTCAAGGAGGAACCACTGCACTGATAACTCCCATCAGTTGAGGGAGAACAAAGCAAGGGTTCTAATGACATTTTAAAGTCCCAGGAGCTCTCCTATGACTTAGATATCTCAGAAAAGTATTTGCCTTGCAAAAGGATTCCCCACAGTGTTGCTTTAAATATCCATCTTGCTAAAGGAAGGTGACAGGTGTTTGCTTTTGGGCAAGTTTCCTCTTTGCACAGTTTTACAAAACCATGCACCTAATGGCACAGAACTAAAGTAGGGCATCTTCAGAGTTCCCTTTTAACACTAGGATCTAAGCTGCTTCTTCAAAGAGGAGATGAGCAGCTGCTTTAGTGGAGGGATAAAAATAAAAAAAATCCTCACTGTCCTGTGTTACCTATTTCATGGTGGGAGGCAGAGAGTCAAATGAAAACTACACATCAGATTTTTTTTTAAACTCCATGGAAATAGTCACAAGGATGCCAAGCTAACTGAAAAATTGTACAGGTAATCATAAGATAGTTAAACACTAATACTTCAGTTACTTATGGGCTGAATAATGTGTGGGCTGGACTGGCAACCCATGCTAACATTGAATAAAAAAAGAAAATTAAAAAAAAAAATTCTGACACCTCCAGAGTACATTTGAAAAAATGAGGCTTTATAACACTAATCGAACCCTTTTCAGTGAAAAAGAACTTCCACATTTTCTCCAGTATTTCACAACTTCTCTACAAAAATAAATAGTACAACCAGATTCTGTTCTCATTCCTACAGGGATGTTACATAAAGCATGGTGACTAGTTTTCAAATGGTGTTCAGTGCAGAGTTCTTGGATTCTGTAAATATTTTACTTTTTTAAATGATTTTAATTATTTCCTTTTGGCTGCGCTGAGTCTTCATGTTGCATGAGCTTTTCTCTGGTTGCGGTGAGTGGGTACTCTCTCCAGTTGCAGTGCACAGGCTTCTCTTGTGGAGCATGGGCTCCAGGGTGCATGGACCTCAGAGTAAGCGGCTCCCAGGCTCTAGAGCACAGACTCAATAGTTATGGCGCACAGGCTTAGTTGCTCCACGGCATGTGGGATCTTCCCAGATCAGGGATCGAATTTGGGTCTCTGGTACTGGCAGGCAGATTCTTTACCACTGAGCCACCAGGGAAGTCTGATTTTATTTATTTATTTTTTTTATCTTAAGGCTAGAATAAAACATAACACTCAACCCTATAATTCTACATGTCACTAATTTGTATTGCTAAATTAACTTTTCTGTAGTCCTATAAACTGAAGTCTCCTAAAGATTCAGGGTGAATCTTGTAAAACAAACTAATAAAACCTATTACCACTGTAAGTTACTTATCACATAATTCGGTGCTTTCAAAAATAGTTACCAAACAAAACAAAACACAAAGTTAAGGCCAAGACCCTTTAAACCAAATCCTTTTCTTATTCAAAAAATAATCCTTTTCACCCTCATTCACTGACCTTAAGGTAAGTACAAGTCTCAAATTATAGAATTTTAAAGTACTAAAAAATCTGTTCTTGATATCAGGTACCATGTAAGAATGTGTTTAAAAAAGATTAATCTGCAAGGGACTGCTAGGCTAGGTCATCTCTAAAGGTGGTATTCATTCTGATCTTCTTGGCAATAATATTAAAAACATCCCAAATGTTATCATCAAAAAAGACAACAAATCACAAGAGTTGGCAAGAATGTAGAGAAAAAGGAACCCCAGTGCTGTAGGTGGAAATGTAAATTGATGCAGCCACTATGGAAAACAGTATGGAGGTTCCTCAAAAAATTAAAAACATAACTCTCATACAATTCAGCAATTCTGCTTCTGGGTATTTATCTGAAGACAATAAAACAGTAACTCAAGAAGATATATGTACTCCAATGTTCATTTACACGCACAGAGAGAGGAATATTACCCAGCCATAAAGAATGAAATCTTGCCATTTGCAATAGCATGAATGGACCTAGAAGGTATTATGCAAAGTGAAATAAGTCAGACAAAGACAAATACCATATGATTTCACTTACATGTGAAATTTAAAAAACAAAACAAACAAATCAGAAACAGACTTAAAGATCCAGAGAACAACTGGGTGGCTGCCAGACAGCAGGGGGGATGGGGTTGGGCATAATAGGTGAAGGGGATTAAGATGTACAAAATTCCAGTTATAAAATACATAAGTCTTAGGGATGTAATATACACCCTTATATAGAACATGGTCGATAATATAGTAATTTTGTATGGTGACAGATGTTACTAGACTTACCGTGATCATTTTGCAATATATTTAAATATCAGAGCTGTATGTTGTACACCTGAACCTATATTGTACATCAATTACACTTCAAAATTTTTTAAATTAAAAGGAAATTTAAAATAGTCAAATGACATACCTCTTAAAGTTTATAAAACCAAAATACTGCAAAATTGTTATCCATAAATTAAAATCATGAAAAGCTGGCAATTGTTAGTATTCCCAGTATGTGTCATCTTTCAAGCCTAGTTTAAAGGACAATGTCTTTTCTTTCCATGGTTAAATTTATGTCACAAAAATGTTTAAATAGTGGTATAACAAACTAGCATATCAAAGGAACATGGTGCTCATCTAAGATTAAATTAGGCCATATAAATTTATGGCAGATAACCAATTTTTAAATTCTTACCAGATTACTCTAATAAACTCATTAATTAATCTAATTAATTAATAAACAATCTAATTAATCTAATAAACTCATCAAGTTCCACTGTCATTTATCTTCAACTCTAATGGGAAATCTAGGGAAATTTCCTCTTGTCAAGTTGCAGTGGCCCTCAGCTTCTAAAACCTTGGCTTTGTTCATTAAAAAGTGAGTTTATTGTCTATGGAGTGAGAGATAAGCGAGTACTAGCAATCATGAATAAACAAAGACTTTTCAAACACTACACTGATGGTAAGGGCAAGGCAAAGTATAACTTAAAGCCAGGTTATGCCAGCAACCACAGGCGGGAAACATGATACTAACTGTAATAGAAGCTCTCTCTTTAACACATATGCTTCTTGCAACAGAAATTTAGAGTAAAACCATGCTATTATTCTCACAGTACTGCTCAGATAAAGGTGTCACTGTTTGTATTGTCCTCTGGTTTTCCAGCCACAAATTTCCTCCTCCTTCCTTTCCTGTCCAGCTATTTTCTTTAGCACAAGAACAATGGACAAATAATGTGGGTGACCGAAGTTTTAAATATAGAAGCAAAAAATACTGTCATAGGCTTAGATGGTTACCTAACCATCTTATGAATTTAATACTGTTTTGTCCTCCCAACCTTCACATATTACACTATTTGTTGGACTTTCTGCTTTAATATTTTAGATATGTTGAGGGAGACTGCTGCAAGAAGATTTAGAGTTATCTTCAAACTCATTTTCTCTACCGGAAATCCTTGATGAATTTCCATGCTCTGTTTTGCTCCTAAGTGTAATGAATTAGTGACAATGAGCTGGAGTATAAAGCAGTCACAAACACTTCCAAACCCCAGGGGCTTGATACAGCAACATGCTTTTATGACTCTGCACGTTCTCCCGGTCCAGGCAGAGGTGGCAGTCACATGGAGATCAGGCCGTGGGAAATCCCCCTGCTCAGACCATCACGCAGCAGCACGACTGGCTCTGGAAACTTCTGCCAGAAGTAACCAGGTTACTTCCTCTCCTGTTTCTTTGGACACAACAAGTCACATGTCCACATGTACCTTCAGAGGTGAGAAGGAAGGGCAACCTTACCTCATAAGCAAGGGGAAAATCCAACGATTCCAAACCACCTCTAATGACTCCTCCAGAGACAACACCGAATCTAAGATTTCCCAGATCCTTGTCACCCATTCTCTTCCAATCCTTCCTGAACAACGTTGAGAAATGTGGGATTTGCAATGAAAAGCTACACTTGTGTGTTTCAGTAACAGATCGTTAACCACTGGTGAGGGTGGGTGGATGGGTGAGTGGCACGGCTGTGGGACAGCTCTACAGAGGAGCAGCTGAGTGTCTGTAATTCAGACAAACCAGGTATCACTCACTACCTGTGACACTTGGGGGACAGCATCTTAACCTTCTAGAAACTCAGATTCCACTTCTAAAGCTGGGCCATTACTTCTTTGGGGGAGCCATCATGAGAATCAGCCAACAAGTATTTCTGAGAACTCTGCTCTTTCAGGTAAGAGACTAGCTCAGGGTGCATCAGGACTTGGTACAGAACCCTCCCACTTGGCCAGTGCTCAAAAAACACAGTCACTGATGGCAACATTTACCACATAAGCCATAACTACCTCAAATCCTCTCACTTTAAAAAGTCAGTAAGCAATTCCATAACAAGACCTGCCTGGCTACACAGTTCTTTAAGATTCTAAGGTCTGACCAAACTGTTGGCTACATCTTGATTAAAGCATCATGACGCTGTATTTCTTTTTCTGCATATGACACTCATACAGGGATTCTCTTACTGTCAGTGGCCTAAACATTTATTTCTAACTCCTCTCAACCCCAAAAAAGAGCACAAATTTTTGAGTTGATCTAAGTACAAAATTTATAAACGTAATTGGTTTCATGTAACACGAAACCTTATATTTAGTAGCATTTTTACACTAAAAGTGTATCAGCCAGATGCCTGGTAAATGTATTCGATGTTTTGTAACTTCTAAAGCAAAGAGAAAAAAGGATCAAGGTTTTTTGATCTGAAAGTATGTGTGCTGGGTTGAACTGTGTCCCCAGAAAAGAAATGCTGAGGTCCTAACCCCCGGTATCTATGACTATGACCTCATTTACAGTCTTTCCAGATGTAAGCATGTTAAAATGAGGTCTTCTGGGTGGGTTCTAAGCCAATATGACTAACGTCCTTATGAAGAGGAAACAGAGGCACTGGGACCATTTGAAGACGCACTGACACAGAGGAAAGACAGCCAGCTGCAGACAGAGGCAGAGACAGATTGGAGTTATGCTGCTACAAGAGCACACGGGCTCACCAGAAACTGGAAGAGGGTGACCCCAAGGGGCTGAAGGGAGTATGGCCCTGCCAGCACCCTGATTTTGGACTTCTAGCCTGCAGAATTGTAAGACAATAAATTTCTATTGTTTTAAGTCACCCAGTTTGTGGTACTTTGTCATGGCAGCCCAAGGAAATTAACAAAGATGGAACCAGGAGATGCTAAGATGTGAAAGATGTTCATAAGGATCTTTGGAGAAATGGGGTGGTGTTCCCTTTGGTAGGAATCTTAGAGCATCATGGTGAAGAAACTGCAATAGGAATTGGGCATCTGGAGTCGGCTGTCTGGCTGCTGAAGAGCTGTGCAACTCTGGGCAAGAAACATGTATCAGCTTCAGCACCAAGCTCTAAGGTTCCAAAAGTTAGCCTTTGTAGTAGGAAAAGGCAAGACATAGAAACAACTCTCAGCAGACATACTGTAACTGCTGTGTATTACTAATATTAACTTTGATTGAGAGTTCCCTATGAACAAGCCAAAACACTTTATATACAGTAAATCATTTACTCTCCACAACAACCTTAAGAGATGGGGATAATACCTACAATTTATGTACAAAGACCTTGAGACACAAAGTTTTAAACTTGCGTCAGTTGGTGGAACCAGTATTAGACTCCACGTGCTCTGGCCACAAAGCTGGTGCTCTTTCCTGAGTGTCAACTTGCTTATGATGAGAAACTATCCTCCTCCCTGTCTCTGGGTTGTTGTTGTTGTTTAGTCGCTCAGTCATGTCTAGCTGTTTGTGATCCCATGGACTGAAGCCCGCCAGGCTCCTCTCTCCATGGGATTTCCCAGGCAGGAATACTGGAGCGGGTTGCCATTTCCTTTTCTAGGAGATCTTCCACACCTATGGATTGAATCCATGTCTCCTGCACTGGCAGATGGATTCTTTACCACTGAGCCACCAGGGAAACCCATATGTCTCTGTACCACACTTAATTATGTATAAAATGACACTGGTCTTTATCTGATAAATCAATAATACACTTTTGAGTTTAAGAAATTAAGAAATTGAACTAGTTTTACTAGAGTTTTTTCCTATACTTCAATTTCAGTAACAACAACAAAAATATGAGTATAAAATGCAATGAGTATTGTTCATCTTAAAGAATGTTGGTATTTAAGGTTTACTACAGTTAAAATTAGAGATGGACTCTTAGCTTTTCCTCAAAGGGAAAGCACATCTGTAGGTGAAAACACTACCTATCTCATAAATAATGAAAATATTAGCAGACTCAGCATTTTTAGATGAAACGGAAAATTCTTTGATCCCTTCTGAAAATGATTTTACAAATTCTTCAATTTATATTAATTATACATATTAATATATAATGTATACTACCATCACCAGTTCCCAAACTCTCTTAGAGCTGATGGCATTCAGGGTCTACTGGCTGGCAGTGGCAGCCGCCATGCTTACAGGGAACCCAAGTCACTGCACTACTTCATGACAGCTTCCCCCAAATCTTTTGAGGTTTACTTCAAATCCCCTTCTTCACAAAGCCTTCCCCACTTACTACAACCTTCTGTGTGTGTGTGCACACATGCACCTGCTTAGTCATGTCAGACCCCTTGTGACCCATGGACTGTAGCCCACCAGGCTCCTCTGTCCGTGGAATTCTCCAGCAAGAATAATGGAGGGGGTAGCCATTCCCTTTTACAAGGGATCTTCCTGAGCCAGAGATCGAACCCATATCTCTTGCATCTCCTGCATTGGCAGGTGGATCCTTAACCAATGTGCCACCTGGGAAGCCCACAATCTTCCATGCTAGCTGAACTTTTCATTATAAACCACATCGCATACTTTCTTAGATCCTCTGCTGTGCCTCACACAGTATAAAGGGTCAACTAGTGTTTTCAACAAAAGAACAGAGAGAGAAAAAAAAAAGAGTAAGGAGGATTAAGGAGGTATAGTCACAATTACTGCCAAAAAGACAGGATCTTGGAAGAACAATTCTAAGACAATTCTCTTTTCTCAGTTCCTCGTGTGTCATGACTCCAGAGCAATATGACTCCCACAGTTAAGTCACCAATACTAATATTTATGGAGCATCTACTATCTGCCAGGTGCTGCTGAAGGTACAGGAAATTCCACAGTGAGCAGAACAAACAAAAATTCCTGTCTTCAGAGAGCTTGTGCTCTAAGAAGACATAGACAACAAACAGTAAAAAGAGCCAACTACATAACAAGAAAGAACGTCCTAAGTGTTAAGAAAAAAATTAAGCAGAGAAGGGTATAGGGAGTGGTGTGGAAGCAGCCCTGCCTGAGTGAAGAAAGGGGGTCCCATCACCCTGAGAAAGAGCTGGAGGGAAGTGTGACCTGGGCTGGGTGAACATAAAGGACAGTAGGAGATGGTTAAACATGTAAAGGGCCTTGGAGGTTCCTGTAAGGACTCGCTTTTAACCATGAGGCTGGACGGTAGCCTCTGGAGACTTCTAACAGAGAAGTGACTTGATCTCACCTGCATTTATCCCTTTCTTCCTGCCTACCTTCTTCTCCCAGGTACTAGGACTTAGCTTAACAGGACTCAAATACATGAATTGCAAATAAACCTGTCTGAGGAAAAAGTAAATCACCTAGTCGTGCTAGTAAAAACACATTGAGGGACTTTCCTGGTGGCTCAGTGGTAACGAATCTGCCTGCCAACGTCGGGGACACAGGTTCGATCCTTAGCCGGGAAGATCCCACATGCCATGGAGCAACTGAGCCCGTGCACCACAACTACTGAGCCTGTGCTCTAGAGCCCGGGAGCTGCAACCACTGAAGCCCAGTCCACAACAAAAGAAGACACCACAATGAGAAGCCTGAGCTCCGCAGTGAAGAGAAGTCCTTGTTCACTGCCCCTAAAGAAAAGCCTGCACGACAACAAAGGCCCAGCATAGCCAATAAATAAATAAAGTTTTTTTTTTTAAAGCTATCAGCATTTTACTATTGATTTGTATAACTTGTCTTACATATTTTTTTCATATTTATAATTCCATGAGATAAATGTGTGAGTGAAACTTTTTGTGAATTTACTATTAAGATTTTGAAATATACTCTGAGAGAATGCTTTTAACTTAAATGGTCACTAATTCTGACTTCTTTAGATGAAAGATGGAAGGAAAAGGAGGAGATGGAGAGAGAAACTGAATGCAAAGTCAGAATAAAAGGGGATTTATCATTTATTCCCTAAGGAAATGAGGTAAAAAGATGAGTGGATGCTAAAAGGGAAAAAAAGTGAAGTTTGCTGAATGTTAGCTTATCTGAGTAAGAAGAAGAAATGATAAAGGAAGTAATATTAAATGAGCACTCTTGTCCTTAAAAAACTAAAAACAGAGTTACCATATGGTCCAGCAATACCACTACTGGGCATATATCCAGAGAAAACTCTAATTGGAAAAGATATAGGCACCCCAATGTTCATAGCAGCACTATTTATAATAGCCAAGACATGGAAGCAACCTAAATGTCCACCCACAGATGGATGGATAAATAAGATGTGGTATATATACACAATGGAACATTACTCAGAAAAAAAAGAATGAAATAATGCCATTTGCAGCAACATGGATGGACCTTCAGATTATTAACCTAAATTTGGAAAACTCAGCAGTGGCCACAGGACTGGAAAAGGTCAGTTTTCATTCCAATCCCAAAGAAAGGCAATGCCAAAGAATGCTCAAACTACCACACAATTGCACTCATCTCACATGCTAGTAAAGTAATGCTCAAAATTCTCCAAGCCAGGCTTCAGCAATATGTGAATTTACATAAGGCAGAGGAACCAGACATCAAATTGCCAACATCTGCTGAATCATCGAAAAAGCAAGAGAGTTCCAGAAAAACATCTATTTCTGCTTTATTGACTATGCCAAAGCCTTTGACTGCATGGATCACAATAAACTGTGGAAAATTCTGAAAGAGATGGGAATACCAGACCACCTGACCTGCCTCTTGAGAAACCTATATGCAGGTCAGGAAGCAACAGTTAGAACTGGACATGGAACAAGAGACTGGTTCCAAATAGGAAAAGGAGTACATCAAGGCTGTATATTGTCACCCTGCTTATTTAACTTATATGCAGAGTACATCAGGAGAAATACTGGGCTGGAGGAACCATAGCTGGAATCAAGACTGCTGGGAGCAATATCAAGAACCTCAGATATGCAGATGACACCACCCTTATGGCAGAAAGTGAAGAAGAACTAAAGAGCCTCTTGATGAAAGTGAAAGAGGAGAGTGAAAAAGTTGGCTTAAAGCTCAACATTCAGAAAACGAAGATTATGGCATCTGGTCCCATTACTTCATGGCAATTAGATGGGGAAACAGTGGAAACAGTGGCTGACTTTATTTTTCTGGGCTCTAAAATCACTGCAGATGGTGACTGCAGCCATGAAAATTAAAAGGCGCTTACTCCTTGGAAGGAAAGCTATGATCAACCTGGATAGCATATTCAAAAGCAGAGACATTACTTTGCCGTCTAAGGTCCGTCTAGTCAAGGCTATGGTTTTTCCAGTGGTCATGTATGGATGTGAGAGTTGGACTATAAAGAAAGCTGAGCACTGAAGAATTAATGCTTTTAAACTGTGTTGTTGGAGAAGACTCTTGAGTCCCTTGAACTGCAAGGAGATCCAACCAGTCCATTGTAAAGATCAGTCCTGGGTATTCATTGGAAGGACTGATGCTGAAGCTGAAACTCCAGTACTTTGGCCCCCTGATGCAAAGAACTGACTCATTGGAAAAGACCTTGATGCTGGGAAAGATTGAGGGCACGAGGAGAAGGGGACATCAGAGGATGAGATGATTGGATGGCATCACTGACTCAATGGACATGGGTTTGGGTGAACTGCGGGAGTTGATGATGGACAGGGAGGCCTGGCGTGCTGCAGTTCATGGAGTCACAAAGAGTCAGACATGACTGAGCGACTAAACTGAAGTCAGAGAAAGACAAATAACAAGTATCACTTATATATGGAATCTTAAAATATGATGCAAATGAACTTATTTATAAAATCAGAGATTCATAGACATAGAAAGAAAACTTATGGTTACCAAGGGGAAAGGTGAGAGGAAGAGATAAATCAGGAATCTGGAAATTATATGTATACATTACTATATACATAAAACAGATAAACAATAATATGCTCAATATTTTGATACATATATGTGAGAAAAGAATCTGAGATATATATATAATAAGAATATACACAAATATAACTGAATCACTTTGCTGTACAACCAAAACTAACACAAAATTGTAAACCAACTCTACTTCAAAAAAAAAAAACTTAAATTTTTAAATGATACAAATGCATTTATTTACAACACAGAAATAGAAACAAAACCTATGGTTACCAAAGGGGATAACGGGGGTGGACGCAGAGATAAATTAGGAGTTTGGGATTAAGAGATATGCACTAGTATATATAAAACAGGTAAACCACAAGGACCTATTGTTTAGCAAAGGGAACTATATTCAACATCTTGTAATAATATATAATGGAAAAGAATCTGAAAAAAATTTTAATTATAAATATAATTTAATCACTTTTCTGTACACTTGAAACTAATACAATACTATAATTAACTGTAGTTTAATTTTAAAAAAAGAAAGAAACAGAAGAGAAGCACTACTGCATTAAAAGCCAGAAGGACCGGTTAAAAAAGGCTGTTTTGTCCCTTTTCGGGTTGCATGGATTGTGGTGGTATATACGAGCATGAACTGCTAGGAAAGTGTCTAAACATTCAGGTCAAAAGCACACTGCTGGTATTTCACAACAGTACAGCATTTTAGACATACCATACTTTAAAATCTGAATGGGGTTTCTTTCTAACAGTATTAAATCTTTCATAATCCTCCTCCTATAATTCAAGGTCATTAACAACTCCAGTTCCAAAGTTAATTATAAATAATGGCCATGATGTACTGCTTCAGTGAGAATGTCCTGTGATGAACCAAAGTCTAAACAACTCTTTTTTTCACATCACTGATTTTTAAAGCCATTACTCCTGACACTTAATAAATGCATTATTTTCTAAACTGAAAGCCCTTGGCCATCATTATTTGATTTGTGCGTAAAATATTTCTGTGTGAACTGAAGGAAAGCAGATATTATACCTGTCTTACGGATTATGAGACACAAATGTTTTACATTTCTGGTAGATCCAGGTTTCCAAACTTCTATCCCAGTTATTTATCCATCAGATTATCAGTGACAGGGCTGAAAGCCAGTTCTTATATCTTTGTCTGGTACCAGAGGGCTGAGAACATGGACGACTACAAACATATATTTAGAAGAAAATCAATAATCAATTCCAGTCCAACAGCTGTATCAGGTCTTATACAGCTAAAGATTCCAGTTTGAGCTTTCATTTAACAAGCAACATAGGAAAAATTTTACTGCACTCAAATATTATGCTCTGTGAACATTAGGGAAGTTATTTTCTTACTGAAAATAAAGTCAAAATGCATTTCAAAGTAGAAGGAATCTGCCTTCTAGTACATTTATTGCGTCTGGCAATCCTGAAGAGGAAATCCTACTGATATTGTAGTTAAAATTCTGCCTTGCCAGTCATGTATACTGGATTTTCCAAAATTACATTTGGATAGTCCATAAATTCTTTTCTTTAAAGCAGCTAAGCCCCCTTCAAAGCAGCTAGGTGTACTTTAATTTATTGAAATTGTCTTCAAGAATCAACAAATTAGAACATAATTAACGGACTATAAATGGTCAAAAGTTTTTTGAGTTACTCAGTTACTTGCAGCATATCAAGTGAGCTGAAAAGCTATGTTAAATCTTAAAGACACCGTGGATTTAATATAGATCCTTTCAATGGATACTGTCCTAGATAATTTGAGAGCAATTATAAATAAAAGATTCCAAATGACTTTTTGGTTTACTATTACACTAATGATTCATTCTTTTCTTCCCTCTCCCCTTAAGAGTAATTGTTTGTATATAGTTATATAGGAATACTTACAATGATATAAATGTATATTATTAGTTCAGTTCAGTCGCTCAGTCGTGTCCGACTCTTTGCGACCCCATGAATCGCAGCACGCCAGGCCTCCCTGTTCATCACCATCTCCCGGAGTTCACCCAGACTCATGTCCATCGAGTCCATGATGCCATCCAGCCATCTCATCCACGGTCGTCCCTTTCTCCTCCTGCCCCCAATCCCTCCCAGCATCAGAGTCTTTTCCAATGAGTCAGCTCTTTGCATGAGGTGGCCAAAGTATTGGAGTTTCAGCTTTAGCATCATTCCTTCCAAAGAAATCCCAGGGTTGATCTTCAGAATGGACTGCTTGGATCTCCTTGCAGTCCAAGGGACTCTCAAGAGGCTTCTCCAACACCACAGTTCAAAAGCAATCAATTCTTCAGCATTCAGCTTTCTTCACAGTCCAACTCTCACATCCATACATGACTACTGGAAAAACCATAGCCTTGACTAGACAGACCTTAGTCAGCAAAGTACTGTCTCTGCTTTTGAATATGCTATCTAGGTTGGTCATAACTTTTCTTCCAAGGAGTAAGTGTCTTTTAATTTCATGGCTGCAGTCACCATCTGCAGTGATTTTGGAGCCCCCCAAAATAAAGTCTGACACTGTTTCCACTGTTTCCCCATCTATTTCCCATGAAGTGATGGGACCGGATGCCATGATCTTCGTTTTCTGAATATTGAGCTTTAAGCCAACCTTTTCACTCTCCTCTTTCACTTTCATCAAGAGGCTTTTT
Organism: Oryx dammah; assembly: GCF_014754425.2. NCBI lineage: Eukaryota > Metazoa > Chordata > Mammalia > Artiodactyla > Bovidae > Oryx > Oryx dammah. The sequence continues at coordinate 63,376,197 of NW_024070188.1, forward strand.
AGTTCCTCTTCACTTTCTGCCATAAGGGTGGTGTCATCTGCATATCTGAGGTTCTTGATATTTCTCCCAGCAGTCTTGATTCCAGCTTGTGTTTCTTCCAGTCCAGCGTTTCTCATGATGTACTCTGCATATAAGTTAAATAAGCAGGGTGACAATATACAGCCTTGATGTACTCCTTTTCCTATTTGGAACCAGTCTCTTGTTCCATGTCCAGTTCTAACTGTTGCTTCCTGACCTGCATACAGGTTTCTCAAGAGGCAGGTCAGGTGGTCTGGTATTCCCATCTCTTTCAGAATTTTCCACAGTTTATTGTGATCCATGCAGTCAAAGGCTTTGGCATAGTCAATAAAGCAGAAATAGATGTTTTTCTGGAACTCTCTTGCTTTTTCCATGATCCAGTGGATGTTGGCAATTTGATCTCTCGTTCCTCTGCCTTTTCTAAAACCAGCTTCAACATCAGGGAGTTCATGGTTCACGTATTGCTGAAGCCTGGCTTGGAGAATTTTGAGCATTACTTTACTAGCATGTGAGATGAGTGCAATTGTGCGGTAGTTTGAGCATTCTTTGGCATTGCCTTTCTTTGGGACTGGAATGAAAACTGACCTTTTCCAGTCCTGTGGCCACTGCTGAGTTTTCCAGATTTGCTGGCATACTGAGTGCAGCACTTTCACAGCATCATCTTTCAGGATTTGAAACAGCTCCACTGGAATTCCATCACCTCCACTAGCTTTGTTCGTAGTGATGCTTTCTAAGGCCCACCTGAGTTCACTTTCCAAGATGTCTGGCTCTGGATTAGTGATCACATCATCATGATTATCTGGGTCGTGAAGATCCTTTTTGTACAGTTCTTCCGTGTATTCTTGCCACCTCTTCTTAATATCTTCTGCTTCTGTTAGGTCCATCCCATTTCTGTCCTTTATCGAGCCCATCTTTGCATGAAATGTTCCCTTGATATCTCTAATTTTCTTGAATAGATCTCTAGTCTTTCCCATTCTGTTATTATATATGAAGTACTAAATCCAAATTTATCTTCCAATAAATCCATGTTTGAGTCCATAAGATGCCTTCTTTATCAATTATCATGTCAATGATACTTTGCATCCAAAGTACCATAAATTATGAAAGGAGAAAATATATGGCTTTAAGGATTAAGCCCAAGTCTCTCTAAAAGTTCCAAAATCTCTCCTCTCTTCATGTCTTAATGGTACATGGACATTATGCACCGTCGGACAAAATGCTCCAGGTGCTAGAGTATAATTTATTAACTGAGGGTAAGAAAGAGACGGCCAATCAGAAAATATGCCAATAATCACCCACATTTCAAGGAAAAGGAAGCTTCCTGGAAGGAGATGAATCAATTCGTTCAAGTAACCTTCTGCTAACAGCCAGGGAGATGAATGGTGGTGGCCAAGATCTTAAACTCTGGCAGTGAACAGCTGTGTGTTTGTTTGAATCTTAGCTCACAATGAGCTAGTGAAACTGAAAGGGGTACAATTTTCAAGGTGTTTACAATTTGGTTGACTGATTAAACAAGTTCACATGACAATTTATGGAGCAGGGTTCTCCCGATGAAGGTGCATCCAAATCCCCTGGGGGTTTGTTAATCACTTGGCTGACGTGAGTGTCTGACTCAGTGGGTCGGCATTGGAGCCTGAGAACTTACACTTCTAACAAATTCCTAGGTGATATTCCTACTGCTGGTCTGGGAGCCACACTACAAGAAAACTGTTTCAGAGGAAAGTAAGTAGCTACAGAGAAAGAGAAACAAAATGAAAGGTTCTTGATGTGAAATCCATGAACCCATTTAGGGCAGGTATAAAGTAAAAGGAAAAGCCTTCCATTTGGAGGAGGTGCTAGGTGAGGCTCCTGAAGACCAGAATTTTCCTCCTTACTCCAGGTGAGAAAAGGTAAAAGGCCCAAGGGTAAAAGAGGGTTTCTTTTATTTTATTTGTTTCTTTTATTTTGCCATGATGATCCACACTCACCAATGGAGTAACTAGAGAGCAAGATGGGGAACAAAGGATGAAGAAGAATTTAGCTGATAGGATATAGAGAGCACTGTGGAAGAAGAAATGCTTTATCTGGTAGCTACTTTCTTTTCAGGCCACTTCCACCTCTCCCTTGATTACTGCGGTCATCTCCACCCAATGTCCTGGGTTACTCTGATTCTTTTACTTTGAACTTTTAACACAGAACCAAATTGAACCACTTAAAAAGTGTGAGTCAGATTATGTCAATCCTGAGCTCAAACTTCTCCAATGGCTTCCCAGGCCCTGAAAGTAAAAGCCAATGTCCTCCTAAAGGTGTCTAAGTGAAAGTCGCTCAGTCGTGTCCAACTCTTTGTGACCCCGTGGTCTGTACAGTCCATGGAGTTCTCTGGGCTAGAATACTAGAATGGGTAGCCTTTTCCTTCTCCAGGGCATCTTCCCAACCTAGGGATCGAACCCAGGTCTCCTGTATTGCAGGCGATTCTTTACCAGCTGAGCCACAAAGGAAGCCCTAGAATACTGGAGTGGGTAGCCTATCCCTATCCCTTCTCCAATGGATCTTCCCAACCCAGGGATCAAACCAGGGTCTCCTGCATTGCAGGTGGATGCTTTACCAACTGAGCTATGAGGGAAGCCCTAAAGGTGCCTAAACCACACACGATTTACTCATTGTAGGTGGCCAAGAGTTCATTAAATGAATGAACCTTCAGTGCTTGAAAGGGCCCTGTGATTATGTGACAAGGGGGCTGTCCCTAGCCCTCACCCAGGTGCATTTTATCTTTGGCCATACTTTTTATCTTAATTTACCCAAAGCATGTGACCTGCCTATCTGGTACACTAAAGATGTCATCAGTGTTTATTAAGCACAACTGACACATATGGGTTAGGGCCAGCATAAACACAGAATTTAATGGGTGAGGGGCACTTATTATATATATGTTCAGTAAATAAGAGGGTGAGGGAAGAGCAGGTAGAGAAGATGATGCTCACTGTTCTATTAGGGTTATCTATCCAAGTAAATTTGGTCCCAGTAGAACTTTAGAGACACTGACCAAATCCAACATCACAATACTTATTCCATCCCGGGCAACTTTTGTGATTTTTGGTCAGATAGAACAGATGTCACAGGAAAGCCCCCAGAGAGGTTCTGGGAAGGAGTAAGGTGGAAAAGAGGGCTTCCTGTGTGATTCAGACAGTAAAGAATCTGCCTGCAATGCAGGAGACCTGGGTTCGATACCTGGGATAGCAAGATCCTCTGGAGAAGGGAAGGGCTACCCACTCCAGTATTCTTGCCTGGAGAACTCCATGGACAGAAGAACCTGGCAGGCTACAGTCCATGGGGTCGCAGAGTCAGACATGACTGAGTGACTAATACTTTCACAAGGTAGAAGAGAGAGGGTGGAAAAGCTGCCTTTGAAGTAAATGGGTTCCACAAGGGAGGGGGGAAATGACAAGCAAACTTCTGAATTCATACACCTAATACTTACTTTAGAACAATTCCAAATGACTTCTCATTTCAATCTACTTAGTGTGTTTTGGGAGATAAAGTGGTCAGGACCTGGAAGGTGGAGTACCATGAGAACACGTACCATTAATTGTATCATCAGCCCAACAGTCACACAGGAAAAGAATTTGCTGACTAATACACTGAAAAGAGTTGCCTCCCTCCATATCCTGGGACAAGTATCTCCTTCAATGACTAATATTAAACACCATAGGCAATGTCATTTATGCAAAAGGGAAAAAAGAGGTCATACTGATTGATATTCTCCCTGTATAGTTAATTTCTATTAGAGTAGAATAAAACCCTCCCTAAACATTTAGGCTTCAGCAATACGTGAACCGTGAACTTCCAGATGTTCAAATTGGTTTTAGAAAAGGCAGAGTAATCACAGATCAAATTGCCAACATCCGCTGGCATCGAAAAAGCAAGAGAGTTCCAGAAATACATCTGTTTCTGCTTTATTGATGACGCCAAAGCCTTTGACTGTGTGGATCACAATAAACTGTGGAAAATTCTGAAAGAGATGGGAATACTAGACCACCCGACCTGCCTCTTGAGAAACCTATATGCAGGTCAGGAAGCAACAGTTAGAACTGGACATGGAACAAGAGACTGGTTCCAAATAGGAAAAGGAGTATGTCAAGGCTATATATTGTCACCCTGCTTATTTAACTTATATGCAGAATACATCATGAGAAACACTGGGCTGGAGGAAGCACAAGCTGGAATCAAGATTGCTGGGAGAAATATCAATCACCTCAGACATGCAGATGACACCACCCTTATGGCAGAAAGCGAAGAGGAACTAAAAAGCCTCTTGATGAAAGTGAAAGAGGAGAGTGAAAAAGTTGGCTTAAAGCTCAATATTCAGAAAACGAAGATCAAGGCATCTGGTCCCATCACTTCATGGCAAACAGATGGGGAAACAGTGTCAGACTTTATTTTTGGGGGCTCCAAAATCACTGCAGATGGTGATTGCAGCCATGAAATTAAAAGACGCTTACTCCTTGGAAGGAAAGTTATGACCAAACTAGATGGCATATTCAAAAGCAGAGACATTACTTTGCCAACAAAGGCTCACCTAGTCAAGGCTATGGTTTTTCCAGTGGTCATGTATGGATGTGACAGTTGGACTGTGAAGAGTGCTGCTGCTGCTGCTAAGTCGCTTCAGTCGTGTCCGACTCTGTGCGACCCCAGAGACGGCAGCCCACCAGGCTCCCCCGTCCCTGGGATTCTCCAGGCAAGAACACTGGAGTGGGGTGCCATTTCCTTCTCCAATGCATGAAAGTGAAAAGTGAAAGTGAAGTCGCTCAGTTGTGTCTGACTCTTAGCAACCCCATGGACTACAGCCTACCATGCTCCTCCGTCCATGGGATTTTCCAGGCAAGAGCACTGGAGTGAGTTGCCATTGCCTTCTCCAGAAGAGTGCTGATGAATTGATGCTTTTGAACTGTGGTGTTGGAGAAGACTCTTGAGAGTCCCTTAGACTATAAGGAGATCCAACCAGTCCATTCTGAAGGAGATCAGTCCTGGGTGTTCTTTGGAAGGAGTGATGCTAAAGCTGAAACTCCAGTACTTTGGCCACCTCATGCGAAGAGTTGACCCATTGGAAAAGACTGTGATGCTGGGAGGGATTGGGGGCAGGAGGAGAAGGGGACGACAGAGGATGAGATGGCTGGATGGCATCACCAACTCGATGGACATGAGTTTGAGTGAACTCTGGGAGTTGGTGATGGATAGGGAGGCCTGGCGTGCTGCGATTCATGGGGTCGCAAAGAGTTGGACACAACTGAGTGACTGAACTGAACTGACTGAAACACTTGGGGATTAAATATTAAAATTCACACCATTGGATAAAACTGTTTGTTAGCTTTATTTTTCACTGCAAACCATGGAAAGAATTATTCCTCAAATGTTATTTGTCATGGCAGAAAACTGGCTTTTAACATTGCTTTTCTTCACATAGCCAAAATCATTTAAAGAGATTACTTGAAGAACTAAGTCTGACTTAAATTAAGGTGAAAGCTTCTCATACCCATGATAAATGTGAGAGTGCTGTGGGTGTGCAAGCCCTAGTTGAGCGCCACCAGAGCACAACCAAATTGGAGGTGATCTCATTTCACTTTAGAATGAAAAAGCCCTATCACTGGCAGTCCTGGAGCACCACCAATGTTCCTCAATATCAAATAACTTGCAAAGAGTCTAAACCAACACCAGGGACTTCAGTTGTACAGGGAATGATAACAAACCTTATCCACAGTACCTTCAATGTAGCATTTTTATGCTGCACTGGGCAAAAATATAGCAGCCGCTCAAGTTACTCAGTTTATCAGGAATTAAACTGGAATTGCTGAAACAGCAGACTGGCCATGGACACAAAAACAAAACAAAAAGCCTTTTGTTCAAACCATCCATGGTGCTTTGTTAAGACCTGGATCGTTCAAATGACTGTCTTTGCTATTCTATCTTTTGTGTGTTGCTTGCTATTAAAGGCGACAGGTCTCTTTACCCACTAAAAAAGCAAGGATTGTTCCTTTTTCCTTTGTTCTTGCATCTGACTTCCCTCACACAGGTTAACTACGTGTTCAGGGTTACCATACCCAGACTTTGTACTATAAAAAATTTTGTGTGCCATTGAATCCAACAAGAGAAGTTAAACCACTCCTTTGTGTATCATTTCCATTCTCTTTTTTATTTTTGTCTTGCACTTCATTTTTCTCAATAGGGAATTTAATCCATTGTTTCATCATGTTCGGCAACTTTCCCTAAGGACAAAAATTCCAAAGGAGGTGCAATAAAATACTAAACATTAAAAAAAAAAAAAGTCTTTAATAACATTACCATTTGGCTTTGAAAAGTCAATCTAATTACAAAAGCACTGAACGAGTCAACTCCAGTGAAGTTATCCTTCTCACCAAGGAACTGGCCACAAAGTGGGGGCCGCACTTCTATCAAGACTCGAATAAATAACGTCAATGTTTTTTTTGCTCCATCTCAAAATGTGCTTTCTCCAGTTTTCTGTCTGGGAGTTGGAAGTCAAAACCTGACCTCCACCTGTGCCCGTTCACTACTTTCTGACTACTGAGGGAATATGCTCCCTTTATAATACAATAAAGCAAAATATAATATAATATGCTGTCTTTATAATATTTGCAACCTTTCCTCCTCCTGTGGGCTCTTTTGTCTAAAAGCATGTTTTAACTGGCTCTAGTTTTTAAAACAAGTAATAGTACTACTTTTAGCCTGAGACCACCTCAAAATACTCTTTGCCTTGGTGACATCATTTATTTTATTTCTTAAAAAAAGTTATATTATTTTTCTGCTTATTAAAATAATTATCTCATGACACCTGGCTTCTTAAATCCACAGACCCCCTGGAAACCACTCTTTTGACAGTCACCAATGGCCACCTCCTTACCAATTCAGTAGCCTTTCTTCCAACCTTGCCTGTCCCTGAGGACCACGACCAATGCCCCATCCTGATTTGCTGTCTTCTTCCCCAGACTCTTTTCCCAATTGCTCCTTCCCAAGCCCCTAAAATAAGAGCCTCCCAGGCTCAACCTTCACCACTCCTCTCTCTGTATCTCTCATCTCCAATCTCCTCGCTCCCGCATTCTCACCAGCTGTTCCCCAGCTATGACTGGTCTTCCTTGTGAGTTTGAGATAACTATTCCAGGACGTCCACAGACACAACAGTATTTACAGTACCAAGCACTGAAAGTGAAGTCGCTCAGTCGTGTCCGATTCTTTGAGACCCGTGGACTGTAGCCCACCAAGCTCCTCCGTCCATGGGATTCTCCAGGCAAGAATACTAGAGTGGGTTGCCATTTCCTTCTCCAGGGGATCTTCCTGACCCAGGGATCGAACCCAGGTCTCCCACATTGCAGCCAGACACTTTAACCTCTGCACCACCAGGGAAACCCCCAAGCACTGGGGTCACACAAATGACTAGAAAAAGTCCTGCTCCCAAGGGTCTTGCTGACAGGTGGGGGATAAACATGTGAACACAATTACTAGCAGTTGAACAGAGGGTGTAAGGTTCTGTGGGCATGTGTGGAAAAGTGGGGAAGGGATGTCTGGGTCTGCCCTAAGGAGTCCAGGAAAGCTCTATGGGAACCCAGGCAGCCACCAGCTGATCCTCACAAAGGGAACAGGAGTTGGCCAGGTGTGAGTGGTTGTGGTTCAGAAGGGAGAGGAAGTGGATTGAGACATGTGTGGACAGACAGAAAGGGCAACACAAGCCAGCTTTCCAATGGAAGGACTTTATCCTTATGTGTGAGGCACAAAGGGAAGACTTTGGGAGGAGGAAAACAGCAGCACAGGGGAGAAAGAGTCATCTGGTAGGTGAGGCTGGACAAATGGGGGAAGATCAGGAAGGTTCTCAGATGCCACAGAGGTTATGTTTTATTCTGCCAATGGTGGGAAGGTGGTAAAGAATTTTTAATGAGAGGCATGATCAGATTTGTGTTTTAAAGACAACACCCAGGGACAAGGGTGCGGCTCAATGATATCACCATTATCAACTTTGTCAGAGTTATTCATACACTTATCTCTGTCTGGGTGTAAAGAGGAAAGCAGCCATGTGATTCATCTCTGACTCTGCTGCAGCTTCCAGCCCAGCACCTCATTTGCTAGATGCACTTAGCAGTTTCTGTGTCAACACAAACTTAGATTCTAGACAACTCAGGGCTTGCATTCCACTGTAAATTGTAAACCCCATACATATCACCCTTAAGCAGTTAAGTACTTGAGAGGCCAATCAGAATTTTGGAGCTTGGAAGGGAACTTAGAGATTAAAAAAGTTCTTTTTTACTGAGGGAGAAGCCAAGTACAAAAATGGGATATGATTTTCCAACATCTTCCAGGCTATAGGCAGCACTAGAATCACAATTCTGGCTGCCTATTTTTCGGAATAGGTAATAACAGCAGAAGGTGGCAATGCCGCTGTGGTTCAGGGAAGATGAGACAATTACACATCCTGCTTCTGTGCAGTGCTTTCCCACAATAAAGAACCACTCCTCCCCCAAGCTCTCCACTCTGCCTATTTTTGTTTAAACTAGAAAACAAGTTAAAATTCTCTATGAATGAGTGTAATTTAGTGTTTCTTACATATTAAAAAAATAGATGATAATCTTTCTTTAACCAGTGATGTTTAATAGTCTCCTTTTACACATCAATTTTACCAAAAGATTCTTCAGGAAGAATGGTGTAATGAACCAGGCAAAGAGTAAACTTGCTCCAAGTGCTAAATCATTGGTATATTTAGTATTTCTAATCCCTTATCTTTCTTTCCTTTGTCCCTTTTATAACCCGTGTCTTATTACCATGTTTTTTAAGTCTATCAAAGTACTAATGACTTATTATAACCCTAAAATAAGCACCAAGGCCTATTAGGATGAAACAATGATTACTGATGTTCATTACATATGATGTCTAATGATGAAGCTTCCTTTATTTCTCTTAAACACGTTTGAATTTTAATGAAATCAAGAATGAGTGAAGAGAAGTTTGCATGTGCAACAGGGAAGCCACCAACTTTAGGCTATTTTGCATCTCTTAAATTAACTGGCTGAAGAAACTAAATCTGCCTTGAGGCTATAATTTGCAAAGTGGGTTCCATCCCAATGACCTTTTTTGGAAGTTGAGGGCAGCTGAAGAAGCATCAGAGATAGGCCCTTGGGATCTGAGATCAAAACAGGCCAGCATGGGCTGGGTGAGAAACCTGACTTGGAGTTCTTGGCAGAGTTATCTATAAACTGTGAAGTAGCTATCCATTAATCCCTTAACTTCAATAAACCCTGGTTTATCATATACAAAATAAAGTGAAAGTCGCTCGGTCGTGTCTAACTCTTTGTGACCCCATGGACTGTACTCCAGGCAAGAATACTGGAGTGGGTAGCTGTTCCCTTTTCCAGGGGATCTTCTCAACCCAGGGATCGAACCCAGGTCTCCCACATTGCAGGCGGATTCTTTACCAACTGAGCTATCAGGGAAACCCCTAAAAGAAAAGGGATTCAAATGCAGAGGGGATTGTTTAACCAGAGGACCAGGGAGGGGCCTTCTGCTCTAGCATCCTGGGTATCATTCAGAGACTGATGGGGCATGGAGGAAAAGGCATCTTGCTCATGTGGATGAAGTGAACGTGTCTGTGACCATCACCTGCCATCTGATGACATCTGTCCCTTGTTCTCTTCCTCTCTCCCTCCTCCCCAGTGTCTATCTCTGTAGCATAATGGCTGGGAGGGAGAGTGTCAGCTAAATCATGACAGCATCTGGGAAAGAGGACTGAAAGTTCTATCTGTGTACCACTGCACTTATATTAAAAGACACTCCTCCTCCACAAACACTTTCTGCTTCCACATTGAGGGACAAGTACTTTGAGATACTATATTTAAATAAGTTGGTTTTATTCCCATGAAAATAGGTATTGGGATCTTTATCTTATAGATAAAAAACAAGTTCAAAATCTTAAAGAGACACACTCAAAATTAAACTCAAATAATATATTCCTAGTACACAACAGAGGTAGGACGTGAAACTAAACGTCACCCACGTACTTTTCATGAAACCTGGCCTTTTCTATTAGAAAGCAAGAACAACAAGAGGTTTCTGGCAGTCAGATCACACTCTATTTTTTGACCAAAGTAATAGCACCATGGGATTCCCTAGTGGCTCAGATGGTAAAGAATCTGCCTGCAATGCAGGAGACCCAGGTTCAATCCCTGGGTCAGAAAGATCCCTGGAGAAAGAAATGGCAACCCATTCCAGTATTCTTGCCTGGAGAATTCCATGGACAGAAGAGGCTGGCAGGTTACAGGCCATGGGTTGCAAAGAATCAGACATGACTGAGCGACTTTCACTTCACTTCACATTCACAAGGGTTACACAGGTGTCTTCCAGAAAGTCCTGTGAAGAATGCCACAGGATCCCCAAGAAGAGACTCTATGTGCCCATGGACCCATGTGCCCAACGCACACAGATGTCACCATCAAGGCCCCTCATCAAATCCAGAGAGGCCCCCACAGCCTTTCCCAGAACAGACTCACTTGTCCAAGTCTACATGGAACTAGTTGATGGCTTCCTGACAATGAAAGGTTACGCAGTAACCTTCAGATAAAATATGTGTGTCAGGAACTGTCAGAGAAACCTGGCTGGAACAACTTAGAAACTTTGTCCATAATTTTGAAAAAGGTATACCACTATTTAATGTCAAACAGGTTGGTCTGTACACACACACAAACATGGACATTCTATTGCTTTAAATTACTTGGTACAAGCAGTCATTTCTTCACAATGTATATCCTTAATTCCTATGTCTCCAGATATAATAAATATAACCTTCTGACTCTGAATTAACACAAGCCAGATCCAACATTCCTCCCTGTGCTCACACTTCTAATCCTGGAGCCACAGAGTATGCTGACCTGCTAATGTGTGGCTTTTCAGGAAAGAGAGCTGTGACTAGACATTTCTGATATCAACAACAGATGCTCCATGAATTCAGGCAGGAGTTACACAGATGCAGTAACCAAACTGCCTGCTAAACACACTGTGAGAAAGTATGTTTATCTCTCTCCCAAGTTGAGCTTTTAGGGGATGAGGGCTTGAAATAATATTTTTTCATTACAATCTTTAATAATCTTATAATTGTCAAATGAGGCCCACAGGTTATAAAGAAATAAAATCTAAAACTTTCATTGAGTCCAAGCAAGCCTACCCCATCCCTCAATTCCCCCTTTCCCACTGAATTGTGGCCTTTTCAATAAAAGCTAAAACTATCCAGTTAAACATTTAGTTAGATAGAGGTTATTCATTATCACAGCTAACTCTGATGAAGTTTATGAAGGGTTTAAACAACCATGGAGATTGAAAGAATAGAATTCTTCTGAAATTTAGTAAAATTTACTATTCAATCAAATTTACTATTCATTACCAGCCAGATGTCCTGTTGGGCCTAATATCAAAATACTCTTTTTAAATCTTGGTACATTTTTGTGTTATTGTTAGTAATAAATCACTACCTAAGTCTCCAGTAACTAAATACATCAATTAAAATAAAATCATTTGATCCAAGGGCATGGCCACTAAATTCTATCAAATTCTCCAGAGACTGGTCCCTAAGAACAAACACAAAAGATCTCTTTGCATTAGTTGGGCCAGAATGGAAACTACCTCCTCTAGGCACTTCACATGCCATTTGACACTATAAAAGCCCATCCTCTCTTCAACAGGGGAATGGGAGAGTGGGGTCTCCCAAGGCTTTTCTGGCGGACCGAACTCTCCTCTACATACCCAGTGTACTTCATACATGTCTCCATTACTCTACCGTGTGTTTATTTCAGTCTTGACACCAGGCGGCAAGCACCTCAGCTCTTTAAAGCTGGGGACCCACAACATTTTGTCCATTCATTTAAAAACTCTTGTCACAGCACAAAATTGATCCTTAAAATACACATTAAGTAGCATCTACATCTACCTTTAGGTACTAATGCAAGCTTAGCTTTTTCATATAAACATTTTCAGTAATCTTGTGGTCTACTGACCATTAAGCATTTCTGCATTACTTTAACATAAGCCAAAATTTATAACACTTACTTATTAATTTCTTGTTGTTTAATCATTCAGTCGTGTCTGACTCTTTGTGATCCCATGAACAGCTTCCTCTGTCCATGGGATTCTCCAGGCAAAAATACTGGAGTGGGTTGCCATTTCCTTCTCCAGAGGATCTTCCTGACCCAGGGATCAAGCCTGCATCTCCTGCTTGGCAGGCGGATTCTTTACCACTAAGCCACCAGGGAAGCCCTCAAAGGATAGTACTCCTTCCTTAAAACTGTGAACAAGGTCACAGTTAAGAATAGAAGGAGGAACAAAACAGATTACTCATTGTGAATACTGACTTACCTTTCTGTATTTTTAATCAAAGAATGCTGGGGTTATCTTAGACTAATAATCTTATATAACATCATACTTTAATAGTACCATATATTCAGGGGCTGGATTTTTTCTTTTTAATCTCCACTGATAATGATATAACAAACACTTTGCATTCATGTTGTGTTTACTACAGGTTGCTAACAGGATGTCGGGGAAGTGGTATGTGAAAGTACATGTGATTAAAAGTAAATAAATGAGAAACAAAAGCACTCAGATATTCTTTCTCGTTTCATCTCTCTCAACCACTGTTCTTCAAGTTATCAATTATCTAAAATCCCTTAAGGCTCATTTAAATCCAGACTTTAAAAGTTGAGCTCTAAGGATTTTCCAAACTTATTAATCTTATTAATAGTAGATCCCTTCGATGAACCACTTTAGGGCACTTAAGCAATCACTATAGCATTTACCTTTTCAAAATAAAATTTAAGTGTAGGCAAAATGTGGGTGATGATATTTCATAGGTACCTACTGAACAGTTCAAAAGAAAATGAAGTTAGAAAAATCTGTATATAGATATACAGTGTCCAAAGGGCAGAAAAGAGAAGGTCTGACTAGGTACTTGAAAATACACGAAAGAGGTCAGGAAGCACAATTTCCTGGAGAGTGATCAAAAAACCACTGGGCCTGAATGTTCAAACTCACACATACCTTCCTGAAGGTATTTTCTACAAGCCAGACCAGGCAGGGCTTAGTCTTCAGAGCAATAAGAGAAATGTGAACAATGGCACTGCCGCTGGGGTTTGTCCTGGGAACTGTGCCATTTAATATTCTTATTAATTCTTCGGTGTACGAACGTAAACTCCAGGTAGAGAAGCACTTTGTCAAAAGTTACTAAAGACAAATCACTAGGAACTGAAGAGATCGAGAAGAAATTCTGGCTGGATTTAGGCACATCATGAAGGCAACGCAGCCAAAGTACATCTTCAAGGCCACACAGAAGAGCCCAACTCACATGATTTTTTTCATCTAAGCTTGTAGTCACTACATATGTAGGTTGTGTGCTGAGTTGCTTCAGTGGTGTTCGATTCTTTGTGACACTATGGACTGTAGGCTTCCAGGCTCTTCTGTCCATGGGATTCTCTAGGCAAGAATATTGGAGTGGGTTGCCATGCCCTCCTCCAGGAGATCTTCCTGACCTGGGGATCGAACCCGCATCACTTGCATCTCCTACAGGCAGGTTCTTTACCACTAGTCCCATTTGAAAAGCCCATATAAGGGCTTACTCAGGCTAAACGGAAAATGGAGCCCAGTAATGCCCTCCTTTCTGGACAGTGCAATGCCAACACTATAAGATACATGATAAAATACTTAAAACTGTAAGATACATATGAGACAATCAAAGCATTACACAAGATAAAAGGAAGAAAAAACAGGGCTATGATTAAAAATGTTTGTACAGTTCCGTTCAGAATCAAATCTATTGTGACTCTACTGATAGCTATTCTTTCTCTAAGCAGAGATGATCTGCTTTCTTTAACTGCAATACAGCAGTTTTTGGCACTTCTCAAGTATTTTTCACATTGTGATTTGTTCTCTAGATATAAGTATAAATTTATCGACAGCTGAGATCCTGCTGGTGTTTTCTGCATTTTGCTAGAATAATAGATTTCTAACAAATGGTTGTTAAAGGCAGCAGTTAAGAATGTGGGCTCTGCAGCCTGAGATGGTCCAAGTTTAAATCTTGGATCTATCACTAAGTCTGAGATCTCAAACACATTTCTAAACTTTGTGTCTCCATGTTTTCATCTGTAAAACTTGGCACAGTAATGGTTTGTAGTAGGATTATTGTGAAGATTAAATGAGATATGACATGCAATAGTTTAGAACAGTACTTGGTATATAGTTGAGTATTAACCGTCAGCTAATAATCAGAGCACATTAATAAAAGAATTAATTAATGACTGATAAACAAGTGAAAGCTGTAACGAAAATAAGAGGGATCTTCAAGCTAAGGTTTCCTTCAATCAGTAACAGTATTTCTCCAGATGTAAGTCTTTCACAATTAGATAAATACAGGATATGTCCAGGTAAATTAAATTGCACATAAGCAACAAGTACTTTTTTTAGTATAATTAGACCTCAAATAGCACATGGTAGGAGAAAACTGGTAGAAACAGCATCTGGGAGAATAAGAATGTTGGTTCTTTGTTTTAAGGGAAAGTCTCTAAATCTGAATTGATATTTTTGAACTGTGGTGTTGGAGAAGACTCCTGAGCGTCCCTCGGACTGCATGGAGGTCAAACCAGTCAATCCTAAAGGAAATCAACCCTGACTATTCACTTGAGGGACTGATGCTGAAGCTCCAATATTTCGGCCACCTGATGTGAAGAGCTGACTCACTGGAAAAGACCCGATGCTGGGAAAGATTGAAGGCAAAAGGAGAAGGGGGTGACAGAGGATGAGACGGTCAGACAGCATTACCAATCCAATGATATGAATTTCAGCAAACTCTGGGAGACAGTGAAGGACAGAGGAGCCTGGCATGCTACATACAGTCTATGGGGTCACAAAGACTTGGACATGACTTAGTGGCTGAAAAACTCTGAATCTTAAAAATCACTTCTTCCCTTCTTTATCACTTTGAGGATGTCCTCTTTGCCGTGTATACACTTTTCTTAACATCGACAAGTTGAGGTGAAAATAAGAATTTTAAACTAGATACAAGTGTCTACCCTTCTTGGATTTCCTACCAGCCACAGTGCAATCTGCCCACCTGGACTAGAAGGAGTACTGCTGGGGTCAGCCCAAATTCTGGTAAATCTGCACGCCCTCCAAGTATGTATTTAGGTCTCCTTTCCACCCAACTTGAATTAACTGAACACATCATTACAAAGTACTAACTTTAACAATTTGCTCTGAATATTTAAACTATGGTCTTAAAAAAGCAGTGGCAAAATTTCCCATATTGGCAGGAGTTTATTTGAGTACTGGTGGTTTAAACATGCTAAGTGCTGCATTCAGTATGCCAGCAAATTTGGAAAACTAAGCAGTGGCCACAGGACTGGAAAAGCTCAGTTTTCATTCCAATCCCAAAGAAAGGCAATGCCAAAGAATGCTCAAACTACTGCACAATTGCACTCATCTCACATGCTAGTAAAGTAATGCTCAAAATTCTCCAAGCCAGGCTTCAGCAACACATGAACTGTGAACTTCCGGATGTTCAAGCTGGTTTTAGAAAAGGCAGAGGAACCAGATCAAATTGCCAACATCTGCTGAATCATTGAAAAAGTAAGAGAATTCCAGAAAAACATCTATTTCTGCTTTACTGACAATGCCAAAGCCTTTGACTGTGTGGATCACAATAAGCTGTGAAAAATTCTGAAAGAGATGGGAATACCGGACCACCTGACCTGCCTCTTGTGAAACCTGTATGCAGGTCAGGAAGCAACAGTTAGAACTGGACATGGAACAACAGACTGGTTCCAAATAGGAAAAGGAGTACATCAAGACTATATATTGTCACTATGCTTATTTAGCTTATATGCAGAGTACATCATAAGAAACTCTGGGCTGGAGGAAGCACAAGCTGGAATCAAGATTGCTGGGAGAAATATCAATCACCTCAGATATGCAGATGACACTACCCTTGTGGCAGAAAGTGAAGAAGAACTAAAGAGCCTCTTCATGAAAGTGAACGAGGAGAGCGAAAAAGTTGGCTTAAAGCTCAACATTCAGAAAATGAAGATCATGGCATCTGGTCCCATCACTTCATGGGAAATAGATGGGGAAACAGTGGAAACAGTGTCAGACTTTATTTTGGGGGGGCTCCAAAATCACTGCAGATGGTGATTGCCGCCATGAAATTAAAAGGCGCTTACTCCTTGGAAGGAAAGTTATGACCAACCTAGATGGCATATTCAAAAGCAGAGACATTACTTTGTCAACAAAGGTCCATCTAGTCAAGGCTACGGTTTTTCCAGTAGTCATGTATGGATGTGAGAGTTGGACTATAAAGAAAGCTGAGTGCTGAGGAACTGATGCTTTTGAACTGTGTTGTTGGAGAAGACTCTTGAGAGTCCCTTGGACTGCAAGGAGCTCCAACCAGCCCATCCTAAGGGAGATCAGTCCTAGGTGTTCATTGGAAGGACTGATGTTGAAGCTGAAACTCCAATACTTTGGCCACCTGATATGAAGGGCTGACTCATTTGAAAAGACTCTGAAGCTGGGAAAGATTGAGGGCAGGAGGAGAAGGGAACGACAGAGGATAAGATGGTTGGATGGCATCACCGACTCAATGGACATGAGTTTGGGTAAACTCTGGGAGTTGGTAATGGACAGGGAGGCCTGGCACGCTGCAGTTCATGGGTTCACAAAGAGTCAGCCTCGACTGAGTGACTGAACTGAACTGAACTGAAAGGGTTCTAACCCAGAGAAGCCTCCTTGAGGATACATTTGCCTATCTGTAAATAGGCAGCTTTCTATAGATGCCAGAACATACTTAGCATGTATTAAGCTGTATTTAAGCTTAGTATATAAGCATAGTATAAGTTCCTTTTAAGTAGTCTTTTACAAACAGCAACCGAATCTATGTTTTCATTTCTAACAGCCAAGAATGCAAGAACATCAAGCTTGGAGGGTTTCATCTTACCCCGCAGTACTGATTTGAGGTTGAGCTTGGCTTGGCGGTGCAGGTCCTCTACGCAGGGCGGTCTTGTGGTGGGGAGGAACACATTCTCCTGCTGGTGCCATGGAGCAGTGTAGTGGACTGTCCATCGACTCTCCTCATCTAGGTTGGAAACAGCTGTAGAAAGAGAGAGAGAATACATTCAGGTTTTAAATTAACTGCATTGCATCAAGATGGGTTCTGGGTACCTAAAACACTCACAGGTAAGGACCAGCAAGGGAGAAATGGAACAAATTCTGAATAAGATTCAATCTTAGACCCCAGGGTCTTTTCCACTGTGTTTTGTGTTTGTTCAGTTAATTGCTTCCCATCTTTTTAGGCCCTCCTTTTACTCCAAAGTTAGAAAATGATTAACAAAATCAATAAAGACCTCCTGCTTCGCTCCATCATGACAAATATCTATTAATCAACTATACTATGTCATTACATTAGTAAATGTTAGACTGCAAGACAGAAAACAACTGTTCTACTAAGAACCTGGCACCAATTCTTTCCCTTCTAAAGCATTATTTTAAAATACCACTGTTATAAACTCATTTAAATTTTTAAAAACTAAGCATAAACATTCAATGTAATACATTTAAATAGCATAGTTCAATTAGAAATCCATTTGTGCTGAAAAATTTTCTCTGCATTTCCTGCTTTCATGGAATATGTTCATATTCAAATGTTTTTAGAAACTCCAATCCAATTGATTTTTCCCAACATAATCCAATTCAATTTAATTTTTCCAACACAAAAGAGACTGAGGACATCAGAGGAAGAAATGGTAGGTTAAATCTCTATGATAATTTTCCTTTTACATTTTAGGGCTTAAGATTGCTTTGTCTATTTGATTTTTCCTGACAACACAATCCAAGAGAGGCTACCAATGGATCCCAACATGAAATTGACAACATTATACAAATTCAACAACAATTTTTTAAAATACTGTTTATATAGCCATCGCTGTAAGCCAGCACTGGAGAGACTAGAGAAGTTTGAGAAGGACTCTGTGTTGAGGTGTTTATTGAAGGTGACAAGTCTAACACCTGTAAAACCAGCAGATATGACAATTGTGAGTCGGGGGGAATCTTCCCCTAACTCTGACCTATGCCACAGAGGACACAATGGGCATACGCGTTTCTACAACATAATATGTCCCTGGAAATGAGACCATAAAGTAGATTCATAAAATAAAATGAACAGGCACACATGAACTATTGAACCTTTCTATATGAACATGTTTAAAATTAACTCACTGTACCTAACAGCACAGCCATTAAAACCATTATACAGATCAAATGCGCTAATATATGGAAAGTCACAGCTTATGAAATAACTCATGAAAAGAATGGTTGTGGCAAGATTAGTGCAATTACTTGAAGGGAGTCCCTGACTTTTAGAACCATCAGTGAAGAGGAAGTTGGCCTTTCTCAGCACCCCTGGGAACATGAGTCACCCCACAGACCAGAGTGAGGTCAGCACTCACCCCATACCATCTTCTTTACAGGTACTGAATTCCACAAGCCCAGCTTTAAACAATTCACTTTCTAAATCATCCCACTCTCTCCAGTGATAAGATAAATTAACGTATGTAATATACAACATTATGAACACAATTAATACTGTTGGGTTATATAAAAAGTTGCTAAGAGAGGATGAAATGGTTAGCTAGCATCACCAACTCAATGGATAAGAATGTGAACAAGCTCCAGGGGAGAGTGAAGGACAGAGGAGCCTGGTGTGCTGTAGTCCACGAGGTCACAGAGTCAGACATGACTTAGCAACTGAACAACAAGATAGTATATCCTAAGAATTCTCACCACAAAGAAAACATCTTTCTTTTTCTTTTGCATCTATATGAGACTATGACTGTTCACTACACTTACTGTGAGAATCATTTCATGATGTCTGCTAGTCAAATCATTATGCTATACACCATAAATGGATACAATGCTGTGTGTCAATTATACGTCAATAAAACTGGACACATTTTTTAAAAAATCATCCCAGTTTCCCGACAAATTGCCAAATGGAAAAATAAACATTGAGAACTAGACATCAGGTTAAAAACAGAAATGCCCTATGCGCTTTCTGCTTTTAATATTTACTAAAAGCTGCATGTAAATTAGGCACTTGGCATTGCACATAACCTCTGTGGAATAAATGTTTTGCATGGTACATAGAACTATCAGGCATAATCTATAAAATCCAAAGAGCCCTGACTTAGTTCTTAGTTATGATCTGAGAATCTTGCACAGGGTGGAGCTCGCCATGAGTCCTCCAAAGAGAAGCCAGTTAATTATAAGGTTTTGTGCTGATGCCCATTTATTTCGAAGACTGAATTATCATACTTCATAGTTGGAAAATAATGAAAATGGAAACTCTTCCTATTCACCAATTACAAATCAAATCCAAGTGATAGTGTCCGTGTAATTGCACATTGAGCCCCACCATACAACTACCAATTGGCTCCTAAGAAAGAACAGTTGTCTCTCCCTGGTGTATCTCACTCTTGCCAGGGTAGATTTTAATCAGTCCATCCAAAGACAATCTTTGACGAGAGGAGCTCTAGAAATGAACCCCGAGGGCTGTTCATTTGCTTTCTCCAGTTTCTCTTACCAATGCTCCTACCTACATTTATCCAGTTTAAACCCATGGCCCCAGAGCTAAAATAAAATAAACTAACAACTATGTAAAAACAAAACTGTTTATAAATAAAAGTTATACTTTCCAAAGAATGAAGAAGCACCTGGATTTAAAGAAATTGAAACCAACTGTAAGTACATAATGAAGCTGCACCACAGAAGTTGTGTACTTTACAATGACTGATCAGTCTAGACAGAGGCTGTCCTTGAGCTCTTAAATACCTAACAGAGTGCAGGAGAGTTTCAGAGGATCATCCCCACCAAAAATATATGATGCATCACTCAGAGGCTCCTCATATTTAGCCAAAGAATCAAAACACCATACACTGTACATCAAGGCAGACATAAAGTAAATACAAGGGCTTTTTCCCCTCTTCTTCAAAGGATTATTTTTTTTTTTTTTTGAGAATCCCAATAGAAGTGAATTCACCTAAAATCCCAACCATAAACAAGAAAGTCATGCTTTTAAAAAGAAAAAAATCACACAATTCTGCCCTAGAGTTATAAAAGTCTGAGGTATTTGAACTTGGTATAGAAAGGAGTTTAACAAACACCAATTATGCTGTTTTACACTCTTAATTCCATCACTCAAAAGGATGAAGTCGTACATAAAACACACACACATATACACAGTGCAGAGAAAAGAAACTACTTACTTTTCTTCTTAAAAAGTTTAATCAAAGACTTGATCTTTGTATTAATAAAGACCACCATTTCCAGGACATCTATGGAGGATTTAAAAATTTGAATCCCATTAAAAGCTCAGTCCAGCAAGCAGGTGGCAATCGGTATCCTTCTGCTCCAGATTCTAACTTTTTCCTCTGGTCTCGAATCCTCAGACATCTGCCTGGGCTGATGTAACTTTGAGGTTGAACTTATTGTCAGGCACTTACAAACCATTAGCAGTCCTTGAACCTGAAAAGCTCCCACTGAAACCTAATCTTTAAGGCTGAGAGTCAACAGTGACAACGTGTACAGAAAGAGAAAGCCAATTGCGGTTCTCATTTGCATGAGAGCCACATCTATCTTTCCGCCTTGGTGCTCAGTGATTCAGTTTCCTCTCCAAGTGATCTGAAGTGCCTCCTCTCTGGAGTCCGCAAAAACAGTAGAGATGTTCCTTTATGGAAGTCAAAGTGAAGCAAAGGTGTTCCCCACTTTCACTGGGCCACTAAGAACGTCCGGATCTTTTTACTGGAGCCAATGAGTCTTAGAGCAAGTCTGTTGATTCTTTGACTCCCTAGTTAAGTCAGGCATTTGAACAGATTTAGGGGGAAGAAAGAGCCAAACTATTGTTTCCCCAACCACGCCCCCAGGCTCTGCCTCCCACACTAAAGGAAGGTTTGCAAGCAGTAAAACTTTACAATGCAATCTCCAGGGAGCTGTAAATGATGACTTGGTTGTATTTTAGTTGCAAATTAGTACACCCAGTCTTCTCACCGTTTTTTTTTTTTTTTAATCCTTGCCAGTGACAGAGAAAAGCATTGTCATTGTTCCAAAGGGTGATCTTGTTTGCATCTAGCTGCCACAACTCTCTCACTACCCCCAACCCCAAACCCTTAACTTTTCCCACTCCAAAGGAGAAAACAGATGATAAAGTAGCCTAATCATTTAAATCTGCATTTTAAAATTTAAAAACCTAGCCTAAGCTCCAGGTTTTTAAAATTCCAAACCAAAGACCTCCCCAATGGGAGAGAAGAGGACTAATTATCCAAGTTTTTCTCTTCAACGTGAATGTACTGTACTAAGTCGCAGTTCTTTTCTCATGTGCAATTGGCCACAGAGAACTGGGTAAATAGAAACAGAGAAGAATCAGAAATGTGGTACAAGCGGGCCCTAGAAAAACACACTTCGGGGTAAAGAGACAGGAACAAAAAGGAAAAGAATACAAATCAAACAATATTATGAAAGGGGACAAAGGAAAAGAATGCGCCTCACAGCTCTCCTCAACTTGACTTCATGGCAAAACAGTTTTTTGAAACATGTTAGACAACCTCTTATTTCATAGCTTTGGGCCAGACTTACAACTGAATGGAAAAATGTAATAATGCACTAATTCAAAACATTTAGTTTATAACAAAAGCTTTTAGTCAAAGAATAAAATTTATATAAGGGGCTCCCTCTAGGGAAAACTTTGGAATGATTCCTCCTCAAATCATCTCCCCCAACACACACACAATCTTATTTTTTAAACAACAAAATTGAAGCAAACAAAACCCAAAACACACATATTATCTTACCACCATACATATTATCACGGATTTCCAACTTGTGTTCTTTCACGTATACACTGCTTTATTTAAAAGTAATTACATGGCCAGATAACAAATGAGAAAAGACTGAGAGTGTAAGTTAAATTATATAACTGCTTGAAAAGTGTGCAAAGTTCCCCTTAGGATAACACATTTATAAGAAAGAGCTGCCTCTTAGCTCACTATACTCAAAACAGGCAGTAGTGGGTTCTAACCAGAAGCACTCCTATCCACAGTCCATGAATTTCTGAGGATGAACATCCCCATCTGGACTTCCAACTACAAACAGCACATGGCCTTTCACGTACGCAACAGTGGCATTGGAACATTGACTTACTCATTCAGAGACAAATACTGAGCACGTACGAAGCGCCATTCATTTGAGATCCCTCTTGGAGCGTACATTACTTGACCAAAAACCACAATTATATGGTATGTTAAAATGCGGTGAGTAGAATGGACAAAAGAAAAAGTTGCATAGGATAAAAGGGGCTTGAGAGGAGGAGGGTGGTGGCCAGGTTGTAATATTAAACAGAGTCAGGGTAGAGCTCACTGGAAAGGTGAGACTTGAGTAAAAACTTGAAGGAGGCAATAGCAATAGAACAAGAATCTGTGCAGTGAATCCAACTGGCTCTCATTTTAAAGAGGGAGGAGAGAAGTTATTGGTAGTGAAACATTTCTAACCCACCAGGACTAGTCAGAGAAGTGCTCTAAGAAATGACCTTTGGTAAGAGTCACACATGGAGAAATCTCCTTTCTCATTAATAAAACCTGATATCGAGTGACCACAATCGTGTAAAGATAATGCCACTGGTTACACAGGGATCAGTGGCAAGTCTGGGGGTTAAAAAGCAGGCTTCCACCTCAGCATCTTACGTGGCACCAGTAGCAACGAACCCCCCTGCCAATGCAGGAGACACAGGTTCTATCCCTGGATCGGGAAGATCCCCTGGCGAAGGAAACAGCAACCCACTTTGGTATTCTTGCCTGGAAAACCCCATGGACAGAAAAGCCTGGTGGGCCATAGTCCATAGGGTTACAAAGAGTCAGAAACGACTGAAGCAACTTAGCATGCACCCCAGCATCCCAGGGCACACCGTCCTCTCGGCATTATTCTTCGCTGCCTCTTAACTCCCTAAGTCCACAGCTTCTGGAAGGAAACACATAAACTATGGTATTTATTGCATTAAATATTAAGAAGGGTTTGGAAAGAGCTTTTTAATTATAAAGATTTCCCCAGTGGTTTTCTCATTTCTTACTTTACAATCTGTGTGTGCTGTGCTGCGCTTAGTCGCTCAGTCATATCCGACTCTTTGTGACCCCATGGATTGCAGCCCACCAGGCTCCTCTGTCCATGGGGCTTCTCCAGGCAAGAATACTGGAGTGGGTTGCCATGACTGCCTCCAGGGGATCTTCCCAACCCAGGCAATGAACCCAGGTCTCAAACATTGCAGGCAGATTCTTGACTGTCTGAGCCACCAGGAAAGTCCAAGAATATTGGAGTGGGTAGCCTATCCCTTCTCCAGGGGATCTTCCCAACCCAGGAATCAAAGCAGGGTCTCCTGCATTTCAGGTGAATTCTCTACCAGCTGAGCTACAAGGGAAGCCCCAATGATTGCTCTAAACCTATCAATTCTAGCTTTGATGTACACATTATCTTTCTTGCTGTCTAAAATTCTATTGCCTGTCATTTTAAAAAAATTCTCCATGGTCACCATGAACTTCTAACCAGTACCAACGGTCTTCTTCTCTCTCATCTTTTGTTATCTTTTTAATCATATACTACTAGTGACCCAGTTGTGGAGCTGTTTTTCATCGACACTGCAGACCACTATTTCCTTTCCTACATCTGACTGCTCCTTCTCTGGGTTCTGACAAACTCTTAACAAGCTTCCAAGAGCCAGGTGTTAAATTTCTGCCCTATGCTATTGGTGGCTCAGAGGGTAAAGCGTCTGCCTGCAATGCGGGAGACCCTGGTTCGATCCCTGGGTCGGGAAGATCCCCTGGTAGAAGTAAATGGCAACCCACTCTAGTATTCTTGCCTGGAGAATCCCATGGATGGAGGAGCCTAGTAGGCTATAGTCCATGGGGTCGCAAAGAGTTGGACATGACTGTGTGAATTCACTTTCACACTATTTACTTATTCCCCCTTGAAACCTTAATGATTTTGCTGGTGTGAAGTAGGAGTCAGCAAATTATGGCTCTTGGGTCAAAGCCAGCTGGCCCCTTTATAAATGGTTTTTTAAAATTAAAAAATAATATCTCATGACATGTGAAATAAGACTCAAATATATAAGACTCAAATTTCAATGTCTGACAGTAAAGCTGTGATGGCACAACTATGCCCGTGCCTTCATCTATTGTATACTCTGCTCTCAGGTTGCACACAACTGCAGCGTGGAATCGTGTGCCAAAGACTACTACATGCCCGAAAGCTGAAGATATTTATTCTTTGTGAGGCTGACTTCCGGATGAAGCCACTGCCTTTAAACAGCCCCCTCAGTCTTCACCTTCATCTGCTATCTTTCACTGGTCTGCCCTCCAGCTCCATCTTAACCACCCTCTACTCAAATCTCACCTTATCTCAAGCTGAATGCCTAATTTAAGCCGGTTTCCTTAAATCTGCTGCTTATCAAGAACTTTTTGATATCTATTAAGGATGACAGTCAATTTTTCAATGAACCAGACAGGTATATTTAAATGCCACTTAAAATGAGAGAATGGAGATGCTAGATGCTAATGCTGTTGGAGCTAAGATGAGACTGTGTGTGTCTTGATCCATCTCTAATTAGCACATACTAAGTTTTGCAACAGAGAAGCCAATGGCTTCCCTGGTAGCTCAGCTGGTAAAGAATCCACCTGCAATGCAGGAAACCCCAGTTCGATTCCTGGGTCGAGAAGATCCCCTGGAGAAGCAATAGCCTACCCACTCCAGTATTCTTGGGCTTCCCTGGTAATAGAGATGGTAAAGAATATGCCTGCAATGAGGGAGACCTGGGTTAAAGATATCTTTAGTTAGTATGTTCAAGTTAATATATCTTACACAAAAGTCTTTATTGGAGTCCATAACTTATAAAAATATTTAGACCAAAAATCTTCAGCTCATGTATTCAAGTTAATGTATCTTATATAAAAGATACATTGAGACCAAAAATAAAAATATTTGAGAGTAATGCATTATGCTCTAAAAATGCTGTCAAATATGACAAAGAAAAATATACTCTAATATCACTTGAATAATCCTGGCAGATTATCCTAGTCCAGATTTTTGAAATTCTTTACCACCACTATTACATAAAAATTCCCATCCTTATTTCTAAAATTCCAACAATTCTGCTTAATCTTCCACTGAAATGAAATCTTACTTTTAACCAACATTCAAATTTTTTCTTCTAGGGAGTCATCTGATCATTTCTACAGTTATTCTATTACTTCCCAGGAGCAGGTGTATAACATACCAGCAAAGAGATAGAGGAATATTTTTTAAAGTAATACATATTCTAAACATTTAAATTGTAAATGTGCACTTATGTTCCACCAGGCAGCAAGTTCACTTTGAGTACTTATTAGCTACCTTGTGTTAGGCATCCGGGTTAAATGTGAATCCAACATGGGCACTGACTTTCTTAGGAAGGTCATAGTCCAGTGGGGACGGCACACCCAAACAGATAAAAATAATAAAATCACAAGTAAGTACAGGGAAAGAGATAAGACCATGCTGTTAACTGAAAGGATGACAAAGGGCATGCAGCTCATTTATTTAAAAATTTTTTTTAATAAACTAGTTTTTTGTGTTTGCATTTAGCTTTAGCCCTTATGTTGTGATCTGAAGCTTTAGGTCAGGAAACAATGTCACAGCTTTGAAGAATTCAAGCAAATTCAAACATATTTTTAGTTACTGGTAGCCATTTCCTGGGTTTCCCCAATGGCTCAGCAGGTAAAGAATCCACCTGCAATGCAGGAGACATAGGAGGCACAGGTTCAATCCTTCGGTCAGGAAGATCCTCTGGGGAAGGAAATGGCAACCCACTCCAGTATTCTTGTCTGGGGAATTCCATGGACAGAGGAGCCTGGCAGGCTATAGTCCAAAGGGTTGCAAAGAGGCAGACATGACTGAGCAACTAAGCAATTAAATGCTACAAAGCATTACATACATTTTATGTGTACAATATTCTATTTAAACTTCTGTCCAAACTTCAGACCACTCACCACCAGAAGTTTAGTTTCCATCACCATACAGTCAACCTCCTTTATCCAGATTGCCCTCCCTGACTCCCAGCCCTTCTGGTCACTACTACTCTGGTCTCTGAATCTGTGTATTTATTTGGTCTATTTATTTAGATTCCACATATGACTGAAATTATATGGTATTTGTTTTTCTCCATCTGACTTATTTCACATAGCATGATAGCCTCAAAGTTCATCCATGTTGTCACCAATGGTAAGATTTCATCTTTTTGTATGGCTGAGTAGTATTCCATCTTATGTGTGTGTGATCTTTATCCAGTCATCTGCTGATGGGCAGTTAATGGTGTTTGGAAAACTAGAGAGCCACATGACAAGAATGAAACTAGACCGCTATCTCTCATCACATGCAAAAACCAACTTAAAATGGATCAAAGACCTGAATGTAAGAAACCATAAAACTTCCAGAAGAAAACACAGGCAGTATGCCCTTTGACATCAGCCGTAGCAACCACTTTCTGGCTACACCTCCTCATGACCTCATTTAGAAGACAAACAACTGTTAGGGAACAGAGGTGAAGAGGGGACCTGTTGGAAAAGCCCAGTCCTGGGACACAAGGAGAGCTGCAAAGGCCTCGGTGTAAGTTTAGGGGAAATTAATGTGGAGAAGAGTGGCGAAGGAGGTGGAGACAGAGGCAGGGGCCTGACCCTGAGGGGCCTCGCTTGTCCTAAGAGGGTGGAATTCAGTGGGTGGCCTAGGGAGTCACTGAAGGACTTTAAGAGAGGAAGTTGTATGGCCAGTGTGAAATTGTAAAGGCATCACAGGTGGAGGTGAAGAGTGAGCCTGAGAGGGCTTGTCTGGAGGCAGGGAGAGAAGGTAGGGGGACCCAGTCCAGCAAATCACGCCAGCGGTGAGGAGGTCAGAACCAGTCCTCGTGGAGGGCTGTTTTTCTACAACACCCTTGGTCTTAGCGGCCCATCTTTAATAGCGTGTATTATGTTTCAGGAACCATTATATACTTAATGTATAAAATTTTTAAAATTAGACCTTAGTTATTAATAAATGACCCTGTTACCATTCATGCTTTCACTTGTAATAAACCTTAAAATATACCCTTATTCTTTTTATTAAGGACCAAAGATTGCACATGTAAACCTAAAAGCTTAAGAGCAGAGCTGTCTAAGGACTCATGGATAAGGCCTCTATCCCCATGGAGCCCTTCCCCTCTCCCATCCACCTTCCCATTTACACAAAGCTTCAGGCCCTCTTCAGTACATTAAATGAAGTTAGGGCATTAAAAGTGTTTATTTTGAACCCAGAACTTTCACAACCTTTGTTTAAAAGTATTTAGTAAAAGGGAACATTTTCAAATAATAAACACAGGAGTTATAAGCAGAAACAAGGCATGATTATGTCACATAATATATACACACATTTTAAATTAAGCAAAATGAGTCCTGGATCAATTGAAAGTGGACTGTATAATCAATAAAGATCACCATGGTCTTGTAAGTGGGGAGGGGAGGGAAGGAAAATAAAACTCAGATGGAATGGAGTTCCAGTCAAAGCTCCGTATTCTAAATGATAATGTAAGCATGTCTCAAAAAAATTTTAGCTCTTGAAAACAGAAAATATTTCAGCCCAGCCTTATCTATAAATGGTGTTTTTAATGACTGTTGATGTGTTTCACACTCTTTTTTTAAAATCAAACATCTGAAATAGAAGACCGTACGTGACTAAGTTAATTTAAGTGTACTGATTATCTTTATGCATGGTTAAAATACTTAATATACAGTGTTTAAATCCACAGACACACCCATTCATTCTTCTGCTTTTCAGACTCATTGGATTGGAAATCATCACAGCAGAAGAGCATCCAATATAAGCCCTATAAAATGTACACATTTAGTAGTAAGAGATTTGAGAAATTTATAAAAATAAACTAGTAACATAATCTCCTTGATAAACATTCATAATAATCCTTTAGTAATAGACTTAGAGAAAACTTAGGCCTGGCCTCTGTTTATTAAGGAACAAAGTTTCCCATATTTCAACTTTTGGAAGCGAGATTTATGTTTCATGTTTTTATAAATACTTTCACATTGAGAGCAATTATATACAGTCTATATTTCTTATCTATGAAAATAACAATCATCAGAAGCTGCAAAGCAAATTAATAACACAGGCAGATGAACAAACACAATCAGTAAATATATAAATAAGAGTAAACTTAAAAACAGGGCTCTCAAATAAAATACAGCATGCCCAGATAAAGCTGAATTTCAGGTTGAAATTTGACAGTTATGGGACTTTTAAAAAATGTACAGTTAAATTCATTTGTTGATACAATTGTAATTTATGATATTAAAAGATAGCCTTAAGTATTTCATATAACAGACAGAAAATATACTTTATATTATTCAAAACAAATTGAACTGACTATAGGCTCTTGCTGTTTGGCATTTAATTGATTAAAAACTGAAAGATGGGTTGGTCAGTTGTTTACTATTTCTTATTTTTCATATCAGGCATTTTTCTTACAAGTTACTACTCTTCATCTCTGCATTCCAGATTTTAAACATGCACAACTTCTTTGATTTACTTGCCAGTTTTATATGCCATTACAGAAGAGATGCCAAACACGAGGTCTGTTAGAGCAGCTGCACAACACACACATCAGCCTACCATCTCCTTAACTCAGCAGGCCCTCCTGGGACAACGATGTTACGTGGGTCCCAATGTGACGAAACACCAAGTATAAACATCACCCACGGTGAATTCAAGTTAAACACTGTTGTTGACAAGTTACATTTTTCCAGTTTACAGGAAATGCTAGAGCTAGAGGGAAAAATGAAAACATCACTCAAACTAAAACGCTGACTGTTTACCTGGTCTGGCCTCTCTGCAATAAATCAATTAAATAAGGACAATAAAGAGAATGTGCCAGATTTAAAGAGCTTTAAGGAACATCACAACCAGATGTATGATCCAGATGCTAGTTTTTGGATAAACTAGATATAAAGAAAACCCTTTTGGACAAAGAGGGAAATTTGCATATGCACTGGGTGTAATCTTACACATTTAACATTTGAATACTGTTACACACATACACACGCACACACACATTGTAGAGATGCTGGCCTGGAATGAAAATACTGATATGTGTCTGATGGCAGATGCTCATAAAGAGTTTTTTAACTGTTTCATGAATCATGTTATTTCGCACACAAAAAAGAAGCATTAAAAATCACCAATATTCTAGAACCACATTGGTACAATAGTCTTTTCTTTCTCCTGCTTCTGAATTAATCTTTAATGATGAGTCATATGGCACACTGAAAACAAGACAAATGGGTATCTCTCTTCTCATCAATATCTGGTTGGGGGAGTGGCTGGGAGTAGAAAGGGAAACCTTGAGAGATGACAATGTATCAATTCTTTAGAAGGAACTTGATCTGGCATCCACTTTGTCAGTTCATTCTAATGCTAGGAAATACCCTTTTCTCTGCACGTGTTGAAGCTAAAGGCTTCAGCTATGGATCCTAGTTAATAATTTAATCTAAACCACTGGTACCATCTGCTCAGTCAATTTTGGAACGTCTGCTATGACTGTGACTAGTTTAGTCATGTCACAATGTTCATGTGACAAACGTTGAACAAATGAAAGGCGAGGCAGACAGAAAGCATGCGATGGGAAAAAGAAACCCCCATCAAAAGCCTAAAACACAAAGGGAGCCCTGCTGACTGAGCATTCAAAGTTCACCCCTGCCTGAGGGGATGGGAGGACGCATCTCTCTAATGCAGGAAATGAGACAAGCCAGAGGCTGTCCTGAGATGATGGGCACAACGTGCGGCAGACAGGGGAGAGCTTTGTGAAGGGAATGGGCCCTGAGACTGGAAGCACAGACGTGTAGGGATACAGCAAGGGCAAACTGGAAAGGGGAGCTGTCACAGGCAACTAGAAAGTTACAGCTGAAAAGAGCCCTAGAGAACATCCAATCCACCCCATTTATTTTATAAAGTAAGTGACCTGATCACAGAGCTACCCAGCAGCTGAGTGGATTTTCCATCTTGTGCTCCAGATTTTATATACCCCATATTGCTGCCTGCACTGAAGAGGGTTGATGGGGTAGGGTACCGACCACCCAGACTCGTTTCTCCCTCCATGCTTTTATAGTTCTTCCACGGGGATGTCAGATCCCTGACTCATCCGCTTGGCAAGCTCCCATTCATTCTTCAGGGCTTCGCTGGTGGTTCAGAAGTCAAGAATCCACCTGCCAATACAGCAGACCTGGGTTCGATCCCTGGGTGGGTAAGATCCTCTGGAGAAGGAAATGGCAACCCACTCCAGTATTCTTGCCTGGGAAATCCCATGGACAGAGGAGCCCGGCAGGCTATAGTTCACGGGGTCACAAAAGAGTCGGACACGCCTTAGTGACTAAACAACAACAATTCATTTTTTAAGTTATAATTCAAGCATTAACCATCCTTAAGAAGCATTCCGTAACAGCTTTCCTGTTTCAAATATTGTGTCATTTGACTTGAAGGATAGTTTCCTCCAACGTGAACTATGTCTGACATGCAGAAAGAGAACGAATAATTTCATGAGCTATAAGCCTTTATACTTAGGCCAATTATGTGCCACATGCTTTTTAGTCCTAATCCATTCACCTGAGTGTCCTGATTCATCGAATTCATTTTACTCAGCCTGTATCAAGTATACAAAAGCTCATTTTAGGAGGGAAATTATATGAGTAGAGTGATATAACAACTAGTTCAACTGTAAAGTTAACACGTTACCTTTCCCAATATAGTCATTTGAAACATATTTTCTGAATGTATATAAAGGGGCTAGCACATCTTAGAGAGTAATTTTCAATCACTTGGAAATTAAGATGTATTTTCTGACAAGGACCTACTGTATAGCACAGGGAACTTTGCTCCATATGTTATGTGGATATAACTCCCTGGACGGGAGTTTGGGGAAGAATGGCTACATGTATATGTATGGGCAGTCCTTTTGCTGTCCACCCAAGACTATCATAGTGTTGCTAACTGGCTATAGTCCTACACAAAATAAAAAGTTTAATAAAAAAAGATATATTTTCTGGGCTATTAAAATTTAACATAGTTAAATCCTTTTATAACAAAAATAATTTACAGGGAAATAATTTTTTAAATTTGAAAAGAAAAATCAACACAAACTTTCTTCTAAATCTTCAAGGAAGAAAAAAATAAACCTCATCGTAGAATGAAAAGCCAACATATAGTGTGATGATCTTGGAAATATAAGAGAGTCATGGGATTAGCTAAGGTGCTTTATAGTTTGGGCTCTCTCCTATTTTTTAAATTGGATGATATTAAGGACCTGCTTGATTGGTAGTGTTACAAAACCTACAAAGAATCTACATTTGAGAATTTTCTACCTAGAAAAAAAAACTGAGAGCAAAGGATACTTCCTAATCAGGACTACCAGGGGAAAACTGACAAAATCAAGTCGAAGATTGCCACCTACAGGGGGATGCTGTCCACTCACTGAGACACTGGAAGAGCAAAGGATTTCTGCTGCTGTCTCTCAACAGAAAAGCTTGGGGAAAAGGGCTCTGGTTTAACACACCTCCTTTCAAGGCCACGTCTCAAAAGAATGCTCTCATATTCTTCCACCAAAGAAAGACCATACTCCATAATCTCCGTGCCCTTTCTGAGCCTCAGTTTAAATGAAGTTGATCTCATGCCTCCAAGAAGATTTGTGAATATTCCTAAACTCCCTAGTATCTACAACCAAGCCCAGATTAAGGAAGCACTCCTATGTTAGAGAGGGCATTTCTGAATCAATAAGAGAGAAGCTACATGACATGTGAATAACTGGAACTAAGAAAAAAAGAGGTCCACATCAGCTTACAAGCAAAAGATAAAATTTTATAACAAAGGAACCCAAAGGAGTGTTTTCCATTTGGAGAGAAGACGATTTGAGCCATACTGTTTGTGAGTACAAAAAATACATTATTTAAACGAACAAGGGAAAATCAGATTCTTCACTGCCTAAGTTCTTTCCAAGTAATCATAGATAAAGTATGAAGAGTTAGAGAAAAGAATTACTTGAGCTTATTATTTTGCAAGCAATGGGACAATCCTATGAACTGTTTAGCTTTTCTTCTATTTCCTGTGATTTCTTATATTGTTTCACATATGGTTAAGATGAAGGCTACAATTAATAAGCTGGTGTGATCAACTACTTTTGTTAAGAGGCCAGCTGGTTCACATGCAAAATGATAATCAGACAAATTAAGACAGACTGCTTTGGTTTGGTGATGAACTGACAGCAATACTTATAGTTAAATGTCTCCAACTGTATCTGGTTTTCCAGTAATGGTAAAAGTTGATTCAAGTAAGGATAATATTTATCCGATTCATGTTAGGTTTTATTTTTTTAAAAATTACATTGCCCTAAACCACTGAACAAACAGTAGCAGAATTCTTCAGAGAAACCACAGCTCCCCATTAACCATAAGAGCTACAAAGATTTTATAATCATACGAGAGGTACACCAGCAGGAGCAAAAGAAAGTCAGCCTGGCATAAAAGGACATTCAGGCTTGGTCTAGAGACTACAGAATGTTTACTGAAGTCAGGCAGTCACAGACTTTTGACATGAATAAAACCTTTCTGTAAACTCAATTTTTCATATATTGCCACTGATTTTTCTTTTCAATTCAGTGATAAATGTTAAATATATGTTAGCTGCTCAGTAGCGTCTGCCTCTTTACAATCCCATGGACTGTAGCCCACCAGGCTACTCTGTCCATGGAATTCTCTAGGCAAGATTACTGGAGTGGGTTGCCATGTCCTTCTCCAGGGGATCTTCCCAGCCCAGGGATTAAACCTGGGTCCCCTGCATTGCAAGTCAGATTATTTACCATCCAAGCCACCAGAGAAACCCAAAAGTTAAATAAGTAAACAACAAATGATAGCAAGAGGCAAGAATAAAAACAATGATTATTGTACAGAGATAAATGTTCAGTATCTCTAGATTCTAATAACCTAATATTTCCAAAGCAAGGATTTCATGATGTAGACTTCTGAACTGACACTGTGGAAGTGTTTCCATGCTTGTGGGCATTCAGTGGTGTTCAAAGAGTATAAAATTGCAGACAGCTGGAAGGGAAGGGAGGTGACTGCTGTGCCCACATATTAGGCCCACAAAGAATCTGAGAAAAATCAATGATAATCAAAAAAGTAATGCTACTACTAGGTAATAGCTGCCCACTGGTTTTGTAAAAAACTGATACGTTTATTAGCTCCTTTGCATCAGCATCATGACAGTTTGAAATAGAAAGCAGAAAAAAAATGAAATTTTTTGTATCTTAGCAAATATAATAATATTAGAAAGGATTAAGGTGAACAATCTTATGTGCCTAACAATATTTTTAATATGCAGCCAAAAATATGAAGCTTGAAAACATAAAGACAGGTAGGGATATTTCATAATTTGGTCTACCGCTTTGTGTGTGTGTGCATGTGAGCGCGCGTTGCATGCTTTTTTCACTAAAGAAAAAAGATAAAGTCATTATAGGAATTTGGTAATGAACACATGGGCAATCACTGTTTTCCTCAACCAGAATTATTTGGGGAGAAAATAAAACAATTAAGTTCTTAAAATCCAAATAGTCAAATCTCTCTCAAGTTATACGTCAGTTCTCTGAAGACTCAGCTCTGTCCATTTTTATCACTTCATCCTGAAACATCTCTCTCTCATATGAAGGGCAGCCCACACATATCATTCAATGATAAAACAAGTTCAAAGGAAGCTGCCACAATCAAATCTCATTAGCGAATTGCATTTAATTAAGTATACATTTAGGCTATCGAGGGTGGTCCTAAAATAACTGTACTTTCCAATACTTGCCTTGATGTTCATGTACAATCACCTTCACCTTGACTTGAATTTAATTATTTTATTATAACTGCTTTCTGAGAAGTACCAATTGCACCCAGCAATAGTGGAACCAACCACAGACTCCAGACAATATATTATATTCATTACCAATTAAGCCCCTGAGCATCTCCAGAGAGCTAGTTTTAGTAGGACATTCCATGTTGAAATAGGATTAAAATTCACTTCTTCGCTCAGTAGCCTCCCCCTACCTCTTGTGAATACAATCACAGCCACCCATCAACAAGGATAACTCTATATTCTGAACTTTCTAGCTTCACTCAAATTGTTTAACATCAACAGTCCCCTCCCCGCCAAATGGCCTCTTCTTTCTGCAGCTGCTGCATGCCACAAATAGCTTCTTGTATAATTTGACTTAGAATGCACCCCAAACTAAACATGTTGAATGGCAACGTGAATGCTTCTTTCAGAGAGTGCTAAAATGTGTAGAATGTCCTAAAAACATCGCAGTGGCAAAGGGGTTCGTTTGGTAGTCTTGGGGCAGAGGACTGCTTTCAGCCGTAACCTGCAAATTCTCAGTTCTGTGTAGCTGGGTTTGGAAGATTCCCATGGTGATCAAAGAAGGATGAACTAATTCCCCTGTCTACAAGGGCATTCTCTAATGTTGCCTCCATTCCCCACAACAAATAAATTCCTTCTCGCTTTCCTAAGTAAATGTACTTACTCTCAATCTATTCATGCTCTAGCACCAGTTATCCATTCTTCAGATCAGATCAGATCAGTCGCTCAGTCGTGTCTGACTCTTTGGTTAATTCAAATGGTTTAAGTTGTTTAACTTAATGTTCTGTGTATGCTGGGTTTCCCTTGTGGCTCAGCTGGTAAAGGGTGCACCTACAGGAGACCTGGGTCCAATCCCTCAGTTGGGAAGATCCCCTGGAGATGGGAATGGCTACCCACTACAGTATTCTGGCCTGGAGAATTCCATCGACTGTATAGTCCTTGGGGTCACAAAGAGTTGGACACGGCTGAGCAACTTTCACTTTCTGTGTATGCTACACATGGCAAGACCCCCCCTGCCATTTTTGTAAGGCCCTAGGAGGCTGGGACAAAATCCACACAGATCTCTTTGCCCAGGGCCAACCTTGATGCCAGGCAAAGCCAGATGCTTGGGAACTTGATACAATGTGAAAACACATAACATTCATGCGAAGTGAAGTGAAGTGAAAGTGAAAGTCACTTAGTCGTGTCCAACTCTTTGCGACCCCATGGACTATACAGACCATGGAATTCTCTAGGCCAGAATACTGGAGTGGGTTGCCTTTCCCTTCTCCAGGGGATATTCCCAACCCAGGGATTGAACACAGGTCTCCCACATTGCAGGCAGATTCTTTACCAGCTGAGCCACAAGGGAAGCCCAAGAATACTGGAGTGGGTAGCCTATCCCTTCTCCAGGGGCTCTTCCCGACCCAGGAATGGAACCGGGGTCTCCTGCATTGCAGGTGGATTCTTTACCAAATGAGCTGCCAGGGAAGCCCAAGTGAAAGTCGCTCTGTCGTGTCCGACTCTTTGCGACCCCATGGACTATACAGTCCATGGAGTTCTCCAGGCCAGAATACTGGAGCAGGTAGCCTTTCCCTTCTCCAGGGGATCTTCCCAATCCAGGGATCAAACCCAGGTCTCCCGCGTTGCAGGAGGATTCTTTACCAACTGAGCCACAAGGGAACAACCATGGGCACATTTAAAAAGGGGCAGCAGGCAGGGGGGTGGTAATCACTCATCTTTACCAAACAGCTGGGGGAGGGAAAGAGCCTGGAGAATTTTAAAAACATTTGTCTACAGGCCCATAATTGTCTAAACTCAGAAAATTTCCCTTTAAAGGTAGCTTGTAAATAAATACTAAACAAAAATTTCCAAACAGATAATGGTCATTTTCACTCATTTATACAAGTCATTTTTTGAAATGCTTCCCAGTGTGTTGAAATTGGAATTTATCTTCTTCAAGTGTGTGTGTGTGTGTGTGTGTATGCCTGTGCACTTAGTTGCTCAGTTGTGTCAGACTATTTGTAGCTCCATGGACTATAGCCCACCAGGCTCCCCTGTCCATGGAGTTCTCCAGGCAAGAAGACTAGAGCCGGTAGCCATCTCCTTCTCCAGGGGATCTTCCCAACCAGGGGAATGACCCTGGGTCTTCTACATTGCAGGAAGATTCTTTACTGTCTGAGCCACCAGGGTATACTGGCAACCAGATTGCTGGAGCTGATGGACGAAAGGAGAGGAGTTGAAGGAAAAAAGCTCCCTGTTATTCACGCATGGAGACCTGTACTCTTCTTCCATGACACTACTTTGCTTTTGCATAGTTATTTGTTTAGTGACTGTATGTCCCACTAGACACAGGATCTAGTCTGTAGAACAGAGGCCATGGCTCAGTGGGTCTGCAGGGTTGAGATGTCAGACACCAGATCTGATACACAGTAGGTATGCAATTAATATTATTTTATTAAAGGAATGAGTTACAGGAAGAAAAGAAACAGTTTCAACTCAGCTCTAGAGAATTTAGCTTTATTCTATGGCATTAAAAAATAACTAATGTTAAAGTATCAGTATCAACAGAGAGCTTTAAACAAGAGACAAAAGTTCATTTTAAAAAACCACTTGACTCCTTTCCCACCCAGTCTCCTTTAGTACAGACAGATACCATATACCAAGCACCACTCCAGGCACCAGGACACAAAGAGAAAAAGAATTTTTTTTTTTTAAGCAAAGTCTTCCTTGATCCTTTCATCTCCCTTTTACCCTAAGAGTGGATAATCCACTCCTTTTTGGTTTATCCGTTCTATCATTGCGCTCATCTGTCTCCCCTATTAGGACTTTCTCTCCTTGAGGACAGGAATTAGGCTTTTATTGGCTTTGGAGATGCCAGTAAGTTTGGTGATTGTAAGGAATTCTATCGAATAGAAGACAAATATAAGAAAATGGTAGTAAGACACATTTTAAAGCAGAGGATAACCTCTAACGGAAGCCAGGAGGAAATGATATCAGGGTAAACATGAAAAGGCAAGATGACGTGTGTGCTAGACCTTGATGGGCTCGCTACATAGAGAAGGATATGAAACACATTCCAACTGGACAAGAGAGAGAGAGTAAAGGCATAAAGAAGAGAGGGGTGCATCTGTGTGTTGGGAATGAGTCACATGGACGGCAGATGGTGGTGGCCCCGGTCAAACCCCCTTGCAGACTGTGCCGCACGTGAGTGGAGCTGGAAATCACATTTCCCAGACTCCTGTACATCTAAGCCTCTTGGTTTGAAAAACCGCTAAACCTTAACTTGATTGAGGACTTGAGTCCACACTGCTGGGGCGTCAGCTAGTTCTGGTGCTAAGTCTGGCTGTTGAGGCATTTTGGTAGGAGCGGTAGCTGCAGTCTCAGTGCCCGGTACCAACTTTGGTGGAGATGGTAGGCGGCACCAGTGGCCCTCACTCTGCAGGTAAGGCACATGGCTGAGGCAGTGTGGTCTCGGAGTCCAAACCTGGCTGCCAGCTTTCTGCCTGCAGCAGAGGTAAATGGCTCCCTTGGTAAGCTAGTTCTGAGCTGGTTTCTTGGGAATCGTTCCTGGGAGTTCAGCTTGAATCTGTTCCCCAAAACTTTCCAATGATCTTTACCCCCTGTTGAATCCTCTTCTGCTTACATTTGTTATCTGAACCTGCTTGAGACAAACTGCTGGCCCTGCCGATGACACAGTGGGGCTCCCAGGGGCGGTGATGGGAATATGGCTGGAGGGATCTGGCCTGTTGACTTCATTCACTTAGTAATGATTGGGCATCAAGAGTTTTCATATGAAACAGTGATTCTGTGTTTGAGAAAAATTTTGGAGACATAGAGAAACGAATTGAGAAAGTAGGCACATTCTATAAAACCAAGGTAAACTAATGTTGAGGAAAGAAGAGACAGAAGTAAGCAGTCTGTGTCCCTTATTATGTCAATGACTTCCCCCATGCCTAATTTTTGACTGTATCCTAATGCTGCCTCCCTCTCTTAAATGCTAATTTATGCCAGGTAGGACACCAGCAATCTGGAGGGTGGGATATAGCTATCCACTGACTCATGTAAGTCTCTAGTCTACCAGTCTCCTTTCAATTTCATACTGCTGAGCAATTCTGAATAACTATTTTAGTTCTTGACTACTTCTTACCTTGACAAACTGATTCTTCCCCTAAGAGTGGCTTTTGTGTAAACTGTATGATTACGGGCTATCCAGGTGGTACTAGTGGTAGAGAACCTGCCTCCCAATGCAGCAGACATGAGACAGGGGTGTGATCCCGGGGCCAGGAAGCTCCCCTGGAAGAGGGCATGGCAACCTACTCCAGTCTTCTTACCTGGAAAATCCCATGGACAGAGAGGCCTGGCAGGGGTCCATGGGGTCTTAGAGAGTCAGACACAGCTGAAGTGACTTAGCAGGTATAAACTGTATGGTCATGATCAAAGTCCATAAATGATGAGCAACAGACATGTGAAAAGATGCTCAACATCACTAATTACTAGAGAAATGCAAACCCAAATTACAATGAGGTATTCTGATCTCATACAGATCAGAATGGCCATCATCAAAAAGTCAACAAATAGTAAATGCTAGAGAAAGTGTGAAGAAAAAGGAACTCTCCTACACTGTTGGTGGGAATGTAAATTGGTACAGCCACTACAGAGAACAGTAGGGAGGTTCCTTAAAAAACTAAAAAGAGAGTTACTATATAATCCAGCAATCCCACTCCTGGGAATATATCCAGAGAAAACTCAAATCTGAAAAGATACAGGCAATAATAGTCACAGCAGCCCTATTTACAATAGCCAAGACATGGAAGCAACCTCAATGTCCATCTACAGATGGGTGGATAAAGAAGAGCTGAAATACTACTCAGCCTAAAAAAGAACAAATAATGTCATTTGCAGCAACATGGATGGACCTAGAGATTATTATACTAGGTGAGGTCACAGAGAGACAAATATCATATGATATTACTTATATAAGGAACCTAAAAAATGATACAAATAAATGTACTTGCAAGACAGAATCAGATTCATAGACTTAGAAAACAAACATGATTACCAAAGGGGATAGTGAGGGGATAACAGGGATGGGAGGAGAGATAAATAAGGATTGGGGATTAACATATACACACTGCTATATATAAAACAGGTAAACCACAAGGACCTACTGTACAGCACAAGGAACTATACTCTATATCTTACAATAATCTACACTGGAAAAAATAAAGCAACATCTCATAGAAAAAGACCATAAATGAAAAATAACACAGTCTCTGTATTTATTTTAAAATGCTATCTTTTCTTCAATGTTAATTACATACAACTCTGAAATACTACATCAATTCTGATAAAGAATACACAAGAAAAGCTAGCCACAGTCAGTATCTAGGGAAAGAACATCTAATAACTGAGACAAGACCGCCGACACTTTGTTAAAGCAGCTATGACGGCCATGCCAGGACACTTAGATTCAGACAGAGTCCATTCACTACACTAAGCTAAAAGGCATTACTGAGAGACATTGAGAAGCTTTCAGAATCTCCAGGTGGCCAGAGGATAAATTTACACACCACACAGCTATTGCCATGAAACACTGCTGCTGTTACCACCTGCATCAGTGGCTAAGACTGATCACGTACAAAACTGGAAGTCAAGCGTCCACATAAACGAACGCTGGCTGCTGGGCTTGCCACTGGATCCAAACAGCTTACACAGCTGCTGCCTACAACTCCTCAGTCTGCCATCCAAATTCAATGAGTCTGGGCGACAAGAGCCTAGGTCACACACCTCCAACTCTAGATATGAGGGAGTCTGGTAAGTGAAGATGCCACTTAGCTAATGTGATAGAAGTCAGGCCAGACAGGAAGCGAGATGGAGCTGAACGAGCCGTGACAGAACCTGCTACAGGGTGTCTGACCAAGTTCTTGAGCAAGAACAATGACTAAGAGGCTCCAAAATGAACTGGAATTTGTCACCTTTTATATCTGTTTTTGATTCAAATCCAGAAATATGGTTATTTATGTCTGAACTTCTTAAATCAGAAGCTGAGAAAGTTGGAGAATTCTTTTACACAAATTGCATCAGTAGCCCACAAGTAGTATTCGACACAGTCACTCACGAAGCACAACTCAACACAGCCTCAGATTGGTTTCTTTCTATAGATTTGCTTTTTGGAGAACTTAAAAAACTACAGCAGATTCTTTAAAAGACACACTCAAATTCACATTATATATAAAAATAATGGCAACAGAAGTGAGGATGGAAGGTTCAAAGGAATGATTTTCAAGAAACAAGATTCCATACATTGTTGCAATCTGACTTCACATATTAAAAGACCAAGTTCAATACCTTTCCCAATTACCTTATATAATTAAAACTGGGGGGGAAAATGAGCAGAAACAAAGCTTAGAAAAGTTTATGTCTGGCTTTAATTCTCTACTATATCATAATCTCAGGAAGG
Organism: Oryx dammah; assembly: GCF_014754425.2. Lineage (NCBI taxonomy): Eukaryota > Metazoa > Chordata > Mammalia > Artiodactyla > Bovidae > Oryx > Oryx dammah. Next base: position 63,416,707 of record NW_024070188.1, read on the forward strand.
AGATGGAATAATCTAAGCAATGATATAGAAACTTTGACACACATTCTAAAACATCACTGAAGAATTAAACACTCCATAGGTGAGCATTTATTGAGAGAATATAATTTCTCTGAGCACACTGCACAAATACGGCTTCTTTGAATGAGGCAAGAAAAAAATACTTTACCATGTACATAGTAATTATCTTCAACAGTATTTTTTTCAAGGCATAATTTAGTGGTAATACTAGAAAGTGAATCTTAAAAAAATTCTGTTCTGCTGTTCAATTTTCCTTTTGATAAAATGAAGACCTCAAAAAAGTCTTATCAAGAAACAAATGACAATCAAATGGAATTTCTATGTACTTCATAACTCAAAATATTTACTTCCTCATAAACACCCTGATATCATAATAATAAAAGCATTAAATATTAATGTTCTTATCTAATTGTTTAAAAATCAGAGAAATGGCATCTTGGATGAAGAAAGTAATTTGCTGCCATCTCCATATTTGAATTATTTAATTTTGCAAGGCGAGAGTGACATGTGTACAAGATGATTTTTTGATCATCATGATACATAGTCCCTATCAGAAGAGCAGCAGGGAGCAGGTGAACTTTCGAAAATGATCTTTGAAAACAAGCACAGTGCTGTTGTCTGGCACCAGTTTTTCCTCGCACTTCAGAAAGGACACTTCTCCACACACAATCAAGGGTTTCTAACAGGATGTCTGGAGAAGGATCCAGAACACTTACACGGGCCGTATTTCTTATTCCTTCTATTTCAGGATTCAGAGAGGGTTGATTAGCAACTCTTTGCTTCATGTTTATATAATGAAATGTTCTGTCTCTAGAAAAGAAACATATCAGAGCCCTCTCTGGCGGAATGAACAGAGAAGAACACAGAGCGAGGCTCACCACCCAGTTCTGCAAGGGTTAAGCCATAACTAGCTGCAGTCACTGACCCACAGGGCATCCTGGGAGGAAATTAAGATGGTAACAGAGTGAGGCCCTCTGTGCTTTAGACAAGCAGGTCTCTCAGGCAGAGGCATATCTCAGGGAAAACTTAAAAGACCCCGTATCTTTGCATCTTCTCATACACAGAAAAGCACTAAAAATCATTCACTTGAGATATCAGGTTTTTGTGATCAGCAGTAACATTTTACCAAGACATATGCTTGACTGCACATATTTTCTCACCAAAAATCATACATAAACTGGTTTCTACCTCTGCCTGTTTGGAACGGTTTCCTCAGAGCCACTGAGTGGCTGTCTCCTGGGCTGTAGTCCTCAGTAAGACCCTGAATGACTTACGAGTCTTGATGATGGGTGTTTTTCTTTCAATGGCTAGAAGAGCATGAATGAGAAGTTGACCACCTTGAGTTCTAATTTTTGGGACAAGTACATGAGTACCAGATCTCTTTGACCACTGTATGGAGAATAGATTGTGTGTGAGCAACAAGAAGTAGGAAGTTATTGTCATAAACTAGGCAAGAAATAATGAGGGCTTGAGCTCATGGTGAAAGATGAGAGAAATGTGTGGATTCAAAATTTATTTAGGAGGCAGAACAGAAAGGTTAGTTAGATGTGGGACAGAAAGAAAGGGAGAGAGCAATGATAATTCCAGGGTTTTTTGTTTGTTTGGTTTGGGTTTGTTTGTTTTTCTTTTGCAGAATTTGCCTGGGGGGATGCTAGTGATGCCATTTGTTGAGACAAGGAACTCTGGAGGGGGAATGGTTGAAGGAGAAGGGAGTCAAAACGTGCTTCATGGAAACCCTCAAGTGCAGAAGGAAATCTCACATGGGCTATTGCATCCAAGTCTGAAGCTAGAGGAGAGCCCAGGGTAGGAGATTAAAGAAAACTTGGAAAACAACAAGGTCCTACTGTAGAGCACAGGGGACTTTATTCAATATCCTGTGATAAGCCATAATGGAAAAGAATACAAAAAAGAATGTACATATATATAACTGGATCATTCTGCTGCATAGCAGAAAGTAACACTACACTGTAAATCAACCATACTTGAATAAAATAAATTAAAAAAAAAAAAAAACCTTGGAAATGAGCATACAAAAGGTACTTTAAAAGCACTGAATGAGCATATTTGGGCAAAGGAGGTGGGTAGAGAAGAGGAAAGAGAATTGAGCCCTGACGCTCTTGGTTAGAAAGAGGAAGAAAGAGTCAAGAAGTGGTCAGTGAAGTAGGTTTTTAAAATCTAAGGGAAGGAACTGTTTCAAGGGGCAGGTGGGGGTGGATAAATAATAGCCAACTCCACAGACTGCGCTCCTAAGTGAGGCAGAGACAGAAATGTGGGTGCTGCATTTGCCGTGGAGAAGCTGTGAGTGCCCCTGTGGAGGACGCCCAGCACAGCAGAAGACCAGGAACGCAGATGCATGCAAATCTATGAAGCGGTGGGAAAGTGAGGAGACTGGACGCAGAGGCAGACCACTGGCTTTACTGATTTGTCTATTAATATGTTTTGCACTGAAGATAAGTAGAAAAATGGGTGGGCAGTGAGCATGGAGGGATATGTGAGGTCAAGAAAGTTTCAAAATCTGAACTACATCATTATAACATCCTTTTTCAGAAAAGTTCTGGTTTATTTCTCATTAAGCTCTCTGGTTTGTTTCTGTGTCCACAGGTCACTGAAAAATCCTTTTCAGATTCACATTGCAAAACAAGATTCAACAATCGGGGTTAATGAATGACAATAATCTTTAGGCATAAAGGCAGGGAATTGTTTTCTGAATTGATAAATTTCATTAATGGAAAAAAGAAAAGGTCTCCATCCCCTCGCCACACCCTTTCATGATCTCTCTGCATAATGTCTGCAACCACCATCTTCTCACCAAACAATGGCTGGACCAGGTTCCTAACATTCTTGAGAAGAATCATTCATTTGAGCAAAAAGTATCCAGCAAAATCAATTAAAGAAGTCTGTCCACAGTGTCTTGCAGCTCACCCAGCAATTTTTGTATATAAGAAGAAGAAACTATCCGTGAGGGAAGGGGAAGGCAATGGATTAAAGAGAACTTTTTAAGGTAAAATAGCTGGAGCAAAAGAGCTCAACAGCTCCAAGAATGGAAGACAGTGCCCTGAGATGGGAATTCTCGATTTCCTTGATTGGGAATTCTTGACATGAAACCATCATGAATAGGAAGTCCTGGAATAGAAGAATAATGGAGAGGATGAAACCTGAGAATGTTAACAGGAAGCCCAAATCCATGTCTATCTTGTAGGTCTACTGCTGCTGCTGCTGCTAAGTCGCTTCAGTTGTGTCCAACTCTGTGCGACCCCAGAGACGGCAGCCCACCAAGCTCCCCCGTCCCTGGGATTCTCCAGGCAAGAACACTGGAGTGGGTTGCCACTTCCTTCTCCAGTGCATGAAAGTGAAAAGTGAAAGTGAAGTCGCTCAGTCGTGTCCGACTTTGCGACCCCATGGACTGCAGCCTACCAGGCTCCCCCGTCCATGGGATTTTCCAGGCAAGAGTACTGGAGTGGGTTGCCGTTGCCTTCTCCATCTTGTAGGTCTAGCCTGGTGCCAAACGGTAAGATTATTGTGTATTATAAAGCATAGAATAGCCTTTAGGGAGACTAAATAAAAACAATAGCTAGAAGTTAGCACTGCTTATTCTGAGCTGAGTATTCCCATACATGGTCTTATTTAACTCACCAATGCTAATCAGAGCCCTGAAGTGTCTGAGTTGCTGTTGAGGAGATGGAGACACAGTAAGGAGCAAAGTACTTTCCAAAGGCCCTTAGCATGTCCAGTGGTGGCCCAAGGATTAGAACCAGGTTCTAGAACCAGGCATGAGTTCTAATACCATTCTATAGGCCCTCTAGAGATGCTTATGGCAGGAAAAAGCACTTAAGGAAGCAGAGAACCAAGTCCCACAGAAATGCACACAAAGCCTAAGAACTGAAAGCTAAAATTAAGCATGAATTTTAAATGTACTTTTTATCTGGTACAGAAAAGTGCACAAACGGTAAGTGAGCAGCTTACTGAATTGTCACAAAGTGGATGCCCATGTAACAGCACCCAGATCAACTGGGAAAGTTGGACAACTGCATGTAAATCAATGAAGTTAGAACACACCCTCACGCCATGCACAAAAATAAACTCAAAATGGCTTAAAAGCAAACATAAGACAAGACCCGGTAAAACTCCTACAAGAGAGCAGAGGCAAAACACTCTCTGACGTAAATCATACCAGTGTTTTCTTAGGTCAGTCTCCCAAGGCAATAGAAATAAAAACAAAAATAAGCAAATGGGATCTAGTCAAACTTACAAGCTTTTGCACTTACAAACTTACAAGCTTTTCCTTTTTCAAGGAAACTATGAAAAAAAATGAAAAGACAACCTACAGAATGGGAGAAAATATTTGAAAATGATGTGATAGACAAGGGCTTAATCTCCAAAATATATAAACAGCTCAAACAACTCAATAACAACCAAAAAAACCAAACAACCCAATCAAAAAATAGGCAGAAGACCTTAATAGACATTTCTCCAAAGACATACAGATGGCTAGCAGGCACATGAAAAGATGCTCAACAGCACTTATTATTAGAGAAAGGCAAATCAAAACTACAATGAGGGGTCACCTCACACTGGTCAGAATGGCCATCATTAAAAAGTCTACAAATAATAAATGCTGGAGAAGGTGTGGAGAAAAGAGAACCTTCCTACATTACTGGTGGGAATGTAAGTTGGTGCAGCCACTATGGACAGTGTGGAGGTTCCTCAGAATAACTAAAAACAGAATTACCATATGATCCAGCAATCCTACTCTTGGGCATATACAGACAAAACTATAATTCAAAAAGATACATGCACCTCTGTGTTCATAGCAGTGCCACTCACAAAAGTCGAAACAGAAACAACCTAAATGTCCATCAACAGGTGAATGGATAAAGAAGACCTGGTTCGTATATGCAATGGAATACTACTCAGTCATAAAAAAGAAGGAAAAATGCCATTTGCAGCAACATGGATGCAACTAGAGACTATCAGATTAAGTGAAGTAAATACCATATGATACCACTTATATGTGGAATCTAAAATCTGACAAAAATGAACCTATCTACAAACCAGAAACAGACTCACAGATGCAGAGAACAGACTTGCAGTTGCCAAGGTGGAGCAGGGACAGGGAGGGAAAAACTGGGAGGGTGGGGTTAGCGGAGATAAACTACTCTACACAGAATGGATACACAACAAGGTCCTACTATGTAGCACCGAGACACAGGGAAGTGTATTCAACATCCTATGATAAACCATAATGAAAAGAAGAGCATTAGAGACATCGAAAATAATAATGATGAACAAATTCCAGGGCGTTTGCCATTTTTCTCCAATTTTTATTATAAGCCATTTCAATAACTATGTATCCTCATACTTTTCCTGGAGTCAAGAGCTTCTTATTCATTTATTTTGTTTAAAAATAAAAACATGTAAGTTTACTAATTTTCCTCTGCATGCAGTTTTGGCTACAATTCATCAGTTCTGAAACTTAATACTTCCTCTGAGTTACTACTCTCAAGAGTCTACTTATATATTTAAATATCCTCATTTTCTTCTATCTTTTAGCTGCAATACCAATGAATTTTAAATAATCTGACATAGGGTATTAAGTAGAATAAAGTCTATCTTGATAACAGTCACAAAACTTTGTCAATCTTGATCCTTTTTTGAAAACACTCCAGCATCTGCCCTGCTTCCTTACACTCAAACATATGCCTTAAAAAGGTAATACACCCTGTAATGTATAACGTTAGCTTCTTTGTCTTGGCTTTGCAGTGTTTAAACAAGAGAGCAAATTGAGCCAGCTGTATAAGCAGCACGCAAATCAATGTTGTCTCTCTTCGGGCTCCTCCTTTTAATCCTATTGACATATGAGGTCAAGATCAGTGCTGTGAGGCTGCACTGGATTTTGTACAGATAAGGATTTTTCCATAGTTACATATTTTAGAAACTAAAGTTATGTGTGGAGGAAAAAAACCCCACAGAGAATGGATGCATGTGTATATATGGCCAAGTCACTATCCCAACAGTGTTAACTGGCTATAGTCCCATATAAAATAAAAAATTAAAACAAAAACAAAAACCCACAACAAAACACCAAAACCATTTAGATGACGGTCCCAATGGTGCTCACAATCAGCAGCCTGGGACTGTGGAGCAGAAAAGGCAAAAGTGCAAGGAAATAAAACAAGTTTCTGTTCTTTCTGAAATCTGAACTGACAAGAGTAATAAGGCTTATAAGGCTTGTCACACTATGAAAACAAATCCCCTCATTTTCATTCGTGAATAGCAGCTGAATTTATAGCTCCCATTACTGGCAAGTCAGAGTGCAGTAGGATTACCAGTGTTTAGGCACTTGCGGAGAACATTTGCATATGAACCGTACAAACAAGTGGGTGAGTACCATGATCCCTACCAATCCACTTAGGAAACAGAAAACACAAAATGAAAGGAGCCTCTCTGACGTTGCTGTGTAACAAATAGTGGCTAGATTAGCAGAGGCTATGCCACATTGAACACACATATAGGACAGAAAGAAAAAGAGTAGTTAACAGTTACCGGGTCTAGCAGGTTCCAAGCAAGCTTCACATGCATTATCCCACTTAAAGTGCATGAACAATCTCCTGAGTTAGAGAATTACCATCTGTGTATTAGAGGTGAAAGAGCCGAGCCATAGGGAAGGTGAATGACTCACCCCCTGCCATACAGTCTCCTGGCAGAACTGAAGTCATCAGTGATCTGACAGCTCCACAAAAGAGCCTGTGAACTAGATGCCAGACTTCTCTCCCAATTTATCCCTCCGTATTCTGGCTTTTCCAGTAGTCATGTGCAGATGAGAGAGTTAGACCATAAAGAAGGCTGAGTGCCAAAGAACTGATTCTTTTGAACTGCAGTGCTAGAGAAGACTTTCAGAGTCCCTTGGACTGCAAGGAGATCAAACCAGTTAACCCTAAAGAAAATCAACCCTGAATATTCACTGGAAGCTCCAATACTTCAGCCACCTGATGGGAAGAGCTGACTCATTGGAAAAAACCCTGAGGCTGGGAAAGACTGAAGGCAGGAGGAGAAGGGGACGACAGAAGATGAGATGGTTGGATGGCATCACTGACTTCTTGGACATGAATCTGAGCAAACTCCAGGAGATAGGGACAGGGAGGCCTCGTGGACTGCAGTCCATGGGGTTGCAAAGAGTTGGACATGACTGAGTGACTGAACAACAACATTCCTCCTCTGAGGTTCTTGGGCCATATTCTAGTTCATACTTTGTAATTTACAAGAAACTAGTAAATTGTATAGAAAAGACTCAGATGAGAGGATCTGAGAAAGCAAGTTGACATAATTATAAGGCTTTCTAAGTAAATATAACATCAGACAGTAATATAAAAAGCCTAAAATATTAAGATTTTGTTTCTGATAATAGTTTTTAAAACATATTCCTAATAGAAATTGGAGTAATAAAGAAGCAAAAAAGAGTGGTAGAGTGGAGAGGGGAAAAAAGAAAAAAAGGTTTGCATTCAAAAGGAAGGTATGAAACATATTTAGAAGAAAAAAAGTGAGCAGATCTGGGTTAACAAGTACGCCAAATGTGAGGGCCAAGAAAGAAAGGAAAGGGACCAGTGACAGTTTGGTAGCCAAGCAAGTCTTCAAACACCACTGGGCAGGAAGTTTGCTCTCATACTAAGTAAATATTTCTTTTGAAAAAATGTGCAGAGACAAAATGAAGAAAAGCAAGAAAATGTAGACAATATCTGAGTGATGAAATGAATGTGCAGAAGGTCAAATGAAATTCATTTCCAAAATCATCTCAAATTCACTATGCATATACAATAACCAAAGCAAGAAAATTAGAAAAACTCATGTTTTAAAACTTTGTTAGTGTTGTTGGTCTATTAAGCCAGCAACCCGTTCTTTTTAATTTTCATTCTTTAACTAATTAATAATTCAAAGAATTATCTATAAGGTTGTTATTTCATATTCTGAGAGGAAAACATTTGTGCTGTAGAAAGATGGAAACAGATGTCATTTAATTTCTACCAAGGTAAGCAAGCAAGCAGGTTATCAGCTCTGTTTATTTCTGACTCTGCTATCATCATCCTTTACAGACACAACTGTTCCCTATTTTGATACCAAGTAAACTATTTTAGTGTTTAATACGAACATTTACCACACTGACAAAGCATGGTCCAGACTTCAGTCTTTGCCTGTCCTGTGCATCACAGATAAAATGAAGAGCTTTTAGAACTGCAATATGAGAGTACAGTATTTCTGAAGTGATGTCAAAATCAAATCCTGTTTTCATTAACAAATGATTTTTAGTGTGTTTCAAGTGTGGGTTTGAGGGGCCTTTGACAAAGAGGATGACTCTCATAAAGACAATATTAGAGAAACTGTGCTAAAAGGAAGCAAACATCTTAAATGTCCTACTTTATACATCACTTGGAAAAATTGAGACTGGAGCCTTTGATACTGTACTACCCAAAACAATCTCCATTCCTCTGATTTATTATTGTTAACCTTTCCTGCCCAAAGTCAGCATATAATAATGTAAGATTCCCCAGGTTGATTTTCCCACTGGAGCCCTTGAAGTCTAACACTCACTCAGGGGCATGCTTCAGGTCAACTCTGATGTTCCAGAGGTCAGGGAATGATCTCAGATCAGTCAGAAATAAAGACCCCCTCATGGCTGTCAGAAAGAGCATTTAATTTTAGGGTTTGTCAAATATAGTCCACTCAACATGAAGGGACACTGGAAATCAAGTCTTCCTAACAAATAGATTCCTAAACTAAGAGGCTCCCATATGCCAGCCCCATCTTTTGCTTTGTTTTGTCGGTGCAGTCATTTTCTATGCTGTTGTAACAAAATGCCATGAATTTGGCATGTTAAAACAATACCCACTTATTTAGCTTTCGGTTGTACAGGTCTGAAGTCCAGTGGGCTCAGCTGGGTTCTCTGCTTAGGGTCACACAAGGCCTGAATCAGGGTGTCAGCTGGTGTGGGCTCTTACTCGGAGGCTGTAGAGGAAGAACTGCTCCTGAGCTCATTCAGGCTGTTCAGTTCAGTTCAGCTGCTCAGTCGTGTCCAACTCTTTGTGACCCCATGAACCACAGCACGCCAGGCCTCCCTGTCCATCACCAACTCCCGGAGTTCACCCAAACCCATGTCCATTAAGTCGGTGATGCCATCCAACCATCTCATCCTCTGTCGTCCCCTTCTCCTCCTGCCCTCAATCTTTCCCAGCATCAGGGTCTTTTCCAATGTGTCAGCTCTTGGCATCAGGTGGCCAAAATATTCGAGTTTCAGCTTCAACATCAGTCCTTCCAATGAACACCCAGGACTGATATCCCTAAATTCAATTCCTTCTCAAGGTTCCCCAGTCAAGCCAGTGACAGCACACTGAATCCTTACAACCTCTCCCACTTCCCCGTTGCCAGCAGCTTTGCTCTTAAAGGCTCATGTGATTACATGAAGCCCACCTAGATAATCCAAGCTAATCTGCGTTTCTTAAGGTCACTGAGTAGTAACTTTGATTATATCTGCAAAGTCCCTTTTTACCAAGCAATGTAAGAACCTGCCTGCCAATGCAGGAGACATAAGAGATGCAAGTCCGATGCCTGGGTTGGGAAAATCCCCTGGAGGAGGGCATGGCAACCCACTCCAATATTCTTGCCTGGAGGATCCCATGGACAGAGGAGCCTGGCAGGCTACGGTCCATAGGGCCACAAAGAGTTGGACACAACTGAAGCAACTTAGCACACATGCACATAAGATGCTGACAGGCACCCGGTGATGAACATCCAGGGGCCCAAAGTCTGCCTATCACAGGAGAGGAGAGGAGCAGTGTTCCATAATCTGGGTTCCTCAATTCTAGAAGACTCAAACATACCATTTTACCTTGATAAACAATTATGGCTCCATCATTAAATTGTTTATCTGTACTTTTCTTGAATGGGTTAATATTTTTAGCTTGCACCATCATCCAGGTAATAAATCCCTAGTCCTGAACACTCGATCTTGGTTGACAACATCCATGTCACTTACTCCTACAGAAAACTGTCGTTCTGCATCTCAATCATCGTTTTCCCAGGTAAAATCCAAATTATTTTAGGACTTTTTTTTGCACAGTTACTTCTTCCCAGACAAAAAAGTTTACCTGTGCAATTCTTAGTGCATTTCACCTCCTTAGAAATTACTTAAAGAGAACAGTTGGAACGAGCCTTAGTACCCCAGATATGAACAGTTTATAACTTTATATATACAAGGGCAGGATAATGTTTTCTATTTTGCTTTTAATACTAAGCCAGATAATACACCAGAATTTTCCCTCCTATTTTAAAGATTTTCAAACATTAATGAATGAATTCAACCAGATTTTACATGATTTTTGGCATCAAGAACAATGACTAATACACATGCCCTGACTTTTAGGTTCCTATTGCCTACAGCAAGACAGTTCATGACAGTGTGACAGGCAGCACAGAGCAGGCGTTAAAAACTGGCTTTGGAGGAGGCAGCATATGAAATAAGTCCGGTCAGTCCAAACTCAGTGTTAGGTAGAAGGGACAGGAGAAACAGACAGTCCTTCTAAGCAGAGGGTCCCGACAAAGAAAGATGAGCAAAAGTTGTGAATGTGGATGGGGGAAAAGGCTCATGAGAATTGACGCTGAAGAGGAAAACAGGGAGGTGTTCTTTAATAAAGGGCTCCTCCAAAGTCAAACTTTATCCTAAAGGCACTGTACTGGTAGAGGGCTGGGTGGGGGAAACTGAAGAGTTTTAGAGAAAAAAAAAAAGGATAAGTGAAGTCTGTTATTCACGTCCTGAATAGGGTTTGGAGTAAGGGATTAGAGAGCAATTAGCCAAGAATCAGAAAGTTAGGAGCCCAGTAAACTAAAAGCATGAAATGCTAATAGTCATCACTCTCAGGCAGTGATAGTCCAGGGAATAAAGAGCAGAGATGGGATCCAGAACATACTAAGAAGGTGGGACTGACAGGAAATGTAGGAGAATGAAAGAGGGAGTAGCAAAGAGGACCGCCGCTTTCTGCACCAACATCCCAGGTACTTTATCTCATTTGATTCCCATAAAGAGTGCCCCGTCAAGTAGCCAGGGGAGTCATTTCTATTTTCAGATGAAGAAAATGGTTCTGTGGTTAAGTGACTTCCTCTGAGTCAATAAGCGATAGACTCAGATGAGAAAAACTCTGATTCTTAGGTTAAAAGTATTTCTGCTTCACATGCAAGAACTTTACTCGTGGTTAATCACAATGTGCAAATTTCAGGTTCACCATCCTGAATGTGAATTTTATTAAGATCTCAACTGGTCATTAAAATGACAGGTCCATCACTTTCGTTTTATTGAGCTGAAAACACAACCTTCAAGTCAAAGTTCCTGTAATTTTTAATAATCATAATAGTTCACAGAGGTAAAGAGGAGGAAATAAAGTCCTCAATGCAGTCAGGCACTCATTCAATCAACAGATATTAATAACACCTTGAGGTACTCTCTGATAGAAGGTCCTGAATAAATAACCCACTTGTTCTCGTTACACCTAAGATGGACAGAAAAACACAGTGACCAAATTGTAAGCATGTTTACATAGAAAATGGGGAACAGTGTTGTAATGGAAATAGAATGAAAAGCACACAGGAGAACCCTAGAAAGTAATCCAGTGGATCTGAAAATTTTAGAATAAGGAATAGGAAGGTCAAATAAGATAAATTTCAGTAGAAATATTTAAACAGATATAAAAAAGGTCCCATAGTTATACGATGACTTGCTATGAGAAAATGATCTCATATTTCTAAAGATAATTTTATCACTTTTTTCCCTTTAGTCTACAGTCAATTGCTCATTCTTGGAACTATGCATTGGAGTGTTTTAGTTCTTTGGTTTTCTTTTTTCCAACTGAAAACTCAAGAGGGAAGAAAGTGCTTGAAGGCTGTTTCTCCGTGGTGAGTAAAACCTCAGTCCTCTAAGAAAAGAGTAACCACTTCAGAAGAGTACTTGAGAGGAGCCGGCAGGGGACTGGCCGTTTTCCTGAGGGTGACCTGCCACTTCAAAGACCAAGAGGGTACCTGGGAAGCATATCTCCCGCCCTGTCACCAGAAAGTCTAGACTCATTTGTCTTGAATGTTTTGAATTTCTAGAAGCACATTAACCTTTCTCCTCTTCCATGATCAGCCTCCTTCCCCCTCTTTTAAGTCATTACTGACTGAAACTGTCACACTGGGTTTTCCTATCCAGTTGCTATAGAAGATAAAACTTCGAAAGTTAAAAATCTTTCTTGCTTTGCTTATTGCCTTCATATTTTCAGTCCCATTGGAAGTAGAAAAATCCACTTTTCTATTTTTAAGGTATCCTCAAAAGAGTCCTTTTATTTTCATGGGGAGTGATGGCTAAAGTCCTTTTTACCTGAACTAGACTAAACACTACATTTCATCCCCTTAATTACAAACTGTTGTTGTTGTCTAGTTGTTAAGTCCTGCCTGACTCTTTTGCAGCCCTATGGGCTGTAGCCTGCCAGGCTCCTCTGCCCATGGGATTTTTCCAGGCAAGAAAACTAGAAAACTAGAGTGGGTTGCCATTTCCTTCTCCAGGGGATCTTCCTGACCCAGGGATCAAACCCATGTCTCCTGCAAGCGGATTCTTTACCTCTGAGCCACTAGTGAAGCCCTCTTAATTACAAATATCAACTAGGATTCCTTCTTGGTTAAGATAATGGGATAAGCCCTCAAGGAGCTTAGAATTTAATAGGGAAGCCACAGCACCTATCACTACCACACACGCAACGTAATGTACGTCCCAAAGAAATTCCACCCAATGAGTGGGGTCAAAGCCTGCCCTCCATTTTAATAATGCCATGAAAGAAAAAAAAAAAAAAAACAAACAGGGGTTCTATGAAAGAGTAAAATATCAAGCACTTATCATGAGAGCACTTTCTGATATTCTTTATAACAAACCAAAGCTCAGCAAAACAAATATATGCACAAGAATAAAACTCAGCTGCTTTTTAAACATTTCAGTTAGCTTCCTAACTGAATATGGACAGGTTCCCTACTATTTAGTTCTAACTGAATCCCTATTTAAAAAGAAAAAAAAAAAAAAAAAAAGCCATGGGAATCAATTTTCCAAAATTCCAATAGAAACTCTATCAAACTTGTTTTATAAAAACTAATTAAAGGTACACCTGTAGCTGCACTGAATACACCCATGCCTACATGTGATGATAAAATGACAGAGACTGGAATGGTCTTTACTCCGACTGCAGAAAGGATGAAGGCCTCTCAGTGGACTACACCTTCCAGGAGCACCAGACAAGAGCACGGCTAACCTGGGGCTGCAGTTTCAGCACAGAAACCTCTTCCTTTTCTGCCAAAATAAAGGCTCTGACCAGCTACCCGTTCTGTAGCTTAGAAAACCACCTTTCTCCTCCATGGTCTGATTTTGGCCTGTGACTGATGTTCCCAAAATAAAGAGAAATTGCCAAGGCTTCAGCTTTTACTCTGAGTAAAATGGTGTTTTGAGCAAAGGAGCAGCATGAACTCACAGAGGCTCGCTTTGGCTACTGGGTTGAAAATAGGCTGCTGAGGGAAGCTGTGATAGCTGCCCAGGTGAGACCCAGGCAAGCAGGTGGCAGTGAACGGGGCTAGAGGGAGTCAGATCCCAGAAAAGATACACTGAATCAACAGGATTTTCTGACACATTGAACCAGGGCGGGGATGGAGGTAAGAGAAAAACAAGAGTTATACATGACTTCAAGGTTTATAGCTTATTCAACTGGTGAAAAAAAAAAGGATTTGTCCCTTATGGGAATGAAGAAGGCTGCAGCAGAATAGATATGAGGGCAAAGGGATGGAGGGGGCACCAGGAGTTCATGAAGCCCATTGGACACCAGCTGGAAATGTGGAGGAGACAGCTGGATATTCATATTTGAAATTTAGGGGAGCAGTCTTGGTTGCAGAGAGAAATGTGGGAATTATCAGTATATCACTAATACTGGATTCCCCTATTGGAAAGCAGCAAAAAGTTCTTGACACTGATTAGAAAACTGTCTTAGAACTGATGTGGGAAGCCTGTGACCTGATTGCAGGCCTCGCACAAGAGTTGCTAGAGCTCAATATCAAGCAGGAGACAAAGAAAGCTTGTCTTCATGCACAGAGCAGGCAGATCACTTTCCAATGTGGAAATGAAGCAAAGCGAAATTTAAAGGAAATCCAGTCGAACACTGTCCAAAGAAGGAGTCAAGGAGAACCCTTTGGTATGTCGTGTGCCAAAGGAATCTCACATATTTTAGGGGTTCCTGTTTTCCCGTGAGTTCACAGACACTTTATCTTTTGCAGATAACAGTCCCACAATGAATCTATTCACCAGTTTCATGAAGGTGAGTGAGGGGCAAGGAGCAGCTAAAACAAACTCAATTTCAGCCAAATTTGTTACCATAAGCCAAAAAGGATATAAATAAGATTCATAATATCTGCCACACCAATATGAACTTTCTGTGGGAAGCAGAAAATGTATAGGACTTTAAATTTAGATGTTCTCAATGGGTGACTGAAAACAAGATATCTCTGTCACAGTCTTATAATTTTAAACCTAAAAGTTGATGGCAAATATCAAACCAATGTTTTATCTCATGTTAACCAATGCTTTAAATCATGCTTTAAGCCATCAAAAATTTACTCATCTGCATTCAGTCTTTTTGGAATTTATGGACCCTGCAGTTTTGGAAGGAGGGACATACAATGTCATCTTTTGAGTCTGCTTTTTTTAAACTTCCATTGTAATTTACTGATAATTCAGCTGGACCAACTCTTACACTCACTAACGTGCTCTCTGAGAGGGAAAAATGGATCAATTACCAATGGAAGAAGGAGCTGAGAGAAAGGAGAAATACTCGAGTAAGGAGAGCCAGTTACCAATTCCTCGGCAGTCAGCCTGAAACAAGGACACGTCTACGGATGAAGGATAAAACCACTCATCTAGCCGTTCCTCTCATTCAGATATGGAGGGATTTTTCTATTTTTTTTTAATACACGCAATTTTATAAAAGGCGCCACATGAGTAGTCCAAATCTTGTTTAGGATTTTTATCAAGTGTATGTTCTGCCAGAAAACATTTCCAAAAAGGAATGGTTTTTGTCTCAAATGTTGTGGCAGCAAATACTTCCGCTGGAGCAGTTAGAACTGTGTCAGGATATTCTCCTTGGCTTCCCTGGCTTTCAAAATATTTGTGTTGCTATAAGGTTCATTTGCCAATATATGTGACTTATGAATCTTTGTATTCACCTGGGTGTATTTATACAACTGTGATGCCAGAAAACTTTACAAAAGTTGGTGTAAATATGTTGCAATGAAAAAACCAGAAATATATCTGCCTTTCTCACTATATAGTTACACCGTATTCCTAAATTATGGTATGAATACAAATTAGTCTTTACTTTCAGAAAACCCAAGGAAGCTCTAATCAGTAACTTTATGAAGCACTTACCAAGGCCACAGCTAACTAATGTTACTACATACTTGTGATAAAATGTCTAGCATCTTATGTAAGTTATTATTTACTCCTCAGTCTTTTGTCAAGCAGATACTGCTCTCATGCGGCTCAGTGGTAAAGAATCCATCTGCCAGTGCAGGAGACATAAAAGACATGGGTTCAGTCCCTGGGGTCAGTAAGATCCACAGGAGGAGGAAACGGCAATTTGCTCCAGTATTCTTACCTGGAGAATCCCATGAACAGAGGAGCCTGGCGAGCTGCCATCCATGGGGTTGCAAAGAGCTGGACCCGATTGAGCGGCTGAGCAGTCACGCATGCTACTCTCACAGTTAAGAGATTTTTATTCAGGCTTATATTATTAATGAACACAGTTGGGATTTCTTGCATCTTCATCACTAATCTGTTGATGTTTTATTATCTGGGTGGTCATTAGCAGAAAAAAAAAACAACAAAAAAAGTCTCTGGCCTTGCTTTGTACTCAAAGTGAACTTGGGGAAAGAAGAACTCCCCCTGCCGTCTTCAAAGCAGGTACAAGCAGAAGTGCCTTTTGAGAGGACAGGAAAGCAGCTGGAAAGGGCTTGGGTGCTGAGAAGACCCAGGCCTGGGAAAAAAGTCTGGGGGCATGGGAGAAGGGAGGCTTTCCTGGGGTAAGGGAAACCAGGCACACGGTAAGTGCCCTCAACATCTGATGAATACGCACACCCCAAACTCTATCAAAACATTTTGGTCAGATGTGATGAACCTCAAGAGGTGTTTCAGGGTGTCAACAAATTTGGGGTGAATCTCTCTATATATAAATTAGCCACTGTGGGATAGTATGCATTTTTTACATAAAACTAGGTAGTCTGTTTCAGCAACACTTTTGTAAGGAATAGAATTGGCAACCTACTCCAGTACTTTTGCCTGGAAAATCCCACGGGCGGAGGAGCCTGGTGGGCTGCAGTCCATGGGGTCGCGAAGAGTTGGACCCGACTGAGCAACTTCACTTTCACTTTTCACTTTCATGCGTTGGAGAAGGAAATGGCAACTCACTCCAGGGTTCTTGCCTGGAGAATCCCAGGGACAGGGGAGCCTGGTGCGCTGCCATCTCTGGGGTCGCACAGAGTCAGACAAGACTGAAGTGACTTAGCAGCAGAATTTCTTTTATCCTCTTAAAAAAGAGGAAAGGGGTGAAGAAAAACTCCAACAAATTTGAGACAGCCAAAGAAGGTGAGATGCAGGGCCGCCTGGACTAGGGGTCCCCCTACACCTGGCTCTCTCTGCCATGCCACCTCATGGCATCTTCTGTGGTAGACTGGCTGAGGAAACTTTTCTGTTTGAAAACAGAAAAGTCACTATGACTTGGTTTCCCCAGCCAGTCTTCTAACCAACTGTGACATCTCCTGTACTCCTGCCTTCTCCTGGATGCCCTGTGCCTCCTTCTCCTAAGAACCCTCCCTGGGCAAGTGGCAGCGTACCTTTCCCTCCCTCCTCCACCGCTCACCAGTGACTCAGAAGAGTGGAGGCATGTGGCACAACTTTCATTCTCAAAGTTTCCGAAGCTTGCACAGTCTCACTCAGTGAAATAAGACCAGAAATAGCATAGATGTCCTCTTATGGTCATCAGAGGAGGGAATTTTCCCCTTTTGTTTCCAAATGCAGTCTTGCCAAATTTCTCAAGAGCGAACATGTAATATATAACCTGACCTTTGAAAACCATATTCCACTTAAATATAAATTTGTTTAAGACTATATTTCAACTCCTGGTTCCTAAAGCTCAGTTTATGCTATTTATATCTTTTTGTTATAAGAAGACATTCCAATGAAGAAGTGGCAATGAGCAC
This sequence comes from Oryx dammah, assembly GCF_014754425.2. Classification (NCBI taxonomy): domain Eukaryota; kingdom Metazoa; phylum Chordata; class Mammalia; order Artiodactyla; family Bovidae; genus Oryx; species Oryx dammah. The sequence goes on from NW_024070188.1 coordinate 63,434,023, forward strand.
TTACATTTCTCTTATCATGCAAGTAACCCATCCCCCTCAAATTAAATCCTCGTTCAACCACATTTTGGCAGTAACAACAACACAGATTCTAAAGTCCAAGTTAACAAAACCTGATAAACATGACATAATCAGCAAATGGACGATGGGCATTGCTAATATGATACCCAATAGTTCATCATTATACTACTGCCTGTCAAATGAAGACCTCTTTCTCTCAAATCCAACAGCTATGTATGATTTTATAAACCAAGGGACATTTTTCAAATTTAAGAATATCCATCTTCATACCCTGCATCACCAATATGTTCAATCATGCAAAAGCTATTAATTGCTTTTAAAGCCCTTAGGTTGTTTCAGCAGGATTTTCTCCTCATGTTTAAAATAGAAAAATACATATCCCTGCATACCTTTGTGCCTGGCTGATGGTGGTGACATGACGTCCTGAGCGGTAAATTGCCTTTATCAGACTGGTCTGTCTGCCTTCATCTATTAACTATCACCTTTACTAACGCATGTGCAGATTACTGATCACACCTTCTTAACTAGAGGGAGTTCAATCTGGCGTAGGGATAATACAACCCCCATCAACATGCAATCAGAGGAGGAGGAAAGGAGGAAATGGAGTAACTAGAAAAAAGAGATATGGAAATCAGCAAATAAAGGAAACAAGAATAGGTAAAAATGGGACAGGAGATCCTCAAATGGAAAAAGAAACTCATGGGAACCTTTGCCAATGCTTTTGGTAATTGGTCATTTGATTCAGTTCCACCGAATCACAGGGCACTGTCCTTGCACAGAGCATGCTCCACAGACAAGCAGACCCCCAGCCCTGCACGCTTCTGGCAGCAAAGCTCTGTTAACCGCTCTTTCATACCTTAAGGATAGCATCTCCTAGTTTCTATTATAACATCTCTTCAGCACAGTGATCTGGCTTCTGCTGCAATATATTTAAAAGCAAGATTTTGATTAGTAGTGGAAGGAAGAAAGAGAACTGGAAAGCATGATCAAGTTTTCAAGGGAAAGACAAAGGAAATAAAAGGCTAGCTTTGTTTGGTTTATTAAATTTCAAGGGCTTTGCCTGCCAGTTTGAAAAATGCATGATATCATCAGTGTGTTTATTAAAAGTGCTACTTTAAATTGCAGATTGAGCAAATGTGAATTCCCCCTGGTAGCTGTAGGTTACTGGCTAGCAATTATATGCAATTTTTAAATGAAAGGAGGGAAGAAAGTCTTACAGGACTACGGCTCTAAAGGCCATGGCTAATTTAAATTTAAGTAAAATTCAAAATATAAAAGTATGATAATGAAATGTCCAGATTCACCCAGATACAAGATTACCAAGGTCACTTCACATTTTGATTGTTCAAGCCTTTTAAAATGATACTCAGAATCAAATAGTAAAATAGCGTCAACTCTGCTCAATGCTTACTTGACAGTTTATTACTGGATTTATAAAAGGTGGGAAGAAGCGGGTAGGGGAACAGTCCAGAGCAAATGGTTGCTTGCTAACTTGAAAAAAAATGCACTTGTTTCAGCACAGAAATAACAAATCTGTTTCTGATTCCAGACATTATTTTCCAAATGCTGCCAAGAAAAGAATCTGAGGAATCCTTTCACATGTACAACATGCACGAGACAACTGGGAAGAGGCCTGTGATCTGCTCCAGGGTGCACGAGGAGGAAGGACAGAACAGGGTTTCTAGGATGAACTGCCCTCTCGGGAACAGACACACATGCCTGACATAGTTCATTGCTGTAATCTCCAACATAACTCTGCTATTATTAGACAATCTAAAGGCTTTCCTAAATCTGTAGCTTGTGAAGCAGAAAAGGATATAGACGGGACCCTACCACGCTAAGTATGCAGGCAGCTGGGATACACCCCATCGACAGAATGCACCACTTTTCTAATCCATGAAACTCAATTTCTAGATCTTGGACATCACATAAGGGGAGAGTATGAGAAAGAATCTAGACCAACACCGATGCCAGGTTGAAATCCCTGGAGAGAATCCTGACCAGGTAAAATCCAATACTAAATTCAGAAGCTTAAGATCCATGATGCTCACAAAGCGTACTGAAATTATTTTTAGAGTACAAAAGGATGTAAATATTTATCATTTCCACATTCAGAACAAGGACATTTTCAAAATAATACCTTATATTTTTAAACTCAGCTATACAGAAGTACCTTCTCCAACATTTCAAAAATTATGTAAGAAGCAAGTTCATGATTCAAAAGTACACAATTTAGCAGGCATCACTTTTGTTATATTAACAAGGGAGAAACTGAACAACAGAATCCATTTTGGAGAGAAGAGATCAGGAGAGTTCTGAGAGACGAGTCACCCCACAGCCTGAGCTAGCTAATGCAACTGTTTAAATTTTGGGCTCACAGTGGGGTGACTGCAGTGAAGTACAGTTCGATTTTGTTTTATTGTTTTTCCCCCTTCTCAGCACGATCAGAGTATATGAAGGAAACTGGGTAATTTATAGGAAACAAAAAGGCAATGCTTTCTTTTGCACGACTGATTGTAGTGGGCACATGTTCAACTCTTCTATCCATACAAACTGGTCAAACTTACAATGCTACACATTTCAAATATATCATCAAAATAGCTATACTGGATGGTCATCCTGACAGCTCTCCATTAAATACATCTCCTATGATGCTACCCTCAATCCAAGCAACTAGGCATCCTAATGGGGTGTCTAGTGCCCCCCAATCCATGTCCACTGGGAACCTGAGAACGTGACCTTATTTGGAAACAGAGTTTTTACAGATGTGATCAGCTAAGATGAGGTCATACACCAGAGGAGGGTGAACTCTAAATCCAATGACAGATGTCCTAATAAGAAAACCAAGTGACAGAGTCACAGACAGACTCCTAGGGAAGAAGGCCACGCGAAGAGAGAGGCAGAGGTGCTGCCACAAGTCATGAAATTCCTGAAGCCACCAGAAACTGGAAGAAGCCAGGAAAGAGTCCACTCCCGAGACTGTGGAGAGACAATGACTGTGCCAACACCTTGCTGTCAGACTCTGGCTTCTAGAACTGTGAGAGCAGACATTTCTGTTTCAAGCCACTCACTCAGTGGTAATTTGTCACAGTTTCTCTAGGAAACTACTACAGATTTGTCTACTAAATAGAGCCAACGCCTTGTTACCAGTACACAATAAGATTATAACAGGAAATGAAATAAATGTTTAAGAACTTTCTTACAGCTGTTTTGACATTGTGGTGATAGCCCACAGCATGTGATTCTATGTTTTACAAAATATCCGTGATGGATTGGAAATTAAGAGCAAAAAACCTAGTCTTCACAGTTAGAGATGCACTGAACAGATAATTAATATTTATAAAGATGAAGCTGGCACATTGTAATTAAGAAATTTGCATTTTCTGAATTGTCTCAGGAAAACTTAATTGTAGTCCATGCAATTTTAGAAGTAAAAAAGTATTTTATTCTAATTTTTCTGAATAAAGTAATCCACGAATGGTATACAATATATGCAAGGTAGTTTCCTGTTAATCATATTATTTAATAAGCTGGAAACTCACTTCCAAGACCCCTGATTACACAGTGAAGAACAACACACCATGGCTTTGTTACCGACAGGGACTGGGCAGAACTTGAGAGAACATGTTCCCAGAGACTGGGAGCTCAGATGTTGCTCATGGGGAAAAAACCAGGGTGGAGTGAAAGTATCTGAGCTATCTCGATGGCAACCGTAGAGTAGAGATTATAACTACATGAGCTATTATAGTCAACAGCAATGATAAAGATGACATCTCTCTTCCAAGAAGGCAATTTTTCTAGCACCAAATCGACCAAAAACTGAGTAGACATGACTTCAAGAAAAAAAAAGTAGCCTGAATGGGGAAAAGGAAACTGCATGCATGTGGGAGGCTGTTTGATGTGTTTTCTTTAACAATTTAAAGAAATACACAAGACATGATTTAACCCAAAAGAAGGGCAATCATGCTTCCTTTAATATCCACACAAATCATAACCACAGACTTAAAGAGCTCCTAGGACCTCAGTGAGCCACAGAAATAAGCCAATTAGTGAAATCCTCTGCAAAAGCCTCCAACAGAGGCAAACACAAATGCAGGAAGGACACAAAGCATCCCAATCAACCCTTGATATTCCTGTGCTTAATCTCACCATGACTTTATCGTGGGTTGCCCATACACATAGGACCTAGAGGGCAACCTAAAAATCATCATTGTAAGTCAAGAGGCTACAAAAATCACAGGAAGAGAGCAAATGTCAACGGCTGTCCTGGTTGCTGGGAGATGGGAAAGTAGATTTTAAAAGGGATTGTGGGCTCCTGATTAGAACACACACTCCAGCATAAAAGCACTCAGTTGCTATCATATGCCACTCTTTTGACTTTCTCAAATCTCCCAAGTTACCTCGGAAACTAAGAGTCCATGAAACTGGTAAGATTCCTTAATAAAATGAAATTGCTGTGATGGGAATGGGTGGGGCAAATACACTGAAGCAACAGAAGGCATGCCCTGCAACAACTGCACACCTGCATTCAATTAAAAACTCTAAACCGGAAGCTATCATTAGATCATAATGATTTCAGCTGGGGAAACGACACTAGGCTCGCAGGCATCCTCATCCAATGATACTGAACTTTGGCTCTTCTTAGTCACAGTTTTTTGGGAGCAAACAATTTTTTGAGAAACAGCATCAGGAGGGCCCATGACTCATTTCACCTAAGAATATTTTTTCAGAAATACTCAAATTCACTTCAGCTGATGGGTTGCCTTAGAAATCCATTTCAACTAAATACACTAAAATAAGAATTAGTTGAATTCTTAGGGAGGAAAAGATGTGAAGCTCTTTCCTGTTTTTATCTTGTCAATTTGATCAAATTTGTACCAACCATATATACAAATAACTCAAACTCAGAATTTAATATTAAAGACTTGGGTGGTTTTTAAGGTGTCAGGTTAGGGTTAAAACTGTAAAGGCTGAGACTAAAGAACATTGGTCTGTACTTCAGAAACACAGTGAGGACACAGGGAGGACAGAAAAGCAATCAGCAAAGCAAGCCAGGCTCACTTTACTTCCTCAAATTGAAAAACTGTCAAGAATTTCACATCAACAGGCTGACATACACTGAAAGATGTGAACAAAATAGTCGACTCCAGTTCCAAGGAAATTCACTTGAACTCCCCCATTCCAACAATCTCATTGAAAAACACATTCTCAAATGCTTAAATTATAATTACATTGACAGAGTTGAAAGAAAGAGTTGATGAAAAAATAATTGTTTAAAGAGAGAAAAGCACTCTCCAACTCATGGGGGAATCAGTACATACATTCTATATAGTCACCATCTTCCAATACCTCCCAAAGTGCTATAGTCCATACACACATAACTAGGAAAAGAATTTCTATTCTATGGTAAAATTAATTTCATTCCTAAATTCATACATTAAAACTGCAAGTAATAGGATTGCTCCCCCCTTATTCTCTCTAACCCTTTCTACGAGCAACTCATCACATGAAAACTTCTCTAACAGGACTCATACCCCAACTGTAAACCATGCCCACTTAGATGATGAAGTTTCCTTTCATTCTAAACTTTTAATTACTTAGTCTATGACAAAACACATCCCAAACGCATCCAAACAGAGAAATATCCTGTCTAAAAGAAAAATTCCATCTCCCCAGCAGGAGGTCTTTCTTCCTGTTTGCAACCAGAAAAGAACAATGACTTTTTCACTTTCATACTCAACAAAACTCTCTCCAACTTTGATTTTAAGAGAACCAGCCCTCGGTTCTGATGCTGAATGAACATTCTTCTATTTCACCACCCTGGTGGGCCCAAAGCCCCCTCACCTTTCAGGCAGAACATGGTGCGGCAGTTCCATGAGGGGCCAGGGCTCCGGGCCGTGCAGGCAGCAGGGCTCACACAGCTGTCTCCAGCCCACCGCCCAGCCCTCACTGCCAAGAACGGGGCAGCCAGCCAGCGCCGGGGATTACAGGAAGCCACTGCCCAATCCCCAGCTTTCTGGGCTGAGCTGCTGACACCTCCCTATCTTTCACGGGGAGTTTCACACCGTGGAATCGGCCAGGATCATCTGGGAAAGTGAGGGGAGCAGGAAGGTGGGCAGTGGCTGTTCGTGTGGTCCAGTGCCGGGCAGCGCGAGGGCCGGGTTTAGTTTGCCTTTATCTCTCAGCATTTTCCATTGCAGCAGATGGAGCGCCTCACGTGATCGACAGCACAAAAAAGAAACCCCTCGATTCGGTTTCACTGTTTGCTATTAATTATCACGACTATGCTCTGTCATCATTATTCTTTTGCTAGTCACATTCTTTCTCATGTGGAACAACTCATATACTAGTACAGATCTGGCACTACACGGTGCAATAGGAAACTGTACTGAGTCTACATAAATGGGTGGATGTGTGTAAAGTGCTCAAAGACAGAGCCAGACAAATTGTAAAGTACCGTGGAAGCCTTGACTACTGTTATTATTACTACTACTATAAATACTAGTACTATTAATATTGGCTTCCCTGATGGCCCAGACAGTAAAGAATCTGCCTGCAATGCAGGCAACCTGGGTTCGATCCCTGGGTTGGAAAGATCCCCTGAAGAATGAAATGGTAACCCACTCTAGTATTCTTGTCTGGGGAACCCCATGGGCAGAAGAGCCTAGGGGCCTACAGCTCTTGGGGTCGCAAAGAGTCAGACATGACTGAAGTGACTAATATACACACACACTATTAATATGCTTTTGTGTTAGGATAAAAAATGTGGAGGGTGTTACACTTCTATGGCACTGCCATCTTTCAGATGAGGAAATAAAGATTCACACACAAGTTGGCATCAGAGTATGCGAACTTCTAACTCTGTTGCAGTCATTAGCATATCATTAAGTATCTCATCCTCCACTAGAAAGCTAAAATTCACTCTGGCAAGTTCAAGGCTTACTTTACTGTACACTCTTTAACACAAATTAAAAAGTGACAGATTGTTTTGAAGTTTTATTGCAGATCTGAAGAGGAACAGTCTGCAGATGAGGCCCCAGGAGTACTCCTGCCTGAAAGTACCCACTGAACCAGGAGTGTCCCCCGGTCCTCAGCGACTCTCTCCAGTCTCCTGGTCACAGGAAGTGACCATTGTTCACAAGCCTGTTGCTGTGTGCAGGTCTTCCTCTTGACTCTACAGGATACAGGAAACTGACTCAGAACCAATCTATCTATCTGTCTGTGTCCTAGGGTGCTTGCTGCAGCCGTGGCTACAGACTGTGGATGCTCTGAATCTTCTGGCTTTCAACACTGGGCTCAGCATAGTTGGGTTTTGCTCCTCATCTAGTATCACTAGCAAGGCCTGGTTAACAAGCTCTCTACCATAAGGAAGTCACTGTAGTAATACTAGTTGCTATGACCACTGAGAAATGGAAGTGGTCCCTAGCCAGAAGCTAGTAGGAATGAAAAGAAGCCTGCACGCGGAATGATAAACAGTGATACTCACTCTTAGAACAGAACTAGAAGGAACCTAGTAGCTCATCTGATGGGGAAGAACGGTTCAGAGATAAGGTGATTTGTCCAACTAAGTAGCAGCAACTTCAAGATCAAAGTCAAACCACCTGACTCAGCCTTGACCAGCTCAACCACCTGACCCTCCCCCGAGAGTATTGGAGTCATCCTTTATCTTTTCCTATCTTGAGTGGTCTTTCAGCAATGGATGAGTTGCAAAGATATTCCTGAAAGTATTCTTGTGGGTTAGACTGAACTTTTTAAATTGCATACACAGAGAGAGACTCTACACATTGAAGAGTTAAGGCTTCTGAATATAGGTTAGTACCCGGGGTTGGAGTGACTGCATGCTTTTAACAGCATTCTAAGGATACTCACATTTAAACATTTTAATACAGAGACAACTCGACAACGTAGAAAGAACAATGAATTGGTCACTAAAGAGAACATGGCTGCAGCGACGTCTATAGCCTTATCTAGCTGGCTTGTATATTAGCTTGTGACCCATAGAGGTGCAGACTGAAGGTAGGGGCTAAATTAACTTTAAGATTCTATCCTAACCTACAAGATTTTTTGCTGTGACATATACAGAAATGGATATTAACATTAACATAAACGAGCATTTTGTTAAGTGCATTATGTCGAGAAAAAAAGACAATCTTTGCTTTCTTATGATTTAATGCAAGAGGTAAGTGAGTAAATATAACAAATAACTATAATACAATAGGACAAATTATATAAAAGATGAATATGCAAAATTAATAATGATCAATGATAGCTTCTTGGTTATTACCATTTAACCAAGTTATTCTTGCTACCCTGGTTAAATCATCTGTAATGTAATGGGTTAAACAGTGTCTTCTCCCCACCAGTTCCTACCTATCAGAACCTCAGGATGTGACCTTGTTTGGAAATAGGGTCTTTGTACACATACTTGAGATAAGGATGAAAATGAGAGGACACTGGATTAGGGTGGTATTAAGTATAACAACAGCAATATTAATAAGGATAATAAGAGACAGAAAAGAACACACAGAAACACAAAGAAGGCTATGTGAAAACAGGCAAGGATTAGAGTTATGAAGCCACCAGGTAATGAATGCTTAGAGCCATCAGAAGCTGGAAGAGGCAAGGAAGGATTCTCTCCCAGAGCCCTGGCAGGGAACATGGTCCTGCGTGAGTGCCTGCTCAGTCACGCAGTTATGTCTGGTTCTTTGTGATCCCCTGGACCATAGCCCACCAGGCAAGAATACTGGAGTGGGCCCTACAGGCACCTGAACCATGACAGAATAAATTTCTGTTAAGCAACCCCATTTGTGGTCCTTTCGTACAACAGCTCAAGGAAACTACTACATTTAACAAGGTAGTGACTGTGGGAGAAGGGGGTATAATTTTTTTTCTTTTTAAACGGACTTCAATTTATGATCACAAGGGCTTAAAACTTGTTTTTCCCCAAATCACTGCATGTACTGTGGCTAAATTATTACTGCAAAAGTATACTACCAAAAAGAAAAACCTTTCCATGATGTAACACTGCTAAACAGCACAAATACCACCTTAGATTGGTGAAATGATAGACATCACTGTCTGAAAAGCTCACAGCATTAAACACAAGCAGTGGAAACGGAATAGGCCTTTATTAAAATTGAATACGATTATAATTTTTAAAACAAAATCCCTTGTTTTCACCAAACAATTGTGAATATGTTTGAGAAATAAAGTATGAAAAGGCATGCTGTTCCAACTAGGAAAAATTAATAAGAACTATTCATTAAAATTATTATCTGGGGGTGGGGGTGGAGGGAGGAAAGAAAAAGGTGAGAGATTGAGGTACAAATTTTCGCTTACAAAAGAAATGAGTCACAGGTATGAAACATACAGTGTGGGGATATAGCTAATGATTATACAATATCTTTGTACAATGACAGATAATAACTAGACTCACCAGCGCAATCATTTTGAAATGCACAGAAATATCAAATTATCTTGTTGTGTACTAGGAACTAACAGTGTTTTAGGTCAATTATACTTCAAAAACAAACTCATAGAAAAAGTGATCAGATTTCCAGTTACCTGGGGTGAGAAGGAGGCAGAGTTGGATGAAGGTGGTTGAAAGATACAGACTTCCAGTTATAAGATAAATAAGCACTAGGGATGTAATGTACAAATTGAGAGATATAGTTAACACTGCAGTATGAGATGCAAACTGGTGTATAAAGAAAGGATAAACAACAAGGTCCTTCTATATAGCACGGAGAGCTGTATTCAAATCCTATGATAAACTAACTGGAAAGAACTTGAAAAAGAATGTATATATACTAACTGAGTCATTTTGCTGTAGAGCAGTAATTAACACAATAGTGTAATTCAAATACGTCCTGTGCTTAGTCGCTCAGTCGTGTCTGACCCTTTGTGTCCCTTTGAACTGTAACCCGCCAGACTCCTTTGTCCACAGGATTTTCCAGGCAAGAATGCTGGAGTGGGTTGCCATTGCCTCCTCCAGGGGATCTTCCCAACCCAGGGATGGAATCCACATCTCCTATGTCTCCTGCACTGCAAGTGGATTCTTTACCTGCTGAGTCACTATATTTCAATAAAAAATAAATTAAAAAAAACACTGCTGTATTTGAATATGAAAGTTACTGAGAATAAATCCTAAGAGTTCTCATCACAAGAAAAAACTTTTTTTTTCTATTTCCTTAATATTCTATCTATGTGAGATGATTTTCATTCCAATCCCAAAGAAAGGCAATGCCAAAGAATACTCACACTACAGCAAAATTGCCCTCATTTCACATGCTAGCAAAGTAATGCTCAAAATTCTCCAAGCTAGGCTTCAACAGCACATGAACCAAGAACTTCCAGATGTTCAAGCTGGATTTAGAAAAGGCAGAGGAACCCAGAGATCAAATTGCCAACATCCACTGGATCATAGAAAAAGCAAGAGAATTCCAGAAAAATATCTACTTTTGCTTCATTGACTACATTAAAACCTTTGGCTGTGTGGATCGTAACAAACTGTGGAAAATTCTTAAAGAGATGGGAACGCCAGACCAACTTACCTGCCTCCTGAGAAATCTGTACGTGGGTCAAGAAGCAAGAGATCTAACAGTGTCAAGTTAGAACCAGACATGGAACAACAGACTAGTTCCAAAATGGGAAAGGAGTATGTCAAGGCTGTATATTGTGACCCTGCTTATTTAACTTATATGCAGACTACATCATGCGAAATGCTGGACTGGATGAAGCACAAGCTGGAACCAAAGTTGCCAGGTGAAATATCAATAACATCAGATATGCAGACGATACCACCCTTATGGCAGAAGAGTGAAGAGGAATTAAAAAGCCTTTTGATGAGTGTGAAAGAGGTGAGTGAAAAAGCTAGCTAAAACTCAACATTGAAAAAATGAAGATCATGGCATCCAGTCCCATCACTTCATGGCAAATAGATGGGGAAACAATTGAAACAGTGACAGACTTTATTTTCTTGGGCTCCCAAATCACTGCAGATGGTGACTGCAGCCATAAAATTAAAAGATGCCTCGACCTTGGAAGAAAAGCTATGACCAACCTAGACAGCATGTTAAAAAGCAGCAACATTACCGACAAAGTTCAGTGTAGTCAAAGTTATGGTTTTTCCAGTAGTCACGTGACAGTTGGGCCATAAAGAAGGCTAAGTGCCAAAGAATTGATGCTTTTGAACTGTGGTGTGGCAGAGGACTCTTGCGAGTCCCTTGGACTGCAAGATCAAACCAGTCAATCCTAAAGGGAATCAGTCCTGAATATTCATTGAAACGACTGATGCTGAAGCTCCAACACTTTGTCCACCTGATGCGAAGAGCTGACTCATTTGAAAAGACCCTGATGCTGGGAAAGATTGAAGGCAGGAGGAGAAGGGGACGACAGAGGACAAGACGGTTAGATGGCATCACCAACTCAATGGACATGAGTTTGAGCAAGCTCCAGGAGATGGTGAAGGACAGAGAAGCCTGGCGTGCTGCAGTCCATGGGACTGTGAAGAGTTGGACATGACTCAGCGACTGAACAATAAATGTTCACTAAGCTTATTGTGCTAATCATTTCACAATTATGTAAGGCAAACCATGATGCTGTACACCAGTGCTATATGTCAGTTATATCTCAATAAAATTAGAAGAAAAAAATTATTATTTACTACCACTGATCACGAGTGCTGGAGAAGAGTCTTGAGAGTCCCTCGGACTGCAAGGAGATCAAACCAGTCAATCCTAAAGGAAATCAACCCTGAATACTCATTGGAGGCACTGATGCTACAGCTGAAGGTCCAACACTCTGGCCACCTAATGCAATGAACTGACTCATTGGAAAAGCCCCTGATGCTGGGAAAGATTGAGGGCAGGAGGAGAAGGGGATGACAGAGGATAAGATGGTTGGATGGCAACACCAACTCAATGGACATGAATTTGAGTAAACTCTGGGAAATGGAGAAGGACAGGGAAGCCTGGAGTGCTGCAGTCCATGGGTTCGCAGACTCAGACATGACTTAGCAACTGAACAACTGATCACTGCTGCTGCTGCTATGTCGTGTCCAACTCTGTGCTAGTGAAATTCAAAACTTAATCCCTAGGAAGACTAAGTGAATGGAGCAGGCCAGGGATGAGGCTTGTTTGAAGAATTTACAGTCCTCTGGACAGAACAAATATCTTGCCTTTGCCAACCATGACTTTAGAGCCCCAACCTCTTCACTCCCTTGTAGGATTACAACATTCTGCATCATGTTCAAGTTTAATATTATTGTCTCAGACAGAGGGAGTGGTAGCCACAAGTACAGCCAAAAATGTTTAGATGCTCATGTCTTCCAAACCACTCCAGTGCTATTTCATTTGCCTGCTAAAAAAATTTGTTTGGTTTCAATAAAATAGTAGGGATGTAGGTAAATTAGGAATTAATTTGCATAATACATATAATGAGTGAGTCTAGATGGGGTCAAAATTCTACTTTGTTCCTGGCAAAATGGAAAACAAAATTATACAGGAAAAACAGGCAAATCATAGTTTTGTTGTTGTTGTTTTTTTAATGCATCCTGATTTTGACTTTTACTCAAAAAGCCAAAGATGGAAAAACCATTTTCCATACCCATTTGAGGATTTGTTTCACATCAACTAAAAAGGTATTCAATCAGGCAAGGTCTGTTCTTAGACCTGTATCTTTGGCAGCAATGGAGATACAGACACACAGAACAGACTTATGGACGTGATGGGGGTAGGAGAGGGTGGGAAAAGCAGCCTGGAAACATGTGTATTACCAAATGCGGAATGGATGGCCAGTGGAGATTCACTGCGTGGTGCAGGGAGCTCACATCAGATGCCCTGTGGCAACCTAGAGGATGGGAAGGGGTGGGAGGTGGGAGGGAGGTTGAAGAGGGAGGGGACATATGTATACCTGTGGCTGATTCATGCTGATGTACGGCAGAGACCAACACAATATTATAAAGCAATTATCCTCCAGTTAAAAATAAATTAATTAAAATATAATTTATAAAAGTCAGAAGAGACCAAACACATATTCCCAATCACAGGTGCTCCTATTTCCACTACACACTGCCAGAGGCTGAAGATGTTGAAACCTTGTGAGACTGTTTGTACGAGAATGTCCATAGAAGAAGCCATGCTGGCAGCCAAAGCTGACTGACACCATCTGCACATCTTACCAAAGTATTAGTCATTCTCATCTCACCCACTGTGCTGGGATACTTCGGTTCTTACCAATATTCAGAATTTCTCAGAAGAAAGAGATTCAGTCTGGGTTTTTCTGCATATTTATCACTCCCACAGACCCAAAAGAAAGAAGGGGGGAAAAATGATAACATGGTACCTTTAAACTGGCTAGTTTAAAGCTACTACTGGTGGCCCTTATGGTGGAAAACTTGCCCGCCAATGCAGGAGATGTAAGAGACACGAGTTCAACCCCTGGGTCAGGAAGATCCCCTGGAGGAGGGCATGGCACCCCACTCCAGTACTCTTGCCTGGAGGGTCCCATGGACAGAGAAGCCTGGCAGGCTACAGTCCAGAGGGTCGTAAGAGTTGCACGCAACTGAAGTGACTCAGCACGCACTGGTCACAGTGCCCCAGTCTGGCCACCTCTGTAGGCAGCATTGCTCATCATTGGGAAAGTTGGCACATAGGACTTTGTTATGGACACTTTCTCCTCCTAACCTCATCCAACTCTCACATCCCTGGGATTTCTTTGGAAGGAATGATGCTAAAGCTGAAGCTCCAGTACTTTGGCCACCTCATGAGAAGAGTTGACTCATTGGAAAAGACTCTGATGCTGGGATGGATTGGGGGCAGGAGGAGAAGGGGATGACCCAGGATGAGATAGCTGGATGGCATCACTGACTCGATGGACATGAGTCTGAGTGAACTCCGGGAGTTGGTGATGGACAGGGAGGCCTGGTGTGCTGCGATTCATGGGATCGCAAAGAGTCGGACACGACTGAGCGACTGAACTGAACTGAACTGAACCGCATCCAACCTGGTATCCTGTTTGATTTTTCTGCACTCTGCAGCCAGGGCTGACCAACCTGATCCAAAGGGCAACTTTTATCCTTTCCTGCAGTCACTTTTCTTTCAGGAGACCTTTGTATCCTGGCTTATTAAAGACAGCTAACTTTGTGCTGAACACAAACCAACCATGAAGCTCCAGGGTGTCCTGCAAATACCGCACTGGGGGCTCTTGAATGGTTTCTGGCTGCAGGTAGCCTCTTTGAGTCACTGTATTTCCTCCTGGAATCATGGAAATTCTGCTTTAATTGGCCAGTTTAAAATATATTCTCCTGAGGCAGTTTTTAGAGTTATTTCATTTTTTTTTTTCCCTTCAGAGCCAAATCTAGAGTTCTTGACATCACAACCAAGAAGGAAGCCATCATTTGTCTCTTTATCATGAAATTTGTCTCTTATCTCATTCCTGAAACCCTAGCTCTTCTAACACTCAGTGATTTCTTTTTTTCTTCTTTTTTTAAGAACCCTTGAGCCCCTGTGGTTCTATGTCCCTAGGGAATGCAGGATAAGTGTCCAGGTTGACTTGAGCTCTTAGATCATCCTACAGCCTCTCCTGTTCCTCTTAGATGTGCAGAGATTTCTTGACTCCATTGCTGTCCACTGGGCTTCAGTCCACCCCACGTAGGAGCACAGGGTACTTCCTGGACAATGACAGTAGGAAGGAGCCTTTAATGTGAAACCTCGCTCCATTCATCCAGCCAGAAGAAGCTTCAAAAGGTTGTGTGAATGGCTAAGATATTTCTTCAGGTGACAATATTCCTTTATAACTTTATAGTAGTTTATATTTCTCTAAGTCAAGACTTCTTAAACCACTGTCATACCTACAGCATCTTTCCAAAAGAGCCCCAACTACTCCATTCTCTCCCTGGGGGAAGAGGAAACAAAACAAAGCAAAACACATGTTTCTACTTATGTAAGAAACACAAGAATAAATCCCAAACTCCTCATCCAGCAATAAATTTGGACTTGAACTCAATTCTCTTCTGCAAATTTTCTGGCCATTTCTCTTTAAGCCGCCCCATCAGTAGGCTTTGTTCCATAATCCATATGGTCTCCTATCTGCACTGTCCTGGATCAGACTATCACTGTCTGGAATACAGCCCTACCTTCACAGCTTGTTTGTTTTGGTGTTTCTTTTTTTTTTTAAAAAACTTCTCTGAAGCCACCCTTGACCACTCTTCTCTCCCCCAGCTTTATTTAGGTAGCTGTGATAGTGTCACAATTCTATCTGCCCATCTAAAATGAGTTACTTGTCAAAATAAGGACTTGCTCATGCACACCTACTTCCAACGCCCTGTGAAGTACCTGAAACAGCAGATGATGAGTGCTTACAGCCTAAACCAGAATTACCATCACTCCACTATTTCATTCAAAAGCAAACAGAGAAAAGTGTATAAAATCTGCATGAGCTATCTATCCAATAGCACAATGATTCCCACGAAAAGTCATAAAAATATTGAACATATTCCTTAGAATTAGATACTACTGCCCCACACACAATTGTACTAAAACTCATCATTAACTAATTAGTTATTAAATAGTTGAACATATGGTAGAATTCTTATAAATCATCATTTCTTTAAAGACTACTAGTCCCAAGAGGCTTCATTTTCAAACATAGATGCTATTCTCTTTCAAGGCAAGTTCATCAGAACAAACTCAGAAGGCAGTTTTTCCTTCTCTCATTCAGCCTAAATTAAATATTTGAAGGATGATGGAAGTAGAAAAGGAAAAAAAAATTTTTTTCTGGAAGTATCCATACAAGAATGCTGAAGTCAGTGTCCAGCTGGAGGGAGTACACCAAAAGATGCCATAATAATGACCCCAGATCCCCTTCTGGGTGCATTTACAATGGATGTATTATAGGAGCAAAATCAAACACAGTGTAAAGTTTTATTCTCTTCAAGATTTACCATTGCCAGTACACCAAATATGTGTATATTTTGGAGCGTCAAAATAACCTCACATCCTTTCATGCTGTGGATTTCATCAATGTGCTTGTGAAGGGACTGACTCCAAACATACACATTTCAATGGCAACCCTTCCCACAAAAATCCAACTAACCTAAAATAAAGAGGTCATTTGTATCATTTTCTCCTAAGCATCTGAGTAATGTGAGGAAGTTAAAACATTAGTCAACCTTCAACTATAGAAACAGGTGCAACACAAGATCTTCTATCCACAAAATCACGGTCCTAAATCATTCTAAAGAGAAGCCAGACTGCAAATCAACAGAATTCAAGATCACGTACCAGCCAACCAGGAGGAACACAAGTTCAGCCGCAATTTACTTGTTAGTAAAACATAAGCCCGTAACCAGAGGCAGTTACTGGACTGTAATTACTTAATTACTTTTAATCATCAAGCAATATCATAAACATTAAAAGGTAGATACCAAGTTAAAATGCTCAGGCTCCTGAAAATTTCTGCATGGATAATTAAATAATCTAACATTTAAGTTACTTAAGATTTATACATTTAAAATATTTTGATTTATAAAATATTTTAAAAACTCAAAGCTCTGTATAAAGAACTAGAGAATTTCCATTTAAAAAGAGTAGTTTATTTCTGATGTCACCACATTCTCCAACTTCTGACCCACTTAAACCTTGCGGACAACACTTAAAGGAAAGAGCTAATTATTTCCCTTTCAACTGCCAAGTCTTCTGAGCAGCCAGGCAGTTTGAAAATTCAGGAATAGCAAGTTATTTCAGGACCCATAGGATTTACAACAATAATGGTTTGAGGAAACCGCAGCATTTAGGCTCCTTCATTCTTTTTCCCTGTCCTTAGGAGTTTAAAAATAAGCAGGAAAGTGGTTCTTCAAATT
The DNA here is from genome assembly GCF_014754425.2 of Oryx dammah. Classification (NCBI taxonomy): domain Eukaryota; kingdom Metazoa; phylum Chordata; class Mammalia; order Artiodactyla; family Bovidae; genus Oryx; species Oryx dammah. The sequence goes on from NW_024070188.1 coordinate 63,450,902, forward strand.
GGCAGACCAATTGCAGGGTGGCTTCTTGCCACAGTGCAGGATAATCACAGAGTTACACGATCCACCGTAGGTAGAACATCCACAGAAGCAGCTCTTTTCTGATTCTCCTCTTTGATCAAACAGATTTGAGGCTTTTCCATTTTTATTTTTGCTTTACCTCTTCCTCTCTCCCTTCCTGCCCACCGTCTTTCTCTCTTCCTCTCTCTTCTCTCCTTTTCTCTTTTTCCCCTCTTCTTCACTTAACATCTAATAGAAGTCACCTACAATTCTGTTGATAGAAATAGCTGGCATTTACTTCATGCTTTATTTTTATTTAACGCATCTCAGCAGATTCAGCTGTTAAGGATAATGAAAGTCTGCTGCTGCTGCTGCTGCTGCTAAGTCGCTTCAGTCGTGTCCGACTCTGTGCAACCCCATAGACGGCAGCCCACCAGGCTCCCCCGTCCCTGGGATTCTCCAGGCAGTCTACAGTCCCTCAAGAGGAAAAACGTCTGTGTCAAAACCATAATACAAGGTTCACAGTTTTAAAATACACTTATTTCTCTTGAGGTAGGTGGGTTTCTGACGCTGTAAGTTATTCAACTGTCTCTAGGGCCTTCAGCTCATACCAAGGAAAGGCTGCAGCCTGGGACCCTTGGGGTCTTCGGTTTGTTTGCAGGGTGGGGTTGTTTTTTTCTTTTCCTTTAATTCCTTGAAACCTGAATGAATTTGCCTTTGTAAGCAGAAGCAAAGTGACCCAGAAGAGCCTGTTTCCAGGGTGAATGCTGGTTCTCTTTTGCCTTTGCCATCATCAGTAAGCTGCTTGTCTTTGACACATCTATTTAGAAAACCTTCATTGTGACACAGAGTGGGTGAAAGACTTCCAAAACCTGCTCTGTAAGGTCAGCAAAGGAATCTGTCACTAGACCATCACAGGTAAGTCAGGAATGCCAAAATTTAAGAAACAAATAGAAAGGAACACAGTTGCAATAGTACTTAAAAGAGAAAATAACACAAGGGTACAACCTAACCGGGCTTGTGCCCTTGGGCTCTTGGCTGTGAGGTCTTAAAGCAAGCAAGCTCACCTCCTTGGACCCCTGCTTCTCATCCGTCACACCAGGTTATCCTGGAGATTCCTTCCAGCCCTAGAAAATTACCTTTGTTTTTTAAGGTAACTCTTAGATCTCTTCGCAACTCCAATTTAGGAACTATATTCAAATATTTACTAAAATGCTCTCAAATGGCACTGAGAAAAAACTCGTGGTTGGTCATTCCTTCAGGAAGCTCTCTCTCAAAGAGCTGCTAAAGCTAGTTTCTCTAGGTATAACCACAACAGTAAGAATTCTTTGAAATTTCACTCCATCAAAAATGAAAGACATCTTTACAATTGTCATCTCTGAGACTTTACAAACACAAAACAAAGTAACTATGCTGGATATCAAAAGCTTTTGATATTACAAGTGAGCATCTTTTATCAATTCTCTTATATTTGGAGAAAGAGAGGATAGCAATCCCTACTGAAACTGCTACTTTTCTGTAGGCTCATTTCTTGAGTCACAGAAGAGTTTTCTTCTACATCTCTATTTTCAGTTTTTCAAACTGCACCCAAACATCTTTGCAGCTCTCCTATGTATGAATCAAAACATTCAGTGAGCAACTACTGTAAGCTTAGGATGCTAAATGAAGATTATTTCAACAGACTATTAAAAGGTCATATTAGTTCCAAGAATTGGGAGGTTAGTGGCTTATTAAGAAAGTCATAGAAAAGGCAGAGAGACAAATCAGCTTTTTCAGTCACACTTTATATAATTGTCATTTGTGTTCAGAAGGATCAAACATCATTTTAAGTCACCAAAAAGGTTTAGTAGAGTAGAACCGACTTCAGATAATAGAAATATGTCTTATCATCACCATCTTTTAACTTTTTTATAAGCAGATGATGTGAAGAAAAATATGAAACTAAAGATATGGAGAGGCCATTTCAACCACATGAAAACACACACACACACACACATATTTGGGGTCCAACTGACAGTCGGAGAAAAGAGTGGCGAGTGAGAACTCAATATGTAATTAGAGGAAGTGGTTAATGATGAAACCAAAGCTTAAAAGTGATGTGGCTTGTTTCAAGTAAGACAATACAGTAATCCTACTTGGAAACTCAGAGTGATTTTATAGATGTGTTTAAAATTTAACATTTACAATAAGAACTGGGATGCCCAAATATAGTCACAACTCCATAACATTAACGCAAACATGTGCTTTATTTAACTGTAGTAAAAAGAAAAGCCAACAGAAAAAGATAAATGTGGGAAAAACATATTTACATATTACAGAACATTCCACTTATCAAGAGATCATTTTTCTGGAAAAAAAACTCAACCACTCAAAATGTGGTTGAGACCCAAGAAGTCAAGATGGTCTCTGACCAGAGAGCAATACTCACAGGATCAAGGCTTAGGATCTTATTATAATCCTTCAGTCACTAATACTCACAGGATCATGGCTTAGGATCTTATTATAATCCTTCAGTCATTGCTGTTGTAATAAGCTAGATTTCCCAGACCCTCCACAGAAGGTAACATATTAGAAACCCCATAGCAGAGACTGGTGGGTACAAGAGGCAAGCAGGACTACAAGAGTGAAAAGAGAAAGCTCACAGCTTTACAGCAAAAGTGGAACAAGAAAGAAGCAGGCACCAGAGACCCACCTTAAGCCAAAGCAAGGATCCTTACAAACCTCAATAACCACCAGGGTGACACCAGATTCTCACAAGGTTCAATGACACCACACTGACACCAAGGCATCAAAACAAGCTTCAAATGTCCTCTGAGGATTGAGTAGAAACACTACACGGAATCATGCAGAGAGGGAGGGACTAAGTCATGAGAAGTGAATTTCAATCCAACTATACCACTATTATCTGTAAGGCCTCAGGCAAGCCCCTTAATCTCTCAGGACAGCTTTCAGGGGGAGATGCCCCCATCCTACCATCTCACAGGACCATCAGAACAATGAAATGAGACCAGACATGAGTGAGCACTGGGTAAACCGTGACCTGCAAACAGGCTCTATTTGCAGAGCAAACTTCAGAAAGATGTTCGTTAATTTTTTAATTATTTTAGAATTCTGAACAATGAATGGAACAAGCTTCTGTTACAGAGAAATAAAAATGAAAGGCATTTTCCTCTAACATTTTTATGTAAGCTAACATGTAGTCCATGTGAACACAATTTAGAAAGGATCTCTAACCAACCATCAGGGTTCTACAGTAACTTTATGTTTCAAAGAAAATGCAGCTTCTTATCCAGTTCAGACACAGAATCTCTGACACATACAGGCTAGAGTCCAACAATTTGAAAGTAAAGTGAAATGGAATGAACTTCTTAACTAATTTTCCTCTATGGGGGATGGATGGACAGCAGGACAGGAAGCATAATGGCAGAGTAATCTCCAGATCAGGGCAGAAATTCATCAGACGTTGCTATTCATGAGTTTTCCCTTGGGCTGGTGAGCAGGTGCAAGGAAGCCATGGAGTGCATTAGCAGGCTGTGCACGGCTGTGCTCAGGCAGGGAGCAAGGTCCATCCTGGAAATCACTCGGTCCTGCCTGCAAGTTTTCAAGCACAGCATGGCCCTGGACTGGGGGCACAGAGGGAAACCTAGGAGAGGGCTTACTCTGTTCTCAGACTCAATGGTGTTCTGATAGGCACAGCTCATCTGTACTGCACCTCAGGATGCTTCTGGTATGTGAGGCCTCCTACAACAGGGACATGGGGATGGACTATCCACAGAAACTTCATTGCCATTTGTGAGGGAGCAATCTGGTACACAGCATAATATAACCCTACTACCCGAAGTCTACTGAAAGCATTATTTCACCAAAGTCTGTGACTTAACAGGGAATGATAAAACCAGTTCAGTAGGTCAGGACTGACATTTTCTCTCTAATAGAATAGACTAGAATAAAACAGAAAAGAGAATCACATGTACCCATACAATAAGGGTAAGTAGTTTCACAAAGCTTTTCTTACATTTTCTTTAGATGTATATATGTGTTTATCTGTAATATGAACATATGTGTGTGTATAGATCTGTTGTGTAGATTAGGAACAAATGTAAAGTGTATTTGTTGCTTTGGACACAGCCAAAACTTTTCAAAGTCACTGACAAACAACTATAATTAAACTTCTCAGGCACTGAAAAACTCAAAATGTTCACATCATAGATTTACTATAGAAGATTCTTTTTCCCATTCCAAAAAAAAATTTGTTGGCGAGAAACCTTGCTCAACTTTCTCAGAAACTAGATGAAAACTTACAATTGTGTTTTTGTTCAGGCCTTTATTAGTTGGAAACTAAACATAACCCTTTAAGATTTCTAAACTCAGTTACCTAACTTTTCCCTGGTTACAGTGACATGAGCACACAGAGACACAGCACAAACTAACACAAACCCCAGTGTGTGGGAAGCAACCAAGCTCTGATGACCCAAAGAAGGAAAGGAAACTGAAGTCGCTCAGTCGTGTCCAGCTCTTTACGATCCCATGGACTGTCGCCTGCCAGGCTCCTCTGTCCATGGGATTTTCCAGGCAAGAATACTGGAATGGGTTACCATTGCCTTCTCCAGGAGAGATGATCCAAAGGAACGCTGAAGGAGTGCAACCCTAATCTCACCAGCTCCCTAAAGCACACAAGAACATCCCAAATGCCACAAGCAAGCTCAAAAAATTCTGTACATATCAAACAGAACTGGGATCCTTAGAACAGAACCACATTCATACTTATGGGCAAAGAATTGGATGTGGAAAGGTAGCAAGGAAAAAGAAAAAGGATTTAAATGATCTTTTTATAGTTGGAATAGAGTATGTTGATGAACTCTGCAATAAAATTACTTTAAGGTGAAAAATCAAAGTTCTTTTTCCAGGAAGTCAAAGGACTCTATGTACTTTCCATGGGTGAAAAAAAATTATGTAAATAAATAACCACCAGTCAAGATGTCCACAGCAACCAAGCCAAGAACCAGCCCCAACCACCCACCAAGGTCAATTTACAAACTGCCTTTTGTATTCTTTGTAAAAGAACCTCCAACCACTCAAGACTGAAGCAGTACCCACCTGGGTTTAGATAGGAATTCTGGTTTATCTCAAAATGTAATCCAGAAACACCAGATACCCAGCTTCTACTTTAACTGAGGCGTTTCCAGTTACAAAGTGAAAGAGAACCTTCAGGAACACAGGCAAAGGAACTGTACGACAATAAAACATATTTATTCTCACGTTCTCTTTTTAAAGTTTACTGAAAAACAAAAACAAAAATCAAGTGACGCAGTTTATGAAATCTCAACTGCTTGTGGCTTTCACTTATAAATTCGTTTTCCTTAGAGCAAGGTAGTTCAGTTCAGTTGCTCAGTCGAGAGCAAGGTAAGTATTTACGAAACCCAAATCTAACAGTTTACTTGTACACTGAAATTTTAGCCAGTAAACAGATTAGCCTTTATTTTTACTCCACACTTTTCAACCATGTACGAAAGGTTTATTAAGCTATGTCTTAAAAACAAACATATCTTAACTATTATAAACAATTAGTCCCGCAGGGAGCACATTCAGAAACATGTCTGAGACCCACTAGACTACTATTACTTTATAGATTTAGGAGATGGAGTCAGAAAAGTGTTGGCAACAAGAAGGCAGAATAGAGAGGTATGGAGACCCATCATCTCTTCTCTCCTTGCATCTCATCCCTCCTCCTTCCCACCCATCTATTGCCATCTCCTTTGGTTATCTTCCTTTCACTACAGCCCTCAACAGAACCATTTGGAAACTAGGAGGGCATGAAAATGGCAGGGCAGAGGCTCTCCTCATTCCACCAGTCTCCAAGAGCGCCTGCTCTAGGGAAGGTCGTGGGTTAGGTCACTCTAGGTCACTTGCAAACCAAGCCATCTTCACTCCTATGAGAGACTTCCTCCTCCTCATGGCTTTTTTAAGAAGCTCTCAGAACACAAGGATCCACGACTGATGCCCAGATCCAGGCAATCAGCCTAAGTAAAGGACAGTGCAGAAGGAGGCAATTAACTGAGGAGCCCGGCCAACAAATCCTTCTGCTCCAGGGAGATGGTCTCAGACAGCTGCTCAGCTAGGCAAGTGCTCACCACATATTATACATGCTTACATAGCCAAAATGTGATGTGTCCAGCACAGTGATGGGTTCTAGGAAGAACTAAGTAAATAATTGTTGATTTAATGTCTTTGGTGACTAGTTAGTCATCAGCCATAAATGTTAGCAAACACCCTGAGATGCAGCACTGGATAGTCAGAGAAGGTGTTGCTACACAACACAAAGGTATAAAAGGCAAATTTCCTTCCCTTAGGATTTCAGAGTTCAACAGGGTACTAACGCTGTTAGGACCATGTGATAAGAGATGTCAGTAGAAGTCACGCCAGATGGAGTCACGGCTTACATGACCATAGGTTTGGTAGAACAAATGTACTTCCAAACCTAAGTGCCAAGTCTGTTATCCAGGGACAATAGAAAAGAATACTTAGATCATGCTGGGAATCCAGCCTTATGGTGGGACCAGTGCTCCTCAGCCTTCACACTGCTCCCCGGGATGGCATGGGAAACGCGGAGACTGTTCAAGTGCCAAGCATGCAAAGATGTGGTAATTTTAAACAGGGTCCCTGGTGATTTTTTCAGCAAAGACCTGAAGAAAGCAAGAAAGATGTACAGCTGGGAGTCTAGGAGGAGGGCAAGGTCAAGTTGCATGGCCTGTCCTGACAGCAGCAAGGAGTCTGGTGTGATGTGGAGGAGAGTTAAGGGGAAAGCACAGGTGGATGAGGTTGGGGAAACGATGGGGTCAGGGAGCCCACCCCTGTAGGGCCTCCGAGAACACTATAAAGGCGCTAGTTATTAAACTGTCTGAGAAAGGTTTTAAGCAGTGAAGTCACACAGTTTGACTTCTGTTTGATGTTTTACTGGGTGGCTGAGGCCGCTGTCTTAAGATTGCCTGACTTGGGGTGAGGGTGGGGGTGGGGAGGAGAACAAGAGTGAAAGAAGGAAAACCGGTTAAGAAGAGATGGCAATAGCCCCCATCTGCCTCTCCTTATCAGACATGGCATCATCCAAGCCACACCTCAGCCCTGTTCACTAAGTCATGTTTACTCATGGTCAAAACAGCCAGGGTCAAATGCTTGTACAAAGTGTCTCATACAGGCACGGTGTGCATGGAGTAACAGGAAACAGCGGACTGCCACCAAAATATGTTCCCACAAACTGCACCCTCTCTCTCACTACACTCAGAAAAGTCTGGAGTCGGGAGCACTTTATGATTACATTCAGCAGTATAATCGACAAAGCAAGCACACAGTGCCACCTATAACCCACCACACTTTACACAAATCCAGAGTACTGTTTAGCATGTGGGCCTGGGTAAACAGCACTATTAAGAGTGTCCCAGGTGAGTTATGCTCACCCCATCAGCATCCTTTTTCTGGGTACTTAGCCTTGGGGATAAAAAAGATAAGGAAGACCTGGTCCCTGCCCTAAAGGAATTCACAGTCTAGCTCAAGACACAGGAGAGTAAACAAATAAGTACAACCCAGTGTCTGATAAATGCAATCACAGAGGTATGTAGAAGGCCCAGAAATAACACAGAGAAGGGAGTAATCTGCTCTGCCCTCCAGGGATCAGGGAAGACTTCACAGAGTTTTAAAGCAAGTTCAGAAGGTTAAGCAGGCTAGTTACAGGCAGAGGAGGAGACTGAAGCATCCAGACTGACTCAAGGGACTGGGAGATCAAAGTTCTAGAGTTGTAAAAAAGCTATGGCTCTGTCTGCTACTTGTGCAGTTAAAAGGGAGAGCAGACAGGAAGGCATAAGATAGAGGAGGGTCTCATGCCATTGTAAGGACTTCATTCCACACATACTAGGGGCCACAGACAAGTGACTGAGTTAGACAGCAGTTCCCCTTTATCCACAGGGGATATGTTCTAAGACCCACCCCCCCCAACCTCAAGTTCAGTTCAGTCACTCAGTCGTGTCCAACTCTTTTTGACCCCATAGATTGCAGCACGCCAGGCCTCCCTGTCCATCACCAACACTCGGAGCTTACTCAAACTCATGTCCATCAAGTCAGTGATGCCATCCAACCATCTCATCCTCTGTCAGCACCTTCTCCTCCCACCTTCAATCTTTCCCAGCATCAGGGTCTTTTCAAATGAGTCAGTTCTACACATCAGGTGGCCAAAGTATTGGCGTTTCAGCTTCAACATCAGTCTTTCCAATGAACATCCAGGACTGATCTCCTTTAGGATGGACTGGCTGGATCTCCTTGCATTCAAGGGACTTCAAAAGTATCAATTCTTCAGCACTCAGCTTTCTTTACAGTCCAACTCTCACACCCATACATGACTTCTGGAAAAACCATAGCTTTGACTAGACAGACTTTTGTTAGCAAAGTAATGTCTTTGCTTTTCAATATGTTGTCTAGGTTGGTTATAGCTTTTCTTTCAAGGAGCAAGCATCTTTTAATTTCATGGCTGCAGTCACCATCTGCAGTGATTTTGGAGCCCCCCAAAAGTAAAGTCTCTCACTGTTTCCATTGTTTCCCCATCTATTTGCCTTGAAGTGATGGGACCAGTTGTCATGATCTTAGTTCTTTGAATGTTGAGTTTTAAGACAACATTTTCACTCTCCTCTTTCACTTTCATCAAGAGGCTCTTTAGCTCCTCTTCACTTTCTGCCATAAGGGTGATGTCTTCTGCATATCTGAGGTTATTGATATTTCTCCTGACAATCCTGATTTCAGATTGGGCTTCATCCAGCCTGGTATTCTGCATGATGTACTCAGCATATAAGTTAAATAAGCAGGATGACAATATACAGCCTTGAAGTACTCCTTTCCAGATTTAGAACCAGTCTGTTGTTCCATGTCCAGTTCTAACTGTTGCTTCTTGACCTGCATACAGATTTCTCAGGAGGCAGATCAGGTGGTCTGGTATTCCCATCTCTTTAAGAATTTCCCATAGTTTGTTGACCCAGACTTGCCTATAAGTATGCAGGAGTCTCCGGCAGAGGCGTGGGTCAGCGGTGGCCTGCTGCAAGGTCCAGGGCACTCAGTGCAGCAGTGCCTGCATGGGACCTTTTGGTGGAAGTCGCCATTATCTTCATTCAGTTCAGCTCAGTTCAGTCACTCAGTCGTGTCTGACTCTTTGCGACCCCGTGAATCACAGCACACCAGGCCTCCCTGTCCATCACCATCTCCTGGAGTTCACTCAGACTCATGTCCATCGAGTCCGTGATGCCATCCAGCCATCTCATCCTCTGTCGTCCCCTTCTCCTCCTGCCCCCAACCCCTCCCAGTATCAGAGTCTTTTCCAATGAGTCAACTCTTCTCATGAGGTGGCCAAAGTACTGGAGCTTCAGCTTTAGCATCATTCCTTCCAAAGAAATCCCAGGGCTGATCTCTTTCAGAATGGACTGGTTGGATCTCCTTGCAGTCCAAGGGACTCTCAAGAGTCTTCTCCAACACCACAGTTCAAAAGCATCAATTCTTCAGCGCTCAGCCTTCTTCACAGTCCAACTCTCACATCCATACATGACCACAGGAAAAACCATAGCCTTGACTAGACGGACCTTAGTCGGCAAAGTAATGTCTCTGCTTTTGAATATGCTATCTAGGTTGGTCATAACTTTTCTTCCAAGGAGTAAGTGTCTTTTAATTTCATGGCTGCAGTCACCATCTGCAGTGATTTTGGAGCCCAAAAAAATAAAGTCTGGCACTGTTTCTACTGTCTCCCCATCTATTTCCCAGGAAGTGATGGGACCAGAGGCCATGATCTTCGTTTTCTGAATGTTGAGCTTTAAGCCAACTTTTTCACTCTCCTCTTTCACTTTCATCAAGAGGCTTTTTAGCTCCTCTTCACTTTCTGCCATAAGGGTGGTGTCATCTGCATATCTGAGGTTATTGATATTTCTCCCAGCAATCTTGATTCCAGTTACCTCCACCATAGTTTTGCCTCAGGTCAAACAACAGGGTGGGACTACAGCCCAGCCCAACAACAGAAAATTCAATTAAAGATTTACTGAACATCGCCCCTCCCATCAGAACAAGACCCAGTTTTCCCCTCAGTCAGTCTCTCCCCTCAGGAAGCTTCCACAGCCTCTTATCCATCAGAATGAAAACCACAATCACAGAAAACTATCAAACTGATTCCATGGACCACAGCCTAGTCTAACTGAATGAAACTATGAGCCATGCCCTGTAGGGCCACTCAAGACACACGGGTCATGGTGGAAGAGTTCTGACAAAACAGGGTCCACTGGAGAAGGGAATGGCAAACCACTTCAGTATTCTTGCCTTGAGAACCCCATGAACAGTATGAAAAGGCTAGGGTATGAAAACAGTATGAAAAAACCATGAAAACAGTATGAAAAGATAGGACACTGAAAGAGAACTCCCCAGGTCAGTAGGTGCCCAATATGCTACTGGAGAAGAGTGGAGAAATGACTCCAGAAAGCAAAAATAACACCCAGTTGTGGATGTGACTGGTGATGGAAGTAAAGTCTGATACTGTAAAGAACAGTATTGCATAGGAACCTGGAAAGTTCGGTCCATGAATCAGGGCAAATTGGAAGTGGTCAGACAGGAGATGGCAAGCGTGAACACTGACATTTTAGGAAACAGTGAACTAAAAGTGACTAGAATGGATCAATTTAACTCAGATGACCATTATACCTACTACTGTGGGCAAGAGTCACTTTGAAGAAATGGAGTAGCCATCATAGGCAACAAAAGAGTCCTAAATGAAGTACTTGGGTGCAATCTCAAAACAACAGAATGATCTCTGTTCATTTCGAAGGCAAACCATCCAATATCACAGTAATCCAAGTCTGTGCCCCAGTAAGAAGCCGGAGTTGAACAGTTCTATGAAGACCTACAAGACCTTCTAGCACTAACACCTAAAAAAAGATATTCTTTTCATTATAGGGGAATGGAAATGCAAAAGTAGGAAGTCAAGAGATACCCGGAATAACAGGCAAATTTGGCCTTGGAAAGAAGTGAAAAGGAAAGATATACCTATTTGAATGCAGAGTTCCAAAGAATAGCAAGGAGAGAAAATAAAGCCTTCCTCGATGATCAATACAAAGAAATAGAGGAAAACAATAGAATGGGAAAGACTAGAGATCTCTTCAAGAAAATCAGAGATACCAAGGGAACATTTCATGCAAAGATGGGCTCAATTAAGGACAGAAATGGTAGGGACCTAACAGAAGCAGAAGATATTAAGAAGAGGTGGCAAGAATACATAGAAGAACTGTACAAAAAAGATCTCACAACCCAGATAATCATGATGGTGTGATCACTCACCTAGAGCTAGACATCCTGGAATGTGAAGTCAAGTGGGCCTTAGAAAACATCGCTACAAACAAAGCTAGTGGAGATGACGGAATTCCAGCTGAGCTATTTCAAATCCTAAAAGATGATGCTGTGAAAGTGCTGCACTCAATATGCCAGCAAGTTTGGAAAACTCAGCAGCGGCCACAGGACTGGAAAAGGTCAGTTTTCATTCCAATCCCAAAGAAAGGTAATGCCAAAGAATGTTCACACTACCACATGATTGCACTCATCTCACACGCTAGCAAAGTAATGCTCAAAATTCTCCAAGCCAGACTTCAATAGTACATGAACCGTGAACTTCCAGATGTTCAAGTTGGATTTAGAAGAACCAGAGTTCAAGTTGGATTTAGAGGAACCAGAGATCAAACTGCCAACATCTGTTGGATCATCAGAAAAAAAAGACCCCCAGGGGTACCTGAAACCAAGGATAGTACTGCATGCTATGTACACTATGTTTCTTCCTGCATACACCTATAACAAAGTTTAATTTATAAATTAGGCACAGTAAGAGAGTAACAGAAATTACGAATAACAAAATACTATAATAGAGGTTTAAGAATGTATCTCTCTTTCAAAATATCTTATTATACAAATTTAATGCTTTTATTCATCTTAACTAAGCACTTATGACACACTGTGGTTGTAACTTGCAATTTGAGGCACAACAGCAAAACTAACACAAATTTATTTTTCCTCCTTCACAATGTCACAGATAGAAGATTCCTTCCTACCATAGATCTTGGCAACATCAGTCAGTATACGATTTTTTCCCCTGTCCTTTAGTTGAGAAGTTCACCTTTTCACTTAAATAAGGCACTTCATGGCTTCTCCTTGGCTTATCTGAATTGTGAACATCATGACTCTTAGGCTTTGGGGCTATTACTAAGTGAAATGAGGGTGACTAGAACACAAGCGCCACGATACCATGACAGTCAATCTGGTAACCGAGATGAGATGGCCACTAAGTGACTAACGGGTGGGATACTCTGAACAAAGGGGTTACTCACATCCCAGGCAGCACAGGGCAGGATGGCAAGAGAATTCATCATGCTATTCAGAATAGTGTCCAATTTAAAAGTTATAATTTCTGAAATTTTCCATTTAATATTTTCAGATTATAGTTGACCACAGGTAACTAAATCTGTAAAAATTGAAACCATGGATAAAGGGGGACTATTTATGGGGCTTCCTTGGTGGCTCAGTGGCAAAAAATCCACCTGCAGATGTAGGAGACACAGGTTCAATCCCTGGGTCAGGAAGATCTCCTGAAGGAGGAAATGGCAACCCACTCCAGTATTCTTGCCTGGGAAATCTCAAGGACAGAGGAGCCTAGCAGACTATAGTTCCTAGGGTTGCAAAGAGTTGGACAAGACTGAGTGACTGAGCATACACAGATACACGGTGTTTGTGTTTTAAGAAGATCACTCCAATTATAGTGTAGACTCAAGAATATGAATAGCTCAAAGACAGCAAGAGTGAGGATTACAAAAGGAGAAGACCTTTCAGAAGGCCAGGTAAGAGCTGATGAAGACCTGGACCGCAGTAAGGACAGACAAGTGACTGCGTGCAAGCACAACAGACCTTAAGATAAAACTGACAACGCTGGAGCTCCCTGAAGCATCTGATGATAGGAAATACTGAAAATAAACACACACGGCCCACTTAATTTAACAGAAAAGGACAGCTAAATCCCAAACCCCTGAAAAAACATGAAAATATAACACTTTCTATGAATACCTAATTATATAAATACAAGTTGTAAGAGACATAAAAATTAACCCTAATTAATGTGCAGTGTCTTTTTAATTACTTCTAAAATAACTGTAAAGAACAATTTCAAAAAAAGTTTTCAAAACCCAGTAAAGACATTTCCATGGAAAACAACACAGGTTATATTAACTATATGTTAATTTTAAAATTAATTGAATTTTTTAGAAGAAAAAAAAAAGAACACAGGTTACTCACTTTTAAACCCAAGCTCTCAATATAAGTTATTTCCTTCATTACTCTGATATCTCCAGTAATCTAAATAAGTACCTAAATCTCAAAGCAAATCCACAAACTTCTAAAAACAAGAAAATAAAGAAAGGATTATTAGATAAAATATTTTGATAGAACTTCATCAATTTAATAACAAATAGGATCATTTTTGCAATAAGGCAGCAAGACAGAGACTCTAATTTCAAAAGAAAAAACAAAGGTTAATAAAGGGCAGTCTCAACGAACCAGATAAAATATTAAGTGGCATTCATTGTTTGTCTCTTTCACAGAATGTCAGCTTCAGTAGAAAGAAAACATTACACTCACCACACTGAGAATATTCTTCTTACCTCTTTTTATTAAGACACCAAGATAAACTCCATTTTGCTCTTTTTCCAACATACACAGTGATCCTTAGCACAAATATTTGTGTAATGTGTAATTTTACTCTCAAATTTGCGGTGCTGCTTTGACAATATTTCCCAAGTTTTTTTTTTTTTTTTTTTTTTAATGCCATGGAGGAAATGTTCTCAAATCTTATAATGTTAAAGATTTTATGATCAAAAATAAATCACAGGTATTTACATAGTAACAGGATCTTGACCTTGCAGCTTTTGGTCTGCTATGCCATTTTTCTCCACTATAATGTCTGAAGTCACTACTAATCTAATTATGCACAAGCATTCTGTATGCTGTGACTGTTTTATCAGCAAGGACATTGGGATGAAATTATTTTAAATACGGCCAATTCCCACACTGGACAATTGATTACCTAGTGTATGGATTATTCATTACCCTTGATACCTAGTAAGGCCATTCTCTGATCATTTTTGTAGCTTCTGTGAAGGGAGTGAACTGAAATTCAAATGATTCCAATTTTGCAATGTTATTAATACATATGGCAACATCCAGGAGAAGAGAATGAAAGCACCCTTTAAATTGAGGCTTTGCATGTCAATTACCCAATCTGTTGACCTGCCAATACCAGAATCATCAATCATGCCTCTGCACAACTGAACAGAACTGGGGCTCCAACAAAACACACTCTGCTCAATGAGAGGATACCCCACTATAATTCCTCCTCTTTTGGTTTTAATTGACAACAGAAGAGTAAGCAAGTGAGATAGGGGAAGCACAGAATAAATATTACTGGTCATTAGTCTCCCTTGAGAACCTTCCACAGTACTGGAAACAAACCAGGAGCTCATTAAATATTATTTAAATCAATGCACAGCTGGAAAACCTTGCAAAACATGAAAATGCTCCAGATAAAGTATCTTCTCATTCTAAAACTTTTTTCACACTTTCTCACAATTCTCCTGCATTTTCTCTTTAATTCTCCATTAGATGCCTTATTCACTTCTCCCCTGAAGTATGAACTCCATGACTTCAGGGGCCATGTGTTTATATTTTCTGTATCCTACACATGATCCTCAATGAAAATTCCTTGTAAATTCTCTCACAACTCCACAAGAAAAGCAACAGCTTGTCTCATTTACAATTAACTTCTACTTTTTGACTACACAGGCATCTAGTAAAACAGCGCATGGTTCATTAATATTCTAAAGGACACTGATTCACACCCTTGATTATCATGGCTAATTAAGTCAAAATAGCATCTGCTGTTATAATGGATCACATCACCTAAAGACTATAAGGATGGGTCACTACTGTTACTCAATTCATTTTTACCTTCCGGAGTACCAATGTCAATACAAGAGAGTTTTGAAACTTGTCATGTGCTAGAACATGAGAAAGCACAAAGGTCCTTACTTGTGATTGCTTCGGACATATCAATATGTATCTTCTAGTTACTTTTTAGCCTCAGAAATTTTATCCTTAGCTTCTTGAATATGATCTGTAACAGTGGATTATAAAGTGATGGGACTGTGTACTGACAGACAGCCATAAGGGTAACCACTTGAACACTTTATTCTGGTGTTATTGATAAGCAATCTAATACAGAGATTCACTATAAAAAGCACAAAAACAAAATTTGAAAGAACTGTTTAATAAAGTGAATGTGCATCTTATTCAACATACCACTGAAACACCACTGATAGTGGTGAGTCAGTAGGCTAATTGAGCAAAGCAATGTGACCTGGAGAAGTAGGCAGAGAGCAGGGCAAGCACTCTGACCTAGCAACAGCTGGTGGATGGGAGGGAGAGAGCCTGCAGAAGCAGACACCCCATCAGCCCATTGGACAGATCCCTTGGGGGTGGGGATAGGGGGAAGAACACAGACAGGACCACTGACTGGAGGAAGACCTGTTAAGCTGCACTGCCCTACGTCTGGCTGTCACTGCTTGATGGTAGTATATGTCTGCAGAGGAGAAGATGAAGATCAGGTTTTAGGGACGTGTAAATCACAAAAATGTTAAAATAAGGTCAGGGGATTAGGGAGCAGGGTGAAAGGAAGTGGATTCAGATGCATGAGGTCTCGGCAGACAGATACAAAAGAAAGATGCTATCCAATCCCCATCAGACCAATATGTCTTCAATACATATTTATTTGCAAACAAATCCTAATATGGCCATTGGGTATTCTTGGCACTGACTGATAATCCTTGTTAGACTTCTAGCTTATTTGATGCTCCTAAAAAAAAAAAAAAACACAACTCCAACCCTGTATAACTTTTCTAAAAGATATTCCCTCTTTTGATCTCTAAGGATAAACAAAAGTCATTCCATGTTTCTCCAAAGGAAAGAATTATGCGGAATAAAGATCAACTGTTATAATGCTCCTGAGGCAACATGTCAAAGTTGGGAGCCGATTTTCTTTTGCAAGTCAAATGTGAAAACAGAATCCAAGATCATGAATTCTGATCTATAGGCAGCTTTTTAAGGATGTCCTCATAACTGCAAGCCAAAGTGATAATATTATCCATGTCCAATTATTTCTAAGCTCCATATAAATGTACACACTATATTATGTCACCATTTATCTTCAAAAGGCT
Source organism: Oryx dammah (assembly GCF_014754425.2). Taxonomy (NCBI): domain Eukaryota; kingdom Metazoa; phylum Chordata; class Mammalia; order Artiodactyla; family Bovidae; genus Oryx; species Oryx dammah. The sequence continues at coordinate 63,467,212 of NW_024070188.1, forward strand.
ATAGAATTCCCCATTACAGTAAGGGATAAAGGGTACAATCTTTTGTTTTCTTACATAAACAAGTCCTCCTTCCACAAATCGCTCTGGCCTTTACAATGACTTCTTTATTTTTTACAAGTCAAGTGTACAATATTTGCTTCATTTCCCAACCAAAACTAATCCATGCAAATTCACAGTTTCTTTCCCTTTAGTGTTAATTTACATGGAGCATCTATGATAGAAATCCTAAAGCCGCGTGCTCACATGTACACAGTCTTTAACAGAAACTTGACAGCGGTTGATTTAAAACAAAACAAGTCATAAAACAACCACCTCTGGCAAAGCCCAAAGGAATTAAAACTGCACCCTCTCGCAACCACAGCACTACTGTATCCACCCTTCGAACATTACAACCCACCCATTTACCAAAACCACAGCTTATTCCTGATTTAGAAAAAGTAAAGGTCGTGGACTTACTAAACTACACAACTCCAGCCAGAAAGTATAAATGCCTTTTCTACGCCAGGCAATCTACACACCATCTGAACTAAAAACATCATACTGTGGCTCAGTATCAGCAGACCACTGTGGACCACCTTCTTGACATAATAAACAACTGACATCTTCAAAGAGCACTCACTAGTCCCTCCTGAGCCATAGTTTAACAGACAAGAGCAAATGGCTTAACCTACATTATCCATGAGGATGGGTGCGTTTAATTTCCAGTCCATGGAATATAATTACTGTCCCCATAAGCTCATATTTAACTTAGTTGATTCTCTCACATTTCAGCAGTTTCGTTTCCCAAAAGGAGGGGAGTGACAGGTCTCTGGAAAGGTTTTAGCGAGGTTTCTCTTGGCACGGGAAGAATGTGATAAGACAGGGAAAACACAATCACGCGGAATGTCTGGATGAGGTTCCTTTGTAAGCCTTAAATAGCACTCCCCCACTGGGCTGTGCCACTGCTCCGAATGGAGAAACCATTTTAGAGCCTAACAATCCAGTCTCTCCAGTAAACATTCTAAGAGGAAGACCTCAGAAATTCTAAATATAACAGGGGTGTGTTTAAGAAATATTGAAATAGTTCTCCTCTTTTCTGCCAGGACTGATATTTTTCTTCACCTTGAAGAAGGCAAAACATGTTAAACCTGAGAACAGAAACTAGCATTGGTCTGAAAAGGAACTTGAAAGAAATCCAAAAACTCCTTTCGGACACAATATCAAGGGTTAGTGCTCCATGTGTTCATTTCCTTGGTGTCACCCCGGCACCTGTTCATTCAAGCATTCAGGTAATTCAGTTGTCTTAAAGAAATATGCAGAAAGTCTACCCACAATTCCCAAAGTTTTCTCAGTGCACCATTTTAGAAAAGAGCTCCATATCCTAACTTTCAGCTGTTGCAAAGAGCAGACGATTCCTCCCAGGATGGTGGCTTACCATTGAACTTTGCACAGGTCACATGAGTGTGTGGAAGGTGGTGGTGGGGCGGGGGGACAAAGTGCTGGGGACACATAACAGCTATTTTATCCTTCTGAGAAGGACACGGTCTCAAGTTGAATCTAGTTGAAGGAGTATTTTTACTTTAGACACGTACACAAATGACTGACACTGAATTCCAACACAAAAACACCACAAAAACTCTGAAAGGGGCCAACAACTGTGAATGGAAATCAGTGATAGAAACAAAGAACTGTACAGAGCAAACTTCTAAAAACCTTTAAATAAAAAAAAAAGTCAAGTCACCTTTTCTGGGCTGGGTTCTGTAGGTCCAGTTTTCATCATCTGCTTCCACCTGCTGCCCACAGACCGACAACTCCCCATCACTGCGAAACAGCCTCTTTGTTTGCCTGGACAAGGAGGAGAAATTTATCCAACTCACAGCACGTGAGAGGGAACCTGGGTTTGACTTGAGTCTAAAGGAACCTGAAGAGACTTCCTTTTTCATCTTCTTTCACATCCAAGTCGACTAAAGAGAAAGGTCAATCCAGCCAACAAAAACCTCGTTTTTTCAAATTGTCCCAGGTCCTTTCCACGAACCTCCTCCTTGCTACTTAGTCAGACAATACTGAGAGTCTGATTCTGCAGAAAGACTGCTTCTGTGTCATCCAATTAACAAAAAAACGCCGGGGGGGGGGGATGAGAGGTTAGGGGAAAAACAATGTTTTTTCACATTGTGGTACTTGGTTTAAAGATCAAGAATATCCAGTCTCCCCTCAACCAATGAAAATGACTAAAAGTATAATTTTGAAAAAGAAGCAAAACGTTCATTTCAGGAACACTTGTCAGGACTTGGCGAAGAGCAGGACCAAGGCACTCCGACTCTTTGGTGTGTACCTAGCATCCCGTACTGTAAACCTATTCCTCCAGGCATCTTTCCCCACTCAGGCGGAAAGCCAGCAGTCTCTTGCAGACAGAAGGAACTCCTCAGGCTGGAGAAAAAGATTCAGCGTCAACTCAGGTACCTAGTTTAAAGTTCACGCACACAGGTGCCTTGGGAGAAATCACAGAGTTCGGCTCACTGGCCCCAGCTCAGTGCAGAGTCGTAAATCCTCCCCGTGCCTCCTTCCCGTCTGTGAAGCGCCCAGGAGCCAGAGGACTCCACAAACAATAAGACAGGCTGCGTGGCTATTGCTTGGATTACAGAGTAAGCGCTCCTGTGAAAGGCGATAGGCTTTTCCGGACACTGAAGCCACCTCATTGGAGACAGAAAACCCCGCCTCCCCGCAGCCAACACTTCAGAGGCAGCTCTAACTTCTGAACTCCAGCAAAGCTCTGAAAATGCAGGTCTGTGTAGAATACAGACTTCCGGACAAATTTTTTAAAGCCAAAACTGGATTATCATCAGACCACTTCTGGAAGTGGGATTTTTTAGAAGGTGGCTTCAAAGATTATGTAGTTAAATCTCATCAGCATTCCTAAACGGATTTAAGAACTCATCATCTACTTCCAAAGGGAATGAAACTGACCAAGCTATGATGTCACTTGCAGCTTTCAGTGAAGGTGAAGTGCAGCCATTTCTGCACCTGTCTTGGCCTCTCCCATTTTCCACCAGTAGCCAGAGTGTGGGACTGATGAGCCACCTCTGCTTCGCCTGAGCAGCCCCTGGGGGTCATTCCTCTCCTCTTTGAATGGTCATCCTATCACAGAGAACTATCATCTGAGAGCTACGCTAGTAACAATTAGCTGCTGGCTCGAGCCCTTTGTAAATCTTAATCAGAGCATGCAAAATATCTAGAGCCACATGTTGGAATGCATTAGGGTGCAGCATGTCACCCAAGGCCAGCATAATTACACAATTCTAGGGGTGTGAAGAATTTCTGCAACTTTCTATCACAGAGACTTGGGTCAGTATCCTCTCCCAAAAAAAGTCATTCAGAGTAAGGACACGTAGAAAGCTGGGTCCATATCTCATTTTCCTGTACTTGTTTATTCGCTCAGTTGTGTTCGACTCTTTTGTGATCCCAAGGACTGTAGCCCACCAGGCTCCTCTGTCCATGCAATTTTCCAGGCAAGAACAGTGGAACAGGTTGCCATTTCCCCCTCCAGGGGATCTTCCCCACCCAGGGATCGAAGCTCCATCTCCTGCATTACAGGTGGATTCTTTACCACGGAGCCACCTGAGAACCCCCTTCCTGTACTTAGCATTGAGCATTAAGCAAATAAAGCTAACAAACCGCAATAGAAAACCAAGTTTGACTGAAATTAATAAAAGCAGGATTTTGCATCATACATCTATTGCAGTTAACTGAGATGGTAAGAAAAAGGCTCTACACGCTTAACAGGATTGGAACATTTATAGAAAAAAAACACCGAACAGCTGCCAAGTGTTCCATGGATGGACAGCTCATACTATCATGGAAACCATGACAGGGAACAGGGGCTAAGACTCAAGGGCAAAGCTACAGAACAATCCAGGCAGCAAAAACATGGACTCAGTACAAAAGCTCAAAGTGTCCTCAAGAAATCACGTCGTTTAAATCTCTCAATCTACTGATGGAGAAATTCAGGTTCAGAGAACATATGTAACACACCAGTGTCACTCAGAGGAGTGAGACCTCCACTTTGATCACTACTATAAGCGTAAAAAATGATATAACTATACATGGCAACAGTGGCTAACATCACAGTTCAAATATTCAATAGGCAAGCCAAAGACTGAGAAACTCAAAATAGCAAAAAAAAAAAAAACAAAACCAGAAAACCATTGGGCCAAAAAATACAAAACATCCCAAATGCTGCTTACCATTGGCACAGAGGACCCTCTGACATGCAGATTATTTATTCATTAAGGATCCATGGACCCCAAACAAGAACACAGTGGTTTCCGCACTGATGTTTATGTGCTACAGCTAACAGTTTTAACACAGAACACATAAGCCCTGAAATTAACTTTGTGCTGGGCGGCATATTCAGGAAGTACTGCTGAACATTTTCCCCAGCCCGGCGTCCTCCAAATGTACACACACACACACATGCAATAGCATAGACGCACTGGTGTCATTAGCAACTGGTGTGTCTTCCCCCAGTACCTCCTGTTTCTCCACTCATCTTGGAAGACGTAGAGGAATATTCACCGCCAAGCAACCAGGAAGGAAAACTGGTCCATTCAAGGACTAGACTCATGACCCTCCCTCAAATTAAGCACACACTTACACAGAACTTCCAAGAAACTTAAAGGTTTCCCATTATTCACAAGACCAATGGATATGCTTGCATATAACCATTTCTCCATCTATTAGCTATTCTGTTAGGCTGAGCCTTGATTATTAGTGTCTTCATTTAAGTAAAAAGAGGTCAAATAAATTAATTACTTTTACAACTGGATCAGAGTTCCCCTATGATCAAAATAAAATACAATTACCTAAACCAGCTTTGGAGGAAATACTTGCCTTTTAACTCTTCATTTTAGATAGGTGGATTCTTCACTGCCTCAGATGGTAAAGAATCTGCCTGCAAGGCAGGAGACCTGGGTTCTATTCCTGGGTCGAGAAGATTCCCTGGAGAAGGGAATGGCAACCCTCTCCAGTGTTCTTGCCTGGGAAATACAGAGGACAGAGGAGCCTGGTGGGCTACAGTCCATGCGGTCGCAGTCAGTCAGACACAAGATAGATACTCCAACTAGATAGGCACTCCAATTAGCTTAGAAAAACATAAGTGAATTGCTTAAAAAGCTGTTGTGTATGTGCTCACTGGTGTCCAACTCTTTGGGAACCCATGAACCCAGGCTCCTCTGTCCGTGGACTTTTTCAGGCAAGAATCCTGGGGTAGGTGGCCGTTTCCTATTCCAAGGGATCTTCCCGACTCATTCTCTTGCATCTCCTGCATTGGCAGGCAGACTCTTTACTTCTGCACCACCTGGGAAGCCCTAGAAAGCTCTTCTATTCATTCAGGCTTTATTTATGCCACAACTATGATGAACCCCACACATTATCTGGACCTATCAAGCCAAGGGCCACACAAAACTACTCCCCCCCCCCCAGGCATCGGGGGTCATGGCTACTTTGTGCCACGCACACCATGTATACTACTGCTAATCTTAACAATAACCCCACAGCGGAAAATCCCCACTTTGAGAGTATAGCCTGTTTCTTCAAATAGCTTCAGCGATAATCTTCAATGTAATAAAAACATCTTAGTTTAACTATTATTTCCAAGAAAGTCTACAATAAAATACACTCTTCTCAGACCTTTTAAACAGACATGCTGAACAGATTTTATCTGCATTCCTGACTGTGAAGTGCTCCCCATCACCCCCACTCACTGTCAGGCTGTCGACGTGAAACTTCTGTTGTCATCATATGTGCCAATAACTGTTCCCTTCCTACCACTTTGCCCCTGCTGAGCTTCAGGCATCAGGAAATCAGATAAACAAACTTGCCTAAATTACATGTTTCATGTGAGTCAGGAATGCTCATGGAGAGAAATACGTAACTTCAGGAGAAGGACTCTGTCACAGCTGCCTCCTGGCTGGCACCCTTGCCCTTTTACTTGTGAGATGGGAGCCTGAAGGTTGAAATGGCCAGTGGTTAGGTCTGGGAAACTAAGACCTTGCTTCCAACTACTGCTCACTGCTATTTGCTGCAAGCTGCCATTCACTGCTGTGTGCATCCGAAATCAAAACAGCCTCTGGGTAACGACCCCCATGTGAACTTATACCAGGTTTATGATTTATTGGCTTTTATATTTATTTGGTTTATTATATTTATATTTATTGGTTTTATATTAAGTTCTTAGCACTTGAGGGTGGTGAGAAATTAACCCAATGCTATTGACAAAAGGACAAGTAATTATATTATTTCATGAATGATTTAAGTAATACATTAATGAAGTTATTAATAACTATAAAATAAACTGGGAGACACCAGAATGTGTTACTAAGGAAAGTTCTAGAATCATCTTCTTTGAGAATTCCTGAGTCAAATACCCCTTAATTTGGAAAGATTTATTTATATTTCCAGCATGAGTCAAAGGGATAGACTGAATACGTTTGGAAAGTCCTTGCCAAAAGACACAGTACTTCATGTTTCGATATATACTGACAACTTTAAAGAGGAATTTAGCTAAATGGAAGTTTTTGATTTCATAAAAGTTGTTAAACATGACAGGATATAGGATTAGACAAACCTCTCAACTTAGTCAGGCATGTAATTGCTCCCCCTGCCATCTGCATTAAAACGCCAGCCTAGAGTGGGAACTAATTTCAAGTGCCATCAGTTTTTTGGCCTCAAAGGCCACAAAGGAACACTGTGACTTTTAATTTCCATGTGTACCTTTTCTGCCCTGACCCTCTGTTATGAAGTCTAAGCTCATACCGCGCCCCACGCAACAGGCCAATAATCGAGAGATGAGCTGTTGGGGCAAGGAAAAATGACTTTATTTGGAAAGGCTGCAAACTGAGAAGATGGTGGGCTCATACCCCAAAGAACCACCTTGCCCGAGTTAGAATTCAGGCTGCTTTTATTCTAAAAGGGGAGGAGTAAAGCCAAACACTTCCTGGTTCCCATCAGCCTCCGGAGGGGATATGTTAATTTCTTTCTCCCTGCAGTCATTCACAGGTAGACCTAGGCAGGATGTTTCCTGTGAGCTAAACAAAGGTATTTTAGCTTAATACTTATTATCAGGGAAGCATGGTTCCCAGAGATGGGCCATTACGTATAACTTAAGCTCACAGGCAACATAACATCCCTTTAGTGATTAACTTGTAATAGAATACAAAATGTTCTTCCCCATATTGCATCTCCCCTTCAAACCTGGAAGGAAGAATAGGAGAGGCAGAACCCTGATGTCAGAAACCAAAGGAGAACAGTGCTGTAGGGGTCAGAGTTGGGGGTGGGGGCACTGGCTTGGCTGGAGTAGGGTGCACAAACAGAAGGCTTATGAACAGAGACAAAGATGAAAAAACCATACACCACAGCAAGGAGTGTGGCATGTTCTAAAGCAGCCCTGACCAGGCAGGAGCAGTGAAGTGTGTACCCTATCGGATTACCCCATGAGCCACCCAGATGACCAACAGCGACCTTCAGCTTCTAGAACTGGGTGCAGCAGCTTTTCCAACTGTCATCTCTCGTAAATAATTGAAAAGTGGGTTCAAATGCAAACTGTCTATGAGGTAATCTGTACACAAGAATAATGAAACCTTATCTCAACATGGAGAAGTAAACAGTTTGAGCCCAGACATTTATAACTAACAACAAAAAGAAAACCTCATATTGCCCCCAGGGCCATAGCAAGCTAACTCCCACAGTACACTAAATCCTCCTTCCTCCTCCACCTCCCACTCCCTACAGAATTAAGCAACTGATTTACTCAAGGAGGAAGTCAGGGAAGATGAAACATTCCCAATTAACTATTCAGAGAGAGAGGTCTATTTTCAGGGTTCTCCTCATCTACCATGGCTTTACAAGAAAGAAAAGCATTGCCTTTTCACTGAGCTCTAGCTGTGAAAGTCACAAGAGGTCCCTTTCCATGGAATTAAGAGTGTTTACTCAAATGGAGAGATTAAATGCAAACATTTACATTTATCTATCATCACAACCTAAATCCCACCTTTCAGTGTCTTCATGTCTGAAGTTCTGACATGAAGCCTTAGTGTCACTGGTCCCACAGGATCACTTGATACAGGAGCAATATGGCAGCCCATGACTGCTCTCAATCCCCTGGGATGCGGCGTGCTGTAAGCGAGAAAGGGCTGTCCCTGGTCAGAAGCTGTCACCGACAGGTACTGTCATTGATGTGTACTGGGGACTGCTGGGGGCTTGGTAAGCAGTCTATAACCAAGAATATAAACTTTGTCCTGATCTTGACCAAGGAAATGTTCCCATCCAAGAAGTTCATATGAGAAGCTTCCCTAAAACTAAGCACTGAGTCTGAAATTATTCTGATGTAATAAGACCAAGGATGAACTTACTCTGAAATTGAAGTAAAATTCCAAATTAAAAAAAAAAAAAATTCAGTCATGATCTCTTTATACCTCTCCTATGGCCTCTCCAGATCCTTATAATTATTTTTTCATTCCACCTACTCGACCAACTCTTTGCAAACTTTGTCTGGCACAAAAATTATAGGAAATCTTATTAAAATGCAGAGTCTGATTCAAGTTTGTTACAGGGTCTGAAATTCCAAATTCCCAAAGCACTCAGGCAGGGCCCTCAAACATCTTTGAGTTAGCACAATACTAGATGATAATGCTCCCTGAGCTCTTTCCTGGTGGCTCGGTGGTAAAGAACATGCCTGCAATGTGGGCGATTCTGGTTCAATCCCTGTGTCAGAAAGATCTTCTGGAGTAAGAAATGGCAACTCACTTCAGTATTCTTGCCCAGAAAATCCCATGGACAGAGGGGCCTGGCAGGCTAAAGCCAGGGATCTCATCTCTTTCCCTCCAGCTCCCCTACAGTACCTAACACACAGCCAGCACTAACCAATCCTGGTCACAAGAACGAACAACAGAACCGTCTACTCATTCCCATGTTAACCTCTTGCTTCTGATCTTAGCAGGTTTCAGGTCAAAGAGATAATTTGACCTTTATAACTAAATTCCATTCTTTTATCACTAAATTCTAAAAGGCAAAAGTAACATGTGTAAACTGACATATATATGTATATAATCTGAATTAAAGAGTTAATAATAAATTTCTATTATCCATAGATAATGCTTCACTTTGAGAAGAAAGACAGTCATTAACTGCTAGGCCATATACTTTTCTTAATTTGTAAGGACATGTACACGGCTTCTATCCACCAGAACCCCAGTACTCAATGGCCCTACCCAAAACCTAGGGTAATCAACAGCAAGTCCAAATCAGAAAAATAGCTCACTCTCTACCTGATAATCCATGCAGACAGGCTGGGACTTTCTCAGTTCCACGATGTAAATTTAGTTGCTTTGTGGCAGTGGAAAATTTTTTTTCATCAGTTTTTCCTGGTACATGTTTAAGACAAAGAGTTTTTCAGTCAACCTTAAGTGACCTTCCAAAATGTTTATTGTATTTGGTTCTATCTTTAAAGAATATTCACTATGACTCTATGAAGCATACTGAATATATGTTTAATTAAGCATTTTACTAGTTCATCTATATCCTTTATTATACTACCATTCCATGCTAAACATGTTAAATCTTGTTGATATCTCCAGTGATTTCATTGAACCAGATAAATGTGTGAGAAATAAATGAGAAATTCAAACATCTGTAAAAAAAAAAAAAGGTGGGAAAGCTTGCAAAGCAATTATACTTCCAAAAAAAAAGTGGGAGAAAGAAAAGTTTGAAAAGTTCTGAAACTAGTGAGCCGACAGGAGCAATGCCCATCTTGCTTTCAGGCACACTGTTCTAACTGGATCATTTGCTGCCAGCTTGACAGGTAAGTATAGAGTCAGAATGAAGAAATTATAGACTTTCCTGGTAGTTTCTTCCCTCTGACAGAAATCCTGTGAAATGTGCATCATCATACATGTTTTACAGATGGGGATACCAAGGATAAAGGTGATAAAGTAACTTGCCTAAGTGTCCCTCTACCCTCAACCACGACTACCAAGTTAGTAGGAAGCTTGAAATTTGAGCCAAGGATTGTCCTACTCCCTACCCTGGCCTTCCCCTCGACCATACGAAAGCCACAGCCCTAGAGTGTCTCCCTGGGCTACTGCAATACCCTGGGAAAGGGGCCACGTGCTTTCAGCTGCACCCCGCCCCCTAAAGTTTACCCTCCACAAGCCAGCTCACACCATACTCTAGGTCCCTGGGCCCTTGATGCTTATGTGCCCTCATGTGCCAAAACACTTCTCATCTTTTTCACCTGCTCAGCTTTTGAAGTGAAATGAAGTCACTCAGTCGTGTCTGACTCTTTGAGACCCCATGGACTGTAGCCTACTACGCTCCTCTGTCCATGGAATTTTCCAGGCAAGAGTACTGGAGTGGGTTGCCATTTCCTTTTCCAGAGGATCTTCCTGACCGAGGGATTGAACCCAGGTCTCCCGCACTTTAGGCAGACGCTTTACCGTCTGAGCCACCAGGGAAGTCCTTCAAATTTTCTGCCCAGAGCTGTCTCAGTTGAAATAAGCAAATGTCTATTGGGCACTATATCTCTTAACAACTGCTTCATAACAAGGCACCTCAGAACTCAATGGCCCAAAGAAGCAATCATTTAGAACTTCTCATGAATCTGTGGTCATCTGGAGGCCAGCTAATCCAGGCTGGACTCGACTCTGGGTGGCTCCACTCTAGTATGTGAGACTGAGAAATTTCATGGAACTTATTTTAAAATGGGGGCAGTCCCAGGCACACCAGGAAAGTAAGCCACCCGAGGGACAACCTGTAGTGTCTCTCCTGCTCCTAGGACCAGCAGGCCAGCTCAAGCTTACCTTTCTCATGACAACAGCACCAAAGAGCAAAGCTAAACTGCACCAGCTTCGGCATCACGGTTGCTAACATTCATTAGCCAAAGCAAGCCAACTTGGGCGTGGGAGGGGCGATAACACTCCTGAGCAAGCGACAGGATACCACGCATGCTCAGTCATGTCCAACTCTTTGCAATCTGATGGAGCGTAGCCTGCCAGGCTCCTCTGTCTATGGGATATTTCAAGCAAGAGTACTGGAGTGGGTTGCCATTTCCTCCTCCAAGGGCTCTTTTCAAATCAGGGATTGAATCCACATCTCCCGTGTCTCCTGCATTAGCAGGCAGATGCTTTACCCTTGATCCTCATGGGAAGCCAAGTGAGGGGGAGGGAATGCTTATTTCTGAATCTCCTCTACCACAAGCATCTGCTGGCACTTTATTGAGGGTGAAAGACTCCTAGGACATCATTTCTGACCTCAGGGATTAGACTGAGTTATTGTCTCTGCCAGGTTCCCATTGGATCCCATGAAGACAGATGCTGTTCTTCCCCCATCACATCTGAAATCATGAATTTGCCACGGAAAACTGTAAGTTGCCCAAGCAGGAAGACCAACATGTGTACGATACCTGACATAAAGTAAAGGGCTAAAGCAATGCTTGTTAAACTGAACTGGTCATTATATGCCCTTTGTCATCACATTCAATTCTTTCTTATTAAATATATGCCAGTTTACCAGTCCATCCTAAAGGAGATCAGTCCTAGGTGTTCATTGGAAGGACTGATGATGAAGCTGAAACTCCCAATACTCTGGCCACCTGATGCGAATTGCTGACTCATTGGAAAAGACCCTGATGCTGGGAAAGATTGAGGGCAGGAGAAGAAGGGGCCAACAGAGGATGAGATGGTTGGATGGCATCACCAACTCAATGGACATGGGTTTGGGTGGACTTCAGGAATTGGTGATGGACAGGGAGGCCTGGCATGCTGTAGTTCATGGGGTCACAAAGAGTCGGACAGGACTGAGCAACTAAACGGAACTGAGTTTCTTTACTGGACTGTCTTTGATATTCTCCCACACAAAATGTAGGGGTCAGCAAGCTTTTTCGGTAAAGAGCCAGAGAGTAAATATATTACGTTTTTCCAGCTCTTTTCCAACTACTCTGCCATTGCAGCATAAAAAGTAACCAGACAATATGTAAACAAATCAGGCTGGTTGAGTTTCAATAAAACTTTATAAAAACAGGTGGTGGGCTGTATCTGGCCCCTAGACAATAACTTGCTGATCCTGGATTTTTTTTTAAGTAGGAATGGCACTCAAGCACCAATAGTTCAAACCAGTGTTTCCCAAAATATTCCTGTCAGTATTACTCTGGTATCAGAATCAACTTAGATTGGGTGGGGGAAGTTAGGAGGCCAGGAGGGCTTGTTAAAATGCACCCTGCTAGATCTTATTTAGTTCATACCTCTGGAGAGGAAAGTAGGAATCCACATTTAAACGAGTCTCACGCATGTTACAGTTTAGAAATCACTAGTTTCAACACCATTACACCACAATTCAAGTAAATAAGCAGAATTCAAATCTCTTCTCATGATTTCACTAAAAGTGCACAAACATTATGCCACAAGTATAGTTATACCAAATGAATACAAAACAGACTAGGATGATAAGAAGGAAGAATTATCAGTGGATATTACAAGCAGGATATAGTATAACAAATTTTTAATTGTTTTACTTTGCCGTTTCTGTTTTTCTATCATTTGTATGCCAAACATAGGCTATAAATTTTTTAATCACATAATGTTTAATACTCATGCAGAAATATTTTAGACTTAGAGAAAAGGAGAGAAATCAACACAGATTTAATACTTAACATATGGCTATATGTGTTTGTTTTTTAAAAATAGAGTGGTAAGATAAATTTTGACCCTTTCCCCATCTTCCAGTGGTAATATCATTCTAAATTTGGTGTGTATCATTCACAGACATATTTTCCACATTTTTTTCTACATATTACCAAGTCATTAACAAGACAGTACTATTTTGTGTGTTAACTTTTATAAATTATATTGCAAATCATTCTTAAAGTTATTTTTAAGAAAACAGTTAATATTTAATATTTTCCACTCACTCTGCAACCAAAAGCATGGCAGGTAAAGATACCATGGACCTGGTACTGCTCATGAACCAGTCCACCTGATTATTTTCCTACAATCTTGTTTAGATCATTAAAGGAACACTTCACAGCAGGGTATGTCTAAAAATCAATCTCTAAGCTTCTACGCTAGATCTATTAAAATTTTATTCATTGCTTAAGTATTTTTTTTTAAAGCTTAAGAAATTTAAGCCTTCTGGAACACATGAACACATAATAAAGCATATAATGATGACTTCATAAGATTTTCTCTTCATTCAGCTCAACAGTTTTTATAATCATCAAAATCTCCAAGTAAAAAGGCTTCTTAGAGAAGGACAATTCAATCTGATGATGAGGACTTTGGCCGTCCCTGTATAAGCACATTTGTCAGGGTCTTAAGTAATAAACTCACTTTGATAAGGAGAAATTCAGAAAACAAATGGCCTAAAAGACACTTAAGACATTTAGAAATTTTTGGTTGAAACACCTGTTTCCCAGGGTCAAAACAGATGTGTTAAATCAAGAGAACTTTTGTTTCTATAATATACTTCTCCAAGATAACACCATTCAAAGAACTTCAATAAAGGATCAAGGACTTCTACAAAATAAACACTAGACCCTTGCCACTGATGGCAGACTGCAGGGGGTGGATAGAGACTGGCCAGCACAAACGAAGGTGTTAGTTATAGACTTCCCCTTCTAATCTCCCCGCTCCCAACCCAGCCACTCTGCTATTTCCTTGAAACACACAGACAACTACGACAGGGCTTCCTCAAAAGGCCCCCAAGTGAGTGACGCCCTCAGTTCTCATTCAGGCTTAACCCCCTGCAAGACAAAGACAGCAGGGATGACCGGCATCATTAGTGAAAAGTGAGAGTGTCAGTCCCTCAGTTGTGCCCGACTCTTTGTGACCGCATGGGCTGTAGCCTGGCAGACTTTTCTGTCCATGGATTCTCCAGGCAAGAACACTGGAGTGGGTAGCCACTCCCTTCTCCAGGGGATCCTCCTGACCCAGGGATCAAACCCTGGTCTCCCACATCGCACGTTCCTGCATCACAGGCAGATTCTTTACTATCTGAGCCACCACAGAAGCCCAACAGTAGCCCTTGATAATTGGTAGGTTATTTTCATCTGCAGCAGCAGCAAACAGGTAACTGTTGATCTTATGGGACCTAAAGTAGAGGTGGCCAGTACTCAAGTGGAGATGCCTGGTAAGTCCAGAAGCAAGAGATGAAGATTGTGGCTGCATATTGAGGGAGGAGATGGTGAGCTGCAACAGAGGGCCACATTGCCATGAGAGAGACAGTTCACTCAACATTAAGCATGCTAACTTCATCTACAGACAAAATTCTCAAGGAACTGTACCTTAGTCACTTTCATGGTTCAGTTCAGTCATTCAGTCATGTCTGACTCTTTGTGACCCCATGGACTGCAGCAGACCAGGCTTCCCTGTCCATCACCAACTCCTGCAGCTTACTTCCATGGTTGCTAGGCTCATTTTTCTTCCCAAATGATATGAGACAATGAATGGCTTGAAGAAAAGCATGAAATCCTTATAGGTTAAAAGGAAACACTACAAAAATAGCACAGGTGTAGCTACCTTCCCTCATAAGTAATAACAGTTGTGTAAAATAGCTAAAAAGTAATCTAATTTCATTATCACATATGCACACGAATGCACACACTCAAAATGTGTTCCAGCATTTTCTAAAGTTTAATATGTTGCCAGGGCAGGGGAATGAATACAGAAAAAATGTACCAGTTACTGAATGGTTCCATAAAATACACATTATTGGTTATAGTTGATAAGAAAGTGCTTGGCTAAAAGCAATTACAATTCCAAATAAGGGGGAAAAAAGTTAACAGTGTCACATAACCTTTAATTAATCACATAGTGCAATACTGGTTAGCCAGACCCTAGGAAATTATAGTAGGCTACAGCCTGTATACAAGATCAGAGCAAATGGTGTCACTTAAGGAAGTGACATCACTCAAAAATCACCTAAGTCACTTAAGAGTGAGGTAAGGCTATGCTCAGCCAGTCCCAGAAAAAATATACCCTTTACAAAATGAGATTACAATGAAGTGTGAAGACCATCTAAGGCATAGTCTCATACTAAGTATAATTAAGGAATCAATAGCCTAGTAAGATGTTTTGCCACCAGCCTAGTAAAGGTGGAAGCGGGTGAGGACAGAGGGAATGACTGGTAAGCGTCTGTGGGTGTCCAGGGTCCAGAGTTGAGCACAGTGTCTGGGACCCTAAATGTCCCCGAATGTCTGATGGCCTAGCATTGCTCAAAGAAACACAGGGTGAATCAGGCTCAGGTGAAACTGTATTCACTTCTTAAAAACATAAGTGCCAAACAAAAAGCCCTAGATCCAACCTACAGGTGACCTACTGGATAAGAATCTTTTATAAAAAGATGATTCTGATACTCCCCCACAGTAGAGAATCAAGGCACTAATGGAGTTTCTGATGGGCCTGACCCATCCTGTGTCTCTCTGAGCAGGGCTAGGCCGTCAAACATTTTAGTCTATGTAACATATGCCCCCTACCTCGAATAAAGAAACACCCATCTTTGAGAAAGTTTACCTTTGGTTCACAGATAGAGCTAAGTGAAATGCCAATTCTGTGTTTCAACTGATAATATTTAAAGGAATAAAATGAAGAAGCCTGTCATATTTCCAATTTGCACTTTTTTAAATGTTTAAAAGAGCATCAGAGGCAAAGCATAAGCTAGCCTCCTCCAAAAGTCCTAGACAGCATCAGTGTTAACAGGGCCTGGGGGCTGTGGTGGGGAGGGGGAACCCATCTGAAGGATCAAGAGCAGACACTGCCTTCCAGTCACTAGGAAAGCGAAGTCTTCTCCTCATGCAGATTGAGTTACAGGAGTCTGGGACCAAAGGAGATCTCAGAGATTATCCTGTCACACTTTCATCTTCTAGATGAGGAAACAAAGAATCTGGAGAGCCTGTGTGCAACACTGTAACATTAGCTGAGATACTCCAGAACATTTTCAGAAAGTAACTGTCAGGTCGTTGGCCAAGACGGGACCCAGAGTCAGGCACAGTTCAAAATAATGATCATGATGTCAATGCAACTGCACTGAAAATAAACCGCTCTTAAGAGAGGTAAAGACATTTTCCAAGATCATACCCTTCCAACACTCAGGAGTCTGAATCCCATCTGTCTTCATCGCGGTTTTGAATTGCCGGAATCATATGTCCATAAAACAGACATGAGGCATAAAAAACTATTCTTTCTGAGATTAACACAGGTTAACTGATCTCTCAGAATGTGCTGTTGTTATTAGTCTTTTAACACCTGGGCTGGGAAAAAGGCTTCAGTGAGAAGAGGAAATTAACTTTGTCAGATTTGCAACATTAAGTGTACAAGATTTAATTCAGAACAGATGGCCTTATTAGAAGACTTTTTGCTTCAACTACGCTCTACTGAAAATCATGTTTGAGATCTTGAGGCTGGAGCCACTCTCCAAACCCAATACGGTTTGCATGTGGTTGACCAGCAGGTGGCAGAAGAGAATAATCCATCTTCCGTAAAGCCCCAAGAAGTAGATGTGTGCGTGCTATATCACATCCAACTCAGGACACGCCAGGCTTCTCTGTCCATGGGGTTTTCCGGGCAAGAGTACTGGAGTGGGTTGCCATTTCCTTCTCCAGGGGATCTTTCTGACTCAGTGATTGAACCCTTGTCTCCTGCATCCCCTGCACTGCAAGCGGATTCTTTACCATGAGTCATCCAGGAAGCCCTAGGCTTGGGTAAATTCAAGGACGGAGTACTTGTAGTATTCAGACACTGGTCAAAGCTTTTAGGAACAAAGAATCCTGCATAAAACTCAAAAACCCGAGGGTATTTTATAAGATGGAAACAGTCAAGTATCCATTCACTTCAATAACCTACAGGTTAAAATTCTGAAGTGTCTTTGTACTTACACAAGCCATGGCTTGTGGAGCTCAAGAAGAAATATCACAGAGGACACTGTCCAGCCTTTAGGACACCCCAGAATCCATGTCAGTGTTTCCCAAACTCGCCTGCCTATTGGCACGGCCTGCAGGATGTTTATTAAAATACAGACCCCAGGGCCCCATCCCAGACACACAGAAACCTTGCGAGAAATAGCCAGGGAAGCACCTGGGGGCTTATCAGACAAGTTTGGGGGTCACTGGGTGTGTACTAACTAACTGCCTGGAGGGAAGCTACAGGTCAGGGTGGGCAACACCTGGCTGGGTAAGACTGATGAACCTCACTGCTCAGCGCAGGGTGGGGCCCCCACAGCTGCCCAGCAAGCCTCCCCTTCAGTGGGGGACCTGCCAGACTCCTCATCCCCAACTCCCCACCTCCCTGTTTCTCCTTTTCACTGCAAAACCTCCTTCACATAACCCATCTTCCCTCTCCTGGTTCACTCCCGCTTCCTGGACCACTGTCTGCAGCATGAATGCATTTACCACCTGGCACTTCCAATCTCTTTTTCTAGAGCCTGCTTTTCTCTCCCTCAAATGGACAAACAATAAAATGCCTCCCCCCTCCTCATGCTCTGCTCCTCAGCACAGGGTCTGTCTAGAGTCAGGACGGTCCCCTCCTCCCCCACCCCAAGCCCTCCCTCCTCCTTGGCCCCCTGTAACTTGGTGTTCACTCTCATCCTGTTAGTCCCTAACACCTCGTAAAAGGGGGAAACAGCCTGACCACGAGTCGGACCGCCCGCCTCCACTGGGCCCTCATCTTTCTGCAGTGTTTCTGCACTTACTCTGCACATGGCACCTGTTGTTCCAAACCATTAGGTTTTCCTTTAAACCTCACTCTTTCCTACCTTCATACCCAGACTCAAAGATAACCTCCTTTTAAATAAAGCAAGAGCCAGACCTCCTTGATGGTCCAGAGGTTAATCTGCTTTGCAATGCAAGGGACACAGGTTCAACCCCTGGTCCGGGAAGATTCCACATGCCACCAGGCAACTAAACTCATTGTCCACAACTACTGCAGAGCCTGTGCTCTGCAACGAAAAGCTACTGCAATGAGAAGCCCAGGCGCCACAATTAGAGTAGCCCCAGATTGCCGTAATTAGAGAAAGCTGGTGAGCAGCAATGGAGACCCAGCACAGTCATATATAAATAATTTTTAAAATAAAATAAAGCAACAGTCAAGGTCCCTCTTCCCTTCTCCCTTTTGCCCTAAGGAAAATTCTCACAGCTTCCAGCTTAGTTCGATCCATCTGAGCTGGTCACTCTGGCCTCCATGTCCTGCCACGTCCTGCCACGTCAGCCTTGAACCACAGCCCTCACCACTCAGGAGCCACCACGGCTAGTCTAACCCAGACTTCTCAGTCTGCTTTAGGCCCCAGCAGAGTCCAACCCGACCCCTTCTAGATTCATCTCTGTGCCCCTTCCTCGGTGGCATCATTTCTGACCAATCCCCCCCAACCCAAAGCAGATATTTTGTTTATTTACACTTCCCACCAAGAACTCACAAGCATCATGAAACTGATATGGGATTTCTTAATTTGCCACAGGTATCTGAGGTCTAACCAGCCACACTGCCCCTTTTCCAGTCCACCAATGATCCAATGATGGTTCCTTGAAAAGAAAAAATGTTAAGTCTGGGTGTTCAGTAGAAATCTACTGAATAGATCACGTATGAAGCAAGGTTTTACCACTTTCCTGCCCTCCACCCCAAGACATGCTGGTACGGCACAGAGACGGGACAGCACAAATATCTGAATTAGGCAGAGACAGATTCTGATCTTGATTTCAACACATACTTATTGACAAGTTGATCTTGGGCAAGCCTCTCTGAACCCAGCCACACACAGAAAACAAAGAATAATAATAGCGCCACCTAGTGGGGTTATGAATCAAGCACATAGCACTGTAGGACACTGTCAATACATAAAGGGAAATGATTACTGTCACGTGTATCTTTTTGAACAGAACAATTTGCAAAATATAATTAGAAAAGAATAGGTAAGAGACTATTGGTACCACTTTATCAAAAAAACAAAAATCCACTGCAGTAAAATATTACACTGTGGTTTAAGCTGCTGGGGGGAAAAAAGGGATAAAACTACAGAAACTTGAAGATATGAATTAACTTTGAAAGTTATCATTTGAAAATATAAGCTTTTTCCACAATCCACTCAGTTCAGTTGTTCAGTCATGTCTGATTCTTCGACCCCGTGGACTGCAGCATGCCAGGCTTCCTTGTCCATCACCAACTCCCAGAGCTTGCTCAATCTCAATTATTCCATGACAGTAATTATTTCCACAATTATTCCATGACAACTGATGTATTCGCATAGCCAAAATTAAAGGTAAGTAATTAGAAACCTCAGAATATTTTGCTATCCCCCCTCTCCAAAACATTAGATAAGTCAGATTATCACTTTTAAAGAATACATAGCTAGTTTCTAACACGCATAGTGCTGGTATTTCAATGTACCTATCAATCTAGCCTTCATGAAAGTCATTCAATGAACACAGTAGGGCATAAAATTATTTTTATACACTAGTAATTGCAAAAACTATGTTGCTAAAGATCAGACTGCTGTTCTTAATCAAAAATGTCTGTGGATATATTTCAGTAGGGTGATCTTCAGTATTTTTTAAAACATAGTGAGGCATATTGAACAGGGTAGCAAGGTGCTATTTTATAGCTTTTGAAAAGAAATCCTGATAGAGCAAAATTTCTGCCTGTAGACAATAATGAACCTTTCTCTGACAGTATCACAGATGCATCATTCTATATACTAAATACCACAACCACAGGAAATCTGATGCCCACAGCCTTATAAATCAAAGCTTACTTGCTTCCTCATTCTCTGTCATGGACTCCCCTGACCACGCTCTGTCACAGCAATTCACTTCAAATTTTAAAAATAAAGATTTGTTTCATGGAGCTTTGATGAATCCCATCTGAAGGCCATTAAAACATACACACCCACTTCCACACAATCCAGAAAGTCTGTAGAACTGAAAGAATCATCAAGCCTTCAGGCTGGCAGTTATCCTAGCAACAGATAATTCCTGCTTCCCCTTAGGGACAGAATGAAGGCCGAGAAGTTTAGACATTCGGCCACTGCCACCAGACAGTCAGAGGCACTGCTGGGACTGGAACCCTGGCTTCCTTGCCTCATCCATGTTCCCCCTGCTTTAAAACCACACCTCAGCGCTGGCTCTGAAGTTAGCAAGCCCCCTCGATACTCTTCAAATCCACCAGTGAGTCACGTTTCCGTTTCCTCACACTGTTCCAAGTCGTCTTTGGTAGCACAGAGTTCATTCATTCACAATAATGCTAACTCAGACAGAGTTCCAACACACTCAGGAGTTATGAATTACACACCACCTTCAAATCAGTGAGGCCAATGGCTAAATCTAAAAAAAAAAAAAAAAAAGAAAAAATCTAACCCGTAGCACTTAAAATACTTCCTTTCAATCTACTGTAAAACAACAGCCTATTTAGGAGATGAAAAGTAAGTCACTGCTTTCATCAAGCAGAAGGGTTCCCCAGGCACAAACTCACGCACATTATACACATTATACTTCATGGGCCTTTTAAATATTTACTTGTTAGCAGTATTCTTCCTTTCAGGTCAAAGATTACAGTACTTAGCAACACAAAGAAAGCAGAGGGATATAGTTATGAATTAGTAAACTGCTTTGGCAAGGCTTCCATTCGTTAATTCAGTCCAACTTCAAAGGGGATTTTTAAAAGAGGTTCAGCTGTCAGAAATTAACCCTCAGTAAATTACTGAATCAAAAAGTGACTTGGCCAGTCTTTCTCAAACTGGTGTTAAGGGGGGAAAAAAAGCTCAATTGTAGGTAGAGGAGCAAAAAGTCTCTTCCAATGCAAATAAGTTTATTTAACTCTAAGTTTTAAAAAGTTTTTTTGTTGTTGTGTTAACCACAGGACTTTCCCAGCCTTTGATATGCTAATGATACTGGAAATTTCCAAGGATGGGGTGAGAAGGGATTTCAGTTTATTTGATCACATTTATTATCTGGAAGGAGGGTAGATGGGAATAAAGCATGAGAAACACACTACCCTGGCTGCTCGGGTTCCAGGCAATAGAACCGAGAAAAAGCTTTCCTAAGACACCATGTATACTTGTTCTTTGGTAGCCGAGAATGAACTCCCATTCACAACTATTCCAGGAGAAGGTGAGCATCACATGTGGACTGGCAGAAGGAGCCCAAACAGAGCTAAATCCCTAAAAACTTAACTTCTGGTGGCCCCTGAGACTGCCGCTTCAGCTGGGCTTCTCAAATCTCTCCCTGGCTCTTGGGGGCCAGAGGGGAGGTGCCCTTTTGCCTCCTTACCTGTTCCTGCAGAATGACTTTTCCGAGTAGGGTTGTACTTTCCCTGAACTTTTTGAAGTGCGTGCTCTAGTCTATTTCAATGAGTTTTAACCATAGTTGAACATCAGAATCACCAAGGGAGCTTTTAACTCTACAGATATGTGGGCCCAAGGCCAAATCTACAGAATCCAACACGATTCCCAAGGAGCAGCAGCCAGAGCTGAAAAGCACTGTTTTGCTTCCCAGGAAGACAAAGCCAACAGACAAAGAATTGATCACACATGGACCATGTATCGAGCACATTGACATTAATAAGGGAAAGGCTACATAGCAAGATTTTAATGAGTCCCTAAGTTTACCAACAAATCACAGGTGGCTTTTCTTTTTTTTTCTGGGCCACTCTCACAAACAAAAACATCTTACTTGAGGGGAGTAGGTGCTTAGAACAAAGCATGCTCCCAAAGCCCGTTCATTCGGGCGCAGAGGGCTGTGGGTGGGTATCCGCTGGTTCAGAGGAACTAAGTCCCCACTCCCCCACCCCTCCCATGACCCTAATTTGGGACTTATTTCAATACATGTCTTGAGTCTTTGGAAGTCACCTGAAAGAATCAAAACCGGGAGTGTTCACTGTATTAAAGGCAAGACTGCCATATGCTACACGGCACAGGGTACACACCTCCAAGGGGGATCTTCATAAGGAGCTCAGTCACATACATGAAATCGAAAGCAATTTATCAGAATTATATTCACTTCCTTCCAAAATTATATTCACTCAGCCTTTCTTATACATATAGTCTCTAAGCGGAGTATGTCAGAAAAGGGAACAGACACGAGAAAGAGGGAGAGAGTTAAAATTAAAGATATATAGGGACTTCCTTGACAGTCCAGTGGATAACTGCCTTCCAATGCAGGGTATGCAGGTTAGATCCCTGTTTGGGGAGCTAAGATCCCGCATGAAAGTGGGAGTGTTAGTCACTCAGTTGTGTCCCCACTCTTGGCGACCCCATGGATATAGCCCCCCAGGCTCCTCTGTTCATGGTATTCTCCAGGCAAGAATACTGGAGTGGGTAGCTGTTCCTTCTTCCAGGGAATCTTCCCAACCCAGGAATCAAACCCTGGTCTCCTGCATTGCAGGCAGATTCTTTTACTGTCTGAGCCACCAGGGCAACCATAAGATTCCACATGCCAAAAAAAAAAGCATAAGCAATATTATAATAAATTCAACAAAGACTTTAAAAATGGCCCACATCCAGAGAAATACTAAAAATATTTAAAAATCAAAGATATATAAATATAAAGAAATATATAAAAGAACCAACTTTAATAGGGGACTCTGGAATAGAATATTAAAAGATTTCTCTCTCTTTCCTTTCTGAATGTCTTTAATCAGCAGAAAAGGTACCTATGCACACTGAATGTGTAAGAACAGTCCAGCATAAAGACAAGGTTGAGAACTGGCGAGGAAGCAAAGCCGTGAGTCCTGATGGAGAAGACGGATAAGAGAAAGTGAGGGTCCACAGGCTGCCCAGGTCCTGGTGGCCACATCACCACCTGTACATGAACCTGCTGCAGGATCTGTTGTAATTGACAAAGGTAGCGCCAATACAGCCCACCTTTCTCCTCATTTTAAGTAACATAGAGGCATTTGGGGGGCTTCCCGGGTGGCTCAGTGGTAAAGAATCTGCAGGAGATGCAAGTTCTACCCCTAGGTTGGACAGACCCCTGGAGAAGGAAATGGCAATCCACTCTAGTATTCTTGCCTGGAGAATCACCATGGGTAGAGGAGCCTGGGGGGCTACAGTCCATAGTGTCGCAAGAGAGTCAGAAACAACTGAGTGATTAAACAATAGTATTTCTGAGTCTCTCTCTTCCCTTCAACACTGCCTTCTTCCCAACCCCAAAGAGAAAAAAAAAAGGCCATAAAAGTCCCTCTGAAAGCTTAAACCAAACACATTAGGGACAAAGGTACCTCTTCCTTTGTAGCTCTCCTGCAAAGCAACTTAAAAGGCATTTCTTTGGCAAAGATCTCAATCTCTTCAGGAATTCAAGTGTCAGTCTGATGGAGGCAAAGAACAGGGCCTAGGAGTCAGAATACACATTGTCTGACAAGTGGAATCAGCTGGGAAGAGTTGCTGCAACTCTCTGGGCAGCATTGACAATAAAATGAAGAGGTTAAATTACCACCCAGAGATGCTCCCAGCTCTAAAGCTAGGGTGCCGGTATACCAGCACTGACTCCACTTTGCAGTTTCAAACAAACAATGCAACATCTCAACTACTGTTAAACTACAATGGGAGGCCTCCAGGGTCATGTGGAAACAATTTCTTAAATGAAAGCTTTTTTATCAACTATCTGAAAAGCACGTAATAAATCTAAAAATAGACTAAAAGGATTATGTGGACAAGTCAAAATAGAATTTTGATGACTAAGTGGATTGCTAAACTATCATGACATACCTCAAAGCAAGTGAAGAAAGCAAACAGCATTTCATTTGTTAGTATGTTTAAGATTACAAAGACATGATAAATTGGCAAAATAGCCAAGGTTCATGGACGCATCAGCATCACCACAAAAGGACACCCCCAAGAGTGCACTGCAATTAATTCAGCAGAACTGCTCCAAAGGGGTAAACAGGTTGAGTATGTTTTTAAGCTCACATCTGTTTCTCACTTAGATTCAATGGAGGTTGAGGCGGGGAAGAAGGGCATCTATGGACAGACTCTCAAAGCTTCACTGAGATAACTCTTTAAAAAACAGTTTCTAGAAGCAGATGCAGCCTCTCAATCAAAAAGTTAAGACTTTCAAACACTGAGTGGAACACAAAGACCTAATATACAATACTCCCAGCAGGTCCTATGTAAATGACATTCTTTTTTCATTTTATTTGCATTGCCCTTTTTGCTTTCTTTAGCAGATACACAGTAGGAGGACCCAGAAATGAACATTATGATCTATTAAAGAGCAAGAAGCAGGACAAACCAACTCTCCATGAACCTGTTCAATAAGCAGAAGATATCTGCTTATTAAAAAGCAGTATATACACTTCCCTGTATGCATGTTATTTATTTATTTTTTTTTTGCATGTTATCTTTCAATTAAAGTTTCAAAAAATCAACACTGTTCTCTTAGGTAACAAAGTCTGGCATCACTTTGATAAAGTTAACTCTTAAATAGGAAAGTAACTGTTAGGTTTTCCAACAGGTCATCTTGGGTTAAAAATAAGATAATGAATAGAAATACAGATGTGTACTCAAAAGCCAAGTGATAACAGACATTTCTGATAATGTAAAAAATCTAATGCAACTGAATTATATCAACTTATTCCCCATTTCTTAGTTTTCCAACCCCAGGTATAGAAACAAAATAGTATTTATTTTACTGAGCTAGTGAATCATTGATCAAGTACCTAAAATCCTCTTACATGACCTTCAACTCTTAATTTTCCTGCATCAAATGGAAATGAGAGAACACATAGAAATAACAGGTATCTATTGAGGATCACTGCGTACTAGGGGATACTACTAAGGATACAGGATGAGTAAGAGGTGGTGGGGTGCTCCAGGGGGTGGCAGGATCAGGAAGGCAGGGGAATGTGAGTTAGTGGACATCACTACAATATATGATACATAACTTCTCAATTTGTGAACTGCATGGCTATGTTTTACACATACACTTTTATATATGCAAGAAAAGGTGGGCCATGAATTAATATTAAACTTACATTTTGACTTAACCAGTGGAGAACAACTTCAGTTCAGTTGCTCAGTCATGTCCAACTCTTTGCAATCCCATGAATCACAGCACGCCAGGCCTCCCTGTCCATCACCAACTCCCGGAGTTCACTCAGATTCACGTCCATCGAGTCAGGGATGCCATCCAGCCATCTCGTCTTCTGTTGTCCCCTTCTCCTCCTGCCCCCAACCCCTCCCAGTATCAGAGTCTTTTCCAATGAGTCAACTCTTCGCATCAGGTGGCCAAAGTACTGGAGTTTCAGCTTTAGCATCATTCCTTCCAAAGAAATCCCAGGGCTGATCTCCTTCAGAATGGACTGCTTGGATCTCCTTGCAGTCCAAGGGACTCTCAAGAGGCTTCTCCAACACCACAGTTCAAAAGCATCAATTCTTCAGTGCTCAGCTTTCTTCACAGTCCAACTCTCACATCCATACATGACCAATGGAAAAACCATAGCCTTGACTAGACGGACCTTAGTCGGCAAAGTAATGTCTCTTCTTTTGAATACGCTATCTAGGTTGATCATAGCTTTCCTTCCAAGGAGTAAGCGTCTTTTAATTTCATGGCTGCAGTCACCATCTGCAGTGATTTTGGAGCCCAAAAAAATAAAGTTGGACACTGTTTCCACTGTTTCCCCATCTATTTCCCATGAAGTGATGGGACCGAATTCCATGATCTTCGTTTTCTGAATGTTGAGCTTTAAGCCAACTTTTTCACTCTCCTCTTTCACTTTCATCAAGAGGCTTTTTAGCTCCTCTTCACTTTCTGCCATAAGCGTGGTGTCATCTGCATATCTGAGGTTCTTGATATTTCTCCCGGCAATCTTGATTCCAGCTTGTGTTTCTTCCAGTCCAGCGTTTCTCATGATGTACTCTGCATATAAGTTAAAGAAGCAGGGTGACAATATACAGCCTTGACGTACTCCTTTTCCTATTTGGAACCAGTCTGTTGTTCCATGTCCAGTTCTAACTGTTGCTTCCTGACCTGCATACAGGTTTCTCAAGAGGCAGGTCAGGTGGTCTGGTATTCCCATCTCTTTCAGAATTTTCCACAGTTGATTGTGATCCACACAGTCAAAGGCTTTGGCATAGTCAATAAAGCAGAAATAGATGTTTTTCTGGAACTTTCTTGCTTTTTCCATGATCCAGCAGATGTTGGCAGTTTGATCTCTCGTTCCTCTGCCTTTTCTAAAACCAGCTTGAACATCAGGAAGTTCACGGTTCACGTATTGCTGAAGCCTGGCTTGGAGAATTTTGAGCATGACTTTACTAGCATGTGAGATGAGTGCAATTGTGCGGTAGTTTGAGCATTCTTTGGCATTGCCTTTCTTTGGGATTGGAATGAAAACTGACCTTTTCCAGTCCTGTGGCCACTGCTGAATTTTCCAAATTTGCTGGCATATTGAGTGCAGCACTTTCACAGCATCATCTTTCAGGATTTAAAATAGCTCCACTGGAATGCCATCACCTCCACTAGCTTTGTTCGTAGTGATGCTTTCTAAGGCCCACTTGACTTCACATTCCAGGATGTCTGGCTCTAGTTGAGTGATCACACCATCATGATTATCCGGGTCATGAAGATCTTTTTTGTACAGGTCTTCTGTATATTCTTGCCACCTCTTCTTAATATCTTCTGCTTCTGTTATGTCCATACCATTTCTGTCCTTTATTGAGCCCATCTTTGCATGAAATGTTCCCTTGGTATCTCTAATTTTCTTGAATAGATCTCTAGTCTTTCCCATTCTGTAAACTTACATTTTGACTTAACCAGTGGAGAACAACTTAGGTTCATTAATTTCTTCTTTCATCTCTTGATAGTCATCTCTTCTTTTGAGGGGGAATTCTCTTTCACTCTACCCTTCCTACTTAATTTTTCTGCAATGAACTTTGACTTTCTCATCTCCTAGTTTTAAACTTAGGCCTTTATGGCTTCCTGATACTATATCTAAGTTGGTTAACTGTTTTTAGAAGTGACTTTTATTATATTCCTGACCTTTATTGAAAGTGCTTGTCTGGTTTTCCATTAACTGGTAATTTTTTCCTAATTGCCACCCAAATGAATCTGCAGTTCCTATTGCTATTATTTCATTTACACAATTAACCCTGGAACAATTTCTTTCCAAACCAAATAGGAACTCTGTGCCCCTTACTGCCATATACAATTTTATTTTTTTAACCTATTATTGTTCATTTAATTTGGTAATGTAGTATGCCTGCCAAATCCCATCTTAAAATTCCAGGAGATGACCTGAATTCCTTTCGTGTATTTTGTTGTATTTAACTAACACTTTGAATTCATCTTCTGGGCAGGGTGTAGGCATGAGGGATGGGGTGGCTATGGATTCAGACAGACCTGGGCTCCCTTACTGACTCAATTCCATATGCATTGTATGAATTTGAGGTATACAGATTTAGCCTAACTTCTCTTTCTAAAGTCAAAGAGGTTTGTGGAAGGGGTAAATTAGGTGACATATTCATATTAGGTGACTGCACTGCACGCCTCACTGAATAATGGGTGTTTTAAGTGGCACATCTCTGGAGGAGCTTGGATTTCCCCCTTCACGTGGAAACATTCCTTCTGTTCTACCTTCCTCTTGAGCAGTCATTGTCTTCCCTTCTTGCATTTGTGAAGAACAATCTATGTTGTTGCCTCCATTTTTTCAATGCACAGTTCTTGCCTCAACATATAGCAATAGAACTTCACAACTTTTGTACCCGCTATGCTGATAATACTGATAAATGTTTACTGAGTTGGTTTAAAGCCAATCACTGTTATCAGATGGCCACTTCTCTACTGTGCTCTTCTTTGCTGACCCTCCTCCTCTGATTGCTCCTAAACTGGTGATGTTCATTCACGGCCCTTTCTGGGATTCTCTCTGGTGCTATCTTCCAGTCAACACATCTTCAAACAACATAACTAACATATTACAAGGAGTCTACAATGATGGTTCCAGCACTCACACTGCAGTTACCATGCCCAGCTGCTTTCCTGGCAATTCTCATCTGATTAAGCTGAAGACCCTCAGTCTCTGTACTTTCAAATCACAGCTTAAAGTCCTTCCTCAAACAGAAAGTTAACACCATCTAACTGGTTAATACCAAACCTACTAGCCCCACCACTTAAAACAGAAAATTCCGAGTCAGTGTTGATTTCTTACTTTCCATCTTTCTTTGAATCTCTTTAATCCATGCCCTTAATTCAGACCCTAATTAAATGAAAGGGTTTACAAGTGTCTTAGTCAGCTTAGGCTGTGTGTGTGTTAGTCACACTCAGTTGTGTCCAACTCTTTGTGATCCCATGGATTGTAGCCCACCAGGCTCCTCTGTCCATGGAATTCTCCAGACAAGAATACTGGAGTGGATTGCCATTCCCTTCTCCAAGAGATCTTCCTGACCCAGGGATCAAACCTGTGTCTCCTGCATTGTGGGCAGATTCTTTACCATCTGAGCCACAAGGCCTGCTATAACACAAATATCATAGACGGGATGGCTGAAACAGGCAGATCTGGTGTCTGGTGAGAGCCTGCTTCCTGGTTTGCAGACGGTGGTCTTTTTGTTGAATCCTCACATGACAGAGAACTGACAGAAAACAAGCTCTCATGTCTCTTCTTAAAATGGCACTAATTCCCTTCATGAGGGCTCCACTCCTATGACCTAACCACTCAATGGCACCACCTCTTAAAACCATCACACTAGGGGGTTAGGCTTCCAACATAGAAATGGGGGTGGGGTGGGGCAGAGCCATGAACAAGCATTCAATCCACAACATACAATAAAAGACACCCTGAAAAGGACTGATACCTACTTGCTCTTTCTCACCTTTCCCTTGATTACCTCATGACTCCATTACAGCGGCCTTCTAGTGCTTCTTCCTGCTTCGTTTTTCTAGTCCACCTAACCGGCAACAGCTTCACAAAGACTGGCAGAGTCATATCCAGTTCCTTAGAGTAGTACACTACAGTGCCTGTCTCAGTTTGGTTCTCCGCTAGTTAGCATCCCTTGACTAAAAATAACAGCAACAAGCTTAAATAAGCTTAAGCAAGGGGAATGTATTAGAAAGCCAAAATGGCAACTCATAGAAACCAACACTAAGAATACAACTGGCTGCCAGGGAAAACTGGAAATGACCTGTCAGGAATCCATGAAGTTACTTCTTACCAATCCTGTTTGTGTTTTATTCCCTGCAAATCAACTTCCTGTGCTCCCCAGTTCACACAGTAGGACACTGGTTTCAAGCACTTCTTATGGGTTGAATTGAGTCTGCCCTAAAAAGATATGTTAGTATTCTAAGCCTGTAGCTCAGAATGTGACTTTTTTTGATGATGTGGTCTTTATACAGGTAATCAAGTTAAAATGAGATCACTGTGGTGGGCTCTAATGCAATATAGTTGATGTCCTCATACAAGGGGGAAATTTGGACACAGAGACACAAATAGAAGCGAGACAATGTGAAGAGACACAAGGAAAAGACAGCCATCTACAAGCCAAGGAGAGAGGCCTCGTACGGATCCTTCCTCAGCCCTAAGAAAGCACAAAACATGCCAGCACCTTGATGTGAGCCCTAGCACTCAACCCTACTACACAGAGTAATTCTCTCTCTCTCTCTCTCTCCATTCTCTTCTTACATTCTCTCTGGCTCAGTACTCTAGAGGAGCCCCTGTGTGGCCAGCTTGGGATTGATGGCCAACCTAGTCCAGTGCACTGGGTCAGGCTCCCCAGACAAATGTGGCTCTGAGGATCAGGGGTGGTATTTGGGCCATCAGAGAACCACAGCTTCATGAGGTTCCAAAATGCATCCAAGCATCCAAAATGCAATGCAATTAACAGTAATTTGGGACAGTATTATAACAAATAACTATTATTATATTACGGCACATTCTGTTTTTTACTCTGTCAGGTAACTGCTGGTACACACTAGTCAAAAACAGCAACACTCGATATGTTTACACAGTCACACTCAGCTGTTGGAGATAGGTTCTGGTGTGATAACCTACAGAAGGTGGTTTGAGGCTTTGAAATTATACAGTTAATAATATTGATTAGTTCAAGTGTTCCTAAGAAAAATTCTAACAATCCTTTTTCACAATAGTTTTTAACACACTCTCCAGCATAACTGTGGAGAAGATGAGGTCAGGCAAATGATTTTTTCTGGGGTAAAAAGCATTATTAAGGGTAGAGACCCATCACCCCTCATGAATTAAAGTCAAATACTCTCCATTACGACAAACTACAGTCTTCTCCCAGCTCCCCATCCACAAGAATACCGCATGAGGAGAAGATAGGAGACAGTGTGACAGAGTGCCTTCTTCTACAAAGTAGGTAAATCGTCGACAGCAGCGGGAAATGAACGCTGGGAGTGGGAGCAGCACCACTCCGTAGCAGGCATCGCGGAACCGGGTGGAGCATTTCAAGTTGGCACACTGACTGGGTCACTTCACTGGGACTTCGTGGGCACACTGGACATCCTACAATGTGTGGGACATATGTGGTCCTACATCCTTCACCAATTTCAGAAGTTCCAGAATTATGTCAGTAAAAAAGGTCTTTTTCATATCATGCGAGCTTAGAAACTCAATTCTATTCTACATAAAAATGTAGCATTTGTGCTTGACTTTACTGTATGCGAAATCTTCCAGAAATGCAGATATTGTTAAATCAAAAGATCATTTCAGTTTGCTTAGTTTGGAATTTTATCAAGAAGTGTTTATCATTTCTGAAAACTGCATCACTGACAGCACCCCGCTCACAGAGTTTGGTGTCTCAAACACATGGTCATCGCACACGCATGGAGGCATCTAATTGCTTCGTTACATCTTCTAGTACAGTTTTGCCTGAGCAATGACTATGAAATTACTTCCCTTTTAGTTCTACCTACATTATAGCTAGAGCAGTGTATTGACTTTAGAGGGGTGAGATGGGAGGGAGGTTCAAAAGGGAGGGGATACATGTATACCTATGGCTGATTCATGTTGAGGTTTAACAGAAAACAACAAAATTCTATAAAGCAATTCAATTAAAAAAATAAATTAAAAAATAAAATAAAATGGAGCATATAAATGGATTACATTGCCTGAGAAATTCCCATTTTACTACAGGAAAGGCTATCACAAAGTATCTGTTAGATCATTGAATCACTTGAAAAATACCTGAGCATGGACCCTTTCTCCACTGTACTCAGATTCAGATTTGTCCAAACAGACTAAAATGAAGGCAGCTTGTCTATGTACTGGGGTGGGAGAAACCATACGATTCTATTAATACCCATAGGACGACTGCATTCTCACACCTTAGGCACTATAATGAAGATGAAATTCCAGCAAGTGACCTTCTGCATACCTCTTTTCAATTCAGGTCACTCTTGTATTTTCAGTCATTAGGTTGCGAAAGTACACAAGTCAAAGTTCAGAACTCAGAATCCTATTTCCCAGCAGATCCCTGTATGACCATCAGCAAATCTCCTATTCTGTGTTCAAGTTTATCCTGCTGTAAAATCAGAAGACTTGTTTGTTGCCACCCAGCACAGGGACATTTTATAACCTAAGAAAACATGCTGAGCTTGTTTCAAATTCTGATACGTATCTCTTCAAAACAAATTCTATATGATAATAATAGTTTTATAGCAGTTCCATATGAAAGAGATTTGGAAGGCTGCAGTCTTTTTCCCCCCTTGTAAATATATGCAGAAATAATGGTGTTAATGAAATTAGAATTGGCTTATCTAACCAAGTGTGTAACCCAAGATACTCTAGAAACCTCCAGTTTCTCCTTGAGTGCCTGAGCTACCTTGAGCTTATCAAATGACAGATGTGCAGTTTGATCCAATCTGATCTCCAGGGAAGGTCTCGGGCTGGGCTAGGTTAGTATCTGCACAAGGGCTAGAAAGTAACTTTCCAATGTCACCTACATGTCTTTTCTGGTGACTGAAAAGAATTCAGAATATAATCCTATGGATACCCAGATGAAGCCTGTAGCAAATTTTAAATGGATGAATACAGAGGTGTTTTGATGTTCTCTCACAGCCTTTTTTCAACTTGATTTAACAATGCAACTGCAAATATTAAGTGTTTACTAGCACCATAAAGGGTTGTTAAACTCAAGGTTGTTGAGTAACAAAAACCTAAGAGTTTTCTTTCCAAATGTCCTTAAACTTTAACTCTCATTTTTTAGTCAAAAGAGAACATTGCTAAGCCAAATCAAGTGTAATCCATGCTTCCTTAGGTTCAGACTAATTGTCTCATCATACTATAGTAAATTTA
The DNA here is from genome assembly GCF_014754425.2 of Oryx dammah. Lineage (NCBI taxonomy): Eukaryota > Metazoa > Chordata > Mammalia > Artiodactyla > Bovidae > Oryx > Oryx dammah. The sequence goes on from NW_024070188.1 coordinate 63,499,449, forward strand.
AATGGAAAAATAATTTTGGCACTTTTTTAACAATCCAAAATTTTACTTGAAATTTTCTTAAAATTTTCTTAGTAACCAGAGAATGCAAACACCTAGCTCTTAATATCCTCATTAGAATTTACATATTTGGCAATTACAGGGATCAAAAGGTTTCATTTGTGAGAGGGTAAATTTGTTTTACAATAATCCAGACCTCCAATATTTCAAAATGTTCTTTAGAAAATCCATCCCACAAAAATGACCACTTCATTCTGTAGCATGATACATCTGCCTGTTTCATCACGTATCAGAAAATACTGTCTACTTGGAAAGAGCTGTCTCCACTTCAAAATCATTTGTAACCCATCTTAGAGCATCTTTTCAATGATGATTATGAAAGCATTAAATTTTAAAAAAAGACAAAGGATCTTACTCCAATTTTATGTGCCTCCATTTACCTTTTGAGAGATTAAGTGTACTGAAGAGAATCTGGACTAATTGGATAGGAATAACTATAAATCTGGTTACTCTATAAACCTAAATCATTTATCTTGGAACTGTGATCTAAAGTAAACCTCACCAAAATTATTGAAAATCTTTTGATTACACTCATTGGCATGATTTTAATGCTTTCATTTTAACACAGCAACCAAATCTATTGTTATGTTCAAAATCTCTCTAGTTATGTTTTCCAGTTTTCTGTATACCCATTTGCAAGCTAAACCAACACCTATGTCATTAAGGAAATGTCAGACATTCTTGGGAATCTGTTGGAGAACCTTTTAACCTTTTGTTATGTGTTCAGTTTCATCTTTGGACATGTGTTGCTATTGCCTAACTGCACCTGTCATGCAGAAAATGCATGTCAGAGGAATACTGGTTTGCTTTTTTTTTTTTTTTTTTCTTTTTTATAAAGTACTCTTTGGTAAAGCTAAAGTAATGACTAATACTCACAATAGGTTATTTTTCTTCAATCAGGTAATCAGTTCAGTTCAGTCGCTCAGTCCTGTCCAACTCTGAGACCCCATGGACTGCAGCACGCCAGGCTTCCCTCTCCATCACCAACTCCCATCGAGTTGGTGATGCCATCCAACCATCTCATCTTCTGTCATCCTCCTCTTCTCCTGCTTTCAATCTTTCCCAGCATCAGGGTCTTTTCCAATGAGCCAGTTCTTCACATCAGTTGGCCAAAGTATTGGAACTTCAGCATCAGCATCAGTCCTTCCACTGAACACCCAGGACTGATCTCCTTTAGTATGGACTGGTTGGATCTTCTTGCAGTCCAAGGGACTCTCAAGAGTCTTCTCCAACACCACAGTTCAAAAGCATCAATTCTTTGGGGCTCAGTTTTCTTTATGATCCAACTCTCACATCCATACATGACTACTGGAAAAACCATAGCCTTGACTAGACGGACCTTTGTTGGCAAAATAATGTCTCTACTTTTTAATTTGCTCTCTAGGTTGGTCATAGCTTTTCTTCCAAGGAGCAAGCATCTTTTAATTTCATGGCTGCAGTCACCATCTGCAGCGATTTTGGAGCCCAAGAAAATAAAGCCTGTCACTGTTTCAATTGTTTCCCCATCTATTTGCCAGGAAGTGATGGAACCAGATGCCATGATCTTTGTTTTTTGAATGTTGAGATTTAAGCCAACTTTTTCACTCTCCTCTTTCACTTTCATCAAGAGATTCTTCAGGACCTCTTCACTTTCTGCCATAAGGGTGGTGTCATCTGCATATCTCAGGTTATTGATATTTCTCCCAGCAATCTTAATTCTAGCTTGTGCTTCATCCAGCCCAGCATTTCGCATGATGTACACTGCATATAAGTTAAACAGGGTGACATATACAGCCTTGATGTACTCCTTTCCCAATGTGGAACCAGTCTGCTGTTCCACGTCTAGGTCTAACTGTTGCTTCTTGACCTGCATACAGACTTCTCAGGACGCAGGTCAGATGGCCTGGTATTCCCATCTCTTGAAGAATTTTTCAGTTTGTCATGATTCACACAATCAAAGGCTTTGGCGTAATCAACGAAGCAGGAAAAGATATTTTTCTGGAATTCTCTTGCTTTTTCTATAATCCAAAGAATGTTGGCAATTTGATCTCTGGTTCCTCTGCCTTTTCTAAAACCAGCTTAAACATCTTGAATTTTACAGTTCACGTACTGTTGAAGCCTGGCTTGGAGAATTTTGAGCATTACTTTGCTAATATGTGAGATGAATGCAATTGTGTGGTAGCATGAACATTCTTTGGCACTGCCTTTCTTTGGGATTAGAATGAAATCTGACCTTTTCCAGTCCTGTGGTCACTGCTGAGTTTTCCAAATTTGCTGGCATATTGAGTGCAGCACTTTCACAGCATCATCTTTTAGGATTTGAAATAGCTCAGCTGGAATTCCATCACCTCCACTAGCTTTGTTCATAGTGATGCTTTCTAAGGCCCACTTGACTTCGCATTCCAGAATGTCTGGTTCTAGGTGAGTGATCACACCATCATGGTTATCTGGGTCATGAAAATCTTTTTTGTATAGTTATTCAGTGTATTCTTGCCACCTCTTAATATTGTCTGCTTCTGTTAGGTTTATACCATTTCTGTCCTTTATTGAGCCCATCTTTGCATGAAATGTTCCCTTGATATCTCTAATTTTCTTGAAGAGGTCTCTAGTCTTTCCCATTCTATTGTTTTCCTCTATTTCTTTGCATTGATCACTGAGGAAGGCATTCTTATCTCTCCTTGCTATTCTTTGGAACTCTGCATTCAGATGAGTATATCTTTCCTTTTCTCCTTTGCCTTTTGTTTCTCTCCCTTTCTCAGCTATTTGTAAGGCCTCCTCAGACAGCCATTTTGCTTTTTGCCTTTCTTTTTCTTAGGGATGGTCTTGAATACTGCCTCCTGTACAATGTCACAAACCTCAGTCCATAGTTCTTCAGGTACTCTATCAATCTAATTCCTTGAATCTATTTGTCACTTCCACTGTATAATCATAAGGGATTTGATTTAGGTCATGCCTAAACAGTCTAGTGGTTTTCCCTACTTTCTTCAACTTAAGTCTGAATTTGGTAATAAGGAGTTCATGATCTGAGCCACAGTCAGCTCCCGGTCTTGTTTTTGCTGACTCTATAGAGCTTCTCCCTCTTTGGCTGCAAAGAATATAATCAATCTGATTTCGGTATTGACCATCTGGTGATTTCCATGTGTAGAGTCGTCTCTTGTGTTGTTGGAAGAGGGTGTTTGCTATGACCAGTGTGTTCTCTTGGCAAAACTCTGTTAGCCTTTGCCCTGCTTCCTTTTGTACTCCAAGGCCAAATTTGCCTGTTACTCCCAGGATCTCTTGACTTCCTACTTTTGCATTCCAGTCCCCTATGATGAAAAGGACATCTTTTTTGGGTGTTAGCTCTAGAAGGTCTTGTAGGTCTTCATAGAACCATTCAACTTCAGCTTCTTCAGCATTAGTGGTTGGGACACAGACTTGGATTACTGTGATACTGAATGGTTTACCTTGGAAACGAACAGAAATCATTCTTCATTTTTGAGATCGCACCCAAGTACTGCATTTCAGACTCTTTTGTTGACTGTGAGGGCTACTCCATTTCTTCTAAGGGATTCTTGCTCCTAGTAATAGATATAATGGTCATCTAAATTAAATTCACCCATTCCAGTCCATTTTATTTCACTGATTCCTAAAATGTTGATGTTCACTCTTGCCACTTCCTGTTTGACCACTTCCAACTTACCTTGATTCATGGACCTAACATGCCAGGTTCCTATGCAATATTGGCCTTTACAGCATCGGACTTTACTTCCATCACCAGTCACATCCACAACCGGGCATTGTTTTCACTTTGGCTCTGTCTCTTCATTCTTTCTGGAGTTATTTCTCCACTCTTCTCCAGTAGCATATTGGCACCTACCGATCTGGGGAGTTCATCTTTCAGTGTCATATCTTTTTGCCTTTTCATACTGTTCATGGGGTTCTCAAGGCAAGAATACTGAAGTGGTTTGCCATTCCCTTCTCCAGTGGACCACATTTTGTCAGAACTCTCCACTATGACCCATCTGTCTTAGGTGGCCCTACCTGGCATGGCTGATAGTTTCACTGAGTTAGACAAGGCTGTGGTCCATGTGATCAATTTGTTTAGTTTTCTGTGATTGTGGTTTTCATTCTGTCTGCCCTCTGATGGATAAGGATAAGAGGCTTATGGAAGCTTCCTGAGGGGAGAGACAGATTGTGGGGGAAACTGGGTCTTGTTCTGACAAGCAATCAGGCAATCAACACTACAAAAACTCAGGAATTCATTTATTTTAATGCCAAAAGTCAAATGGAGGTTAAAAAGGAAGGAAATGTATATGCTTTCACTTTTTCCTAAGATGACCTATCAGAGTATACATCCCTGTAGCACAGTAAGTGTATCAATACTCCTCTGGACTGAGACAGCACTACACTGAGACGTGTTAATTTAGTTGAATTTTTTTTTTTTCCAATGTGAAGGAGAAACATCAGGTTTTGAAATCTACCACCTCCATCAATATCACATCACCACAGACTCCATCACACTACCCCTTAACCTCTGACAACCATGAGTCTGTTCTGTATCTCTAAATTATGTTATTTCGTGAATACTATATAAATGAAATTGTGTAGAGTATTTCCTCTTGTGATTGCCTTTTTTCCCTTCACTCAAGCATAATTTCCTTGAGGTTTATTCGTTTGTATCACTGAGTATTATTCCATGGTATAAATATATCACAGTTTGTTCATCCACTGAAGGACATTTGAGTATTTTGTAGTTTGGGGCTATTACAAATAAAGCCGCTACTAACATTCATATATGCATTTTAATCTTTCTGGCTTATATGCCTAAGAGTCCAACTGTTAGGTCATATCGCAGGTCCAAGTCCACTCTTAGTTTTAAATAAAAGTGCCAAATTATTTTCCAGAGTTTCTGTACCAGTAATATAGGAATGATCTAGTTTCTACCTATCCTCACTAGTACTTGGTATTACTTTCTTTATTTTAGCCATTCTAAATGGTAGGTAGTGACATCTCATCATGGTTTTGATGTGTATTTCTCTAATGGCTCATGATATTGGCTATCTTTTCATATGCTTATTTGGCATGTGTATCTCCTAGTCAGTGAAAGTTCTGTGCACATCTTTGCCTAGTACTAGTCCTGAAGATTTTTCCTTTGTTTTTTACCTAGAAATTTTGTAGGTTTATGTTTTACAGTTAAGTCCATGACCCATTTTGAGTCAATTTTTGAGTAAAGTGTAAGGTGTTTTAGGTCAACATTAAATTTTTGCTTATGGATATCCAGTTGCTCCAGCATCACTTATTAAGCATATTTCTGCAGACCTATTTCAGAATTCTCTATTCTGTTCTACTGATCTACTGCTTACCCACTCCCAGTACCACAATGTTCTGATTGCTGAAGCCATACCATAGGCCTTAACATCAGGAAGTGATTATGCCCATTTTTTCTTTTCCAAAGTTGTTTTGGATACTCTATGGCCTTTCCCTTTCCATATGAATTTCAGAATAAGTTTGTCTATTTCTAAAAAAAAAAAAAAAAATTACTGAAACTTTAATAAGAATTACAGTAAACCTAAGATCAATTTGGATAACTGACATCTTTAAAATGGTGAATATTCCAATCACAAATATGGTATGTCTAAGTATTTAGGTCTTCTTTGATTTCTTTCATTAGCATTTTATAGTTTGCAGCATACGGAATCTGTACAGATTTATATTTATTATTTCCTTTTCTTCAGAGCAAACAAGGACGCTGCATTTTTAATTTTCATTTCCATAGAAAATGATTTTTGCATGTTAATAGAATTATTTTTTAAAGTTTACTCAATCTAATTTTGGATTATTACCAACAATTGGGGGCATTTATCATTTTCCATGGGTAACACAGCAAAGAGAATGCACCTGGAACTGCATACGACACTCTTTATGTTCTTTTCATCATCAGTACACGTAAGTGTTTAGAGTTACATCCTTGTCATCAGATGCATTAAGAATCCATGCATTCAAAACACTGTTGTGCTCTAAAAAATTAAAGCAGAATTTCTTTCTAGGTAGTTCATAAATCAATAATGGACATCATCATGGTTAAGCATGTGAGGAAACCCACAGAGAAAGCCCTCAAACAAACAAAGAAATTGCCAACATGAACAAAAATTAATTAAGCTCACAATATTATCTGCTGACTTCTACTCCCCAAATTAGCTACTTAAACAACTGGCCAAAATGTAACTATTAAACAAATAGTTAAGCTTTTAAAATGAAATAACTTGCTGAGAAAAGAATAACATTTTATCCACTTCTAGGGGAAACCTTTTTGAGGATTTCCAGCATTTTAAAAACAAAACACCACTCAGTGCTCTATATCCCAAGATTCGGAGATCAGTGTAAAGGTTTCCCATGCATTCCTCGGTAAGCACTATGAAGTTTGGTGGGACCTGCACAGCACAACAGTGCTTATGTGAGAATGCTTTCACCAAACAATTACTGACAACTACTGTGTGCGGACCCTACACAAGGGGTTAAATGCAAATGGCCGTGGCCCTTGTCCTCCAGCAGACCACAACCTAGACAGGAGACTGACTTAAAAGTTATCATTACAAATTCTTACAGGCATAACCAGACCTATTTTAGACCAAAATTACCTTCTCTTATTTTGAATCTCTCATTCTAAGAATATCTCACCTTTTTCAAGTGGAAACGCATCATGTACCCTAAATGTTACCAAGATGTATAGCTATAATTGCAGGGCAATATGGTTCAATACAAATTCCAAATCAATTTTGATTTTTCTTTTCAGAGAAAAATCACACACTTGTACCAACCACATATACAAGAGAGAACTTGTAAACTACATTGTGAATTTTAAGCTTACCTGGAATTAATTTAAAAGACCACATAGATTCTGAATAGCAGAGCTGTGTGGGCAAGTTGGCCATTTGGGATGAAGAAGCTGGAGCTTTTTAAAGACAGTTGAGCAGGAGCTAACTATATTCAGGATTCTCCTAGATATTGAAATTTCTTTTTGAAACCTCTGCAAGAGAAGGAATTTTCCAAAGAGCAGTCATTAACCTCTGAAAATCACATGAAAACTAAAGATACTTTCTGCAGAAAGCACATATGCATGCAAATGTTACCCCTGAAATCCATAGGCCTCAGGTTAATAATCACAGCTGCATAGCACAGAAACAAGGCTGAGACTCTTTCCAGCCAACCCCTTGCAGAAAGGCATATGTCCATTATTTTACATCTAGGATAATGCCTGGCACAAAGTAAAGAACCCCATAAATATCTGGTGAATTGATGAATTATGAGTATGTCATTTGTACTATGATAAAGTCATAGCAAACTGTTTCAAACCTAAGGAAAATACTTTATCTCCATAATATTAACTACTGATAAATCTTCTTTACCTTTTTATCAATTAAAAAATTTTTTTTAAATTATAGATTCGTAAGAAGCTGCAAAAATAGTAGAGATTGGTGTACCAATCACCCAGCCTCCCTCAACAGCGACATCTTACATAATAATGGTGCGTCATCATTATCAGAAGCAAGAAACTGATTGGCACAGCACAGTTAAAGAGGCAGCAGATCTAACTTGGATTTCACCATTTTTACCTTTCTATGTAAACAAGTAAAAATATAAATGCTCACATTCTCATCTCTAAAGAGTTTGCCAGAATTAAAATACTGCAGCAGTCAAAAATGGAACAGATTTCTCTCAGCTATAGGTACATGAAAACAAACTACTGAGCAGAAAAGAGACAAGAGTGTTAATTCTCTCAGCACTATTCACTGACCAGCTTCCAGCTTCACTCACCCTGTCTCCCCACCATGACATTATTATTTGATTAAAGGGTATTTTTAATGACATTAGGCACGACCATAAAAGCATAATTGATTGTCATCAAAGTGAAGCATCATATAACCAAAATGATTTTGTTTTCAGACAGTAAGCCCAACACCATCTTCATCTCACTGAGGTGTCTATACTGTTAAGGGTCTGTTCACACAGTGACTTCTCTGCTGAAGGAAGCTGCTTGCAATGCTGGGAGGAGAAGGGCCAAGATCCTTGAACAGCGAGCAATATGGAAAGGACCTGAGTTCTGGAGTTAGAAATTCAACAAGTTTTAACCACATCTTTCAATTCTTAATTGCATATTCTTAAACATCTTACTTAATCCCTCTGAACGTCAATTGTAACTGGATGGGAATTACTGTTCTGCTTCTTTTCTGTTGCTGTTCTGCTTCTTAAATAGAGATTTTATGAGCTCAAAATTAATTATATAGGTGAAGGGGTTTCCCAAGCAGCAAAGAGCTTCACGAAGGCAAGTCTTTATTGCATTCTTAGCGTCCTCAGCTGTGACCACCCCCATCCACAAATCACAGCCTACATGGGCTGCTTCACTCCACTCCCTCCCTCCAGCCTGGAGACTAAACTGTCCTCACCTCCCTCCTCTTCCTCCTCCTCCCTCCACCACAACTTCCCCACTTGCAATCAAAATTCTTCATTCTCCACAAAGCAGGAACTATTATTATTGTCTCATTCCCATCTGCAACAGACTATCATTAATTAATTCACCAACCATCATCACAAAAGTTCAAAGCAACAAAACGATATAAAGTCCCACAAGGTCTCTTGTGTGTGCCTGCATACTGTCGTGTCCAACTCTTCACGACCCCCTGGACTGTAGCCCGCCAGGCTCCTCTGTCCATGGGATTCTCCAGGCAAGAACACTGGAGTGGGTTGCCGTGCCCTCCTCCAAGGGATCCTCCTGACCCAAGGATCAAACCCAGGTCTCCTGCATTGCAGGTGGATTCTCTGCCATGTGAGCCACTGAGGAAGGCCCCTGTGTCCTTCATGATAATGTTTTAAATGTCTAGTCACTTAACAAGCCTACAGAGTCGTCCATTTATTCCACATATTGCCTGTATCACTCCATGTCACGTCCACAGGCTAGGGCCGAATCTCCTTGGTGTGCCAGCCACACGAGCCCTCCGTGATGAAAGGACTGCACCCATCACAGGTCTCATGCTACCAGGCGCCCACCTAGCATCATGTCCCCAACGCCTGTATTTCCTGCTCACAATGCCCCTGCTCACCTATCAGCTAAGATAGGGCCTTCTCAAAGAGGAGGTGCCTCCAAGCCAGATAAAAAGCTCTCCAGTGCTACAGTATTCCCTGTGCACCGGCATGAAGGCTCCACACTGTTGAGTAACTATTTCCTCTTCTTTATCTCTCTCTTCCATCTCATCAGTACCTTATTAAACTTTGTATCTCCAGAAACTAGCACCATGCCTGACACTGTGTTCAAGGAGTAAAGGAGTAAATGCATCCATTCACTGAACGTAAGCCTCAATGTTAACACTGAACAGAAGAATGAGTCAGCTACGCTCTCTCTCTCACAAATATCTGACATCACTGCAAATTTCTAAGTACACGGTCATCTGATCAACCAACCAAAAGAAAAAGAATGCATTCACACAGTGAGCCCTGAAACAGATCGGAAGACAAAAGTACTCCATCTGGCCCATAAGCAAAAAAGCAAAGACTCTTGTAGCAATGTGATTTTTCAGTTTACACAGGATACCATAAAATTCTATGAGTTTCTTTGAAGTTGAATTGGGGAGTGAGGTGGAATATTACTAGGTTTAAAGTTTTGAAGCTCTGATTCTTTCTTCAGTGTAAGAAAGCTTGGGGAACTCAAGAAAAACAAGTTGCTTTGCACAGAATGAAAGCAGTGACGAATGCCTCACAAATGGGAGGACCGTCAGTGGTCCTAACCGCAAAGTGGAGCTGCTTGTCTGCCTCCCTCCCTCCCTCCCACAGGGCCTCAGAGTTAAATGCTGAGGTCTGTTTCAGAAGGACAACTGCTCAAAGGGAACAGAGTTGGGAGACCAAATGGATGCTCCATAATGTCTTTAAACTCACACCTACCATGAAACAAAATCCCACAATCTAGGCTCCAACAACTGGTGCCTGTGAGAGGAGACAGGATGCCTCTTTGGGACCCCAGAGGCACAGCTCCCTTTGAGATCCTCTCAGGAGATGTAGTGGTATTACCAGAGCACCCTCAGCGAGGAGCCTCAGCCTCCCCAGACACCTCCACCCGCCTCCATGCTGACCTTCAACCCTGCCAGGTTCACTCACTGTCCAGCCAGCCACAGGGGAAGCTGGGAAATCTGTTCTACAAGAGTGAGCCCCAACAAAAGAATTCTAGACGAAGACCCGGCTTTGTCCAAGCACATACTTTAGTTCACAGGAGCAGAAATCTTATTAGAGGAAGGCTTTAGTTTGTTTGAAAGGCGCTAACATGTCTGTCTGTCAGAAAATCATGAAAACTACTTTGAATGACATGTTTTGCATACCAAGTCATTTCTGAAATAAAGGAGGTCAGTTTGCAACAACAAAAGGGTCTCAGGCTTTTAAATCTGAGTAGCAGTAATCCAAACACAAACGCTGTAATACACACATGCAACAGAATTTTAACAGTTGGTCTTAAAAAAAAAAAAAATTAGCTCATTTTCAGGCTCCATATGGGCAAGTCAAGTTACACTGGGAAGAGGAGAATTGAAAATTGTATACATGTTTCAATGTACTATGTAGCCAAGAATTCTTGCTGTCTCTATAAAACAGGCATTGTTACAGAGTAATAGGTCTGTAGCCCAAATTCATTTCTTGAGCCTAATAGGTTTGAAAAGACATGTTACCTGCACTGAAACTTTTTATCTACTAACTTGCCATATTATTTCAGTTAATGGTCCATGAAGAGAATTCCTGATCCGTTACTAAGGATGAGAAACTGAAGTTACTATTTGGAACAAGGATGATTTGGCAAAACAAAAACAAAACAAAACTAGCAATATCTCCTTCAACTGCAGCTATGAGCAAAACTATAATTTATAAGACAAATAACTGTGCTAGTTATATTATAATATACAAATAAATTCAGTATAAGATTGAGGCTATCCCTTTCTTTGGGGGAACTAGGAAAAAAAAACCTTGAACACGGGAAAGCCATTTATATGATAGGAGCATTTCTGTATTACACATCTACTGCGTTAGTCTGGAAGGTAAAGAGACACTGGTTTTCAGGATACTCATGAGCCCAAGAAACTGTATGCAAACTAACACATATATATACAATTTTCTGTAAGGAGAATAATGCTTATCCAAAGAGTGCACAGTACCCAAAAGATGAAGAACTGCTGATAAGAAAACACATGCTGGAGAGTTCCTGAGAAATATGTTACTTCCAAATAAAGTGACCAAGAAGAGTGGATTTTCCATAGGCCTCAAACAGGGCAGTTTCAGAGGCCAAAGTCAATAGAAATGGGGCTCAGAATGGAGGGAGAGAGTGCTGGGAATCAAAACTGTAGCAGAGCATCATGCCAGGAGAACAGAGGACCCAGCAGAGGCTTCTCAGGCAAGCTGGAAACACAGCACCAAGGGGACCACACGGTCCAAGAATCAGACTGCCTGGACTCAAGTCCCACCACTGCCACTAAGCATGACCTTCACCAAGCTTAACTTCATTTTCCTCTATAAAATGATGACATCATCTACTTCAGACGTTGTTATGAACCTTAAATGAGATGACGAATGGAAAATGCTGAGCACAGCCCCTGGTGCCCAGAAATCCTCAACAGCCATCACTGGAATGATGACAACCATTACTGCTACCCCTCCACTGTAACACCCTCAGGAATGTCCAACTGAATGAGAGATGTGCTCAGGTGCAGGGTGTATCATAGGCTCATGGTGACACACCACACTTCTCACTTCTATCTGAACTGAGGATTCAGCAGGACACTCTCAGCTTTCAGCCCCTTATCACCCTATCTTCTTGAAGTTGGCTCACAAGAGAGGGGCTGACTGTTTGCCCCTACAGGACTCTACCAATGCCTCCTCTCAAAGTGCCCCAAACACATTTTTGAGCCAATTAAGACTTGAGAAGACAAGTTAGGTCTGGAGACTATGTTGGCTAGGCATTCAGTAGCAAATACTAGAAACACAATTTAGAAGACATGAGCAAACAGTGATGTGTCCAAAGACAGATAGTTTGAAAGATGAGAGCACAAAAGTCTCCTCTCAGCTTCACTTTCCTCTGTGTTCATTTCATCCTGTCTCTTGATAGCTCCAGACTAAGACCCATGGCTGCTTATCACTGTCTCCGGGAACCCAAGATGGTAACTCTTTCCAAGGCTGGGACGAGTGCCCACACTTAACTCAGCTGCCCCCAAAGTCACAGAAACCAAGAATGGGGCAGGCAGTCTCCCAGAAGAAAATTAAATTGTTATTTAGAGAAAAGGTAGGGAATATATGCTAGAAAGGCACAAATGACACATGTCTGTCAAAGGAACACATGACTAGATTCATGCCTTGTGTTAATCGCTCAGTCATGTCTGAGTCTTTGCACACCATGGATTGTAGTCTGCCAGGCTCCTCTGTCCATGGGATTTCCCAGCAAGAATACTGGAGTGGGTTGCCATCCCTTCTCCAGGGGATCTTCCTGACTCGGGGATAGTACTGGCTCTCTGGCATTGTAGGCAGATTCTTTACCATCTAAGCCACCAAGAAATCACAATGATTCTTGGCATGATATTTTCATCTGTTTATTTGAACCTGTTAAAACTATTTTGGCTAAAAGTGGCACCAAACAAAACAAAACAAAACAAAATGTCTCAAATAAGAAGACAATTTGTTATATGGCTGCAAAGACTGCGTCAGGAGATAAATCATGAAAATCATTTCCCATGCCTATTATCTGACTTCCGGTTAGCATCGGGTGTGAAGACAGCCATGTACCCCAATGCCAGGCATGACATGAAAGACTCAATCTGCTGAGAAGTATCTGCTATCTGCTACATGGGAACTCCTTCTGTCCAGAGTTTTTTGGGAAGCCAGGAAGTAACAAGCATAAAGGAGAAAAGTCAGCGGATGGAAAGTAGGTAAATCTGAGCCTAGATAACATCACTGGGAAGCTGAGCCAAGAAAAATAAACTCTTCTTCAAGCCACTTCAGTTGAATTTCTGTTACTTGCAGCTGAGAGCAATCCCAGCAGATCTGGCAGACCAAGGACCCAATCTCTTTCTACCTTTCCCTAGCATGTTTTTGAAGAAGGAGATAACTGTAGGTGTCACCATGAGAAATAACACATGCAGAATAAGAGGAAATTGTTCGCCCAAGCCCTTCAGCCACTGTCTCGCCATGTCTCGTGAGACTGAACTACATTTCACATTTATACCTCAACTCAAGCGGCCAGGAAAATGGTATCTCAATGATTTACGCCTAAAATGAAGTCACTTTCTGAAGGAAAATAAGGAAATTCTGCTAATAAGTATAGGGTGTATGGATTCTGAGTAAGCAGCTCACAATGCCAGTTCTACATAGCAATCAATAGACAGCATTTTAATCATGCTTTTCACACATACGTACCTTACTAAGGAGAGAGTTAAGGGCAACACAATTTCTCGGTGTACTTTTCCTGCTTCAGTGGGATGAAAGTGATTTATTACTCATCATTGTTTCAAATTTAAAGCATTATTAAATACATGCGAGTACTAAGAGTAGCCCCCAAGTATGTCATATAATGAAAATGTATACAAAAGTTCACCATTAAAGGCTGTTAAAAAAAACACAGAAAAGAAATGCCATATAAAAAGTATGCTGAGGAAATTCCTTGGTGGTCCAATAGTAGGACTCCATACTTTCACTGCCAAGGTGTGGATTCAGTCCCTTATTGGGGAATTAAGATCCTGCAAGCCACTCAGAGCAGCCAAAAATAAAAAATTATTGCAACTTTCATACACTGTTGCTAGGAAAGTACATTAGTACAGCCCCTTTAAAGGCAATTTGAAAGTATCCATTAAATTTTTAAATGCCGCATACGCTATGCCTCAAATATTTTGCTTCTCCATATCTATGCTGGAGAAACACTCACAAATGTGCACAGAAAGACAAATACAAAACCTGCACCATAGTCTGTAATACCCAAGACACAAGGCCCAAAACAAAAGCAATGGCAATAACCTAAATGCCCAACCACAAGGGAATGGCTAAAACTATGGTGTAGCTATAATACAGAATACTAGGCAGCAATGAGTAAGTATCCATGTACCCATGTGCAATAATAATATTTAAGATGTGCTATTCTGAATATTAAACTTGCTAAGAGACTATAACTTAATTATTCCAACCACTAAAAAAGATATGATAATTATGTCATATACTAGAGGTGCTAATTATTGCTAAAGTGGCAATGATGTTACTATATAAATGCATCAAATTAACATGTTGTACACAGTAAATTCACACAATGTTATACGTCAAATATATTTCAATTTAATAAGGATATATTCTGTTAACAGCAGAAAGTTGTATAATGCAAATTATAATACTACATGCAATTTTAAGGATAATTTCTATAAGTAAATAGAAATGCATAGAAAAAAGTCAAGAAATATATATAACAGAAAACACCAATTACCTCTGAGGAGGGGACTAGAATAAGTGGTCAAGGAGAATTGTAACATTTGGACGTTTTACTGTGAGAACATTTCCACATACAAAAAAATATATATTTATAATTGAATTGACACACCAACCTTTCAACCATCTTCCTTTTCAACTTGTCTGACACAGCTGTTGTTGTTCAGCCAATAAGTCATGTCTGACTGTTTGCAGCCCCACGGACTGCATCACAGAAAGAACCTCCCAGATGGCACTAGCAGTAAAGAACCTGCCTGCCAACGTAGGAGACATGAGGGACACGGGTTTGATCCCTGGGTCGGGAAGATCCCCTGGAGGACATGGAAACCCCACTAGAGTGTTTTTTCTAGAGAATCCCAGGGACAGAGGAGCCTGGAACGCTGCAGCCCATAGGGCTGCAGTGAGTCGGACAGGACTGAAGCGCCTCGGCACACACTGTGGACTGCAGCACACCAGGCTCCCTGTCCTTCCCTGTCTCCCCAAGTTTGCTCAAGTTCATGTCCCTCGGGTCAGTGATGCCACCCAACCATCTCATCCTCTGCCACCCTCTTCTCCTATCGCCTGAGCAGCCAGCATCCACCTTTTACTCATGAACTTTAAATATATCATCCCTCTAGTAAATGAGCTGGTTTGTGGAATTTATATAGCACTAAACAAATTAAATATAGACTTAAAAAAAATTAACTTCCCTTGTTTACCCACTGCTTTTATAAACCACTTGACTGAGGGGGGAAAAAATCCCCTTTTTAAAAGAGAGGGCACTGGACATACCATCTTGAGTTTCAGCCAGACTACACAGCATTTATGCCTTCCTAACAAGCTGTCCATAACGGTGTTTGTATTGGCTCTCTATGGAGAGCTAATGGAATTAGAAGTAGATTTAAAGCAAATCCTGAGAAACCACCACACCAGGCCACCCTCTTTTTTTTTTTTTCCTAATGGAAAGTTCACTGATTCTGGAGGGAAAGTAAGACTGCTGCAAACAGGTATGGAAAGCTGCTTAAATGTTGGCTGGTATTGTGCTTTTAATGAAATGCAAGCCAAAATACTGGCTATTAATAAAACAGCCTATAACAAAACCCGAGCCTGAGTTCTAAGTAGTTGGTCCCATGCGGTGACAATTCTTTCATTATTTTTGATTGAGGTGGAGTTTTAGGCGATGACACCTGGCCTCTTGGCCTTCCCCAAATTCAGAGCCACTGATAGATGTGTGCCGTGAGCCAGTCACTTTGGTGATTTCACCGCAGAGGGGAAATGCCATGCCAGGGTCCAAGAGCTTGAGCCAGGCTTTCCCCTGCTGACACATCCAGGCAGAGGCTCTTTTTCCATTTCATCAACACTCACCATGGGGATGGAGTGCCAATAAAGCTGAGGAAGTATGTATAACTAAGAATTCGATTAGTGCAGGAGAAACGACAGCAAGCAGGGGAGCTGGACACTGGGAAATTCCCCAAAGGCACGCTACCTGCATGGTCCTCACCCCATGGGAATGACCGGGCTGCCAGCATCCTGTTCTCAGTGCCACTGCCTCCAAGTGCTCCCCCAAAGCACCCCGGATTTTGCGAGCAACAGAATAGAAGGAAAATATCTATTAAGGACATTTAAGTCCCCAGAAAGTCATAGGGGTGGGGAGGTGGGCAAGGCTGAGAAAGCAGGAGAAAGGTGGGAACAGGTCTGTGCTAGGCTCACAGTCACTCTGGGATGGCTGGGAAATGGATGCTTCACTCTAGAAATCACTCTTCTGAAGTTCTGCATATTTCCAAAATTCTCATCAGGATCCTGAAACCTCCTCCTTCCATGGTTCCCCATCTCCAGGGACATCTACATTCAAGACCCTTCCAACAGTAATACTGACTGTGGTGCAGACACTGCCGGTTTGCCTACCCAATATCCATTTCCTACTTCTTCCTTCCTACCAGTAACAACAGCCTTGGTGCTGGTGAGGATGATAACGTGACTAACTAAAAAAAAAACAAACTACACTTCCTTTCCTCCCTTATAGATAAGGCCATGTGCTATCATTTCGGCCAACAGGATGTAAGTAGAAATTGATGGATTAGGGCTTCTGGGAAATCTCTTTATAAGATGCGGCAGTTCAGCCATTGCTCACCCTTTGCCCTTCCTCTTCTTCCTGCCTGGAACCTAAGACAGATGCTGGAGATGAGGCAGCCATGTTATGGCTATGAGGTGACAAAGACCCACACTAAAGATAGCAGAGTAGAAATACTGGAGTCTGATGATAGCCTCATGAAACCACCATATCAGCCCTGGGATATCTACTGCTCATTCCAGGAGGAAAAGAAACATTGACGTGTACTAAATCATCACTATTTGGGACATGTAGCTGAATGATGACAAGTGAAGTGCTTGCTACAGAGCAAGACTTTGTCGTGAAGCAAGTCACTCACCAAGTCCTCTCAGTAACCTTCAAAGTAGCTACTATCCACAGCACTGTTTCAGCTAAAGAAATGGAGATGTAGCAAATTTAAATAATATACCCTAGAATCACAGCATCAGGAAATGGCAGACTGGGACCTGAGTTCAGACAGAATAGCTCCAGGGCTCTGGGAAGAGCAAGAAAGCCCTTTCCCTCCCCAGGTCTCAGCCTCCAGTGTTAATGTAAACCTCAGGTCCACAGGCTATAGCAGAGGAAGCTAGATCAGTGCCATCCTTCCACACCTTCTCCACCTGGGAGGAGAGCCTGCCAGCCCAAGCTGCCCTCCAGGTAGCAACTGAGCAACAACTGTGTTGTTGCTTGTTTCATGGTCCTCTCGCTGTAATGTTTCAAACAATGCCTTCCAGCCCCTCCTTGGCAATGCAGCTATCTTGCTGGTGAAGATGATGATTCTATTCTCAGATATACTCCCAATCTCCTTTAGCTACAAAAAGACACTCACATTTTATATAAATGGAAGCACTTCATTTAAGACACCATTCTTTGACATGAAAATGATCCAAGTCAGCAAGCCAGGTAAGTAAGTAAATAAATAAATATTTAAGAATAACAGGAGGAGGGAAGAGGAATATGCAAATTCAAACTGATGTCTACTGACTTAAAGCATGACGCCCAAGATTATGCAAGTACCCATGACTCCTGGTTATGGCTCTACTGACATGAAAGTGCTTAGGACTCTATTTCAAAATATCTTCTCTAATGAAATTTACCAAAGTCCCAGAAGAAATAAAGTCTGACTTGCCATATTTTTTTGAAACAAAACAAACAACAAATTCATACACAAGCTTTATTTCTCATTGATGCTATGTCTGAAATACATGCTGAAGGGACCATGAGCAGACTGCGTTGCAGCACAGCTGTGCTACAGCAGGACAGTTGCTACCTAAGGCCCAAAAATTTCAAGTGGGACTTCATAAACAGCAGACACTTGGCTCCAACTCTGCACATACCCATCGATCCACAGCAGTGGACTCAAGGGGAATGTGCACTCCGCTGAGCAGCAAAACTTCTAGCAGGAACAGGACAGCCAATTCATGCTATTACAACTCCTCCAGTGAGAGAGGCTGTGGGTGGGAGTTAGGCATGGAGAGAGAGAAAGGGAAGAGGACACAGGCAGAGGGAAAGAGAAAGCAGAGGGCAGGAGGAAGTCCCTTCAGTGTACCCTGCCACTCCAAGTATTTGGGTCAAAGTTTAGCAAATGCTGGGGTGCCTGGCAAGTCAGGATAAACCAGACCAGAGGGCCCACTCAACAACATGAAACTGAGGGGAGAGGCCCAGAACAGGTCTTGCTAGATATTTGGAATTTGTGAAACCAGTCTACATTCCCCTCTCCTCCCACCAAGACTA
Source organism: Oryx dammah (assembly GCF_014754425.2). Classification (NCBI taxonomy): domain Eukaryota; kingdom Metazoa; phylum Chordata; class Mammalia; order Artiodactyla; family Bovidae; genus Oryx; species Oryx dammah. The sequence continues at coordinate 63,517,753 of NW_024070188.1, forward strand.
TAGCAAGAGGAGGAAACGCTCCAGGAAAACTGCCCTGTCAGCTAGAACCAGGTCAGAGAAACGAAGTGAGCTCCAGCCACACACGTCGCTGGTCTTAGGGTTGATCCCATCTGGGGAGCAGAGGTGTCTCTCCCCATCACTCATCAAGCCACAGGCCAAAAGGAAGTAGTCCTTTGAGTTCTGTGGGAGGGTCAGGGCAGGACCAGGAAGCACTAGCACTGCTCTCCTAAGGGCCACAGGGATGCCAAAGTGAGCTGAAAAGCAGTGCTGCTCTTCATAAGGTTCCCATCCAGCTGGGAAGGTAAATTATTTCACTCACATAAAGCAAGAAGCAAATCAAAAGAGACTGTAATGAAATGCACAAGTGGGAAGGTTAACTCAAATACTACAGTAACTCAGAGGAGAGGAAGAAGACTAGAGACTGCAGGGGAAGAAAGAGGGGACCACTGGGCCGAAGTGAGGCTTACACTTCATAGAAAATGGCTAATCAGAGCAGGAAAGGAGATCTTCCCAGGCTATGGGAAGAGGCAGAGGTAGAATGTACATGAAGTCAGGTTGGTGTCCTGGCTTGCTGCAAGAAGTATTTCACAGGAAACAAGATAAACTGCAAGCCCCCTACTCTAATGAAATTGCGTTTACCTCCCAGACCCACTGGAAAGGTTAATCAGTCAACAGCCACCCCCCAACCCTGCTCTCTTTTTCTCTCTTTCTCCCACTCCCTCCCACCTACAAGCCACCCTCTCGAGTCAAAGACATCAAGTTCTCCTTCTGCACACCCCTCCATCTGGAAGTCGACTCCTCCCTCCACTATCTGTTCGTAGAGGGAGCACTGTTCTCCACATGAGTCTACTGTGTTGAGAGCGGTTGGAAAGAGCAAGTCACGCTTGCAAAAACAAATAGAGAGTGAAAAATAGAACAACAACAAAACAAAACCTCAAACAACAACAACAACAAAACACTGAAGATATCAGATAGCTATTAGCTAAAGTTGACAATGCTTCTGAGCACGTCAGAAACACCAGAGAATGGCAGGTACCATGCCCACCTCACCCCCGAAGGACAGGAGAGTTAATATAGAAAGACATATACCCCGCTCCCTGTCTGAGCCCACCACGGTCCCATGCTGTTCAAACTGCCGTGAGCTGAGCAGAGCACACACAGTGGCCCACGAGGTGATGACAGCGCACGCTCACATAGGGGGCTGTCACTGCTGCAGCTGTGACCCTGGCCACCGAACGTTTCTAAGGGAGCTTTGTTTGTGCCTTTGGGTTTTGACTAACGCTCGGTAGATACTCTTGAGTTTTGACTAAAACTCTGTAGATACACAGAAGCATGAGAAGTTTCAAAAACCGAAAACATCTATTAGCAAATTCATTAGGGGTATATGAATACTTTCATATGGATATGATTTTCTATGCATTAATTTATAAAAACTTGGAGAATTCTTCCTGAAGGGCAAAGCCATGTGAGTATTATCGGGAATGCTGGTAGATCAGGACTTCCCTATCAAGGCTGTGTACTGGCCACCCAAGGAGATTTTGCTGAGAGCTGCCTGCCCGGGGCCCCAACCCCTGCTACTGATTCACCGGGGTGGGAGTGATGTTCAGACATATCTACTCTGAAAACTCCTCAAAATGGTTCCAACACACAGTTAAAACCTGGTGTAGGGACTTCCCTGGTGGTCCAGTGGTTAAGATTCTGCACTCCCAATATAGGGGGCATCAGTTCCATTCCTGTCAGGGTGCTAAGACCCCTATATGCTGCATAAATCCCTCCCAACCAAAAAAACTTCACATATACCACAGTCTTGAATGACTCAGAACATTCTGTTGGACCTACATTAGTACCTGTGTTCAAGTCCCATCCTATTCAAAAGAGGAAGAACTTTTCAAATAGCAACCGTATGTAGCTGAGTAAACGTTAATTAAAAACATCGTTTTCTAACTAGCTGTTTAGATCACTTCAGGAAAAAACACTCATCTGATTAATATAGCCAGAGGATTAATATAGGATACGGTCATCTGATTAACACAGGACATCTCAACAACCAGTTATGAAATCAATTTTTTAAAATTTTAATTATCGTACAGTTGAAACTAATATAATATTGCAAATCAACTATATCTCAATAATAAACAAAGGAAAGAAGGAGGGAAGGAAGGAGAGAGACACAAGAGACCACATATTGTGCTTAGATGAGTATCCAGAAAAGGCAAATGCATAGAGACAAAAGGTAGATTAGAAATGGAGGGAGAATCGACTGTAAATGAGCATGAGGGATCTTACTGGGGTGATGAAAATATTTTAAAACAGATGATGATAGCTTTACCCCTCAGTAAAGCTACTTAAAATTACTGAATTTTACACTGGAAATGCGTGTGAGGATGCTCAGTCATGTCCAACTCTTTGTGACCCCATGGGCCGTAGGCCACCAGGCTCTTCTGTCCATGGAATTTTTCAGGCAAGAATACTGGAGTGGGTTTTCCATTCCCTTCTCCAGGGGGGTCTTCTCAACCCAGGGATCAAATCCACATCTCCTGCATTGGTGGGCAGATTCTTTACCATTACACCACATGGGAAGCCCCTACTAGAAATGGGTGATGAAATGGATGATAAGTACATCAATGAAGTTTGTTTAAAACAAATTTACCTATAGTATCCAGAAGAGGCAGGTATAAAGGGAATAGCAGAGATACCACTATGGTAGGAAAGAATACTTTCCCTCCTTTTTTTTGCCTCTCCAGAATTTTATCCTCTTCTGATTCACTTTTGTGTGAAAGAAATGCACAGAGAGCTCTGATGGTAAGAGGTCCCATTCCAGCCATGTGTAAATGAAACAGGAGGCCCGTCTGACACCTAACAAGAGAATCGAGCAATATACGTTTGCTAAATTGAGTTTGTGATGCTTGATATTTAAACTAAACAGGCACAATGTCATGTCAATTATACCTCAGTAAAGCTGAGGAGACATTTTTTAAAATAAATTATTTTAAAAACACACAAATCATCACCTACGCGTGTTCACATGTCATGACCCTCTTGTTCTGTGGGTCACTGGCCTCACCCCTTGGGCCTGGGTATCACAGGGCCCCTGTCTCACCTTCCACAAGGTCCACTTCTAGGAGAGTGAGAAAGAGGAGGCTGTAGGTTACTTAAAATAATAAAAATGAAAAATGTGTCAATACCAAATGGACCATTGAAATTTCCCTAAGGTCTGTGCCCATTTATAAAGGAAGAACATAATACTAAACGTGATTATTAAAAGCTAGTGCAATTAGAAGGAGAATAAAATTTACTAACTCCAGCAGTTATAGGAGGGACTGATGGGCTGCTGCTTTTCATACTCATCATTGCCAGCCAAGTAAAGGACCTGCTAAAGACATCCACAACGTGCATTTAAGTGAAAGAATGAGTTCATGAAGTGCATACTCAGCATATTCTCCATGGAGTTTTTTAAAAGGAGGGAAGAGTCATATAGAAACTTGGGGTCCATTAAACTCTGCAATTATGCATCTCCCTTTTTATGAGCCACAGTTTTTCTATAGGACACTCATCAGTAGTTGTGTTCAAGCCCAGAAGAGTCCAAAAAGTTCATGAACTATTTCTTCAGAAAGAAACTAAAGGCATAAATAAGCTAACAAAAATCAAAACCATATCCCACTCCTGGTGATGGACAGGGAAGCCTGGGGTGCTGCAGTCCATGGAGTTGCAAAGAGTCGGACACGACTGAGCGACTGAACTGAACTGATATCCCACTCCAGAGAAATAACTTATTTGAAAATACACTAGTACAATGTACCCAGGGCTTCCCACCAGCTCAGTGGTAAAGAATCCACCTGTCAAGCAGGAGACGTGGGTTTGATCCCTGGGTAAGGAAGATTCCCTGGAAGAGGAAATCGCAACCCACTCCAATATTCTTGCCTGGAGAATCCCATAGACAGAGGAGCCTTGCAGGCTACAGTCCATGGGATCACAAGAGTCAGACACAACTTAGCAAAACAACAACAGTGTACCCAAATGTATGATGACAAGGCAAGATAAATTCATGGGCCAAAAAAATCACAGAGGGCAGAAAGATTTGAGAAACTGAACAACATGAACCAAAATCACAGAAATAATTTGTTTTAATTTATAAGAATTGGAGACTAGTATGTAAATTATTAAGAAGTAATCTTCAAGTTAAACCCACCCAAATGAACAAAACAACAAAACAACCATAGCTAATGGTCAAGTTTTCAAAGTGTACTAAAAAAAAGCCAAAAAAACAAGATACTCTGTAATATCTGCCAGGAAAGATGATGAGATAACATTTAAGATGCTAAGAAAAGAAACCTTCAGATTTAGGTGAGGAGAAAGAAGAGCTTGAAAGAAAATATGCACAAAGGAAATTGCCACCACAGGCCCAGAACTGAGGCAAAACCCTCGGTTTGTTTGAAGACAGAAAGTATTTCATGACCTAAATGACCTGAAACAATCTGTCAACAAGACCAACATCCAAGAAGGTCACAATAAAAGCAAAAGAAGAGTTTATGCAGGAGACTCATGACCCACTCCCCCCAAATAATTTAATGCTAGCAAAATATTATAATCGTTTATAACAGTCAGTTGAGAAGAGCAAGGGATAACAATGAAATTTCACAAAGGAGTCCATTACTATAATGACAGAATATGACTTATTCAAAAAGCTAAACTCAGGACTTCCTTGGAGGTACAGTGGTTGAGAGACCACCTTCCAATTCAGGGAGTACAGGTTCGATCCCTGGTCAGGGACCTAAGATCCCACATGACTTGGGGCCAAAAAACCAAAACATAAAAACAGAAGCAATGTTGTCACAAATTCAGTGAAGTCTTTTTAAGTGGTCCACATCTTTAAAAAAAAAAAGAAAAGAAAGCTAAACTCTACATACATCAATTTTAGGAAAGAGGTCAAGATGGTGGTCACTGCATAAAAAAACAAGAATTTAATTAAAACAGTTTTACTACAAATGCTAATATAAATGAAAATAGAAGCATTTCTTTATTGTCTATAATGCTATTCAAAAAGCATGCTGAAACACAAACCTCTGACATTAGAACAGGTATGCTTTTGAACTGTGAGGGCAAACGATTCTAGAATTTAAAAAATAAAAAACCAAAACATATAATATTCCCAACTATTGCTCCAGCAAATATAGTCTTGTTCAAGCCCAGTAGTCCATGGCAATGTTGACTAGGGTCTAAGGTGGAAATCACCTACAGAGGCCTGAGACAAATTGGTAGATCTCCCAAGCTGCCCCACTTATGACCCTGAGAGCCAATCTCTATTTTTCAAATATCTGATGTGCAGGGTATTCAGGGCAGAAGTAGGGATCAGAGACATGAGACTTGAGGACAATTCCTCCTGACTCCATACCTGAGCCACACATCTCGGGGGGTAGATACAGTAAGCAAGGCGACACCACTGTTGGAGCAGCTCCTACTGACTTTCCAAGTCTTGGGGGGATAGAACAGTGAGGGGGGAGGTGTTGGACAGATCAGGGTATAGTAGCACCAATGTGAGCAGCCTCTGTTTTTTTCCTTGAGTAACCACTGTTCTATTAACATCAGAGCTAAGAAATCTGAAGACTGAACCCTGAATAAAGAGGCTGTTGAGAAGGTTTAATTACACTACCAATGGTACACAGATCACATATAGGAAAGTTTAAAGCTGCCTACATAGAATAAGCACACATCACTATCTTCCAATTTAGTTCCATAGAAACTCAAAGTTTAAGTTTATCCCAGAAGGGTGAAAGCAAGAAAATGCAAAGATAATCAGGATAGTGATAAATAGCACAAATTTACATCTCATTTACATCCCATTTACATCTCATAATTTATCTTGTGAAATATCTCAAATATGAAAGAAAACATAAATAGAATAAACTTTCTACCTTTTTTTAGTGTAATTGATTACCTATCAAAAATGCATGCAGACTAAAATCTAGGGGATATTCCCAGGTGGACCCAGTGTGAACAAAACCCACTGTCACAGCAAGGTCACGCTTCAGAGCTAGACTCAGCACGGAGATAGCCCTCAGGCTGCTGATCCTTCTCCTCCAAGGCATGTGACTTGGGGAACTGTGTCAAGCATCTGAATACCTCAGCTTCTTCTAGAGTCAAATGAGAACAACGCTACCTGACTTGTAGGGATCCTGTGAAGAATAAACAAGAGAAAATATGTAAAAGCAACTACTATGGTAGGTAGTAGGCACCCAAACGTGATAGCTATTAGCTAATCAGGCAAAGAGCCTCAAGGTGCATTAAAACAAATCTATTTTAAAATGTTCTGGTCCAGCCAACAAATAAGTAAATATAAATGAAAATCTAGCAGCAGTGTAAACAAAAGGGGGAAGACTGGGATAATATGGCCAGAGAGAATTACAGAAGAAACTGAGACTTGAAAGGCCCCTGCCAGAACAGGCCAGCTTAAGCAGACAATGAAATACGCTTGGAATAACTTAATTGTCATATATGGGTGAATGAAAAAAACAACAGAACACAACTGATTTCCAATTCTAACCTAATGACTTATAAAAATGGATCAGGTACTAAGTCCAAACTTTGGCCTACATTAGTTGTTATCATGACAAAATTAGATTTTAAAAAATCAGTACCAAAGTATCCTAAAGACTGAACCTGGGAAGAAATTCAGAATATAATATTTTTCGGTAGATGAGATAACAAAATGCATGGAAAGCTACTAGGCAGTATGAAGAAGTTCACTGCTCTTCAACTAAGTGATTATATTGGTAACAAAATTTAAAAAGAAAAGCCTAATAAATCAAGCCTCTTGAGTTGGAACTTAGGGAACAAATGAACAAGCCAAAATAAAATTAGAAAAGGCAAACTTGATAAAGAAAAAAATGGAAAAGGAAAATGAAATTGACAACCAAAAATTGTAGATGACTCTTTTGAAAATGACCAATCAATGCATAAAGTTAAAAGATTTTTAAACTGGGAAGAATGGACAAAACCCTAAAGATATGTGAGTAGGAAAAACATCAGTACATTTGATAAATGTATTGTGAAGTCGCTCAGTTGTGTCTGACTCTCTGCGACCCTGTGGACTGTAGCCTATCAGGCTTCTCCGTCCATGGGATTTTCCAGAAAATCTCTATTAAAAAAGGAAAAATTTCAAAATATAACAAAATTCCATTCCTCAAGAAAGATTCAAGTGAATTAGAAAAATCTGACAATCTTTCAAAAAAATCATTCTTCTAATTAAAGTGACCATACAGTATGATGTTTAAAGTTCTAACTTCAGTCAGTCAGTCCTAGTATTAACCAGTACACTTCAGCAAAACCTGTTCTACATTTAATTCATAAACACTCACATAATCACTCTATCTATAAAAACTATGAAATATATATAAAGCCAAAATATTTATTTTAAAAGAAAATATTTTCATCCCAAATAGTGAGAGAGAGAAGAACGAGCCATACTCAACTCAAACAAGAACTAGAAACTCAGTAAGATTTTTACAGAAGGAAAAACATTATGCTTTCTCATATTTCCAGGTAAGTTCCATATCAAACAGATTTATCTTAATAGATAGCAAGAAGGCTAAAAACATCAGCCTTTCCAAATACAAACCTTATTGAGGGAAAACAGTGCTGCAGTGAAGCAAGGGTCTAAGAGTGCTAGGAGCGTACACTTGAAACCAAGAACTAACCCCATGCCTACTGAAGAAATACTGTGAGCCAATTTAAACAGTCAACAATCAGGTGAGGATGGCATGTGCCACCTCTCCTAATTAAGAGGATAGTAACTACTGCCTTCAAATCGCATCAATAGAGAAAAGAGAGACTTTATTGTATTGCTTGCTTTGTGGGGTTGCTTGGAGGATTCACTAAATTAATAAAGAACTTGCTCATCAGCATGCCTGGCACAGAAGAAATGGCCAAGGGAATCCAAGAAAAAGCTGTCAAAGATGGAAGACAGGAGAGGGAAGGCAGCAGGGAAGCAGGGAACTATACAAAGGAGATGTGTGTAGATGAAAAGATGAAAAATAATGTACTGGTTCTCACGTTGAGGAGGAAGAGGTTTTAGGAGTGCACATTAATTTTCCATTAAATAAATCAAGGGAGGCAAGCACAGATCAACGATAATCTATCATAAACCAAGAACTATGATTGATCCGATTATGCCTACCCGAGTTCCAGAAGAGAGGAAAAAGACTTAGCTATTTTAATAACTCTAGGCAAACAAAATTCCCTAGTCAGTGTAACAAATTCAAGTCAAGAAACAACTACTGATTATTCACTATAGTTATCAGACATTGCACTCACCCACAAAATATCAGAGACAAACAAAAACCCAGTGCTGCTCGCAAGGACGGAACCTTGCTGTGTGAGAGAGCACAGACACCCAGGAACCTGCCTCTGGGTGGTGCTCTCCTGGCCGTGGAGGATAGGATGGGCAGGGGGAGCGGTCAAGAGCAGACAGTGTAGGTAACACTACAGTGAGGTCCAAGGGCTGAGCAGGAAGGAAGAGTTGGGGGTGGGGGTGGGGGGGTGGGAGGGGGTGGGGAAGTGAAGTACAAAACAGAGGATGGAAACACTCAGGTGTGTTCAAGGAGTTACTTCTGAAAAAGAGCACTGAGTCATGAAAAGCCGCTGAGGAATTCCAGCAGTTGTGGCGTCTGGATTTATAGGCAGATGGATCTGAGGGTGAGCAGATGAGAACGAGGTTTAAGTGACTCGGTCCAGAGAAAATAAAGGCCCGGCACAGTGAAGTGAGGCTAGCCAGGGACAGGTGCTCGCAAACTGATGATTTCAGGGACAGGCAGGTAAATGACTGAAGGAGGCAGGAAAGCTGGACCCTGAGGTACTGAGAGCTTTAGTCCTCGTCAGTGTGCTTCTCAACAGCTACAAGCCCAACCCACTCTCCTGATTATTGAGATTACTGAGGAGAGGCAACCTTTTGACATTAGTAATTGACTGACTGGATGTGAGAGGAACAGCAGAGTTCCTTTAAGACAGTATGTCTGAAACGTTAATGTGCACGGAATTGCCTAGACAGCTTGTCAAAATGCAGATTCAAATTCAGTAGGTCTGGACTGGGGCTGGAACCTCGGCATTTCCAACAAGCCAGGCGACACTGATGCTGCTGGTCAGTGGACACACTTAGAGAAGTGAGTCTCTGAAATCACTGGGAGACAAAGGATGGAGAAGAGAAGGAGGGGCAGCTGTTAAGTGTTCACGGTACGACACAAGGTGACTCGGGTCGCTGAAGTTGCATGTGTGAGTCTGGAATTAGAAGGCTGAGAGCAATTCCCCCAAGTACAGAAAACAGAATGGATGACATGAGATTACCCGGGGAAATTATGTAATGTCAAAGTAGAACAACAGATGCCCCATTTAGCCTGAGTGGGCAATTAATATCATTCAGAAACCCTGTTCTCATGACACTCAGATCAGTAAGCCTCCCCTCTGCCCCTTCTCACATTTCTTCCACCTGAATTAAATACAATCGAAACCCCTCTAACATTTCTTCCCCATACAGATGAACTTTAATATTTCCAAAGGTCCAAAATGACAGCAGAAGGGCATCAGCAAAAACTTTAATGGATCCTTGGAAAAATCCAAATTTCTTAAATATCTGTACCTATCTCTACTACTTTGAATTACAGGTTCTCCTCAAGTTCTGTCAGGGAAGTGTGGGATAAACAACCAGAGAAACAAACCATTAACTCTCTAAATAAAATTCCAGGTAAACATGTGTCCTGATTATGTCCAGGCATTGCTTTTCCAGAGTTCATGTCTATTTCACATTTCAAGTTTCAACAATCACTCCTCACCCCTCAGTACATAACTGCTCTGTAGGACTCTGCAGGAGTCCTTTTCTTTCTCTTTTGACTCTACAAGAGTAAGACAGTGCCGTGAATACAGTGTAAGTTCAAAAATGTCTGATGAATAAATGTTGTTTCCTTGTCCCAGCATTTCTCTGTGGAAAATTACTGTTGAGGGGTGTTTCTCTCCTGCCTTCAGCATCAGTCAGTTTCGTGACCCTACACGAAGGCACTAGAGGCTACAACAATCCATTGTTAGAATCAAGAACAGGCAGAAGGCTGTCTCCAGACAGTCTGGTTTTAAGTGATCAAATGATCCCTGGCTCTGAGGTGTCCAAATCATTCCATGTGCCTTCCTAGCCAACAAACTAATGTTGATCTGGGAAAGAAACATCTGGAAACAACCATCCAGACCTGCCTGATCGGTCCACTTAATTTAAAGACTGTTATCCAACTTTTAGAACTAACTCTTTTAGGTTGGATGTTAATGCAAGAATCTCTTTCCTCTTTAGGCAAAAATCCTGAAACAGCTGCTGTCATTTTCTCACAGTTGATGTCCTTAGATGGGCTGATTCTATAGTCTATAAATTTTGCTCTATCACCAGACATACCTGTGAAGTGCCCTTGGGATTGAGGGCACATTAAGCCAGTAAACTGGGTCCTTTTTTGCAATAAGCTGTTCACTGGAGTTTCAGTATCAGCATCTCTTCTCTGTGATCCCAGCAGGGAGGAATCTCCTAAGGAAAATACTCCTCGTTTCCTTAGTGCATTTGACAGGCCTGGGGGGAAGAGGGGTAGCCAGGTACTGAGTACACCAGAATGTGTGTGTGTGTGACAGAAGAGAACAAAAGTCAGTGAAGGGTGTGTGTGTGTCACAGAAGAGAACAGAAGACAGTGAAGAGTGTGTGTGTCTGTGTGTGTGACAGAAGAGAACAAAAGTTAGTGAAGGGTGTGTGTGTCACAGAAGAGTACAGAAGACAGTGAACCGTCCCCGCTCCTGGCTCTGTCTCTTAGTCTTCACTCCTGGCAAGCTAAGTCTCTGTCATAAAGATTCCCTCTCTGCTCCTGTGGAGCTATTTGGGTTTTTCCTGGCCCTTCTCAGCCCATTATCTCAATTTTCCTCTCTAGATTTGTACTTTGCTGGCCTCTAGAATGACAAGCAGCAAGGTTACCTGAGAGAGAAAAAAATTCACAAAGATCAACTGAATTCTTATGCACTAGTGATACAGGCCGGGGTGGTGCGAGGAGTTGACTTTAAAAATCATCACACAGTAATCATGTCCAAAATATTTTTAAATAAATAATTTGAGATGTAAGAGGTTTTAAAACAACCTTTGTATCCTGAGGTTCCACATGCATGGATTCAACCACCCAGAAATACTTAGGTGAAAAAATTCCAAAAAGTTCCAAAAAACTATTGTGAATTTGTCACCCTGGCAACTATTTACATAGCATTTACACTGTATTAGGCAGTATAAGTACTTCAGAGATGATTTAAAGTGTGGATGTGCATGGGTTATATGCGACTACTATAAGCACTTTCTATAAGGGACTTGAGCATCCGAGGATTTTGGTCTCCTTGAAAATCCTGAAAGCAATCCCCTCACAGTCATCCTAAGGGATAAATAAAGACAAGAATAAAACAGCACCTTGCTCCTGCCAGAAAATTTAAAACAGGGCTAAGTCTTCAACATACGAATTGAATGTTGCATTAAAGACCTTCTGTTATTAATTCATTAACTGGCACACAATTTCAATATTCAAATCAAATTTATGCCTCCATCAAGTTAAAGAATTTCTAAACAGTGGAATGAAAACACAAAGGACACACTCCCCCAGTTCCCAGGTTATCAGACATAATTTCCTACTGCTATATTCTTATTATGACACTTACAGCCTCAATACTCTCCTTATCCAATACTCTCAGTTTTACTTTCAGCAACTTGTTTAGAGAGTCCCATGGACTGCAAGGAGATCCAACCAGTCCATTCTAAAGGAGATCAGCCCTGGGTGTTCTTTGGAAGGAATGATGCTAAAGCTGAAACTCCAGTACTCTGGCCACCTCATGCGAAGAGTTGACTCATTGGAAAAGACTCTGATGCTGGGAGGGATTGGGGGCAGGAGGAGAAGGGGACGACAGAGGATGAGATGGCTGGATGGCATCACGGACTCGATGGACGTGAGTCTGAGTGAACTCCGGGAGTTGGTGATGGAGGCCGGGTATGCTGCAATTCATGGGGTCACAAAGAGTCGGACACGACTGAGCGACTGAACTGACTGATAGCTTTCTTCTCTTTTATGAAAAATATGACAATGATCACATCTAAGGCTACACAAAAAAAGTAAAATAATTAAATGTAACAGTGTAAAAACATTTCCTAATCAGTCTTCACTCTACTCAAAGTAGCATTTCTTTCTGAATAATGTCAGAATTTCAAACAAAAATAGCAATAGTGTTTGTGTGTGTATATATTCATATTAAATTTTCACTTAAATAATGAGTCATACACATATTTCACGTATAAACTATAACATTAGAAATGACAAAAATACTATTATCAAAGAATCAAGCAATTGGGCCTATTAAGGATTATGACAAACTATAGTAAGCTAATAGTAAAAAACATAAATTAGAAAACCTAAATGTTCAAAAATAGGGAAAGGGCTGAATTATGGTGTATACATAGGATGGAATATTCTGTTTTCATTAACAGTTACAATAAAAAAAATGAGGAAATTTTCATAATAGATGAAAAAATAGAATATCAAACTAAAATAGTCTATACATGAATGCATATGCACATATAAATCTCAGCTACACTTTAGGATCTAAATTAATATTAGAAAAAAGTCAAAATGCAGCAGCATATACCAAGTCCACATGGCAGGTTGCTAAACTTTCTAATTTTTCAGCATTAGCAAATGTTGCTTATCTAATCAATAAACATTTTTATAAGTGACTATCTCATTTAATAATTAAGACTAAACAAAACATTACTGTATATCATATACACATTCTTACTCCATCAGCATATTTCTGAATATCGAAATTTCTGCTGCACACACACACATATATATTATACCTAAAATAATGTGAAATTTATTTTCTAAACTTTCCCCATAGAGGAATGTGGAACACTTGTTATTCTTTCCCTTCTAAGGGCAGTATTATGATTAATGAAGTGTTGATGGGAAAGCCTTCTCTACTCAACATTTCTTGATGCAAAAATACCAACCTAATGCCAAACCTGTTCCCAAAAAGAATAGGACCATAAAATTAGACACCTAGAATATTCAATTCCCAAACTGCTCCCTATGCAGTTTGTCAGTTCTGTAGGTCAGTACAATCCAGGACATCATCTTTCTTTTACTCTATATTTTAGGCATATACCAAAGGCTGAGTTGACGAACACCAACAAATTTTACCATACAGAAAGTTCCTGAATCTATTCTCCTTTGTACCTAAAAACTAGGTCTAGAATAGCAGTTCCCCTGTTTGGTTTCTCCGAGTTCTTTATACAAGAGATATAAAAACTAGTAGGCCACTGTATATCATCTTAGATTACAATATGGTGGTGGCTTTGATTTTATCAGGCCACCATATCTCCCACGTACACGCACACACACAAATACACTATATACACACACACACACATATATAAATTGAATGAGCTCTTCATTCAGAGAAGAAAATCGTAACTTTTATAATACTCATCAGAATATATCAGTAACATACTATATATAAGAAATTCATTTATGAGTTCTATAAGTTATTTAAATATTTTATCAACATAATCTGGAAACACACACACATACATACACACGATGTATACATCTAGATAACCACTGATTGTGATCAAAGTCTATTAATTTCCTATCCTCATCTTCAATATGTATATCTAGGAAAGGATTATACTATTTGGCAACATGAACAGCAAGGCCAATTTGGTCTATGGAGTCAATGACTTATAGCTTTACCTTCACACTTCGTAACATTACACCCTATGCTAGTTAGGTTAATTCCCCTATTTCAATACCCTGAGTATCCTCAAAAGAATCATTCACTGGATAACTCAAAACACTGATTCTAGATTACTTTGGAATATTTTAAAATATTATTTTGAATTATTTACATTAAAATTATTTATTTATATGTAATGAAAGCATGCTCCTCCAATCTTTTCCCACAGTAGCCACTGGCCAAGACTAACAAGCATTTGAAGCCCCACTGATTAATAGAAACTGCTAATGCAAAAACTCAATTACTCAATTACATAGAGTAATTGAGTATTTAGTAAATATTTACACAATTACATAATCACTTCATGGCAAATAGATGAAGAAAGAGTGGAAACAGTGACAGATTTTATTTTCTTGGGTTCCAAAATCACTGCAGACGGTGACTGCAGCCACAAAATTAAAAGATGCTTGATCCTTGGAAGAAAGGCTACGACAAACCTAGACAGCATATTAAAAAGCAAAGACATTACTTTGCCAAAAAACGTCCGTCTAGTCAAAGCTATGGTTTTTCCAGTAGTCATGTATGGATGTGAGAGTTGGAGCATACAGAAGGCTGAGCGCCAAAGAATTGATGCTTTTGAACTGTGGTGCTAGAGAAGACTCTTGAGAGTCTCTTAGACAGCAAGGAGATCAAACCAGTCCATCCTAAAAGAAATCACTCCTGAATGTTCATTGGAAGGACTGATGCTGAAGCTCTAATACTTTGACCACCTGATGCAAAGAGCTGGCTCACTGGAAAAGACCCTGATGCTGGGAAAGATTGAGAGCAGAAGGAGAAGAGGGTGACAGAGGATGAGACAGTTGGCTGGCATCACAAACTCAATGGACATGAGTGTGAGCAAACTCCGGGAGACAGTGAAAGATGTGGCCTGCTTCAGTCCACGGGGCTGCAAAGAGCTGGTCGGACATGACTTAGCAACTAAACAAGTAAACATTTATAGGATAAATGGATGCCCCCAAAAAAGCATTTTTATTCGACACTGACAGGTCTGAAAAGAAAACATCAGACATGTCATTATGGAGCTCAACCACTTCCAGTCAGCCTCCACTACCATATTAGCCTCAGAGAGGCACTATCAGAATTCTGATGATAAAACACAGTCGTCCTCCATGGCTGCAACCTCAAAAAAAAAAAGCATGTTCAATACTGAAATCATCTTGAGAAGCTCTATTGCCTGTACAGACAAGAATATTCTGTTCATAACACTGACTGAAGTTAGTGTCCAAGGGGGAAGTAATGGTTTCTACCTCCAACCCATCAGCCCTGCCCAGAAGCTACTACAGTGTGGACAATAGTTAGGGTAGCAAGGAATAGTCATCACTATTTCAATGAAGGCCAAATCCCACTATAACTTAAAAATATCAAATTTGTTTGTTGCCCAGTAATTTTTATATCAATATTATACTGAATTTTTAAAAAAAATTTTAATACACAAATTTAGTTGTGGAGGCATTTCTGGTAACAAAATTCACCTAAATTACACTATAAAAGCATTTGTGATAATAGGATTTCCTTCTAACCTTATAGGAAGCCTCAAACCTTCATAAGCAAACAGGATTTAGAAATTGATTTCTATGAAAACAGGCTTCATAAAAAAGTAGTACAGTCTAAAAATACAATGACCACATTCTTTATGTATTTTTCACATTTTCTTGAACAGAACACGATCACATTCTCATGAAGAAAAAAAAAAAAAATTTCTATTAGAAGATTCTACAGTGTAAAACCTTGGAAATTATATATGGAGATTACTCTTTTCAAAGCCATCTTATAAGAAATAATTGTATCCTTGGATGAAGAGCTAAATATGTTTTTCAGTATGCTGAAAAGGAAGCAACTAATTCTGAAGTTAGTTTCCACTTTTATAATCAATTTCATCTCAGCCACATGGCCGACAGTAATTCTTAAACAATTTAATATTTGTCAATCAGGGTAAGTATCCCTGAACTAAGAAGTGTGTTATGTTTATCTTAATCTGATTCATTATTTTATTCTCAACAAGAAAAGTATATTTACTGTAAAGGAGGCAGAAAAGCTAAATCCTAGCTGAATTCACATCAAAAGGAAAAGGAAAAAAAACTTCCTATTTAAATGGGTTGAAAGCCTTAAGCACTGAACTGACTTAAGAAAATGAAACTTGGGTACACTATTCCTGGGGACATTTGCATCTTTCCTCAGAAAGCCCTGGTAGGATCTTTCACTGCACTAGTTTCCAGCCTTTTGCTGCCTTCTCAGTCACTATGGATCAGGCTGAATATTAATGAGTAAAAGCAGCCAGAATATGGGAAGCTCAGCCAAGAACACTGGGACAGACAAGAAAAGAGCTCACTATTTTCAAGAAAACATCTTTTAAGAGTTCTGTGCTCCCAGAAGTCAGGCCAAAACAGAGAGAAACTGCTTTGGATGAGGATAAATAAGTTTGAGCTTTGCCCATAGGGGATGGTAAAAGACTTTTCTTCTCCTTTTGTACCATCTGTTTTAATAAAGTTAAATCTGGGTTACAGTAGAGTTATACTCACATTAGGATTACTTGGTTTGTCTGGAGAGGAAATACAACAAAATGCATAGTTTGTAATTAGGAACTTTAAGGAAATTTAGTACTTTTTAATGGCCATCTGGAGACTGTCAAATTATTTCTCCTCTCCATCTTCTCCAGGGAGCAATTAAGGATATTACCTGAAACTATCTTCAGGATAAAACTTGAGAATCTTGGATAAGTATATTTCATTCACACAAAATAATAGCCACATAATAAATTTTACTCTTCAACTGCTTGAAATATCAAAGTATACACCCTTCTGATCCTTATAGAGAAAATAGTTTTTAAATTCTAGCTACTTATTCTTTTGAAGCCAAGAAACCTAGTTCTTGTTAATAATACATAGAAATCCTCTGCGAGGTCATGGGCAAGGCTCTTCTAGGAAAGCAAGCTCAACTACTTAAGAAAAACATGTTTCTTCTTCTAGAAAGAGAAAACATAATATAGAGGTTCGTTCTAGCTGCCTGGCCTCTAGCCCTCCCATTCACACAGCTCTGTGAAGACAGAATGTCTAAAGCACCAGTTTTCTAGAATTGTTGCCTCTGAGTTGCTAAGGAAAAAAAGGCAATGTGAGATAATATCCCTAAACACAGAGCTGAAAAAAGGCTTATAACAAGAATACATGACAAATTACCACACAATAATCAAAAGACAAACAACCCAACAAAAATAGGCAAAGAGCTGGACAAGTTCTACCTGAAAGGACATATACAAATGGCCAGTAAGTAGACATAAACTTAGTCAATCTGAAGGAAGTGAAAATTCAAACTACATTGAGATATATTTTCATACACACACACACACACACAAAAGTTAAACTGAAAAGAATGACAACAGCAGGGTTGGACAGCAACTAGAATTCTCATATATTCCAACCACTTCAGAAAAAATATGTGGTAGTTGCTTACAAAGTTAAGCTTTTACTAATTCTTTGACCTAGCAATCCCACTCAGAGGTACTCAAGAGAAATGAAACAATTTTCACTCAAAGACTTATATACAAATATTCACAGCTACATTCATAATAGTCCAATGTTAGTCACTCAGTCATGCCCAACTCTTTGCAACCCCATGGACTGCACCTCGCCAGGCTCCTCTGTCCATGGAATTCTCCAGGCAAGAATACTGGAGTGGGTAGCCATTCCCTTCTCTGGGGATCTTCCTGACCCAGGGATCAAACCTAGTTCTCTAAACTGGAAGTGATCCAAATGTTCCTCAACAGGAAAATGGATAATTATACTTAGGTATGTTCAAACACTGGGACACTACTCAGCAAAAAGAAGGAATGAGTACTGGCACATACAGCAGCACCGGTAAATCGGAAAGATTTTACATGTAGTGAAGGAGGCCAGTTCTACAAAGAATGTATATCTCTGCTCAAGATAGAAGACTAAAATGAGCAGTTAATACTTCACAAAATACATTCTCTGATGTTTTACTGTGTCATGCATGATTTTTTTTTTTAATTGCTGAAATCAGAGTCAGGAAGAGACATTTGAAGGGAACGTAGAATTTGAATACATCCTTACAAAATGGGTTTGACTTGAGGTAGAGAAGATAAGGAAGAATGTGAGCAAAAAGAACAAGACACACAAAAAGCTGCAGGTAAGGAAGTGAGTAAACTCTGGAAGATAGTAAAAAATAGGGAAGCGTGGCATGCTGCAGTCCACGGGGTTGCAAAGAGTAGCACATGACTTAGCGTGTGAATGACAACAAAGAACGGAGACAAAATACACAGGGTTGTGCATGGTCTCCACGGACTGACTTCAGGATTCATGGAAAGTTAAACTGAATAAGGAAGTGAGGGGGTTTCAGATGGTAGTGAACCACGAAGTTTAGTCAAAGAACTTCGAACGTGGTAACAAAGAGCCAAGGTAAATGTTTTAAGAAAATAAAAGGAGGGGTATGGTGATGCTTCACGAAATTTATTCTAGCAACAGTGCATAGTGTAGAACAAAGTGGCGGGAGAGGAGAACAGGGAGTAATTAGTGGGAAGAATCCAAAAGGAGGCCAAGCACAAGGAGATAAGGGCTGTGGGCCCGCAAGGAAAAAAATAATAAAAAGGAAACTCAGGAGTTCAAAGAAAGACACTATAATTAAAGGGTAATCATTCTCAAGTATTTTATGCTAAGATTCTTTTAAATACTGGATCTGCTTCATAAACATACTCATCAAACACTTAGGTGGTTATTTTCAAAAGGCTGACGAGCAGAGTAAGGAAAGGTAAGCTTAACACATTAGGTAGAAGACATGTCGAGATGAAAGCAAATCAAGCCAAAACAGCTAATAAGTGAGACACTGTTTTGTTCTGTTTTTTTTAATTAACAGCAGTTACCATGTACCAAGGTCTACTGCATGTCAAGCACTAGGTTAGACATTCTGCAGGCATCATCTTCATTCCTCATAATACTGAAGGTATCACTAGTTCCATTTTTTATAAATGGGAAAATTGAATCTCACAGAATTAAGTAATTAACTGGAATGAGGGCACATCTTTAAAACTGGTAGGGCCAATATTCAAGCCCATACTCATTTACGTATGTCTAAAAACACATGTATGTGAGATGAAGCTGTGCCTGTGTGAGCACCTAGTCAACCCCTGGCACACAGTAGGCCCTAAACAATATCAAAATTAAAAATAGGAAGTCAAAATTATGGTATTATTTTTCAAGTTTATATGTATTCATTGTATAAAAACTGAAATCAGAATAAGAAGACAGCAAAAATTTTCTTGAAAATACTTATTTTCATATTGTAATAGTCAATAAGAAGCAGTATCTTTTAAAATGTCAGGTGGTCAGGTTAAAAATCCATCTGGACCATAAAGCTGAAAATGTGTAATATACAAATAAATCAGTCTTTTTAAAAGGGAGACATGGGCATTGTTGTGTTGTTATTACTGTTATTAACTAAAAATCTGATTTTGATTTGGAGTAGAGACTATAAGAGAAGGAATAAGGTGGTATGTAAAATAAAGATGAGAAAAAAATATTATTACTTTTTAAACAAAAATTGGGCTTCCCTGGTAGCTCAGTGGTAAAGAATCTGCCTGCCAATCCAGAAGACTTGGGTTCAA
Organism: Oryx dammah; assembly: GCF_014754425.2. Classification (NCBI taxonomy): domain Eukaryota; kingdom Metazoa; phylum Chordata; class Mammalia; order Artiodactyla; family Bovidae; genus Oryx; species Oryx dammah. Next base: position 63,537,200 of record NW_024070188.1, read on the forward strand.
TCCCTGTTCCAGGAAGACCCTACTTGCCACAGAGCAACTAAGGCTGTGTGCCACCACTACTAAGCCTGTGCTCTAGAGCCTGAGAACTACACTGCTGAAGCCCCCAGAGCCCATGCTCCTCAACAAAAGAAGCTACCACAATGAAACGCCTGCACACCTCAACTAGAGAGCAGCCCTGCTCTCTGCAACCAGAGAAAAGCCCAAGCGACCACAAAAACCCAGCACAGCCATGAATAAATAAATATTTTAAAACTGACATGTGTTTTCTACACGGGTATATAAACATGAAAATTCAACACCTAGTTAAAATTCTGATTCTAGATTCAATTAATATCTGCAGAGTACTTAACTATACTACATAGGCACAGATGTAAGGAATTTTATATATTTCCACTCCTTTCATTCTAATTATCTGATTTATATGGTTTCCAACCTTGACTATAAGGTCAATAGTTTTGAACCCTAAACATCTAAAAGGCCTCTGGGGCCTGATCAGGAATTCCAGAACCACAGTTATCTGTCACTAAGGCATTGTGTGATTTACACAGGGCCTCAAAACCATAAGGAGAAAAGAGAGGTTTGTAGGTCATAACTTATTACATGATTCTTTCTAGTAATTTCTTCTTTTGGTGTTGTTTTATTTGACAATAGGATAATAAAATGATCATTTCCAATAAGGTTCATAAGCGCTAGCATTATGTAGCAGCAATCTGGACCAAGCTGAACCATAGAAGTATCCCTCAGAAGCAGCAGCAGCCTGTACCCTGCTCTGGCCCTTTCTCACCCCTTTCCTTCCTTCCCTATCCCTTCCTTCTTCAGGAAGCCTCTCCAGGCCTGCATCTTCCCAACTCCCTCACCTCCTCCGGCTTTGCTTAAAAGTCACCTTCTCAAAGAGGCTGGCTCAGCTTATTTAAAATTATAACCCCTTCTTCTCTATTCCCACTACCCTGCTTTACTGCTTCCACTGCACTCATCATCTTATACCTACTATAGCATCTCCTTTTTGCTGTTATCATCGTTTGTCTGCTTTTCTATACAGCAAGGCAGACATTCTCAGAGGCGGGATCTTGGTCTTCTTGTTCACTGTTGTACCTCAAGGACTTAAGAAGTATCTGGCATCAAATAAGTGCTCAATATGTATTACTTAAATATTTAAAAAATGAATAAAATAGAGTATGACATATTCTGGGCAAAAAGGTAAACTGAAAACCAAAATTTCTTTATATTCTTTTAGGTGAGGGGAAATTTTAAACACAAACAATTAACACAGAATCTTAGTAAAGTTCCCAAGAACCTAAAATTTTTATCATATAATTATAGGGCTACAAAAACTTTTCTAAAGCATCTTTGTTACTCAAGCACCTTCCAAATCAGTAATTCCAGAAACACTGAAACATTCTTAACATTCCACATAAATCCCTGGTTACACAGGTTTTCAACAGGGAATTATAAGAAAATCAACATGGCCAATATTTTTAATCCTAACTCCAAATAATATCTTGTAAGCATTAGAAACTGGAAGGTGAAAAGACTCAACACATGACACATACTTGAATTAAAAATTATTATCAATGCTTTATGAAACTGGGGGAGAAAAAATCATCAATGACTATCCAATGAGAAAGAAGTACGAAAATGTGACTGCTTCAACATAAGCTGCCCATCTGGAATGGTCAGCCTTCTACCTAGACCTAGCTGCAGGTTGGAGTGGCGGGTGGGGAGGCGGGGGGTTGGGGAGGGCAGTGCGGGAAAGTTGACTAAAAAGCTAAAGTCATTAATTCAAAAAACAATTTGAGCTCAGATCTATCTTAGATTTCAGATCTTACAGTCTTGAGCAAGTAAGATATGATTCCACCTTCTGGAAGCTTACAATTTTGAAAGCAAATGCTTTTCTATAAAATTACTTTTACACGATCACACAGATGAATGCCAAGAGGGAGGGAACACTGGTGTATTCAAATGTACACTGTCAAAACCCATTAAGAATTTTAATTAAAATGGAGCATATTATACTGGGAAGAAAAAAGTTAACAAAACAGGAGAGGGCTTTCATGTGAATGTTGTCCTTCTTGTGTCAAAATAGTGATTCCCAGCTTTACAAAATATCTGTGATGAAAGAATGAGATCTTGGCTCATCATCTATATCCACTAGGGAGCAGCATTCAAGTGTCAACCTCTTCTTTCTGCACTAATCACTCAAGAATATTGAGTCACCAAAGGACCAGCACTACAAAATGAATATATTTTGTTCTGCAGTTTCCTGTACCAGGGGCAAAAATACGAAACAAAAAAAAACATACAGCACAAAATATTCAACTCAAGGCATCATGCCAAGAAAGCAACAGAAAGTTTTATATTTGAGCCAAGGGCTTCTTGGTTTCTTTTAAAATTTTAAATCGTGACAATTATCTTGATGTTTCTTGATGAATCAGATCTGTCCACAGAACAAAAGCTTGCTCAGGAGTTGTGTACTTTGTGGAAAAACTATTTTCTAAGCTTACTCGCTTTTTTAAGAAAGCTGTTCACAGACAGATTTAGAAGCACTCCAGTACTCTTCCCTTGAAAATCCCACGGACGGATGAGCCTGGTAGGCTGCAGCCCAGGGGGTCGCGAAGAGTCAGACACGACTGAGCGACTTCACTTTCACTTTTCAGTTTCATGCATTGGAGAAGGAAATGGCAACTCACTCCAGTGTTCTTGCCTGGAGAATCCCAGGGACGGGGGAGCCTGATGGGCTGCTATCTCTGGGGTCACACAGAGTTATACACGACTGAAGCAACTTAGCAGCAGCAGCAGCAGTGCTTGAGTGAAAACATTTGTAATCAGTCAACCTACCCAGGTATTTACCTTGAAACATCAGTTGAAAAAGAAAAAGGATTCTGAAAGGAAAAGGAACTTAATGCATCTCATCAAAAAATAATATTTTTAATGTTTTGCTTACATTTCTCTTCCAACTTTGCGGTCTAAATTGAAGTCAAAATCTTCAAAGTCATCAGTACTTTCTAACACTTGTATTTAATAACACCACTGAGTAGCATTCAAATATCTCCAATGGCTATTTTATTCTTTCCTTCTTGATGTAAATGTATTCATAAACAGCACATAGTACAGTGATAAACTTATTTTAAGAGCTGATCACCAACTCAATGGACATGAATCTGAGCAGACTTCAGGAGATAGAGGACAGGGAAGCCTGGCATGCTGCAGTTCAGAGGATCGATAGAGTTGGACATGACATAGGAAGTGAACAACAACAAGCACACAGGAGACAGGTTTTATATTCTTATGGCTGATTCACATTGCTGTATAGCAGAAGTCAACACAACATTGTAAAGCAATTATCCTCCAATTAAAATAAAAAAAATTTTTAAATAAGTAATACATATGTTAAATAGCTGAACAGTACCAAGACTATACAATAAACTCTAAGAAAAAAAAATCTAATAAGCAATAACTTATATTTCAGTTTTATAGCATATAAATACAAATTATTACTAAGTAGCTATTATGACACATTTTTTAATGTTGGGGTGTTTTCATCTATCTATTGCTGCATAGTAAACCACGCTAAAGCTTAGTAGCTTAGAGAAATAATTGCTTTACTTGCTCACAATGCTGTACTCTAGGCTGGGCTCAGTTGGGCAACTCTTCAGTTCATCTTGCCAGTCATTATAGGAGGCTGCACTGAGCTGGCAGGGACCAGCTAGGACATTGGAAAAGCCAGGCCTCTCTCTCTCCTGTAGGGTAACTTCTATGGCCTCTCTCCATCCACATGCCATCTCCATTAGAGTAACTGGACTTCTTAGAGGTAATTAGTGGGACTTCCTAAAGCTTATGTCTGGAACTTACAGTATCACTTTGGCTGATGCTGTTAGTTAACATCTCTGACCAAACCCACATTCAGAGAGAAGGGCCGGCTCCAAAATGTAAATACTGGGAGAAGAGTTCATTGGTACTTACTCCTTGGAAGGAAAGTTATAACCAACCTAGACAGCATATTCAAAAGCAGAGACATTACTTTGCCGACTAAGGTCCCTCTAGTCAAGGCTATGGTTTTTCATGTGGTCATGTATGGATGTGAGAGTTGGACTGTGAAGAAAGCTGAGCACCAAAGAATTGATGCTTTTGAACTGTGGTGTTGGAGAAGACTCTTGAGAGTCCCTTGGACTGCAAGGAGATCTAACCAGTCCATTCTAAAGATCAGTCCTGGGTGTTCATTGGAAGGAATGATGCTAAAGCTGAAACTCCAGTACTTTGGCCACCTCATGCGAAGAGTTGACTCATTGGAAAAGACTTCGATGCTGGGAGGGATTGGGGGCAGGAGGAAAAGGGGACGACAGAGGATGAGATGGCTGGATGGCATCACCGACTCAATGGACGTGAGTTTAAGTGAACTCCGGGAGTTGGTGATGGACAGGGAGGCCTGGCATGCTGCAATATATGGGGTCGCAAAGAGTCGGACACAACTGAGTGACTGAACTGAACTGAATGTAACATAATCCTCAAAGGTCCATATCATCAAGGCTTATGGTCTTTCCAGTAGTCACGTATGGATGTAAGAATTGGACCATAAAGAAGGCAGAGTGCCAAAGAATTAATGGTTTTGAACTGTGGTGCTGGAGAAGACTCTTGAGAGTCCCTTGGACAGCAAGGAGATCCAACCAGTCAATCTTAAAGAAAAACAACCCTGAATACTCTTTGGAAGGACTGATGCTGAAGCTGAAGCTCCAATACTTTGGTCACCTAACTCAAACAGCTGACCCAGATGCTGGGAAAGATTGAGGGCAGGAGGAGAAGAGGGCATCAGAGTATGAAATGGTTGCATAGCATCACCAATCCAATGGACATGAACTTGGGCAAACTCCGGGAAATGGTGGGGGACAGGGAAGCCTGGTATGCTGCAGTCCATGGGGTCACTTAAGAAAGCTGGACACAACTCGGTGACTGAAAAACGAACAATAAATATAACAATCAGGGTAATTTAATTCTGCCTTCCAAACATACACTGTATTCCTTTGGGTCAGCATCACGAAAAAGGCAAGAATTTGTTTTTTTTAAAAAGTTTTCAGGCAAAATAATTGAAAGAGAGGTATTAGATGAGGGTGATAGAGCGGGAAGGTAAGATGAATATACTCAACCACAAAAATAGCATAAATGGGGAATTCTCTGGTGGTCTAGTGGTTACGGCTCAGCACTTTCACTGCCAGGGCCCAGGTATGATCCCTGGTGGGGGAACTAAGGTCCTACAGCATAGTCACATACACACAGAAAAAGCATAAATGAATGCAGCTGGTGTAAAACTGTACCTTAATATAGTGTGTTTTAAAATCATTAAACTGGTTTATTGGTAAATTAAGAAGGAGTTGCATAAGGAAGCTTCTTTAGCCATTATTTATTACATATCACGTAATTCTCATGAAGCTGGACAAAGACTGACACACCAGGTTACTACAGAAGAGTGTAGATATTACACCCTCATCGGCATTTAGGACAAGAGTCAGGCTAACATGCAGAGTCAGTGGAAAGGCAACAGCAAGAACTGGCTTGACCTTTATATGCAGAACTCCTCAAAGGCACAGAGCATGACAGCCTGGGAGGGTGTGGGTGGATTCTGTAAACTTCTGGCCACTCACAGGGAAGGAACTAGACATACTTTCATTTCATAGACTATTTCTATGCAATATCTTTACTTCCACAAGCCCATGAAGCCATTCTGAAACTTGAAACTCCATGGATCTTCCATTAATTAGACCTATATGTGATACAGATCTTTATTTCCTTCTACAAGGCCATTGGAAGAAGTCACGGAATTCTACTTTTGAAAGATTTTATGTGGATCTTCCTTAAATAGGGCAAGTTAGATCTATTTGAACAAGCTGGATTTAGAAAAGGCAGAGGAATCAGAGATCAAATTGCCAACATCTACTGGACCATAGGAAAAGCAAGAGAATGCCAGAAAAACATCTACTTTTGCTTCATTGACTCCATTAAAGTCTTTGACTGTGTGGATCACAACAAATTGTGGGAAATTCTTAAAGAAATGAGAATACCAAACCACCTTACCTGACTCCCGAGAAACCTGTATGCAGGACAAGAACCAACAATTAGAACTGGACATGGAACAACAGACTGGTTCCAAATTGGGAAAGGAGTATGTCAGGGCTGTATACTGTCAACCTGCTTATTTAAATTACATTCAGAGTACATTATACGAAATGCCAGGCTGCATGAATTACAAGCTGGAATCAAGATTGCTGGGATAAATATCAACAACCTCAGATATGCAGATGACACCACTCTAGTGGCAGAAAGAGCCTCATGATGAGGGTGATGGGAGAGTGAAAAAGCTGGCTTAAAGCTCAACATTCAGAAAACTAAGATCATGGCATCTGGTCCCATCATTTCATGGCAACAGACAGGGAAAAAGTGGAAACAGTGACAGACTTTATTTTCTTGGGCTCCTAATCACTGTGGATGGTGACTACAGCCATGAAATTAAAAGACGCTTGCTCCTTGGAAGAAAAGCTATGACAAACCAAGACAGTGTATTAAAGAGCAGAAACATCACTTTGCCCACAAAGGTCCACATAATCAATGCTATGGTTGCTCCAGTAGTCATGTACAGATGCAAGAGTTGGACCATAAAGAAGGCTGAGTGCCGAAGAATTGATACTTTTGAACGGTGGTGTCGGAGAAGACTCTTGAGAGTCCCTTGGACTGCAAGGAGATCCAACCAGTCAATCCTAAAGGAGATCAACCCTGAATATTCACTGGGAGCACTGATGCTGGAACTGAAACTACAATACTTTGGCCATCTGATACAAAGAACCAACTTATTGTAAAAAAGACCCTGACACTGGGAAAGAGGAGGGCAGGAGGAGAAGGGGGCAACAGAGAATGAGATGGTTGGATGGCATCACTAACCCAATGGACATGAACTTGAGCAACCTCCAGGAGATGGTGAAGGACAGGGAAGCCTGGCGTGTTGCAGTCCATGGGGTCAAAGAGTCAGACACAACTTTACTACTGAACAAGAATAGATCTATTTGTAACACACTTTGTTTTGAATTGTCTCATATTTTGATATTAATAACATTTCACAAAACTCGCCTGTTAAGCCTTAACAACTACATGTGCCCATCAACTTTATGTTTTCAAAGAAAAAAATCATATCATATAAATTACAACTGATTTTCATTAGCATTTCTTTAGTTTTTTCCTAAATGATGACTAGTCCTTTTACTATCTAAATGTGGGAAGAGCATCTTAGAAAAAGAAGAGAAAAAGTAAAAAGGTTGTTGAGTAGCACAAATAATTCTATTCAAAGAAACTCACAAAATATGTTTTCCTAAATCGAACATATGGAACGTAACGAATTATGACATTAGCTTTCCTTTTTCTTTCAAACATCTACTAAAATGACTTTGTTTCTGTAATACACAAGATTCTCTCATCAAGCCAACCAGTCCAATTAGAATTCACATCATTTTAAATTGACAAAAACAGAAGGGCTAAAGTAGAAACTATGAAATATTAACACTCGTTCGTGTCACCTAAACCTTGTCTTCCCTTTCTTTATGCTGCAGCTTCTTTAGATGAAAGAGGAATGGAAAGGAGTGACCTTCAAGGAGTGACCTTCAAGGAGGCGAAAGATCAATAACATACTTCTGTAAGGTAACTATAAGTTCAACTCAAGTATTGTCTAAGGAAGTCCCAAAGATGCTTGACAGGAAACTCAGTCATTATATTCATCACTGACGAAGCACTTTACATAAGCAAACTTTCTGGTAAGTTAGTAGGAGATGCTGATCCATAACCACAATGGGTGTCAGATGCTTTGATACCACTGAGCAAAATCTGAGATGCACAGAAAAACTCACGCTCTCTGTCACGACATTACCTCACAGATAGGATTAGATTGCGCAAAAAAAGGTACAAATTTATTTTCTGAAACTAATATGACACTGAAAATCAACTATGCTTCAGAAAAAGTATACTTACCAATAAGTAAATAAAATCATTTTAAACTTTGGGGGGGATTAAAGTGAAGTGAAAGTTGCTCAGTTGTATCTGACTCTTTGCAATCCCATGGACTGTATAGTCCATGGAACTCTCCAGGCCAGAATACTGGAGTAGGTAACCTTTCCCTTCTCCAGGGGATCTTCCCAACCCAGGGATCAAACCCAGGTCTCCCACACTGCAGGCAGATTCTATACCAGCTGAGCCACAAGGAAAGCCCTTGTGGTTAACACAGTAACACAGTAAGTATACTCCTCGGTGTCAACACAGCCTCTTCATGCTTCATATGAAAGAAAGAACACTGGTATCCAATAATATCATGTGGTAGTCAACAGTCCTTAGAGAACTTGCACTTCCGTCTTCTTTGGATTGTGAAACAAGATGTATTATCTAGTGTTCATGCCTGCCAAAAATGTATCAGCAATACCTTGTAAAATATGTAAGAAATTAATTGACTATATCACAGAACTTTAAACACACCAATTTTCTAACATTGCTATTTACAAATCCAAAAAATAAGCTAAGTTTCCACTCATATCATTTTTATGAAGATGCAATAATAAGAATGATTCAAGTAAGAACATTAGAACTAGTTGAGGCAAAGTATTACAAATGAAAGCTATAAGCACTTGGGAAACATACAGTACAGCACAAAGCAGTTAATTATCATCATTATTGTTCTCCAAATGAGGGAAAATACTGACCTATAAAAGGGATACAACACAAAAGTGTGGGTAGAATTTCTAACAGAAAGGCCATTGTTTACCCACAAGTCTCACACTTTAGAAGCAGGGACACCTGCCAGGTAATTAAATACACCCACATGCAGAGTGTTCCATTGCCTTTTTTTTTTTTTTCAATTTTAATTACCACCATTTATTATAATCACCAACAGGTAATTTTCTAAGCAATGTAAGATCAGCACTGGAATTGAGGAAAGAGAAACAGTCACCACTCAATTTAGTTCAAGTCACCACTCTTGGATGATCAGTTGCACATGTGCAGCTCACAAGGAGATATTGTTGAGTGTCAAGATTTACTCTGCACACTTTTGCCTGCAGAGTAGCCTTGATGGACATGAGTTTGAGCAAGCTTCGGGAGATGGTGATGCATAGGGAAGCCTGGCGTGCGGCAGTCCATGGGGTCACAAAAAGTCGAACATGACTGAGCAACTAAACTGAACTGAACTGAGTGATGCAACTACTGTAGAGTCAAGGGTAGTAACTGCACGGAAGCACCGATAAATTACACTGCTCCGTGAAATTAAGTTTAGCAGGGTGTAACTCACCATTTCTTCATCCTGCACCCAAGCCAATTTGGCTTTACACACCCATTATATCTCCAAGTCCAATTAGGTGACACCTATCTTTAAGCATTTAAGCCCCTCTATAAGCCTTTGTCTTTAAGCTTTTATAATACTGATACTATTGGAAATTTAATTTTTTAATGCCACAAACAAGTATGAAACTTCTTCCTCAGTTAGGACAGAAATAAATTTTGAATAGATTTGTAAGGCTAAGACTCTCCATACTAGAAATCCTCAACCCAGCGATATTTTATATCACAGTATAGCACTCAGACATATTAAACAGGCATATATATACACACACATATATTTAAGGACAGACATATTCAAAATACATACTAAAAGACATATTCAGTGAGTTTCATGAAACATGTCTTACCTTTACTGTATATGAGATCTTCCGGTATTTTCTATTTCTTTTTTTATATTGCTAATTTGGTTTTATCAACCCATTAATTGGGCAGCAACCAGACTTGGAAAACACAGCTCCCTCTAGACAAATATCAGTTCATAGTTCTTCGTAAAAATCACTCCAGTCAGTATCGGTATGACACTCCCAGCAGATGTACAAAAAAAGACACCTCAAAAAGGTGAATGACCGGTGAACAGGACTGTACCTGAACCATGAATGAAATGCACAACAGCATGTCCAGAGCAGACAAGCATGCACTGCACTTCTCTAAAAGCACGTTGGTCACTTATCACCATATTGGAAGGACTGTGTAACTAGAGTTTGGACAGGAAAATGGAAACTTAAACACGACTTTGTTTTTTTCTCATTATGTAGGCAAAACGTTTTAAGTGATGATATCTCATGTTGAAAAAGGATGTGGGAGAATGTGTTTGCTGTTATTAGGACTACAATTTTATACAGTGGTTTGGGAAAGCAATTGTGAGCATATAACTAAGTTTTAAATATGCATACCTTCTTGACCAAGCAATTCTTCTAGTAATTTGTGCTAGGCTCTTACAAATGTGCACACACATACACTTAAAGTCATTGACCAGGAAGAAAGAAATACTTATGATATAATCACATTTTTTAATTATAAAAAGAAATGTGAAAAAGACAAGGTATTTCTATGTCACTGTTTCTCCATGAGACTCGCAGTCTGGGTAGGATATTTTGTCATAAAAAGGCGCCTACAATTGATGCTGATGTATGGCAGAAATCAAACCAATATTGTAAAGCAATTATCCTTCACTTAAAAATGAATAAATTTTATAAAAGCTCCCTATATATTTAAAAACACTCCCTAGCAATAACCTCAGATACACAGATGACACCACCCTTATGGCAGAAAGTGAAGAAGAACTAAAGAGCCTCTTGATGAAAGTGAAAGAGGAGAGCGAAAAAGTTGGCTTAAAGCTCAACATTCAGCAAATGAAGATCCTGGCATCCATCACTTCATGGCAAATAGATGGGCAAACAGTGCAAACAGTGGCAGACTTTATTTTGGGGGGGCTCCAAAATCACTGCAGATGGTGACTGTAGCCATGAAATAAAAAGACCCTTACTCATTGGCAGGAAAGTTATGACCAACCTGGACAACATATTAAAAAGCAGAGACATCACTTTGCCAACAAAAGTCCGTCTAGTCAAGGCTATGGTTTTTCCAGTAGTCATGTATGGATGTGAGAGTTGGAGCATACAGAAGGCTGAGTGCCGAAGAATTGATGCTTTTGAACTGTGGTGTTGGAGAAGACTCTTGAGAGTCCCTTGGACTGCAAGGAGATCCAACCAGTCCATTCTAAAGGAGATCAGCCCTGGGTGTTCATTGGAAGGACTGATGCTGAGGCTGAATCTCCAATATTTTGGCCACCTCATGCGAAGAGTTGACTCATTGGAAAAGAGTCTGATGTTGGGAAAGATTGAGGGCAGGAGGAGAGGGGGACAACAGAGGATGAGATGGATGGATGGCATCAGTGACTCAATGGACACGAGTTTGGGTAAACTCTGGAAGTTGGTGATGGACAGAGGCCGGGCGTGCTGCAGTTCATGAGGTCGCAAAGAGGTGGACACGACTGAGCGACTGAACTGAACTGAGGGGAGGGTGGTAGGGCGGTATCATCTTCGGTTTAGAAATATTTCTTTGGAATAGAAAACCACTATTCCATGTGTACTCTGGAGAAAAGAGTAAAAAAAAAGATGTCACAAGAAAAAAAAAAAAGCAAGTTGCAGAACCACACATAGAGTATGACTGTAATGATGTGAAAATAAACCAGCCACACCAGTATGTGTGCACATGAACACAGTTAATTGGGGGACCAATCAAGGGATCTACAAACCCTGAATATGAGCCCTGATATTGTTTGATTTTAAAAAGTATTTCTGTATTCGGGGTTTAGTTTTATTAGGTTAACAATATTTTATTTGGGGAAACTAAACTCCAGAATATATTCACACGTCTTCAGTGGCTGCTTTGAAAACTAGGATTGAGCTAGGATTGACAGTCTAGGAAAGAGCTATAAAACCAAGAGGAAAAGAGAATAAGAGGAATGAACATGCTTCTAATGACATGTTTGAGTCATAAAAGTTCTTTTCCTTTCCTATTAAAGTGATAAGATCTGTCTTTACTATGTTAATTAAACATACATAAAAAGACAATTAAAAAATGAAAACTGAACAATATTACTGGAGTTTTAAGTCCACTCTGTTGCTCTCTTTCCACAATACATGTAAAAGTATGACCTCTAACCTCTACATCCAGCTTGTATTTCATGGTTTTTTTTTTACTCTGGTCAGCAGCTGGTGCCCCACTGCCCCACCAGGTGGGAAGCTCTGGGAGGCCAGAGGCCAGATCCCATCCATTGGTCATGCTCCACTCTCCCTTGAAAAGCTCCTGCTCAGTAAGAGGCTGTTGAATAATAATTTTTTTTAAAAAATCTGTGAAACAAATATCTAATTTGGCATGAATTTATAGCTTCGAGATAAGTCAGAGGAAAATGGATTATATTCAACAGCAACAGGGGAACACAAAATTACAATCGGTCTTTCCTGCCTACTATAATGAATACTAATGTTTTTGCACTTTAATAACTTTGACACTAAAAGAATTAAGCAAAGCCACATGACATGCCATCATCTCATGTAAGCAATTATTCGAAAGGATCACATTCAAATAAAATTAGTGCAATATTAATAACATTCTTCTGTACACACTGTAGAGCTGATCCAGAACCCATTCTCCCCCTCCTTCTTACTAACCCCACACCAACCACTTCCCAGGGTAGCCACATGCCCAGATGAAAACACAAGACCCTCCCCTTGCAGGTGGTGATGGACACACACAGTTCTTGCCAATGTGATGCCGGCCGAAGTCACCAAGAGATTACCTCCCCTCAAAACTCTAGGGAGGAACTCTCATGACCAAGGTGGGCTCCTCAACACAGGAAGAGCCTGGTCCCCACCAACACTGGTAAGAAGCTGTGTGACCCCAGCCTACCTGCCTGACCTTCTGTTACTTGAGAAAAATAAATGTTTGTTTCATCCCAGGGCAGGGGTTTTCGGTTACAGCATTCCTAGTGATATATTATCTATGGGAGTGGAAATTAGCAATGCACTCAGTGCTGAAACCTGTTTCTGAGACTAAGTTGTTGCTGCTGTGCAGTCATAAGTTGTGTCCAACCCTTTGCCACCCCGTGGATGGCAGCACACCACATATAATGAAGAGTAAGAGCAGCCAGAGCTGCTAAGGCATGCTGTGATCACACACACAGGCACACTGGTGATCTGCCTCTTCTCCCCTAAGGAGAACTGGCATTCTGCTTCCAAACTGGTACACACCAAGGAGTTTCCCCTCTTCTGGCAACTTCTTTAGGAGCTGAAAACTTTCTGGATCACATCAGTTGCACATCCTAATTAGCCAACTAAGAAAACATGATTAAGAAACCCAGTGCAGGTTCTCAACACCACTGTCTTTGGAGGACAACCCTGAGGAAAAGTTTGTTTCCTTACATACCATGTTTAAATTACCCATTCCTCATTTATCAGTTGCAATATCAATTCTCATTTATAGAGGATTTCAGCCTTACTGTTGCTTCAATCTGTAAGCACTGTCCTCCACCCTATAAACACATACACACTCTCTTTCTTACATTTTACCTCACAGATGCTATTCTCCCATTTGAACTGGATTCCATGCTGACCGTACTCATGCATAACTGGGCAATCAAAGTCACTAATGAGTTGCTCGAGAAGGCTGCATGATTTACAGACAAAATAGCAACATGAAGGTACCTATATCAAAGTGCCTGAAAAAAAATCAATACAGCCTTTGTTCCATCTGAAGATCAGAGCTTATAGAATTGTGGTTGCTGGGTTTTTTTTTCACTTACATTTTAGTTATCCTGCAATTTTTTTAATTCATATACATTTTATAAGCAAATTACCAGAGGCCTTTGATGACATCAGAAACTCAGAGTCTTCCTCATAAAGAGGTTTAAAAAAATTCCACCTAATGAGGCCTATTAATACCCATGCATCTTATGTCTTGGCATAATGTCAGTAGTAAAACCAATGCTTAATTTTTAAAAATAATATAAATTATCAAATATGAGAAAATTTAGGTTTCATTTCTCACATTTGTATTGTAAAAAAGATTTACCTTTTATTACATTTGGTAACAGCAATAAAGAAAGATAAGAAACACCAAGGCTGACCCACCCTGTTGCTACAAAAGAGTGTGTTTCATTTCTTTATAGAATTTGGAAGTTTCTAAAATGTCCCTGAACTATCTGGAGAATGAATGAAATCTAGATAAAGAAAAAGTCTATAAATAACTGCAATGAGAAAACTGCAAGAAAAGGAATTTTAAGATAAACTTGGGAAATTTTCTTAAAATTTAAAAAATTTTAAAAATTTTTTAAAAATCTGAGTATCTGGTAAAGACTATCTTGGCAAAAATCTTTTACTATCTACAATCATCTCCTAAAACAGAAGCCTCTGGCTATCCTTGAGTTCAATTATGGTCCATACTAGTCCCTTTAACTTTCAGTTCAGTCGCTCAGTCATGTCCGACTCTTTGTGACCCCATGAACTGCAGCACACCAGGCCTCCCTGTCCATCACCAACTCCCTGAGTTCTTTACCTTTAACTTTAAATGGTACTTAAAAGAATTTTAAGTTAATTTCACTAAATCTACTCTAATGACAAGAGGATTCATGGGGCTACCAGGAAGGAGCAGAACTTTGAAAATGTTTCTTTAATATTTACAATTGTAAATACAATGGCTATGTCCCTATGTTATGACTACAGTGGTATACACTGGAGTAGCTAGTCAACATTTACACATACTAACAAAGGGTAAGAGAACAGAGAAGTAGCTTGAGATACTTGCTCAAATTCTTAACTTTTATCTTACAAAATCACTTTCATACTTCCCCTGACTACTAACAAAAATATAAATAAATGTAAGATATTTCTGAGCAGCAGCTGTGAAAGAGAGTATTTCTCTACTACTGAAGAAAAACCAAGATAATCCTGGGCATCTCCTATCAGATTATGAATCTGGAGTTAAGAGAATGATGCTCTCAGATCTAAGGACTGACTCACTGAGGACTCAAGAGCCCAAGAATTACAAAAATTCCCAGTATTAAAAAATTCTTCATGACATTTTAATTCATTATGTTAATTGAACAGAATCTTGAGTCACGCAAGTTAATTAAGAGAGAGAGAGTTATTTTCCCTGCCATACCCTTTCTGAAATACATAACTTGTATGATATCCTTCTTTCACATGTCTCACCTTATCCTTACTCCTTTACTGATTCAAAATACTACGTCTTGTGTAAAAAAAAAAAAAAAAGTCTGCATGACTGAAGACCCTGAACCCCAGGAATTTTTAACCTGGCAGTTTTAACCCCAACTAGCAACAGGAACCACACCTACGTAATTCTCCTTTTGCAGCAGCAAACTCAGGAGGAGCTCTCTGTTTTTAGATCATCTGTCTATTTTTCCATTTCTTCTACCTCTTACTTAGGCTACGCTGGAACATCTAAGGCTTCGGTTAGCTATAACTTGAATCTGAGCACAGAAAATTTCAGACTGGTGTGTGCCTTTGTATTTCCATTTGAATATTTAGTGACTCAAATGCATAAACTTGATTACACAGAAATTTTCTTGTATAGAAAAGTACTCCTTCCTTGAACTTTGGGAAAGAAAAATATAGGACTCTGGCCAAAGGCAAAGAAAGGTAAATTTATTCAGTTACACATACCCCCTTAATTTATAGCTACTATGGGAACTACTTTAAATTTATCCATGTGTTTTTAAAATTCCAAAAAGTGTTTAAACATCTTCAATTAAAAAATAAAAATAGTTAAATGGGAGAAAATTTTAATTTCATTTGTCATATTATGGATTTACCTTTTACTATACGTAACTGTAGTAAAGAGATAAGATATTTCAGGACTGATCTTATGAAACTATGTCTTGATTTTCTGGCTAGAAATCAAGTTTCTAGAATGTCGCTGAGCTTCATGGAGAAAAAATTAATTCTAAGTAAGAAAATGAGTCTTGAATACTTTCAAAGAGAAAACAACTTCATTGCTTGAATAAAACTGTTTTTCAAAAAAATGGTCTTAGAATAAATGATGGTCCTTTACATTAAATAAAAGCAGCTTTATGAACAATGACAAAACTAGAACTACCATAACTTTCATAATTTTTTGTGTCCTAAAGTTTTCTGAATTATCATGAAGTAATATTACAAGTATAGCTTAATTGTAATCCATGAGAAAAATTCAATTTGAGACTACAATAGTACTCTTTCAATATTTCTTATCAGAGATGAATTAAGATACTGAGATGTGATCCTGGTTCTTGGGAAATCATTATTTTTAACTGATGGTTATATCATTTATATCAAAAAGATCTTCACGACCCGGATAATCACGATGGTGTGATCACTCATCTAGAGCCAGACATCCTGGAATGTGAAGTCAAGTGGGCTTTAGAAAGCATCACTACAAATAAAGCAAGTGGAGGCGATGGAATTCCAGTGGAACTATTTCAAATCCGGAAAGATGATGCTATGAAAGTGCTACACTCAATACACCAGCAAATTTTGAAAACTCAGCAGAGGCCACAGGACTGGAAAAGGTCAGTTTTCATTCCAATTCCAAAGAAAGGCAATGCCAAAGAATGCTCAAACTACCGCACAATTGCACTCATCTCACATGCTAGTAAAGTCATGCTCAAAATTCTCCAAGCCAGGCTTCAGCAATACGTGAACCGTGAACTTCCTGATGTTCAGGCTGGTTTTCGAAAAGGCAGAGGAACGAGAGATCAAATTGCCAACATCTGCTGGATCATGGAAAAAGCAAGAGAGTTCCAGAAAAACATCTATTTCTGCTTTATTGGCTATGCCAAAGCCTTTGACCGTGTGGATCACAATAAACTGTGGAAAATTCTGAAAGAAATGGGAATACCAGACCACCTGACCTGCCTCTTCAGAAATCTGTATGCAGGTCAGGAAGCAACAATTAGAACTGGACATGGAACAAGAGACTGGTTCCAAATAGGAAAAGGAGTACATCAAGGCTGTATATTGTCACCCTGCTTATTTAACTTATATGAAGAGTACATCATGAGAAACGCTGGACTGGAAGAAACACAAGCTGGAATCAAGATTGCCAGGAGAAATATCAAAAACCTCAGATATGCAGATGACACCACCCTTATGGCAGAAAGTGAAGAGGAACTAAAAGGCCTCTTGATGAAAGTGAAAGAGGAGAGCGAAAAAGTTGGCTTAAAGCTCAACATTCAGAAAACGAAGATCATGGCATCTGGTCCCATCACTTCATGGCAAACAGATGGGCAAACAGTGCAAACAGTGGCAGACTTTATTTTGGGGGGCTCCAAAATCACTGCAGATGGTGACTGCAGCCATGAAATTAAAAGACGTTTACTCCTTGGAAGAAAAGTTATGACCAACCTAGATAGCATATTCAAAAGCAGAGACATTACTTTGCCAACTAAGGTCCGTCTAGTCAAGGCTATGGTTTCTCCAGTGGTCATGTATGGATGTGAGAGTTGGACTGTGAAGAAGGCTGAGTGCCAAAGAATTGATGCTTTTGAACTATGGTGTTGGAGAAGACTCTTGAGAGTCCCTTGGACTGCAAGGAGATCCAACAAGTCCATTCTGAAGGAGATCAACCCTGGGATTTCTTTGGAAGGAATGATGCTAAAGCTGAAACTCCAGTACTTTGGCCACCTCATGCGAAGAGTTGAGACTCATTGGAAAAGACTCTGTTGCTGAGAGGGATTGGGGCAGGAGGAGAAGGGGATGACTGAGGATGAGATGGCTGGATGGCATCACTGACTTGATGGACGTGAATCTGAGTGAACTCCGGGAGTTGGTGATGGACAGGGAGGCCTGGAGTGCTGTGATTCATGGGGTCGTAAAGAGTCGGACACGACTGAGCGACTGAACTGAACTGAACTATATCATTTATAATTGTTTGGAATTTTATGACAATATAATATGATTTGATGTGCTATACTTCATCCTCCAGGATTGGGGTTGGGGATAGTTTATTCATCTTCATACTATATTGTGGTTCCTTTAAAGATTCATAGTCTTTTGACTTGCCTCCTCCCATCAATCTGCATTTCAAACAAACAAGTGAGTCATTCATGAATGCTGCAAGACTGGCTACTCATATTTTGGATGCTTGAGCATTCTGTTCAAACAAGCATGGATACATGATGACTATTAATTTATCTGGATAGAATCACTAATAGGCTTAACAGGTTGAACGAGATCTCATGCAGAATATTCAAGACTTAAGAAAAAACAACCCATCCTAGAAAGGGGAAAAAAAAAATCCCAATCAGTCACTTACACACCTGTACATATGGCAAGAATGCCATTCACGGAACTCTCCTATGTCACTGGAATTAACCTATGTTGGTAAAATGTATTTGGAAGGCACTTAGGTAACATATTGCAAAAACCTTTAAAAATAAAGCTGGTTACCAGTGACCAGGGCTTCCACAACAGCTCATCGGTAAAGAATCTGCATGGAATGCAGTAAATGCGGGTTCGATCCCTGGGTCAGGAAGATCCTCTGGAGAAGGAATAGGCAATCCATTCCAGTATTCTTGCCTGGGAAATCCATGGGGAGAGGAGTCCATGGGGTTTCAAAAAAAATCAGACACAACTTAGTGTCTAAACAACAACTGACCCAGAAATTTTACTTAAAAAAATTCATTCTTAGGAAATAATTGCCAAGTATAGAAAGATACATTGTGCAAACATATGCAGTGAGGCCATGTTTCAGACAGAAAGGAAGAAGGAGAAGGAGAACGAGAGGGAGGAAAAGGGGAAGAGAGAGATTAAATGTCCAATAATAAGGGGATTGATTATGTAATACATGTTTCCCTATAATGAAATACTACACAGATAGTAAAAAAAAAAAATGTATAAAGAACAGCAAAAGATGACATGACATATTTACTTTTAAAACAATAAAAATCAGCCTACACAATATGCTATCACTGCATATACCTGAGTATACTAAAAATTCTAAGTCAGTCTATTAAAAAAAAATGTTTATTTTTTTGTGGGTAATGAGATTATAAGCATTTGTTTCTTGGTGCTCTATGTATCTTTGAAAACGTTTCTAAGAAATATTTTAAAGTCTAGCTTTACCCAGCCATGACTGGTGAAGTCATATCTGAGTAAATATTTGATAAATTGAAAAACAAATACTGATTAGATAATGGTTGGCTGTGGTAGCCAAGTGACCATAATACATATCACACCTGCCATCCGATACAAGACTATAAATCAGAAGATGCTGCCAAGGTGCTTGCCAGCCTCTCTGGTTCTTTCTGGTCACACTTTCCATTTTAGTGTGTCTCCTTTTGAGTTCTTTCTAGTATCGGTCAGAGGTAAACTCTTTAACTGAATAGACACACTGAGACAAATTCTTATGTGCTCCCTAGGCTGGCTACCCAAGCTACACAAGCTAGTAGGAGCAAGTCATAGGTTGCAGGAAGCTGACAGATTCATTTAGGAAACAGGCACACATGCCAACAATTACAATAATATAATGTCCAGGAGAGGCACACACCAGGTACTAAGCAAGCCAGGAGCAGAATCAGAAACTCCTGAGAAGCGGAGAATCATCTGTCAAAAGACTCAGAAGCCAGCATGACACTAAATGCTAAATGACAAGCTCAGTAAGTAGAAAATACAACTTGACTCCAGCTATGTTAGAATCTGTATTAGTTAGGGTTCTCCAAAGAAACAGAACCAACAGGATGTGTGTGTGTGTCTATGTTTGTACATATGCGTGTGTCCATCCATCTGTCTAAAGACGTTTATTTTAAGGAATCGGTTCATGGGGTTGTGGGGGCAGCCAAGTCTGAAATCTGCAGGTCGTGCTGGAGGCCCAGGGAGAAGCCGACATTGCAGTCTGGAGGCAGAACTGCCTCTTCCTTGGGAGACATCAATCTTTATCTTAAGACCTTCAAGCTGATAGGATGACAGCTGCCAAACACATTGTGCAGGGAAATCAACTGTACTCAAAGTCTACTGATTTCAATGTTCATCACATCTAAAAAATACCCCAACACCTGGACATGTGGTTTGATCAAACATCTGGGCACCAGAGCCTAGCCAAGTTGACACAGAAAACGAACCGTCACAAATGCCAAGTCAGAAAAGTGGAATAAGAAACAGATACAACAAAATTAGCAGTTCTTTGGCCCTTCATCCTCATTTTGTCAACTTTCCATCTTCCCTTTGCTCTCACCTGAATTCAGAGCTCATTTCTCACTCCTTGTGTCTACTGCCCTGGCTGTGAGAGGAGGAGGGCTTTCAGAAACCCAAGGCTTCTGCGCTACACCATGACTGAGAGTGACTGAGCTTTCCAACGAGGCAGAATCTAAGTAATTCTTGGAGTGCTTTACTTCTAGGGCTTCAGCTCTCACCTTCACACAGATTAAACACAAAATCCATTTCAAAAGAACTCATGTTGCCAACAGTATTCTATTGAACATTCCTCTGCAGCTTAAACTCTACAAGTCAAAAAGTTAACAAGACTGTCCAACAAAAACAGTTCCTCCTTCCTAGCTTACCATCGCCCATAGTGGCACTACCATCCTACAGGCCACCCACCCTCCACACCTGTTCAGCAGGCTTGTCCTTTGCCCCTTTCCATCAATGCCTAACACAGTGCCCAGCGTGTCACACCACACAAGTAGCTGAACGAACACATGGATGTTGCACCTAGTCAGTTGTCATTCTGGCAAATTCTATTTCAAAATGTCACCTCCTTTCTTTTTCTATTATCTTACAGAAATACAAGCCAGACCACTTTAACTTCACTCTTGTTTTTCAACTCCGGTCTCAGTTTTCCATTTCATCTCATACATAACAACACTTAATCTCCTTAATCAGAGGTATAATCCTATTCCACTTCTATTCAAACACCAGTAATTCCCCTATTGCCCACTGAACTTAGCACCAAGTTTTTTACCTGGTGACCAAGTTCTTCCCCGCGTAAGCCCCAGGCTCTCTCCACAGTTATCCCCACTACTGTATTCAGTCAAGAGTTTAACATACACAGTCTAGCTGGGGATGAAATGATCTGTAAAGCACCAGTGCCTGCTCTCCAGACGCTTGATCTGCAAGGACACACACAGTAAGGGAAGCACATGCCACTATGGGCAGCAGCACTAAGATGGGTAGGTACAGGTGCCAGGACTCAGGAGAGTGGCGAGGCACGGAGGGATGGGGCCAGAACACACAGCTCAAATGCCACCTCCTTGCAGAAGCTGGTGGGTTTAGCCAAGTGGACACACTGTAGGGAAGCCCATGCAGAAACGGCAGCCTGCAGTTTGGAGGGTGAAAGTCAATGATGAATCAAAGTACATTTATTTAACTAAAGATTCAGGAAAATCATCTGTTACAACTAAATACAATTCAACAGCACATTGAGTATAATGTCTAACTATAAAGTAAGGAGATGAATGAAACACACACACACCCCCCCCCCAGGAACTGTTATATCCAGATCAATATCATCTTTAGAAATGATCGAGATGTTTATTTCAGGAATAACTCTGGAAATTATCACTCTTATGTCAAAATTTTCATTACGTGAAGAGCTTAACACATACCTTATCACCAGATTTCTTGCCATATAATTTTGCGAAAAATGAACTCCATGCTCTTCAAAAGGCAGCACAGGGAACTCTCCTCAGTGTTATGTGGCAGCCTGTGGATGGGAAGGGAGTTTGGGGAAGAATTGGATATATGTATATGTAGAGCTGAGTCCCTTTGCTATCCACCTGAAACTATCACAATATTGTTAATCAGCTGCACTCCAATACAAAATAAAGGTTAAAAAATAAAAAATTATCAACAACATGTAACAGTAAAAAAGGAGACAGCTTCACAGTAATACCAGATATTGTCAATACTGCTACACAAGGTGGGTACAAGGATGGTCACTGCATCATGGCTTGAGATGATAAAAACTGAAAAACAACCCAAATGTCTAGCCACAGGGGGATGACAAAACAACGTGACAGGAGCTGTGAGGACAGACATGAAAATGCTGACTGTGATTCCTTCTGAAGAGGGAAGCGGGACTAGTGAGCATGGGGAATAAAGTCCTGTACCACTAGCACCTCTGCAACAAAAATTTCATCACACAACTTAGACGTGAGCACAAACCGAAAATGTAACTGTGCTAACAGATTCCAGATTCAATTTTTTAAAAATTCGACAAAGTTTTTAACAACACTAACAACACTGGATGAAAGACGTACTCTCTCAAAGTAATTATTACGAAAAGAATGTGTGTGTGTGCTTAGTTGCTCAGTCCTATCTGACTCTTTGCAGCTGTAGCCTGCCAGCCTCCTCTGTCCATGGGATTTCCCAAGCAAGAATGTTGGAGTGGGCTGCCACTTCCACTCTCACCTAAATGCAGTGCTGTGCTTCGTCGCTCAGTCATGTCTGACTCTTTGCAGCCCCATGGGCTGGAGCCTGCCAGGCTCCTCTGTCCATGGGATCCTCCAGACAAGAATACTGGAGTGGGTTGCCATGCCCTCCTCCAGGGATCTTCCTAACCCAGGGATTGAGCCCAGGTCTTCCACAATGCAGGAGGATTCTTTACCATCTGAGCCACCTATCAGATTTTTTTTTTTTAATGTCAAATTTCATCTATTTGCAACCATTAGAGTTCCAGAGCTGTGTTTCATGGGAAAATTGGGGGCCTCACTACCACTGTTATTAACATCCCTTTAAAGATAGCAATTCCTTAGCCAAGGCAAAGAACTAAAACTGCAACCCAGATGAAACTATAAACGTAGAACAAGCAAGTGGAGTCCCATTTCTGAACTTAATAAGCGTAAGCGTAACAAAAGGAAGCAAAGTAGAATTTTAAAATGACTATTCCTGGACTGTTTCAGAGGTCAAAGTCTAATAGTAATTCATAACATTGACTCTAATTGAAAGCCTTTTGTAGGACTGTAAAAGGTGTATTCTACCATACAACAGTGGCCTTCTTACTGAAATTAAAGAATATTTCTTTCTACAACTGGTCAATAGGAGGTAAAAGAAAGGAGCAGTCCACATAACAAGGAAGCAACTTCTGGCATTGTTTTTTTAAAAAAAGACTGAAATAATGGAAAATTTCAACATTAAGAATTACTTTCGGGTCCACATCAGAATTTTGGATTTTCATGTTTTGTCATCACGTAAAATAATGCAAAAGTCATCTAAGTGAATCCTTGTTCTGCTGTATGTAATAAATTAAGGAGGATAGCATGACCATCACTCAACACGACATAATTTCTCTTGGAAAGAACCAAATGGAAATGCATATACTTGAGACATTATTCTATAGAGCAGGGGAAGAAAAGGAGGATAAAATGTCAATGTTTGGTCAACCACAATGTTTTCAGTTCTCTTCTAGAATTTCATTCACTCACCAAAATCTCAAGCAAGTCAAAGTGCAAAGAAGCTAACAGAAAGAATCTCAGACCCTTTAATTGCCTGTTCAAGGAATGTTTTTTTATTTTGTTCATTATTTTCCCTACTTTCATACCCTTTCCACATTCTCACAAACATGAATTTAGAAATGGAAATATAAAGTGAAGTATCAATAACTGGAAAATATCTGTGGTGTTCAAATCCTTTTGGTACACACCAACTGTAGTTGCATCTTGGAGGCCTATGAAAAAAAGTTCACTAGTCATACAATTCAAATATTTTAACAATTAATATTTCAGCCTTGCTATGAAATCAGAAAAACATTCTAATACGTGTTACACACTGTGCGAAAACTTAAGGATCACTGAGAAAGAACTTATTATAATGGACACACACTTTAAGTGTTAAACCAGCACAGATGGCCTTAACTTTAAACCAGACTGCAAGGAAAATATGTATGGATGTGTGCTCAGCCATGTCTAACTCTTTGCAACCCCATGCACTGTATTCCACCAGGCTCCTTTGTCCATGGGATCCTCCAGGCAAGAATACTGGAGTGGGTTGCCATTTCCTCCTCCAGGGGATCTTTCCAACCCAGGGATTGACCCTGTGTCTCTGGCATCTTCTGAATTAACAGGCGGATCACTGAGCTACTTGGGAAGCCAAGGAAAAGAACTCCTCTTTATAACCCAAACTAGAGAAATGCCAGCTGCACTCAGTACCAAAGTACACGGCATAATGAAATCACCAGAAATTCTTACCCTATTTGTCCATTCTATCTGATGTCAGTTCCCAAAGTATGAAGTTCCTTAGGAATTTTTTAAAAACAAACAAAGAATTCACTTTCTTTTCTTTGGATTCTAAAGCTCACACAATCTCATTCACCTACATTTAAAATAAGGAAACTATATCCTAAAGAGGTGATATAAGTCGCCCAAGTATTGCAGTATCAAGTGCTAGAAAATCCTCAAAATTCCAACACTCTTCCAAGGTCAAGGTCACCTCCAGACACTGCATTTGGCACTCTGTCTGAACATCTGTGAGTGCATGAAAAAGAATCTTAAGCAGCAGAAGGCAGCTCCTATTCTTGAGGTATTCATATTTTTGTTGAACTTTTAGAAATAAATAACATGAAAAGCAAGCCATTTTCTAATTGTTATTATTACTTAGGTAGAAAAGAAAGACATCTGGAAAGCAAGGGATTTTTAACTTGGCCCAGAAATATTATCATTTAGGGTTTTTAAAAGAGGTTTAATTACATAGGTATGATTCATTAAATCACTGATCATCAGTGACTGAACATTTATCACTTGAGATACAGAGAGGAAAGGGCAGACTGTTCTAGGACAGAATGTAACTGGGAGCCTCATTCATACATTCATCTCAGCACAGACACTCTACTCAGGGCCCTCACCCATCAGAACCAATGTCAGTCAAAATCTATCGCTAACTCAGTTGCTTACCAATTCTAAACATGGCATAAACAAAAGATGTAGGGGCAAAAATAAGTAAGTTAGATTCAGAGAACAGTGACAAACCAGCCTCACTTGGGGGCAGAGAATGGGCAATGGGGGGGAGGGGGTGGAGCTAAAAGAAAATAAGGACAAACTTAACAGATTTATTAATACGAATAAAAACGCTAGATCTTTATAAGACTTTCAGCTTGTAAACTTTTTTAATAAGCTTTATCTCATTCAATCATCAGCTCACTCTGGAAGTTGGCCATTAAAATCCTCCCATGTTGCAAAAAAGGAAACCAGGACAAGTGAAGGAAGGGACTTAGCTGGGTCAGTCAGTCAGCAAAGGGATGGACCAAGAGGCCCATCTGTTGACTAGCGGCAGTCACAGATCAGAATAGAAAGTGCTTTCCGTGTCGAGACTTTCGACTTTATTTTACAAGTAATGCATTTTCAACTGGGGATATGACATAAAGACTTTTCAAAACATTCATCTGGAAGATGAGGGCAAAATGAGCTTGATGAACAGGAATACTGAAGAGGGAAGACTCTCAAAAGACAACTGAAGCAATGTGGCTGCAGAACAACAAGGCCTGGGCCAGTATGATATGGGGCCTGTATCTGATTATACTGTGATATAAGCATACATTGATTTGATCTCTGTCCTGGTTCCTAGCAGAGAGCTTCCAGGATACCTGGAATATCCAAAAGGACAGAGGTGACGGAAGTGTTTTTTGATATTCACAGGAAGCTCCTTTCAACTATACCTGAATTTATCTTGATGGCAGGGGATAGAACCAACCCTGTGATTAGGGGGTTGGAATTTTCAGTCCTACCTCACTCGTCTCCTACCTCTAGGGAAGACAGAGGGACTGGAGACTGAGTTCAATCAACAGTGACCAGTGATTTAGTGAACCATACCTACGTAATGAAACCTCCATTAAAAACCCTAAATGATGAAATTCAGAGAGCTTCTGGTTGGTGAATGCATCCCTCTGCCAGGGCACACCCCAACTCCATGGGTACAGAAGCTTCTGTCCAGAGGCCCTTCCAAATGCCACCCTGTGTACCTCCTCAGCTGGCTGTTCATCTAGATCCTTTATGATGCTCTTTATAATAGACCAATAAACATAGGTAAGGGTTTCCCTGTGTTTAGTCACTTCAGTCATGTCCAAATCTGTGTGACCCCATGGACTATAGCCCGCTAGGCCCCTCTGTCCGTGGGGATTCTCCAGGCAAGAATACTGGAGTGAGTTTCCATGCCCTCCTCCAGAGGATCTTCCCAACCCAGGAATCAAACCCAGGTCTCTCACATTGCTGGCAGATTCTTTATTGTCTGAGCCACCAATTCTGTGAGCTTCTAGCAATCTGAGTAGGGGATTATGGGAACCCTGACTTATAAACTGGTTGGTCAGAAATACAGGTGATAACCTGGGACTTCTTTTTCTTTTTTTTTTTTTTTTTAAGAAAAAAAGGGACCTTTAACTTGTGTCTAAACTGGGGGTGGCAGTCTTGTGGGGCTGAATCCTTAACCAGTGGGGGCTGAGTTAGTTCAAGGTAGAGAATTGCTTACTGTAAGAAGAAAGCCCACACGCTGTGGCATCAGAAGTACTGTCGGTAGTGTTCTCGTCTTGGTGGTGACATGGCAGATCTGAGAATGACCTTTAGCACTTTTCTCCCTTCCACTGGCCCTCGGTAGAATGCCCACTTCACCCAGAAGACCTCACACAGCCTTGAAAGAGAAAATTAGAGAACCAGAAGGCACAGCTCCTGTCCCTCCTCCTAGGACCTGTCAGGTTCCTCCAAATAGGTTATCTCATTAAGAATGGTTTGAGCCTCACTATGACAGGCTGCTAATCCAGTCCCTGTCCACAAGGCTACTTTTACAGCCCTGCCAGGAACACGGTGGCCCTGTGATTCACACAGCAGAATGAGAGAGACCTTCAGGAAGAAATTGTTCACTGGGTGGACACATGATGAGGGAGGCAGAAAAGTCAAAGCTGATCTTCAGGCTCCTGTGTGATGGCTGGAAGAACGGTGGTACTCCCAAGAGAACAGGGAAAATGGAGGAACTATGGGGTGAAGACATACTGGAGAAAGTATGGAAAACATACCCATAAAAATGCCCAGGGGCTCCAGGCAAAGAGGGGTAAACTGAATACAAGTATAAAAAGTCCCACTAAAACCACAGACAAAAAAAAATTTTTTTTTAACTATTTTAAGAAAATGGAAAGAATGGGAAAGTGCAACAAAAGAATTTTGGAAATTGGAATACAGAAGGTTGAGCAGGCTGGAAGCCGACCCTGAGGCAGCTGGAGGAAGCTAAGAACCTACACTGTTTACACTGCAGGGTCTTCACAGTACAGGCCTTGGTGGTAACAAGCACTGACAGTGTAGAAATGAGCTGAGTTTCTTGGGAAGCAGGGAACAGCAAAAACAAGGATTGGCTGAAGACTGCTTAAGCAGTCTGAACCCTACATCCCATCAACCCCCTCTGCAAACCATTGGTGACCACCCCTCACCCACCCTAGTAGGAGACTGGAGATTATTTCTCAGCAGAGGCTAACATGGAAGGTTTACAGTTGAGAACCTACCAAAAGCAGAGGTTTTAAGTAAATAACTGCCATCGGAATGCTCAGATCCCTGCCTTCTTTCCGCACAGTCTCTGCAAAGCTGAGAGCCAAGTCTTACCCTCCAGGTATGAGATGAAAAGAGTTTTCTCTGGAGAATCTGACCAGTCTAGTATCTGCCTGCCAATGCAGGAGTCTCAGGTTCGATTCCTGAGTCAGAAGATCCCTTGGAGAAGGAAATGGGCAACCCACTCTAGTATGCCTGCCTGGGAAATCCCATGGACAGAGGAGCCTGGCAGGCTACAGTCCATGAGGTCGTAAAAGCGTTGGACATGACTTAGCGACTGAACTGAACTGGAGTCGTGTCTGGACTAGCCCACCAGGCTCCTCCGTCCATGGGATTTTTCAGGCAAGAATACTGGAAAGGGTTGCCATTTCCTTCTCCAGGGGATCTTCCCAACCCAGGGATCGAACCCCTGTCCCCTGCATTGACAGGTGGATTCTTTATCACTGAGCCACCAGCAAAGCTCCACCTTCTCAATACCAACGTGAAAACTAAAAGCTAAAAAAACTTAAAGGGCAATATCTTCAGAATAGAAAAAGCAAACGATTTTTAACCTAAGATTCCTATTTCAGCAAAGAAAGAAAGTGAAAGTGAAGTCGCTCAGTCGTGTCCGACTCTTTGTGACCCTGGGGACTGTAGCCTACCAGGCTTCTCCATCCATGGGATTCTCTAGGGAAGAATACTGGAGTGGGTTACCATTTCCTTCTCCAGGGGATCTTCCTGACCCAGGGATTGAACCCAGGTCTCCCACATTGGAGGCAGACTCTTTACCGTCTGAGCCAAATGACCAATCAAATGAAAGGGTTGATGTGCACAAAACTTTGCCTGTAATACAGTCTTTCTAAGGAAGACACCGAGGCCAAGCTCCACCCAAATGAAGGAGTAAACCAAGAAGGTGTTATGAGACAAACCTAAGTCAGGAGAGAGCAAGATCTCTAGGATGACAATGAAGGAGATCAGAGTGACAGCTGCATAGCAGTTACAGAGGAGAATCAACCTAGATTAGATCAGATCAGAAAGCTCGGGGAGAAACTCCTTCAAAAACAGATGGAATTCAGAGAATTCTTTGGGTAAAAAGAAGACACTGCTAGGACAGAGTCTGAAGTTGAGATAACAAACACACCAAAAAAACCACTAACGTCAGGGAAAACAGAAGGTGTATAGTAAATGAAAAATAATCATGTTTGCTGATGTGGCTCTGCTCTGAACAGCGTCTGTAATAATAAAAGCAAATGCCAAATGCTGGATTAAAAACCACAAGACAAGTGTGTAGGGAAGATGTGGGGATGGGAGGTATACGTGTGTGGTGGGGGCTGGCTGGAGGGAAGGAAAAGAGCTAAATCCTCATCTGAAGAGGTCAATAGGTATTAATAACACCTAAAACTAAAAAATTATGAAATCACAAAACCAGCATGATTATGCAAGTAAACTTAAAAAACGTGAATGGCTACCCATGTCCGTGGTTTTTCACATGAGCCAATCCCCACTGCTCATTTCCATGGCCATAAAGCCAGCTCACCATCAAAGGAAATGTACCCAACATGAAATCAATCACCATAAATCTGCTACAGCCATAGAGAAAAGTCAAAACAACAGTCCCTTAGCAATTCCTGGTTTTTTCAGTAGTTATATACAGATGTGAGAGTTGGACCATAAAGAAGGCTGAGCACTAAAGAATTGATCCTTTCAAACTGTGGTGCTGAAGAAGACTCTTGAGAGTCCTCTGGACTGCAAGGAGATCAAAGCAGTCAATCCTAAAGGAAATCAACCCTGAATATTCATTCGAAGGACTGCTGGTGAAGCTCAAATACTTTGGCCCCTAATGGGAAGAGCCAACTTGCTGGGAAAGACCCTGCCGCTAGGAGACTGAGGGCAAAAGAAGGAGGCGGCAGAGGATGAGATGGTTAGATAGCGCCACTGACTCAATGGACATGAATTTGACCAAGCTCTGGGAGAGAGTGCAGAAGAGAGGAGCCTGGCATACTACAGGCCATGGGGTCACAAAGAGTCAGACACAACTTAGCAACTCAACAGCAACAACAACAAAGCAGCTACATCCTTGAATGCTAAGGACAATACATTACCTGTCAAGGTACTGCAGTAACTATTTAGCCAATAAAGAATTTTATCACTGCCTCCACCTCAAGATTTTCTTTCCCCTTCACAGTTATTCATCTGACCATCCAACAATAAGACTGAAAAAGGAAAGCATTTAATTATTATCTCTGACTGAGGAAAATTAAAACCCACAGTATGTTAATAGGGTACTTCAGCTTTGTCTAAATCTGCAAAGCCACTTGAAAGGTAACGTGTTCTATTTCTCTTATTAAATGGTTACAGAAAAAAAAAAACAGGTGAACAAAAGCAGTATCTCTGATGGCCCAGCAGGTAAAGAACCCACCTGCAATGCAGGAGACTCAGGTTTGATCCTTAAATGGCTACCCACTGCAGTGTTCTTGCCTGAAAAAATCCCATGGACAGAGGAACCTGGCGGGCTACAGTCCATGGGGTTGCAAAGTAGTTGGACACCGACATGACATAGCACCCGTGCAGAAGCAGTCAAATAATCGAGAATCCTTTCCAATTCTTCCCGAAACAGATATTCACTATGGCTCAACTGAAAGTACTACATTATGACTCTCAAAACATGAAATACATTCATTTTCAAGGACTTAATAAAGCAAAAATATTTCTAGATTAGTCCATTTACCTCTTCTCCATTAGCCTAAATAATCAAGAAAAAATCTGAATATGTCACTTTAACTGGAATTTCATCATCAAAACTGTACATTTCCTAATTGCGATAAATGTTAAATTTTTTCTGTTTATATGTTTTCAACGAGAAGCTTGCAAAGCGATTGATTTCCCAGGGAAGAAAATATTTCATTAGAAAAAAAAAAGATTATTGTTATTTGGTCTTACCCCATTAATATAAACAGACATTTATGTAGCGAAGGTTTAAGTGGCTAGAATAATTTCTCAGACTCAGCATTTTTTTTTTACCTCTTCTTCTCTTTCTCACTCCATTTTTACAGCTACAAAGGAAACTGTCAAGATTCATTTCTAGCTGCAGAGACAGGGAAGCCCAGCTCCATACAACACAATTGTTGCATAGTTCAAAAAGCTCTTCATTGGTTTTTTTTTTTTTCAAAGTTCAAGTTAAAAAACAGAAGTTCATTTTCACTTTGGAAATCAAACTTGAAAGAAAAATGTGACCTCCCAGAACTTAGTTCCTTCCAAGGAACTCCCTCAAGGACATAAATTGTTAAGACATGGCCACTTGGGGAAAACATTTTCAAGTCCTGTTTGACAGGGAAAGTTACATGGGACTTGACAGGAGTAATTTTTTTAACAAGCTCAAGTCTGTCTTTTCTTTACATGTTCAACATGATTTAAAAACATGTACTTTACCAAAAGCTTGTTGGATTCTATAAACATCTCAGATCCTTTTCCAGAGAATGCTGAGCATCTTTAATGCTTTACATATTGTTTATTTAAAACACACACACACACACCCACACACACACACACCCCATATTACAATAGTAATCAAATGTAAATGCATGCTCATATAAAACAGAGGTAAGTAAAACCAAAACTATATATAACTATTATAATAAGGGGGCTTTTAAAACTGATAAAACTGCTGACCCTTATCCATTTAAATTCTCCTAGAAAAAAATTTCAAAGAGGCACCGGCAGCGGCCTATTATAAACACTTAGATTGAAATGCTCCGCATATAGTTGCCAATTGCCCCACATGACCCTGCAGGCTTCAGCTTCTGCGACCCAGCCAGGACCTCTCAGGGGTAATACGTGCCCGCAGCCAAGACTCTGCTAATAAGCACAAGACCTAAAACGTGCCCCGTCCCATCACCCGCACATCCTAGAAACCACCCTGTTCCCTGCCTCCAAAGCCTCTCACTCACACATCCTACTACCACGAAATCATTGTCTATCTTCCCCTCTCCTAAAAAAGGTCTCTGGAGGCCTAACTCAGATCATCCATGCTATAGAAGAAGCCGGGGTCACACAGCTTAAGCGAACAGGCTGGGAATATAAAAGACTGTGATCTTATATCCCGGTTGTCATTTATAATTCTCTTTCCCACAGCAAATTCTCATGTGATGATTAGACCCTGGACCCTGTGGCACTGCTGGTCTGGGGATCTATCTTTCAGGTTGAACAGGCTTACATTACATTACCCTGTGCCTGGTCATGCTTTGGAAACATGGTTTATAAGAGGAAAGATATTACAAGTTCACAACAACATACAAACTCACTTTTGTAACTTGAGAGGTTTCTAGATTTGAAATTATGTGTGTAATAAAATCAACTCATTGGAACTCAACAAACCAAAATCCCTAACTAATGTGATTTTATCTGATCCCAGTCTGAAAAAAGGATTCCCCAGTGGCTCAGACGGTAAAGAATCTTCCTGCAATGCAGGAGATTCGGGTTTGATCCCTAGGTTAGGAAGATCCCCTGGAGAATGGAATACCCACTCCAGTATTCTTGCCTGGACAATCCCATGAACAGAGAAGCCTTGTGGGCTTCAGTCCCTGGGGTTGCAAGAGTCGGACATGACTGAGCAACTAACACTTTTACTTCACAGTTTGAAAAGAGGAAAAACATCAAAATATCAAAATGTAATCAAAACACCATTTTTAAAGAATATGCTGAATACAGTTAATCCAATATTCTAGATTTTCAGAACTGAATTATCATGGTATCCACAACAGTAATCCTGAAGTCCCACAACTACCCCAATTACCAAACCTAACTATTTGCTATTGCTAAGTCACTTCAGTCGTGTCTGACTCTGTGCGACCCTATAGACGGCAGCCCACCAGGCTCCCCCGTCCCTGGGATTCTCCAGGCAAGAACACTGGAGTGGGTTGCCATTTCCTTCTCCAATGCATGAAGGCAAAAGGTGAAAGTGAAGTCACTCAGTCATGTCCGACTTAGCGACCCCATGGACTGCAGCCTACCAGGCTCCTCCATCCATGGGATTTTCCAGGCAAGAGTACTGGAGTAGGGTGCCATTGCCTTCTCTGAACCTAACTATTAACCATCTAGAAAACTCAGTTAACCAGAACACAAGCATACTCATTGCATGCGTGCTAAGTCACTTCAGTCGTGTATAACTCTTTGCAACCCCATGGGCCGTAGCCCACCAAGCTCCTCTGTCCATGGACAGACAAGAATACTGGAGTGGGTTGCCATTTCCTACTCCAGAGGATCTTCCTGATCCGGGGATCAAACTCGCATCTCTAATATCTCCTGCATTGGCAGGCAGATTCTTTACCACCTGAGAAGACCATATGCTATAAGAATCCAATCAGATAATTAAGTCCAACCCTTTATACCTATATTTGAGCCAAATCCTTTATTTCAAAGTCTTAACTTTGTTTACATTCCAATTTTAAAATATGCTAAGAAAAAGCAAGAAGTTTAAAAAAAAATTGTAAGGGCCAGTCCAAAGTACCTAACAGTTAATATTTCTTGTTCATTATGGGCCAGATACTGTTCTATATATCTTATTTTATCCACACAACAACCATTAACACAATGCCCATTTTACCAAGGAAAAAAGCACAGAGAGGTTAAGTAATTTATTCAAGGTCACACAGCCTCTCTCTTTATTATGCTCTGCAGCCATTATCAAACTGCTTCAATTATCTCTGACCTCTCCAAATTACAGCAGATTATACAGGACTAACAGCTAATTTACGGATAGCTTCCATAAATAAGAAAATAATCAAAAAAAAATAAAAATAAAAAAAAGAAAATAATCAATGGAAAAGCTGAATTATATTGGGTAAAGCAAAACAGGATTCCTCCGCCAGCAACAGAACACCAAGCACTCGATACATTCATGCTTATATAGTGTTCTCACATTTATTCAAACGTGTACATCCCATCCACAAGTAAAATCCCTGTGTCTGCCTCAAGTTTTCCTAGTTACGTTTTTCCTTTAGGAGGCACTCACTAAAATATCAAAATGGGGATTTTATGTAATCAGTATTTAGAAAGAATAATCCTCTCCCCTCAGATTTTGTTTAGAAAGTCCATCCCTACCCTGTGATTGTGGTGAGTCACCTCCCCCCTCTCTAGATGCTGTTTAAAGTTCCTGGGAAAAGGGAAATCAGAGAGGCTGCCCTTAGCCTGAGGACGAGGAACAAGCCCAGGGAGCAGGTTATTAATCTCCAAACAGGCCAGCTAGCGAGTGTGCCTCTAAGGCACAGACCTGCAGGATTCAGAGATTCTTAAAGCAAGGAAATGGCAACCCACTCCAGTATTCTTGCCTGGAGAATCCCATGGACAGAGGAACCTAGTCCTTACAGGACCCTTACAGTCCACAGGGTCGCAGAGTCAGACACGACTGAGCGATTTCACTTCACTTCAAAGCAAGGTTCTCAGTGTATGGTAATGAAGCGTGTGTTCAAAAACCCAAATTGCTCCAGAGGCAGAAGCTCAGCCCTCTGGGAATCAAGCTTCTGCAGCCCCAGTCACTGCCAAGCACAGGCTACAAGTGTCTATGTACATTCATTCCTCTGGCCCCAGGCCAGCTGATAGTGCAGACATCGGTCCTCAAACTACAGATTCAGAATCACCTGGAGGGCTGTTCAGAGCAGATTGCTGAGCCCATCCACAGGGATCCTAATTTAGCAGACCTGGGGTGGGGCCAAGATTTGGCATTTACTGCAAGTTCACAGGAGATGCTGATGCTGTTGGCCAAGGAATCATATTCTGAGAACTGTTGAATGAAGTTAATGGTTAGGGTCCCAATTCTCACAGCTGCCGCCACCAGCAATCACTACATGGTTAAAGGTATTTTCCATTTATACAGCTAAACGTGCTAGGAGTATCAACCAGTTAGTCTCATCTCTGCTTCTCCTCCTCCATCACTAACAAGTAAACTAGGCCATTTCCTTGGGGCATAAGCTTGAGATAGTATATTACAGTGTTATAGTATTTAAATACAGCAAGCATGGGGAGAGAAGGAAAGGCAAGAAGAGAAAATGCCCCCTTAAAACACACCACTAAATAAAAATAAGCCTGAAATTGAATTTGTTCCTATATTATCTCTCTTCTGACACTGATCATGAATGTCTGGCAAAAGAAGAGAGACCAGAAGCTGGGAACCATTAACAAAAAGACTTTGATTTAGAGACTAGATTACCTTTCATCAGTACAGCTCAAAGAACCACACAAGCTTTGTTAATTCTCTGCAGATTCACAAAAACACTGTCACATGGGCTGCTAATTCACCTCCATGGGTCATGCCACTGGGCTAGTGACACAGTGATTAAAAAATAACCTGAATAAAGCAGAAAATAGCTGTCACACCCTAGCCAGATTCAGAAATTTTTCAATATTAAAATGAACAAAAGTTCACAAAACTTAAAGTTATTCTCATAAAATGTTTAAACACAGTGTTCTTTGGAAGGACTGAAGCTAATGCTGAAACTCCAATACTTTGGCCACCTCATGTGAAGAGTTGACTCATCGGAAAAGACTTTGACGCTGGGAGGGATTGGGGTCAGGAGGAGAAGGGGACGACAGAGGATGAGATGGCTGGATGGCATCACCGACTCGATGGACAAGAGTTTAGGTGAACTCCGGGAGTTGGTGATGGACAGGGAGGCCTGTCGTGCTGCAATTCATAGGGTCGCAAAGAGTCGGACACGACTGAGTGACTGAACTGAACTAAACCTTTACCATATTTTATCTCAACAACATACCAGTTTGTGACTCGGCAAATTACCTCTCTGTGCCACTTAGTAAAATGGAGGTGGAGGTGGTGACATGTCTCTCTTACACAGTTATTCTGAGTATTAACGAAACCAGACCATAATAAGTATCCTACAAATGTAAGCTACAAAAGTTATTCAGTCATTGTTAACATAATTATTAAGTGGACTTTGCAATTTACAAGCAATATTTAGATTACTAAATGTAGTGGAATGAGAAATGTACTAATGGCACTCAGGCATTTTTCTCACTCATTTTACACCTTCATCCCCTGCCACTATTATCATGGGTGTGTATTTGCCCTGTCCCCCTATTTGTCCATAGACTATTAATGTTTCAGCTAAACCATCCAACATCTAGAGTAAAAGAAACAAGGTTAATCTTCACCCTTCCACAAAACAAGAACCAAAGCTGCAGCAAGAGATATTTGACAGACCTTTATTTTTAAATTCTGGTGAGCCAAATCTAAACAGACCCCATATGCTGCCAAGACCAGGCACCCGCCAAGGTGAGAAATCTTAAGACAGATATCTAATCGCCATTCTGGTGAATGGGGAAGGGAGATGTTTATTTGTTTTTTAAGGGGAAAAGAGAAATAACTTCAGAGGAAAAATAGCAACATAATATTTATTAGTTTAACAGGAAACACTACTCAATTAAAGAACCGATAAGGAAGGAGACAACTATCTTTCTACTCAACAATCTGTTTGTGGTAGACTCAGAGAACTGTCGTTGTGGGCAAACAATCTTAGATATAAAATATGATGAATTTTTCCAGCAGATGAGGATAAGAACAAACACTTAACAATCCACTGGTCTAATGGATAAACTCCAACACATCCTCTCCTAACTACTACTCATATGAGTACAACTGGTGAGTTCACAAATACTAAACACAGAGAAGAAACCCTAGGAAGCAGGCGGAGAAAAAAAAATTCTACTTGGTAACTCTGTGTGAACACACGGGCCCCTGGAAACACCATAAGGACTTCACTTGGAAGCCAAAGCAAAGTGAGACATTGTCAGAGAGATGCACTCCAATGCTTCTATTTAAAACAGCCTCTGGATGTCGACGGCCTGGCGGAAATTCTCACATAGCTAGGTTTTACAAGACCAGGACAAAAAATTATATAGAGACAGTGATACCACTATTCTCTTAAAATGCTATCTAGTGTTATACTGATAGATAATCTTCCTGACCCAAGGATCAAGCCCAGGTCTCTTGGATTTGGGGCAGATTCTTTACCATCTGAGCCACCAGGGAAGCCCCAGATAGATCAATACATATTAGCAAAAAAGGAGGAGAGGGGAAACAGGCACACTCCAGGTTGTGATACTGTTTCTTCTTTACATCCTCTGTACTTTACAAGTTTGAAATTTATGATGAATATACACTAATCTCATAATCAGAACTATCTGATGACATACTTTGCAAGGTTGAAAGCTTTTTAATGTACTTTTATTAAACTATACTGGCGGGCTGTGTAATTCAATGATTAAGTTTCTGAGTCTACCCTCATGAATAATGCTTACGTTCATCATTTCTGTACTAATTCAGTACCAATCTTTGGTCTCAAGCATACTGACAACCAGGAAAAAAATAACTGAAATATCCACATTTGCTTCACTCAAATGTCTGAGTATTACTCTACATTGTACTCTGCACTCAAGGTAGTTATAACCAACACAGTGAAGTTAAAATACCAAGCAGACCTCCAGATCACATGCATTTATTTAGCTAATGAAGTCACTCTCTCAGAGTAAAATGTTCCACACTGAAATTCAAATACAGCCCTGTATCAGTAATAGTCTCCTCCCACGTCAGGAAGTAATTCACGTTCTGCATGCAGGATATCCAGATAAAAGGCAGAAAATGCCCACTTGTAAACAAACTTAACTTACACTGTGTTCTTACAAAACATTTAACAGAAGTACCTCCTCCCTTTTTCGTTCTCAATACAGGAAAAGCTTACTCATCTCTTGGGAGGCTTATATTTAAAATGGACCTAAATCAAAGCACTGATGATAAAAAACATTTAAGAAGGTGCTCAAATTAACAATCCATTTCAAGGTTAATTAATCTCATTTTTCCCTAATCAATTGCATTCTCCAATCCCCCCCCCCAAAAAAAAGGCTAATTTCCCTTTCAGAAATAAAAAAGAAACTGGTTTAAAATACATACAGAAAAATAATGAAAGTAATCAATCTGATCATATATAAAAATAAAGGGTAATGAGGAAATTAAAGGATAAACAAGATAATCCAGAAATTATATATATAGCAAATAGAGGGAAAAGAATATGTTTAAGTTTGCAAGGAGAAATTCTGGAAGAATACAGAGAAACTAATAAAAGCAGTTATTCTAGTGGGGAGAGGAAAGGACAAGGCAGATGGGGGATAGAAGCAGAAGTGAGCCTTCCCAAGGCATAACTTTTTGCATATTTTTTTCAAAAATGTAAGTGGATAGCCTGTTCAATAAGCTAAGTGAAAAACTATGCTAAGATTATTTGGACTGCTCATGATTTTCCACCAACCACAGCCCTCATATAATGCAGATGTACAGAATCCCAGCTGTGGAGTCAGGCTGCCTGGAGTTCCCTGAGATACCACCAGCTGAACATCCTGAGAGCTCCAAGGAGGCACCTGTGCCCATAAGGTGGTCACAGGAGCCAGACCATCAGCAGGGAAGTGGCAGAGCACCTCAACAGTGCTTCTCAGATGCCAACAGAGCCAGGCAGAAATTAGTTATGCATAGCAGAGCCCCCTGGAGAAGGAAATGGCAACCCACTCCAGTACTCTTGCCTCAAAAATCCCATGGACGGGGGAGCCTGGTAGGTTACAGTCCCTGGGTTTGCAAAGAGTCAGACACGACTGAGTGACTTAACCCAACTCAGCAGAGCCCCCGCTTAACTCTATCTCCTTTTCTACTTATCTGAGTGCTAAGTCCTTAAAACATTTTTATCGGATGTCTAATAGAGGCACGTAAAAGTCCCCCACTATATTTTACCATGTGTTCAGTTCAGTTCAGTTGCTCAGTCGTGTCCGACTCTTTGCGACCCCATGAATCACAGCACGCCAGGCCTCCCTGTCCATCACCAATTCCCAGAGTTCACTCAGATTCGCATCCGTCGAGTCAGTGATGCCATCCAGCCATCTCATCCTCGGTCATCCCCTTCTCCTCCTGCCCCCAATCCCTCCAAGCATCAGAGTCTTTTCCAATGAGTCAACTCTTCGCATCAGGTGGCCAAAGTACTGGAGTTTCAGCTTTAGCATCATTCCTTCCAAAGAAATCCCAGGGTTGATCTCCTTCAGAATGGACTGGTTGGATCTCCCTGCAGTCCAAGGGACTCTCAAGAGTCTTCTCCAACACCACAGTTCAAAAGCATCAATTCTTCGGCACTCAGCCTTCTTCACAGTCCAACTCACATCCATACATGACCACCGGAAAAACCATAGCCTTGACTAGACGGACCTTAGTTGGCAAAGTAATGTCTCTGCTTTTGAATATGCGATCTAGGTTGCTCATAACTTTTCTTCCAAGGAGTAAGCATCTTTTAATCTCATGGCTGCAGTCACCATCTGCAGTGATTTTGGAGCCCAGAAAAATAAAGTCTGACACTGTTTCCACTGTTTCCCCATCTATTTCCCATGAAGTGATTGATGGGACCGGATGCCATGATCTTAGTTTTCTGAATGTTGAGCTTTAAGCCAACTCTTTTACTCTCTTCTTTCACTTTCATCAAGAGGCTTTTTAGTTCCTCTTCACTTTCTGCCATAAGGGTGGTGTCATCTGCATATCTGAGGTTATTGATATTTCTCCCAGAAGTCTTGATTCCAGCTTGTGTTTCTTCCAGTCCAGCGTTTCTCATGATGTAGTCTGCATATAAGTTAAAGAAGCAGGGTGACAATATACAGCCTTGACATACTCCTTTTCCTATTTGGAATCAGCCTGTTGTTCCATGCCCAGTTCTAACTGTTGCTTCCTGACCTGCATACAGATTTCTCAAGAGGAAGGTCAGGTGGTCTGGTATTCCCATCTCTTTCAGAATTTTCCACAGTTCATTGTGATCCACACAGTCAAAGGCTTTGGCTTAGTCAATAAAGCAGAAGTAGATGTTTTTTCTGGAACTCTCTTGCTTTTTCCATGATCCAGCGGATGTTGGCAATTTGATCTCTGGTTCCTCTCCCTTTTCTAAAACCAGCTTGAACATCAGGGAGTTCACGGTTCACGTATTGCTGAAGCAATACCATGTGTTACTGCCATGTTAATCAGTCAGTTACTACACAGTCCTTCACACAGTACTTTCCCAGCTTTTAATCAGAATGGGTAAAAAGTAGAAGAAAGAACAAAGGGATTTCCCTGTAGGAATAACCTCAAACTTATCTGTTCTCCTCAAGCTAGACATTGTTTTTCTTTGGGGGGAGGGGAGATAATGTCTTGTGAAACAAATCAGAAGAATAAATGAAAATAGAAGAATACGAATGGAAGAAAATTTCTACCATCTCACGGAGGGGCGGGAGGGTGGTGTGAATAAAATCTTATTCCAGAAGGGTTTATATTTGTGTTTTAAAATATAATTTTTAGACGAAGCAAGCTAAAAACACCTAAAATCAGTATTTTACATGTATAGGAGTGCCACTGTCCTTCAAACTTACAGGCAGGTTTTCTAAGTTAGATACCAATTTAAATTGGTAATTTGGAAATCAGAACAGATTTTCCTTCTAGGCATAATGTTATCAATAATGGTTAATTCCATTCCTTAATATTTACTTGCGTATCAGATCATTCACACAAAGTGGTAAACTACCTGAATAAGGACCCTATTTCCCTTGTACCCCTCGCAACTCAGCACTAACAGAATAACCCCAAACACACCTCATGTACGGACTATCCCACCATCTTCAATGGACCAGGTTCCTAACCCACAACACAGACTGGTGTTTCCAAAACTCTGGTTAATCAGAGTCACCCGGGGGTACTTGTCAGGCAGGCGTGTTCCTGGCCTCACCCCAGACTTGCTGACTCAGAGTCTCCAGAATCTCTGTGAATCTGTTTTTAAACAGGTCCCTGTGCCTCTGATGACTCAGAATATGTGGGAAACACCAGATGAATGAAATAGTGCTAACAACTGTTCTGCACCCAAAGGTGCTCAGGGAATGCTGAGATCTGAACAGAGCCCCTCAAGTTCTGAATGGGGACGTGCAATCAGGTAAGAGCAGGGTTTAGGCTCTGACAGCTCCCTGGGCAACTGAGATAAAGGAGATGTTCTTAGAGCTTCCCAGGAGGTGCAGTGGTAAAGAATCTGCCTGCTGATGCAGGAGACACAAGAGACATTGGTTTGATCCCTGTGGGGAGAAGATCCCCTGGAGAAGAAAATGGCAAACCACCCCAGTATTCCTGGACAAAGGAGCCTGGCGGGCTACAATCCGTGGGGTCATAAAGAGTCAGACATGACTGAGCTCCTGAGTATCCACACTTAGAGCTAAGAACCCAGTGAGTGGGAGCTCAGTTGGGTCTGCAGTTCCTACAAAGAGAAGAGAGGAAATGGAGGTGCACAGGGCCCCCAAACATTTGCACAAAGGCTCCAGGAGAAGGGCTTGCTTCCCCGATCCCCAACCCTCTCCCATCCCCAGCCCCACAAGCCAAACCCCTGTAAGGCAGAAAGAAACCACCACCCTTCACACATTCCTGTCAGGAACTACATGTACTTTAAGATCCTGGGCAGAACTCTCTGGTTTTCAGATGGGAAGTAGCTGTGTATTTATCTCTGACCCAAGCTTTATCTTCTCAGGTTCAGTGAACAGCCACCTGAGGTAGTACATGGACATCTACGTGCACCCACATGCTAACTCAGCCATCACTGTCATCAAAACAACAGCAAAGATTAAACACACATTAGCTGTGTGTGGGCACTGTGCTAAGTACTTCAGAGGCATATCTCCAATTTCTTGGCTATCTGATAATAGTTTGAGAGGTTTCAAAACGAAGAGAAGGAAAAGGGAGAAGGCCAAAAGACTTATAACTCCCCCCCACCTCCGATATTTGACAGGCTTTTGTCATATCCTCTTGGCATCAGTTTCCCTCATCTGAGTACAGAATGTCATGATTTGAGGAGAGATAATACCATGGACTGTGAAGAAAGCTGAGAGCCGAAGAATTGATGCTTTTGAACTGTGGTGTTGGAGAAGACTCTTGAGAGTCCCTTGGACTGCAAGGAGATCCAACCAGTCCATCCTAAAGGAGATCAGTCCTGGGTGTTCTTTGGGAGGAATGATGCTAAAGCTGAAACTCCAATACTTTGGCCACCTCATGCGAAGAGTTGACTCATTGGAAAAGACTCTGATGCTGGGAGGGATTGGGGGCAGGAGGAGAAGGGGACGACAGAGGATGAGATGGCTGGATGGCATCACTGACTCAATGGACATGAGTTTGAGTGAACTCTGGGAGTTGGTGATGGACAGGGAGGCCTGGCGTGCTGCAATTCATGGGATCGCCAAGAGTCAGACGTGACTGAACTGAACTGAGTACCATGCAATGGTTAGGACAGGCTCTGGACACAAGTCTGCCTGGGTTCAAATCCCAGCTCTGTCACTTATTAGCTGTGAATGTGGACAAGTTATTTGTGCCTTAGCCACATCATCTTTCAAACAAACAACAATATCTGCCTCATGAAGCTGCTGTACATAGTAAAGTGTCTGGCCTACAGCAAATACTCTGACATCAGCTGTCCTCATTATCAGGCAATACAAATCACCAAAAAGACAGCCCAGAAACTGGAATTGTGCTGCTGCCTAGATATCAATATCTCTTTTCTGTTGTTGTTGGAGAGATGCTAAACACTCTCACAGATATATTTAATTCAGAACGAAAGGGACTGAGACTGGGACCTCCAGGGCCTTTTCTCAGAAGAGCCTTCATTCAGAAACAGAAGGTCTATATCTTTTGCTACATTTGTCTGACGTGCTACTAAGGCATGCGTTTTTAGAATCGCAGACCACAAATGTAACATGTGAAAGCACCATCCTGCTGATTTTGAACTTTAAACCTTGCAAAATTAATTCACTCCGGGATATAAACCAATTTGAGGAGAAACAGAGCTAAATAAATAAGTTAGTAGGTACCCAGTTAGGTGCAAGTCATTTTATTTTTCATTTAAACTGTGATTTTTAAAATACATTAAAATAATAGCCAGAGAAAAATACTGCATGAGTTTTCTGTTTCTAAATTTTCTTTCAAAATATTAAGACTCTCAAAGGCTTCTCTTTCATTGTGTAAGTTTTCTCATTCGTTAGTCCCAATCCTAATACATACAAATGAAATTTTAATATTGGCTCCTCCTCTTATACAGAGGAAAAACTAGGTAATTACTAAATAAATCATTTCTACCTAAACCAAATAATTATAGTTTCAATACCCAGATGTCAAAGAGTAGATTGATGTTTTGGCTTAAACCATATAGGCTCATAATATTTTTTCAAAAATAACTCTCTTTTTTAGAAATCTAACATATGGCGATTGCATTTAAACAATTCTCTTTCCAAACTGTTAACACTTTACAAAGAGGAAGAGGAAGCTATGAATGGGCTGTGGGCAGGATATACACAGATCTGAAACAAGTACCTGCCTGATCTGTTTGGAAAATGACGAACCCCTCAAGATGCAACACTACACGCACTCCATGTGTGTAAGATGTGAGTGGAAAGAGTCTGTATGGTCACAAAGAATTTACTTCAGAACAAGTGCTAAGAATCAGAGAGAGAATACTGATCAAAGTTGCATGTACAAAATCATCTGAGATACCACTGTTATCAAAAGTTGGCTTAAAGCTCAGCATTCAGAAAACTAAGATTATGGCATCTGGTCCCATCGCTTCATGGCAAATAGGTGGGGAAACAATGGAAAC
This sequence comes from Oryx dammah, assembly GCF_014754425.2. NCBI lineage: Eukaryota > Metazoa > Chordata > Mammalia > Artiodactyla > Bovidae > Oryx > Oryx dammah. The sequence continues at coordinate 63,580,229 of NW_024070188.1, forward strand.
AGTGACAGACTTTATTTTGTCGGCTCCAAAATCACTGCAGATGGTGACTGCAACCATGAAACTGAAAGACGCTTGCTCCTTGGAAGAAATGTTATGATCAACTTAGACAGCATATTAAAAAGCAGAGACCTTACTTCCCTGGTGGCTCAGACGGTAAAAAAGCGTCTGTCTACAATGCAGGTAGACCTAGGTTCGACCCCTGGGTCAGGAAGTACCCTGGAGAAGGAAAAGGTAACCCACTCCAGTACTCTTGCCTAGAAAATCCCATGGACGGAGGAGCCTGGTGTCCATGGGGTCGCCAAGAGTCGGACCCAACTGAGCGACTTTATTTTTACTTTACTTTGCCAACAAAGGTCCATCTAGTCAAAGCTATGGTCATGTATGGATGTGAGAGTTGGACTATAAAGAACGCTGAGGGCAGAAGAATTGATGCTTTTGAACTGTGGTGTTGGAGAAGACTATTGAGAGTCCCTTGGACCGCAAGGAGATCCAACCAGTCCATCCTAAAGGAAATCAGTCCTGAATGTTCAATGGAAGGACTGATGCTGAAGCTGAAACTCAAATCCTTTGGCCACCTGATGCAAAGAACTGATTCATTTGAAAAGACCCTGATGCTGGGAAAGATTGAGGATGGGAGGAGAAAGGGATGACAGAGGATGAGATGGTTGGATGGCATCACTGACTCGATGGACATGAGTTTGAGTAAACTCCAGGAGCTGGCGATGGACAGGGAGGCCTAGTGTGCTGCAGTCCATGGGGTCGCAAAGAGTCAGACACGATGGAGTGGCTGAACTGAACTGAACCCCTCATTAGAATCACAAAATGCCAAAACTGGAAAGGCCCATAGGGGCTATTTTAGTCAATGTCTCTATTTTACAAACAAGGAAAGGAGGTTTTGAATAAATTGCTCCAATATGCATTAGAAAATGGCAGAGGTGAAGTCGGACTCAAGTCTCAGGATTCTGAATCCAATGAGCGTCCCCATCCATTTTAACACTCCTCCCCGTGCTCTAAGAACACAGGGGTACTTGTTAAAATACTGGAGACTCTGGCTCAACAGGCTTTGGAAGGGTCTGGGAATTCGTAACTTTAATGAGAGTTCCAGGCAGTTCTTAAGGTCTGGCTAGTATGGGGAACACTGCTTCATCTCATGCAGTCTCCTTAACCTGAGGTACAATCTGGTCACTCAGCTGTCAGTTTCTATTAATACATTTAGGGACCATCCAGGGATTAGAGGTGGGTGGAGACTTCATTTCCACACCAACATCCTCCCTAGTATGTGGAATGTTTCAATGAAAGCAAGTCTAATGCCAATTTCACCAGAAATAACAAACATTAATCAGCAGGCATGCAGGCCCAAAAAACCATCACACAACCTGCTCTTAAAAGTGCAGTCAAGTCTCTACTCTGTCTTCTGAATTGACAAGCGCCCTAAATGAAAGGTTCATTCTGAGGAAGAAGAAAAGATGTTCTAACATCAGGACCAGGCAACCCTCTGGATGGGTCAGGGGAACAGTCATTGTGAGGTAGGACAACATGCATCACCCATAAAGTGATTAGGCTACAGCGTCTGCCTAATACAGACACTACACATCCAAACTTGTTTATGTAAAAATAGTGCTCATACAATCTTTCTGCTGGCTAGCTATCTTGACCACCACTTATCTCACCTACAAAAACTGTATACATTCTACCAAGGCTGTCACGTGTGGGTGCACATGCTGAGAACCACACCTACCCCATGGAAGCACGGCTAACAAATACTAAGGTATGAATGGTGCGCCCTAGAGTTGTGCAACACAGCAAACCTCCCTGAACTTAGAACACTTCTAGAATCTTCTGAGGGGGAGAACAATCTACTTTTCTGGAACTGTAAGGGGAAAAAAGCCAACAAATCATCTTTTTTCCTATTCTGTTTCAACAATTACATTTTGTATTCACCCAGGAAGCACTGTTAAGGTGAAGTTTGGGACTAAAATCAGAAGACTCGTTTGTCTGTCTGTATATACCTCTTACTAATTCCAGAACTTCCATTTCTTTGTCTGTAAAACAGACACTACAACCTGTCCCTCCTACCTCAACAGGTTTTGAATCAAATAATGGATGTGAAAAACACTCTTTCAATTATAAAAGTGCTACATAGTGTAATGTTATTACTAATTATAAAAAGAAACAAATCACACAGGGTTTAAAAATAAAACAGGGCTGTGAGGTTGAGTGTATACTGATTTCTGCAAAGAAAAGTCTGTTCTGATTGTTTACAGAGCCAAGATGTAACCATCCACATTTCTGGCCACTGTCACGATTTTCAATGGGAACTTATTTTGTCAGCAAAATTAATGACATTTGACTTCTATGGGAAGAAGTTTTCTGATGGTTAAGCTCATAACCTTAAAGAGGTAGAGAGTTTACTTTTTCATTTGCTTTTAGAGTAATTGTCTCGTTCTGCAGACTTGCAGCAGTCAGTATACCAGTCCCTCCCAAAGGTTTTGTAATGATTCTTGCTGACACTGAGCACTAAGAAACTAAATATTAGTTCAGTTCAAATGTCAACTGAGGTAGTGCATTCCAGACACTGTTTTAAACTTTAAAACACAAAGATACAGCCACCCTTGACCCTAGGAGCTGGCTATCTAGCAGAAGGGAACCGAAATGAATAGATTTCAGCCCATACTGGTAAATGTGGGGACAGAGGTATAAAAGAGATGTCCATACTGGATACCATGGGAGCTCTCTCTCCAACCTGGTAGTGTCAGAGGAAGCATTAGGAGAGTCTGTAAGGATAAGCAGGAGGAAAAAAGTCAAGTGTGTTCTCCCCAATCATGACAAAAAATTATTTTGGATGACTACCTATGAGACTGTGAGGAATGGCAAACTTGACTTCTCACAATTATTGAGGCAGTGGACTGGCCCACAGGACTAAAATGCTGGTTCTATATTGAAAAGATAACGTGAATCCATTTTTTCAAGAGTTCGCTCACACCTCTGATATGTAGAGACCCATCAGGCCATGAAATATACACACACCACTGCTACACTCTGGCTCCTGATCAACTGTTAGTTGTTACTTGCTCCTTGGGAGACTCATCACAAGGTTTATCTGACAAGAAGGATGAAATTAACAGTCATCATTATCCTTGGGACTGTTTATGAAATGTATCTAAACTGTTCCCCATTCCCACATGACCCTAAGAGGGATGGGATATATGCAATGGGTCAGCAGGTGAGCCAGTCGGAAGGTCTGGGTTCGAGGCCTGCCTGTGCCATTAGCCCACCACCTAACCTGGCCTTAATCACGTCGACTCTCTTGGACTCCCATGTTAAGCGTTAATGAAAGAGATGACCTTTACAGTCGGTTCCAAGTCTAAATGTCTGTGCCTCCATTCTAATGGAACATGTTATTCTCTACACCTGACTAAAAAGGGACCAAAATTACTTCAAAATGTAGCTTTTACACAGAAATAAGACATTTTAAAAAAGAAGAAAAATCTTACCTGAGTCTAAATAAGATGAATGCATAATGTTTCAACTCATTTTAGCATATAAAAAAGTTAAGTGTGTGAAGGTAAAAAAAACCACAGAAACACGTTTATAGTTCAGATTTCTTCTCTACATTTGTACTTCTACTCTCAGACATAATTATATTCAATAAAAACCTTATATCTCCATCATTAAAAAAAAAAAAAAAGATGAGCCAGGTTTTCTGGGATGAAATCAAAGATTCAAAGAAACTTGTGAAAAGTTTTAAAAAGAGTTATTTTCATCACCAATTAGGATGACCTTAGTTAACTCAGGGAATTGGGGCGGGCCGGGATTTGGCTGCAAATCTTAGCTATTGGTGCATATCTATGAAAAGAGAGAAAAGTGATACATTTAAATGTAAAACAAAACTGTCTAAAGAGGGAATTCTGAACCTTCAGGGAGTTTTTTCTAGTCTTTCAATTCCCACAATAGATCAGTTCACCTAGCAATCAGATCTGCCTCATCATAGCATTCCTCAAGGGTGAAATTCTCCTTCACCTACACAGACACTACATGGTAAAGGTATAGAAGCAACTCGTGATTATGGGATGACCAGAAGTTTCTACTAAGACAATATATCCTAATGCATGAGGTCATTATTCACTTTAAGTAGATATATTCTACTTAAGTCCAACAATTTTGAGACTGATTTTTCTTCTTCTCTGACCTTTTTTTTTAGAGGGTAGGGTTGGGATACAGGGAACTCTCCCTGGGTGGGAAGAGCCCACAACTTATAAGGATGTGTTGACAGCAATATCAAAGAGATGAACTGTAAAATGTAAAACCATTATGTGGTAACTTCACAACTTGGAGAAAGATGTATGACAACAAGCAATCTCACTGGTATTAAAGTACTAAAAACGAACTCTTCCAGTTGTAAGCTGGTAAAATACAGTTAAGCTTCTCTAGGAAGAAGAAAAAAAAATTAAAACCAGCTATTCAAGACTGCATATGAAGTGATTCGAAGAGACACAGTATTTCATCCTGAGCTGCTGAAATCTAGGCCGTGTGTTACACCTCCCCTCCCACCCTGCAATCCATCTCCACTTTACTCTTCACGTTTAGGATTATGATCAAGTCCACCTACCAAAAGGAGAGAAACCACACAAACATCACACTTAAAGTTTCTCTATTTTGGGCCAGCAGGAAACTCCAGTTACTTCATTCACTAGAGCTAGTTAAGCTACTGAACTGAAATGCTTGCATGAAGAGATCACTACCTAGGGACAGATAGTTGATTTTCAGGGTTGGAGGAGGTCAGACAAGGACGATTGGAATTTTGAGTCTCAGTACAAAGTCAAGGACCCCTGAATTACAAAGAACTGGTCGGCGAAGCGGTTAGGGGTCGGCAAGAATTAGCACCAAAAGAGAAAACCCTGAACTAAAAGCATACTTTTATTTTTAAGGGCACCGGGTCAGAGAAGTGACCGGCAGCCCCAACATTCTCTGAGAACCTTTGAGATTTTCACAAACGGATCCTCTTGAAGTCTCGAGGATTAGAATCATCATAAATCCATACCCATCCAGTACCCTGGCTCCTCCAACAGGCTACCTTCCTCTGACCCTTTTCCCACGACCTTGGCTCCTCCTCTGCCGACAGCGCCCCAGGGGCTCCTCTCAGCCTCCCACACAGAGAGAAGGACCGGACAGACGGACTGCCCAAAGCCATCAGGGCGCCCACTCCATCGAGGCGGCCAGCAACCTTCGGAACCCGAGAGCGCCGCGCGCGCCCGCCACCTGCACGGCCACCGGGTCTCGGATCACGCCATCCCCACTCGGGAGCCCGACCCTCGCGCGGGCTGCTCCGAGGCTCAGCGCGGACTCCCGAGAGCCGGCCCGGAGCCGCCAGGGGGCGAGAGGGAGCAGCCAGCCCGGCGCCTCCCCGCCTCGTTCCCTTCCCCCGAGCCTCCCTCCACTCACGGATTTTCACTCGGCGGTGGTCCAGGCGCGCGGTGGCGGCGTGCAGGGCGTCGAGGCGGCGGTGCAGAGCGGCGGTGCGGCGGCCCAGGGCAGCCGCCTGGCCCTCGAGCTCGCCGAAGATGTCCCCGGCGCAGCGCGACACGTCGGCGAGCTGTGCTAGCAGGCAGACCAGGGCGTGCGAGCTGACCTGCTCCAGCGAGCGGAAGAGCGGCGCGTCCGCCGCCCCGGCCGCCTCGGGCCGGCGCAGCCGCGCGGGCTCCACGGTCCTCTGGTGGAAGGGCATGGCCGGGGGGCGGCGCGGGAGCGCGGCGCTCAGTCCAGCCCCAGTCTGCGCGGGGCGCGAGTCCGCATCCAACACAAAGAAAAGCCCGGGCGGCGGCGGGGCGCTGAGGGCCGGCGGAGCTCCTGCCCGCCGGGGAGCAGCGAGGCGAGCGGGCGGGACGGACCGACGGGCGGACGGCGAAGAAGGGAGAGGCGGCCGCCCGGGGAGCCGCGGCGAAGGGCTCCGGGGGGTCCGAGCGGCGGCCGCCTGGCGCCCGGCGGCGACCTTCCAGCCGCCGGGGCTCCCGAGCCGCGCGGCCAGAGGAAGTACGAGGAGCAGCTCCCGAGCTGGGGGCGCGGCGGCGAGTTGGAGACGCGAGTCCCGCTGAAGTTTGCAGGGAGGCAGGAAAGAGCCGGCGGCTCCTTCCCTCCCTCCCGATTGGAGAGGGAGGAGGAAGCGGGGGAAGTGCCGCCGACACCGGGCAAGAGGGAGGGGAGGCGAGAGAAAGGAAAGGGGGAGGAGAAAAGGGCCGGCCCGGGGAACCACCTGCGGCTCCCGCGGCCGCCGCGCCCGGCGCCCGCGGGGAGGTGGTGGCCCCGCGCCTGGGCGCACCCTGGCCGGCCGGGCACTGTCGCCGGGTCCCGGGTCTCCGATGTCTCTGCCACACTTTCCGCCAGAGCCTCCCGGCGGCTGGACAGAGCCTTCGACCGCCCCCGGCCCAGTGCGGGGAGGGGTGGGCCCCGCGGGGTCGGAGGCGGCAAGCCCAGCTGCGGCTGCTCACCTGCGCTCCTGCCCGCGAGGCCCAGGTCAGCGCACCCCCACCCCCGCGGGGACACCCCGGGGCCTCTGTGGGTCCCCAGGAGTTCTCCAGTCCCCCCACTGGAAAGCGGCCAGGGCTTCCGGGCTGCTGTGGTGGATCTAAATGAGGACATCGTTAGATCGTCCAGTGGCTAGTGGTTTTGTAACAGACAAGGAGTGCGCGCCTCCTAATTAGGGGGAGGAGGAGGACTCTAAGGACTTCTTTTTGCAGGGGGGCTTCAAGTGTTTGTTGGCAAGATGGCTCCTCCCTTGCCTCCCTCCCTTCCATCTGGAAAGGTCCTGGCTGAAATGTGCCGAACCTGGGTTTCTTCCCCCAGGCATATGTGTGTGTGTGTGTGTGTGTGTGTGTTGGGAAAGTGGGGAACGCAAGGGGATAAGGGGCGGATCAGAACCTAGAACCCTGAATTATGTACCTGGGAGACGTTTAGTTAAATGCTATTGAGGTCATGGCCATTGAACACCCCACTAACTCAAACCTTCTGCTTAGAAGCGTTTTCGGAGTCCAGTACCCCGAAGCCAAAACCCCGCTGGCCTCATCGCGATGTTTGCTCAGCAAAGGGATCTCGGTTCTTTGGTTTCTGCCCCTCAAGTGACCCGAATTGCCGTGCTGTTGGGCTGCAGTTTGGGGATCAGTCTCCCAGAGCGGTGCTGATTGTACTACAGAGTGGCTCCTCTTTCTCTGGGAGACATGAGTGCAAGACCAACAGGCCTGAGAGAGCCCTCCAGATGAAAGTTAGTGAACAGAAATGGGTTTTGGTCTTTTTCCCTTGTACAACTGATCATTTTTCACAATAGGGACGAATAATAATCTCATAATCACCCACTCTGACCACCTTTGAGGTGTTCTGAGGCACAAAGGAACTGCTGCTGTCCCTGAAAAAAAAAAATCCTTTGAAATTTATGAAGCACTGTATAAACATCAGGTACTTATACCGTACCTGATGTTTATACTTAAACTGTGCGATTGCCACAAGAAGTATTTGCTGAGCGCCTGTGTGTGAAGCATGGGCTAGAAATAAAAGTACAGTCAGCAAAGCTGATTCCTTCCCACCCATTAGGGTGCTCCCAGTGCAAGGGACCAGAAATAACGTGCTGAATTCACCAACCTACAATTCACCTATTTAAGGTATACAGTTCAGTGGCTTTTTTTTTTGTATATTCACAGTGTTAGAACATGAATAGATATTGGAATATTCATAGAGAAAACATGAAATGATGCTCAAAAACTAATTAGATGAAGCAATATTAAAACATTTTTCCCTTAAATAAATGCTTGAAAGCCAGGTCTAGCTCAAGATGCCACTATGAGAACCATAACACTGCCTGCCTCAGTGGGCCATCTCCACCACTCTGCTGCTGACAGAACTCGTCTTGTGTACTGGTATGTCCAGCCTCTGAAATAAGTCATAATCTTTCTGTCCCATCCTGGTCTGACAGTGGTCAGGTGTGACCCAACTATAAGCCAATAAATTTTAAGGGGAAGTGGGAGGCTTCAGGAAATATTCACCTCCTTGATGAGACGAGAAAAAAAGAAGGCTCTCTCATTCTCCCCTCTCTGGTCAAACCCTGCCTCCTGCCTTTGAATGTACTCAGATCATGATGGAATGTCTGAAACAGTGGCAGGATCTCGAGGCCATGAGAGACAGCCCTGGAGAATAAAAGCCATCATGCAAATACTGCACTTACCCCATAAGGATGACCCTGTATGCCCTTAAGTGCTTCCCAGGTGGCACTAGTGGTAAAGAACCCACCTGCCAATGCAGGAGACAGAAGAGACAGGTTCGATCCCTGGGTTGGGAAGATCCCCTGGAGGAGGACTTGGCAATCCACTGCAGCATTTGTGCCCGGAGAATCCCATGGACAGAGGAGCCTGGCAGGCAACTGTCCATAGAACTGCAGAGTCAGACACGACTGAAGCGACTTAACACACACATATAGGCACTTAAAGTAAATCCTTGTGGTCTGGGGACCAGGAACAATAGCATCACCTGTGATCTTGTTAGACCTACAGAATCTCAGGCCTCAGACTGACTGAATCTAGTTTAACAAGCTCCCTAGGTGATTCAGATGTATTTACAGTTTGAGAAGCACTAGCTAAACTCCTGTGGGGTGAGTTTTCCTTTTACTTCAGTCAAATGCATAGGAATTTATGAAGAGAAAAAATAGTGGGTGATCAAGGGATTGAAGATTCTGGAGAGAATTGAGTATGGAAGGATGAGATCAAGAATAGAGATGAAGTTGCCAGATGGCCTAGGTGTCCAATAAGGAGAGAGCAAAAATCATCTGTTTGGAGTGGATATAAGAAAGAGGAAATGGTGGGGAGTTTCTTAGCAACTCAACAAGTGGTGAATATAAGAATTACTGAATAAGAGCTTAGGTGAACTGGATGGCTTGTGTAAGAGGTACATGGATCTAACTTTCCCTGCACTCTAGAAGCCCCGAAGCAGAGCACATGGTTGCAAATTAGCACAGTGGGAATTTCAGGGGGATCAAGGTTACAATTAAGATCATCATTAAAATGTTGACTGGAGTGTCCAGTTGATTAAAGAATGCAGTGGACAAATTAAATAAATGGCCTGAGTTCCATGGGAGAGTTTCAAGCATGCAGTCCTGGGTTGGCCCTGAAAAGTGGCTGCAGAGAAATATCAGGAAAAAAAAAAAAACAGGCAAGAATGTCACGATTAGAGAAGGGGACACCAAATATGAAATCTCAGAACAATGACATGATTATGTGAATGGCGAAAGGAAATGTCCTAAGTAAGAAAGGCAAGAAAACTGCATCAACTATGTCTTCTTGATAATTATCCAAAAGGCAAAACTTAAAATCTATCTTTAATGGTGCACACTCAGTTGCTTGAGTCGTGTCAGACTCTGAGACCCCATGGACTGTAACCCACCAGGCTTGTCTGTCCATGGAATTATCCAGGCAAGAATACTGGAGTGGGTTGCCATTTCCTTCTCCAGGGGATCTCCGACCCAGGGATCAAACCCAGGTCTCCAGCATCTCCTTTATTAGCAAGGGGATTCTTTACCACTGAGCCACATGGGAAGTCCTTAAATCTTAACCAAAAAGGACTCAACCCTTAAATGATAATAAATATGGGCCTTTACCTCAGGGTTTATGATAAAAATTGACACCAACTAATACAGTTTCCTAGGCTGCCATAACAAATTACAAACTGGAGGCCTTAAAACAACAGAACTTTATTGTCTCACTGTTCCGAAAGCTAGAAAGATGAAATCAAGGTGTCAGTAGGGCCCTGCTCCCTCTGAACCTGTCGAGGAGAATCCTCTCTTGCCTCTTCTAGTTTCTGTATTTGCCAGCAACATTTGGTGTTCCCTTGCTTAGAGGTGGATGCACCAATCCAATTGCTGCTGCCATGGCCACATTCTCCGCATGTTTTTGTGCCTCTCCCCATCTTATGAGGACACCAGGCATATAGGATTAAGGGCCCAGGGCACACCCTACTCCAGGAAGAGGGCTTCCCAGGTGGCGCTAGTGGTAAAGAACACACCTGTCAATGCTGGAGACAGACACGGGTTCAATCCCTGGGCTGTAATGATGCCCTGGAGGAGGGCATAGCAACCCACTCCAGTGTTCTTGCCTGAAGAATCCCTTGGACAGAGAAGCCTAGTGGGCTACAGTCCATAGAGTCACAAAGAGGTAGACACGACTGAAGCAACTTAGCATGCACACCTGCACTCCAGTAAGACTTTGTCTTATATATTACATCTGCCAAGTACAGTCACAGTCTGAGGTACTGGGGGATAGGATTCAATGTACCTTTTTAAGGGACACAATTCAAAAATATCAGCCCAATGAGATGACTATCTTTAGGTTAATTATTTAGATTGAGAGACTCTTCATGCCTGAATTACTTCAAGCAAAAAGCAATGGCATATTAAACTCCCAGGTCCCAATCTGGGACCTTTCTGGGGGAGGCAGGGGCTGCTGGGAGGGGTAACAGGATAGAAACGCTAGGTGAGGCAAGTGTTCTGGGCTCTGGTCACAGCACTCCTGTTGGTTGGTCCTATGTGGCCATCACCCCGCATTCTCCATTCATAAATTTGGCAAGGGATCAGGCTCTGCCTTGATTCTGTCCATCTCTGCTCAACAAGAACTGAGAAAGCAGAAAGGAGCCCTGAGGTCTTAGCTATATCTGTACATGAAACCATGACTAATACTCTGTATTCACACTTTTCCATTAACCTGAAGAGAGAATAAAGAGAAACCCTATTCAATCAATTCCAGGACCAAATAAGTAGATGTTTCTATACTTTTTAAAGACTCCAAAAATAAGTGGAAATCAAAATCAGAAGTCCTGATAGAGTATACAGTATTTTCCAACTTTTTGATATAGAGTACAAATTGTTATTGTATGAAAAAGCTAATGGTTGATACACTCTTGGTATCACTTACCAGTAGGGAAAAGAGCAACAAATTATCATAATGTAAAAAAGAAACAACAGGCACAGTGGGGTGTACCATGTAACATTCTGTCCATGAAATACTGCAGTTCATATGTCAGATTTGCCAACTGATAGAAATGCAATGGCAGCCCACTCCAGTACTCTTGCCTAGAAAATCCCATGGACGGAGGAGCCTGGTAGGCTGCAGTCCATAGGGTCACTAAGAATCGGACACGACTGAGCGACTTCCCTTTCATGCATTGGAGAAGGAAACGGCAACCCACTCCAGTGTTCTTGCCTGGAGAATCCCAGGGATGGGGGAGCCTGGTGGGCTGCCGTCTGTGGGGTCGCACAGGGTCGGACACAACTAAAGCGACTTAGCAGCAGCAGCAGCAGAAATTTCTCCCTAGTCAGTTTGGAGACTTCTATGAACCCAAAAGAGTCTTCCACTTTTAACAAACAATGGCAGGCAAGTGGTAATTTTCCCCAAATTAAAAATGGCACTGGTCTTTGATTAGCCAGAGAGATCTTCTTCAAATGCAATTCTGATTATGGCCCAAAAACCTTCAAAGCTTTTCCAAAGTCTCTAGGATTACCCTTAATAAGGGGCTTAAAGCCGTGAGGGTGTGGTCCTGCCTTTCTCTCCAGCCTCTATTTCCTGCTTCCAGTCTCCAAGACACCTGAGAGTCCTTACCTGTTAGTCGGGTGGGTTGGATGTACAAGCTCAAAGTTTTCTTCAGTTAAAGATCTCGCCTTCCTTTCCCCTCCCCTACCTCTTCTCTTCTTCATAGTTACCTTGGCGCCCCCTTCAGATGCTCGCTCACATCACTTCCTTGACTAAGCCTGCCCTCATCTCCCCAACCAGATAGGGTCTGCTTTAGTATCAGGTACTGTACTCCCTGAATACATGAGAGTTTGTATTTATATATTCAGGTTATTTTAAAATAAATATCTATATTAGTCATGGCTCTAAAAGGAAATAAATCAACCTCAGATAGTTCAATTAAGAGAACTGAATCAAAAGACAATATTACAGAGGTGTGAGCAGATTAAGAGAGGCAACAATGGATGTCAAAACCCCCAGGGACTAGTCTTTGGGTCACCTGGGTTTGAGGGGTATCCGGAGAACACCACCCTGATTCCCCTCCAGGACTGACCTCATCCTGACCTTAGCAGCTGGGAGTACTGGTGGCCAACCAGCATTAGCCAAATCTCTCTTTGGGACTTATCGTCCAGTAAAAGAACCTTCTTACTGAAGACGTCCTTTAATACACCCAATAACTGGTCTACTTGGAGTTACAAGGATCTGCCCACTTGCCCCCCTTCCCTGCACACCCCCGTCTGACAACTGCAAGGTCATCCTAACTCATTCTGCCCGGTCCTGCTTCCCTCATCTCCCCACCCCCAGTGGCAACTCCAAGGGCACTCACTCACTAGGCCTCTTAAAGACACAATGTTGGAGTCTGTTTCTCATGGAACCTGACCTGGAAAAAAGGCCAAGGGGAAGGAAGTGTTCGCCAAGCACCATGCGAGCTAGGACCATGAAGAAGAAGAGGTCATCTGCAACCTAGAGAAGTGCATTAACTATCAAAATATAGCCCCTGACCAGGAAGGAAGCAGGGGAGAAACAGCTCAACCTCTCCTCTCCCTGTCAATTTCTTGCCTTACTTCCCATTGCTGGGAAGCCAGCCCAATATCCCAGGCTAGAACAGATCAGATAATAGATGGGGTGGGCAGAGGGGAACAGATGCAAACGGAGGTTAATCAGAACAACCCACATTTTTGCTCCTCAGTATCCCTTTTTACTCGTCCCTCAAATGAAGGAACTCTGTCCCCCGTGTGGAAAACACCCCTAGCTATTATCAGCCTCAGGGTGATATCAATTCAGGTTTGTTCTGAGCAGGACCTAAACTGCAGTGTTGTCTACCTTTAGTACCTCATATGGGGAAGCAGGAAAGGAGGAAGATAAAGACAAAATCAGTATAAGTTATGCAGCCACCTCTATAGCTAATCATGGGGTCTAAACTGATAACTGCAACTTTTCTACCATCCACTCCCTGTTCTCTTTACAGCATATGTCAGGGTAAAACAAAACCATCCCTGCAGCATCTTATTGTTCTGATGACAGCAGTTTTCCATTGACTGTTTTGTGTAGCAACAACCAGATTTCTCCTTAGTAAGTGACCAATAGCTCCAGTGGTGAGAGGAGTCCCGAATAACCAAGAAGGTCACCTTAGCTTCCAATATAGTGGAATCACAGCTCTGTCCTCCAACAGAACATTGGCCGTCTTCCCCCCTTGTGAATAAGGAATTACGGTGAGGAGCCAGTTGAAGATGCTGAGAGATGCTCAGGGGAGGGGATAGACAGCAAATAGAAAATAACCAGCACAGTGAGAGGAAAGAGAAGAAGGGGCCGCCACCAGGGAAAGCAGGGGTAAGGAGAAAGAGTTTGCCAGCTATATAAGATATGAAAGAGATCATAGATGAGTTATGACTATAACAAGTTAAAAATAATTATGCCTGTTGGCAGATGATCCAGACAACATCCAACAAGTAGTTAGAACCTAATGCTCAAGTGAGAAGAGGCTGGAAAATATGCCTGGGGGCAGATGTTCATAGAGGGTGAGAAGTAAAACTCAGGAAGTAGATAAGATTTAGAGTCAACAAAACTTGATGGTGCAGCCTCACAGAAGCTTCCTCAGGGCCATTTTCATCCTCACAACACAGGAGCATAGTAAGATTGCTTCCGTTTTTTGAGATGAACAAATAGATTCAGAAAGATGAGTGACTTTCTCAAAATTGCACAGAAGCAGGGAGTCTGGGTCTCTAGGGAATCTCACCAAGGGAGAGAGAAGAGACAGAGCATTGTATTTCTGAGCATTCTGAGCACTGGGGCATGTATGCCTATTATCTCACTTGATCCTCATGTAATCTGAAGGTAAGTTTTATTGTACCCACTTTACAGATGGGCACACTTAAGTACTTTGCCTAAGAACTCAAAGCTAGGAAGCAATAGCGTCAGAGTCTGAGTCCAGGTCAGACACAGGATCCCTAATTGTTCAACTGTGTCAAACCAGGTGGGCCTGGAATACATTTAACTCATGAAACAAGATTCATAAAACCAGAAAAGAGTCCCTCATTCCAAAAATAGCCTAGTATCTTAGAAGTCAAGGGGAGACATTTTCACTGGGAGAAGATAGAATACCATGGAAAACACAGTGAACTCTACTAGTTCCAGAAACGCTGCAAGCTGGCTGTGAGACCCCATACCAACCTCTTAGCTTATCTGGGCCACTACTTCCTCACAATGAACAGTACAGTGGCTTCTCCTCTACCTCCAGCGTGTGTGTGAAAGTCGCTCAGTCGTGTCCAACTCTGGGACCCGTGGCCTGTAGCCTGCCAGGCTCCTGTGTCCATGGAATTCTCCAGGCCAGAATAGTAGAGTGGGTAGCTGTTCCCTTCTCCAGGGGATCTTCCCAACCCAGAGATTGAACCCAGGTCTCCTGCATTGCAGGCAGATTCTTTACCTGAGCCACCAGGGAAGCCCTACCTCCAGCCCTCCCTGTATACATATTCATCATTTCCTCCATCTCCAGGTGGACGGTTTACTTACTTGTGCTTAAGAAGGATCCATCTGTTCTGCATCTCTGTCAGTTTGCTCCTACAATCACCGCTCTTTAGAATCTTCGTTCTCTCTGTCTCTCCACTTGCCACTTGAGCATTTAATACACACTCAAATCTTGCAAGAATACCAGAGTGGGTTGCCATGCCCTCCTCCAGGGGATCTTCCAGACCCAGACCCGGGGATTGAACGTGCAACTCCTGCAGCTCCAGCACTGCCTGCAGATTCTTTACCACTGAATCTCCAGGGAAGCCCGCATGGTTTGTTGATACTTAATAAATGTTTGCTACGTACCTAGATCTCAATCTCTTTATTTCTTTTTTCTTCCTTCTTTCCTTTTCTTCTCCTTGTTCTTCCCTCCCTCTCCCCCTCTCTTTCTTCCTTCTTCCCTCCCTCAAACCCATTTGCTCAATTGATAAAGAACATTTCAACCTGAAAGTCTCACAGAACTGTCTAGAACTGAGCTCATCTATTTCAGCATCCCAACCTCCTCTTCCTTTAGCATTTCTTACACCTGAACTCCTCCTTACAACATGCCACAAAGTCCTCCATCCAGAATAACAGCTATCTATTAGCATCGTTTTGGGGATATAGATGGTCAACCGGCCACAGATCTGCCACCCACATTACATCCCTCCATCTTGTCTTCAAGGATGTCATGGAAGTCTTCCAAAGGCTTTACCAAAATCACACTGCCATTCTTCTGTACCAAGTAAGCACCTCAAGAAGGAATGAAGGAACTGTGACTCAGGGAGAGAAAACAGCTACAGAAAATGAAATGCAGCAAATAAATAGCTTTTAAAATCTCAACCAGAGCAGTTAGAAATAACTTCTTTAGAGTTATTTGACTGTACTATATGAATTTTACAAAAAGCTAGGTAAAAGAAAACCTGAATCAGAATCAGGGCAGAAACGTCTCTCTTAGCTAATGTCAACATGTTATTGAAGAGATTGGAAGTACCAGAATTATACTACGTGTTATTTTAGCTTGTTGCTTTCATATTTATCCTTTGGTAAACTGGTTAGTAAATGGTTTCAGGTTCTTTCCATAGTTTGGATTACTCCCTGCAGAGCTGTTTGGACCCAGCAGCATTTCAAAAATTCAGCTGGCCTTCGTCAACTGACAATACAAGGAACAGCTTATAAGCCCATTATTTTTGTTTTCTATGAATATTGTTTACTACAGTTTCACTTGAGAAATTCATTTTAAACCTTGTGTTAGGAAAAGCATTGCTTCCTAGAGGAAATGAGTGCTTTTTTCTCACACAGTTACTTTAAAAAACTGTTAACTGACCACAGGCTCTTGTAGGTTTCTATGAAGCTCCAAGACAAATTCATTGTCCTTTTACAGGTCTGCGCCCTCCTGGCCCGATGCGTGTGTGTGTGCTAAGTCCCTTCAGGCACCTTTGACTCTGTGTGGCGCTATGGACTGTAGCCCACCAGGCTCCTCTGTCCATTTGATTCTCTAAGCAAGGTTACTGGAGTGGGTTGCCGTGAACTCCAGGGGATCTTTCCAACCCAGGGATCGAACCCACGTCTCTCACTTTTCCTGCACTGGCAGGCCTGTTCTTTATCACTAGCGCCACCTGGAAAGCCCCCCTGGCCAGGATATATGTGTTATATTTGCTCCCAATCTCACCATCACAATTATTAACTTTCCACTCTATTTTCCATAACTATACTCTAAAAAAAAAAATTCTATTTATTTACATTTTTACATGTGTATCCATTGAGCTGCCTCAAATTCTTGGTTGAAAAACATGAAGTGTGCATTAAATTTTAATTAATTATGAATTAATTATTTAATATGAGTGCTATTATTCCCAACTAACCCATTATTATTTTTATATTTTTATTAAAAGTTTAAAAATTGGTTGTTCCAGTTTTGAAGTGAAGTGAAAGCCACTCAGCCATGTCCAACTCTTTGTGACCCCGTGGACTGTAGCCCCGTTGGCTCCTCTGTCCATGGGGGTTCTCCAGGCAAGGATACTGGAGTGAGTTGCCATGCCCTTCTCCAGAGGATCTTCCCAACCCAGGGATCAAACCCAGGCCTCCTGCATTGCAGGCAGATTATTTATCAACTGAGCCACCAGGAAAGCTCCAATGAGAACATAACTGATATACACCACTGCTAAGTTTAAGGTGTATAGCATAATGATTTGACTTACATCATCATGAAATGAAGACCACAAGATGTTTAGTGAACATCCATCATCTCATATAGATAGAACATTAAAGAAAAAGAAAAAAAATGTTTTTCCTTTTGGTGTAGATTCTTAGGATTTACTCTCTTAATAACTCATGTAGAAGGGACAGCAGGGTTAATTATATTTATCATTTGTACATCACATCCCTAGTACTGTCTGTTTGTACTTATCCTCTTATTATTTTTAATGTTCTTAGGTTGTAAAGATAATTTATGCATTATCAAGGAGGGTTACCTGAACCAATTGCAGAAACCACCTTGCTGCCCAGTTTGGACAGACCTAACAAGTCCCATCCCATCTGAAGGCAACAGATCATCTTATCCACACAGCTGACATCTCCCTTTCCCAGTGTCCCTGCTCTAAATGTGGTATCAAAAGATGACGAGATCAGTGAGATAAATTTATTATTCAGCAAATTCACATTATTTTCCTTCTTCAGTATCCAATTGAAAATCCTAATCTATGCCTCTTTCCTCCCCTTCCTCCATTATCTGATCATTTAGTTATTTCATTCTTCACCTTCAAAAAGGAGAAATGGGTTGGAAACAAACTAAATGTCCACCAATAGATGAATGGATAAAGAATATATATACAATGGAATACTACTCAGTCATAAAGAATAAAATAACGCCACTTGGATGGACCTAGAGATTATCATACTAAGTGAAGTAAGTCAGGAAAAGACAAATATCACATGGTATTACTTATATATGGAATCTAAATATGAGGCTAATAAACTTATTTATGAAACAGAAACAGGTTCACAGACTTACAGGACAGACTTGTGGTTGCCAAGGATGGAGTGGGAGAGGGATGGATTGGGAGTTTGGGGTTAGTGGATGTAAACTATCATATACAGTATGGATAAACAACAAGGTCCTACTATATGGCACAGGGAACTATATTCAACATCCAGTGATAAACCATAATGGAAAAAAATATGAAAGAGAATGTATATATTTTAACTGAATCACAGTGGAAATTAATACAGCATTGTAAATCAACTATATTTCAATAAAATAAAATTTAAAAAAGAAAATGGGAAAAGCATGACCAATTATTAGGCTATTAAAATTATGTACCTGAGACAAGAAAAAATTGAGAGACCAAATCCTTATAGTCAAAATGGGAAATTAACAATGTTCTTATTTCAGGAGGTTCTGAAGTTTCTTCTAGAATTATCTACAGAGATTACTTGTATTTCCTACATGCAGTAAATATCTAAATTGTCCACTTATTTTTGATCTTGGAGATCTAAGGAGCATGGTCAGGAAAATTGTTCTTTCTCTGTTGTAAAATTATTTTAAGTTTAGGCTCCTTGCTTTCTTTACTTTCTTTCTTTCCACTTTCAACCACTACTTAAACCTAATATATTAATGGAATGTTCTTTGAGAAAGTAATTATGTAAATACTAGCAAGATAAAATTATCTTGAAAAAATCTACTCCAAGGGAAAAAATGCTTTCATATATATTTGTATATTATGTATATATAATCCTTTGTTTCTATTTCCTCATACTTGTGAAAGTGATGTTGGCTACTTCCTTTAAAAAATGGTAAAATTTTTAGTTATTGTATCATGCTTCAATAAATAGACATAATAAGGGACATTGTCAATAATAGAATAATTCATCATCTTATGTAGGTAACTGATTATTTATAATATTACCTGTCCCCAGGGATCAAACCCAAAGAGCCTTTTCATGAATTTGGAAAAGTGGAGCATTCTCAGAAGCTTTCACAATAATATACATTTAGCCAGAAGTGAATTTGCTGTGAAGGTAACAAGGCTGAGGCCTAAGGGCTCCTCACTCGATTTTTCCTTGACCTTGTGAGGGAACCTTTCCATTGTGTTCATAGGGTCATATACTTTTGTAAAGTTTGTAAAAATCAATTGTTTGGCCTTTTTTTTTTTTTTTCTCAAAGAGGAACTCCAAAATTGCCTAAGTTTTGGACTGCATACAATCTGATTTATGCCTCATCTCAATGGAAAGCAACCTAGCAATCTGTTTTTCTCCAAAGTAAGATTGTAAGCACAGCAAACCAACTCTTCTGTAAAATACTGTTTTAATTGCATGGTGGTGGTGGTTTAGTTGCTAAATCGTGTCCGACTCTTGTAACTCCATGAACTGTAGCCCGTCAGGCTCCTCTGTCCATGGGATTTCCCAGGCAAGAATACTGGAGCGGGTTGCCATTTCCTTCTCCTAGGGATTTTGCCAACCCAGGCATAAAACCTGTGTCTCCTGCTCGACAGGCAGATTCTTTACCACTGAGCCACCTGGGAAGCCCTTTAATTGCATAAGACTGAGGGAAAAAAAAAAAATGTGTGTTCATTTGAGTCATTATACTAGACTATTTTGAAAGTAATATTTGGAAAAAATGGCCTATTTCATATTCAACCAAGTCCAACTGTAATTTGGGCCATTAGCATTTAGCTTCTATTAATAATTTAACCATAACTCACATTTCCTAATAAATTAGAAGAGCTTGGCAATAATGCAATATACAATTAACATTTCACAGACATCCAGATTTTTCTTTTAACGTATGCCCATAAAGAGGTGAAATAATATGTCTCCTGTAGCATTTCCCTTTTGAGAAAAATTATATTTTTAAAAAGCTTACATAAAAAATTACATGTCCTTTATAACCATTTCATAAGGGAAGCTAATATTTCATCAAATCAGGATAATTAGGACATATAAGTATCTTTCATCACAGTGTAATCTTTCTGTCACTGAAATGCAGCACTTATAATCCTAAACTATGCTTGCTAATCTTGGCCACAAGGAAGTTAAAGGAAAGGTAATTCATAAACCAACTCAGAAAGGAAATTCCTAAGACACCTCAGTACACCAAACCACCTAGATTGCTGTGGGCCACAGTCAACACCCCAAATTATACTGAGAAATAGGCAACCAAAGGGAAATATAAAGTACAATTCTGAGCAAGTTATAATTTTATCCCTTGTAGTTTGTGCCTCTCAGCCATCAAGTGGCCTAACTGTGCAAGATCTGTAGCTTCCAAATGGCTCCTTGAAGTGCGTTGCAGGCATCCAGCCTCAGGCTCACAAATGCCACCGAGCATAATGCCCTGAAGCTCTCATAAGTTCTATCCATGGAGTTTTCCTCTGGAGCAAGTTGCCATTTCCTACTCCAGGGCATCTTCCCATCCCAAGGACTGAACCCCCATCTTGGTGTCTCCTGCATTAGCAGATTCTTTACAACCAGCACCACCTGGGAAGCACCACCTCTTTAGAGGGCACTTAGACCTGAATTATGGTCAATTCTACAGTTAAAATGAGATTCAGTGGTGTGTTTCTGTACCTTGAGAGTGAAGAGATTAAGTCAAGGTCAAGCACAAGTTCTCAACTTGAGGTTGGGCAGAGGGAGAGAAGAGAGCAGACAATACCAGAAAGCATCCTGATGTCAGAGTTACAACAGTGACTTCTCCTTTAAAAGTTACGTTTTCGAGGCAGATGTGTTGTGCTGGGCATTATGCCAAGAACTGCGCATGCATATCTCACTTAAATAACTAGATAAGACTGTGAAGGAGGCTTTATTATTACTGCCAGTCTACAGGTAAGGAAGTAGATTTGGTGAATAGCTAGTGCATGGAGAAGAGACTGATTCAAGAGCCTAGATTTGAAAACATTATGCCAATGTTTCCCAAAGTCAGAAACAGAGTCTCTGCAATCTGTGACAGGATTTTACTCGGTGCACAGATGCTTCATTAAATATTGAGAAAAGCATGACTTTCCTTTTGAAAGTCTTTCAATCCTTTTCCTGTCAAGGAGAAAGGCTCAATTTGGTATTGAATTGTCAACATCTCTCTACTCTTGCTGGTCCGCTTTTGTAAACAAGGAGACCAAGCCACAGGCTTAGCCTTCAGCAGGCAGTGAGTGGTATCTAGCTGGAATTTAGTGAGTATTTTCATAGTATTTGTTTCCATATATTTTATATCTGTGGAATGAAATATGGGTTTTTCATCATGTGGTAAAACAAATTTTTTTTTCAGTAAGTATATTTAAATAGTGTGCATATTTAAAGAAAATATTAAGTCACTGTGGTGACCAGCTTATGGCTATCTCCCTAGTAATGCCATCAAACACAATAAGTATTGCTGTGAAAGTATTTTGCAGATGTGACTAAAATTCATAATTGCTTGATTTTGAGTGAAGGAGATTATCTTGGAGTATCTGGGTGGGCCCAGTGTAATCAAAGGGTCCTTAAAAGGAAAGAAAGGCATGAGAGTGAGAAGGAGATATGAGGACAGAAGCGGGAGTCAGAGTGATGCAGCCAGAAGCCAAGGAATGTAGACAGCTGCTAGAAGGAGGACAAGGCAAGGGAATGGATTCCCGCTCTGTGTGCTGAGTCATGCTCAGTCATGTCTGACTCTTTGTGACCCCATGGACTGTAGCCAACCAGGCACCTCTGTCCATGGAATTTTCCAGGCAAGAATACTGGAGTGGGTTGCCATGCCCTCTTCCAGGAGATCTTCCCAACCCAGGGATCGAAGCCAGGTCTCCCACATTGCAGGTGATTCTTTACCAGCTGAGCTAACAGGAAAGCCCCAATTTCCCCCTCAGTTCACTTCAGTTCAGTCACTCAGTCATGTCTGACTCTTTGCGACCCCATGAATTGCAGCACGCCAGGCCTCCCATCACCAACTCCCAGAGTTCACCCATACTCATGTCCATTGAGTCAGTGATGCCATCCATCCATCCATCCTCTGTTGTCCCCTTCTCCTCCTGCCCCCATCCCTCCCAGCATCAGAGTCTTTTCCAATGAGTCAACTCTTCACATGAGGTGGCCAAAATATTGGAGTTTCAGCTTTATCATCATTCCTTCCAAAGAACACCCAGGTCTGATCTCCTTTAGGATGGACTGGTTGGATCTCCTTGCAGTCCAAGGAACTCACAAGAGTCTTCTCCAACACCACAGTTCAAAAGCATCAGTTCTCCAGTGCTCAGCCTTCTTCACAGTCCAACTTTCACATCCATACACGACCACTGGAAAACCCATAGCCTTGACTAGATGGGCCTTTGTTGACAAAGTAATGTCTGCTTTTGAATATGCTATCTAGGTTGGTCATAACTTTCCTTCCAAGGAGCAAGTGTCTTTTAATTTCATGGCTGCAGTCACCATCTGCAGTGATTTTGGAGCCCAGAAAAATAAAGTCGGACACTGTTTCCATGGTTTCCCCATCTATTTGCCATGAAGTGATGGGACCAGATGCCATGATCTTAGTTTTCTGAATGTTGAGCTTTAAGCCAACTTTTTCACTCTCCTCTTTCACTTTCATCAAGAGGCTTTTTAGTTCCTCTTCACTTTCTGCCATAAGGGTGGTGTCATCTGCATATCTGAGGTTCTTGATATTTCTCCCAGCAATCTTGATTCCAGCTTGTGCTTCATCCAGCCCAGCATTTCTCATGATGTACTCTGCATATAAGTTAAATAAGCAGGGTGACAATATACAGCCTTGACGTACTCCTTTTCCTATTTGGAACCAGTCTGTTGTTCCATGTCCAGTTCTAACTGTTGCTTCCTGACCTGCATACAGATTTCTCAAGAGGCAGGTCAGGTGGTCTGGTATTCCCATCTCTTTCAGAATTTTCCACAGTTTATTGTGATCCACACAGTCAAAGGCTTTGGCATAGTCAATAAAGCAAAAATAGATGTTTTTCTGGAACTCTCTTGCTTTTTCCATGATCCAGCGGATATTTTCTTATGATTATACAGTGGAAGTGAGAAATTTCCCCCTAGCGCCTCCCAAAAGATGCGGCCATGCAGACACCTTACCTCAGCCCAGATTTCAGACTTATGACCTCTAGAACTGTAAGAGAGTAATTCTGGTTGTTTTAAGCTACTAAGTTAGTGGTACTTTGTTTCAATGGCAACTAACACAATCAATGGTGTTTGCTAGGCCACAAATGACAGGGTAAGCCAGGTAATATTAAGTTACCATACCTGTCTAGAAACCAAGGGTCAGGTTGCTTACTAAACAGTTTAGAGAGAACAGTGCTCTTCTCTGTAAACTTTGAAATATGTTAGTTTATGCCTGTTAGGAGTTATTGGTGTATAGCAGGTGCTCTGTAAACATCCAGGGAGTGGATGGATGAAGACAGGTGAGTGAGAGAGAGAGAAGTGTTTCACTGGAACATGCTGTGGGACTTGCTCTCCTCTACAAAACCTGTGTCTGCTAAGTGAGAATGGCCATGTGCCTCAACAAGAAAACTAAAAACTTTCCTGGCTCACCATTAGGAAGCCGTTAGGAAGCAGTCTTAGAGCTAAAGGTTGCTGCTTGTAAATGTACCATTTTGCAGATACCAGTCAGTTTCCAGAACTTGACAGTCTGCTCTTTTTGTGTTTAGAGGCAACATCTTCTCTTTTTACAGAGGGTCCATCCTTTTTTCTTACAAATTCTTCAAATAAAGACACATTCTGGAATGAATCTTTTCTCCTTTAACCCTCTTATTTTGCCCTAATCTCTGTTTCATTGTCTAGTTGCTGGTTTCCTTCTTGTCTGGACATTTGATCATTATTTGAACCTTATGGCATTACTCAAGAAGAAAGTTTAACCCATCTCAAGCATTGACTTTTGGGTATGCTAATACACTGCTTTTTCTGAGTGTCAATTTCAGAACCAAAAATATTTTATTTTTTAGTTTTATACAGTATAGGCTCAAATTATTTAGATCTGCTTGAGAAGGAAATGGTAATCCATTCCAGTATTCTTCCCTGGGAGATTCCATGGACAGAAGAGCCTGGCCGGCTACAGTCCATAAGGTTGCAAAGAGTTGGACACAACTGAACAACGAAACAACAACAAAAATAATACATGCATGTTGGTTTTTCTAATGACATAGTAACAAAAAAGAACTGAACTCATGTTGAACCCCAGTTCCCTTCTCGATAGGCATGTGTGCGTGTGTGCGTGTGTGTGTGTGTGTGTGTGTGGGTGTGTGTGTGAGAGAGAGAGAGACGAAGATACAGAATTATTCCTCCAGAGATATTCAATGCATACGCAAGGCTATCTGTATTTTTTAACAGCAGTAGCATTCTGTACACTGTTCTTCGCCTTGTTTTTTTTAACCTAAAAATCTATAGTAGTAATAATGCTTCCTAGGGTTGCTGTAAGGCTTAATCAGTTAATCCTCAGCTCATCCCTGGGCACTAAGTGAGACGTTTGTGAAACAAAATGAATACTCTCTTTAAAAACAAAATTTTTAAGACTCTAAAGGATGTTACTTAAAATCAACACACTCCATCATTAATTTTTATTATTTCGTATTCTTTTAAAATAATATGTAATTAAACATATATTATACTCCTACAATCAATAAAAACTTGCAATCTTGATTGTTTTTTGAAAAATCATTTATGTAGAGCTTGTCATTAATGACTTAGCCTGTAAACTTGAAACTTTATATATTTAAAATGCAAATAAGTCATAGTTTATATAATCTGTCCCTTGGTGTTGAGCATCTGTAATATTTATAAACTTTGGCACTACTAAAATAATCTTAAAATGAAGAGGGGGCGGGTCTTAGAAGTCACATTTCCTAAACACAGGTATATCCTACAACAGTCCGTATTACCTAACTTCTGCTGAGCACACCTAGTGAAACTCACTGCTTCAGAAGAGTTCATTTTGTGTTCCCATTTTGAATTGTTTTAATACAAATTTCCTTATCTTTAACCCCATCTCTTGCTTTTATCCATGTCAAATCCTAAAAGATGGTGCTGTGAAAGTGTTGCACTCAATATGCCAGCAAATTTGGAAAACCCAGCAGTGGCCACAGGACTGGAAAAGGTCAGTTTTCATTCCAATCTCAAAGAAAGGCAATGCCAAAGAATGCTCAAACTACTGCACAATTGCACTCATCTCACACGCTAGTAAAGTAATGCTCAAAATTCTCCAAGCTAGGCTTCAAAACAATACATGAACTGTAAACTTCCAGATGTTCAAGCTGGTTTTAGAAAAGGCAGAGGAACCAGACAAAATCGCCAACACCTGCTGGATCATGGAAAAAGCAAGAGAGTTCCAGAAAAACATCTATTTTTGCTTTATTGACTATGCCAAAGCCTTTGACTGTGTGGATCACAATAAACTGTGGAAAATTCTGAAAGAGATGGGCATACCAGACCACCTGACCTGCCTCTTGAGAAATCTGTATGCAGGTCAGGAAGCAATAGTTAGAATTGGAATGGAACAATAGCTGGTTCCAAATAGGAAAAGGAGTACGTCAAGGCTGTATATTGTCACCCTGCTTATTTAACTTATATGCAGAGTACATCATGAGAAATGCTGGGCTGGATGAAGCACAAGCTGGAACCAAGATTGCTAGGAGAAATATCAATAAGCTCAGATATGCAGATGACACCACCCTTATGGCAGCAAGTGAAGAAGAACTAAAGAACCTCTTGATGAAAGTGAAAGAGGAGAGTGAAAAAGTTGGCTTAAAGCTCAACATTCAGAAAACAAAGATCATGGCATCCGGTCCCATCACTTCATGGCAAATAGATGGGGAAACAGTGGAAACAGTGTCAGACTTTATTTTGGGGGGCTCCAAAATCACTGCAGATGATGAATGCAGCCATGAAATAAAAAGACACTTACTCTTTGGAAGGAAAGTTGTGACCAACCTAGACAGCATATACAGAGAAGGCAATGGCACCCCACTCCAGTACTCTTGCCTGGAAAATCCCATGGATGGGGAGCCTGGTAGGTTGCCCTCTATGGGGTCACATAGAGTCGGACATGACTGAAGTGACTTAGCAGATAGCATATTGAAAAGCAGAGACATTACTTTGCCAACAAAAGTCCGTCTAGTCAAGGCCATGGTTTTTCCAATGGTCATGTATGGATGAGAGAGTTGGACTATAAGGAAAGCTGAGTGCCGAAGATGATGGTTTTGAACTGTGGTGTTGGAGAAGACTTTTGAGAGTCCCTTGAACTGTAAGGAGATCCAACCAGTCCATCCTAAAAGAAATCAGTCCTGAATGTTCATTGGAAGGACTAATGTTGAAGCTGCAACTCCAATACTTTGGCAACCCAATGTGAAGAATTAACTCATTTGAAAAGACCCTGATTCTGGGAAAGATTGAAGGTGAGAGGAGAAGGGGATGACAGAGGATGAGATGGTTGGATGGCATCACCAATTCAATGGACATGAGTTTGAGTAAACTCTAGGAGTTGGTGATGGACAGGGAGGCCTGGTGTGCTGCAATCTATGGGGTCGCAAAGAGTTGGACACGACTGAGTGACTGAACTGAACTGAACTTAATTCTATCCCATCTTGCATTTCCCCTCTGGCCTCTAGATCTGAGCTCAAGTCTCACCCTGTGCCCTAACCCATAGTCACCCATTCCAGCATGAACTCTTAAAATAAATTTCTAATTCTAATGGGACATCTCTTTAAAAGGTTTATAATATGCTTAGTTTAGATGCTTTTATATTTGTGTAAAACGTCAAACAGTTACATTTGCTAGCTGAGCAAATGTAAAACAAAGCTGTAAGTTTACTTCTGATAGGTACCATGGGCAAACTAGACTGAATTTCTGAAACAAAGTCAAATTAATAAACCATCAGCTATATAAAGTTCCATAGAGACCTGGAAGCTGTCAGTTAATGACTCAGATAAGAACAAATGTGTTACATAGTGACTACAACATATCAGAAAAATGTGAAAACTAGATGTTGTACTTTGTTTTCCTGATATTCTTTGTACAAGAATTTTTAACTTTGGAAACTCCAGAGAAATATAAGTGAATACTGAAATGGCAATTGAATAATTCCAAATTTCACCAGGAAAAGCTGAAAATAAAGCTTTCCTAGGATTTAAAAGTAAATGTTATCTTGGGACAATATAAGCACAATTGTAATAAAATGGTGATTGGGAACTGGATGCATTGAATATGAGGTCCCATAGCTGAATTACAGACTCCATGAGGCCTTAGAACTGGTGTTCTTTATCTCTGGGACAGCCCTTTTACCTAGCAACAGAGCCTGGCCTGTTGTAGGCATTAAAACAAACAAACAAAATTCCAGTTAAAAATAAGACAGACACTTCCCCTGGTGGTCCAGTGGTTAAGAATTCGCCTGCCAGTACAGAGGACATGGATTTAACCTGTGGTCTGGGAGGATCCTGCCTGCCACCGGACAACAAAGCCCTGAGTCTAGAGCCTATGCTCCTCTACAAGAGAAGCCCCCCACACTGAGAAGACCATGCATGGAACGAGTAGCCCCTGCTTCCAACAGCTAGAGAAAGTCCATGTGCAACAAGGAAGACCCAGCACAGCCATAAACAAATACAAAATTTAAAACTAAGACATCATTATGCTGAAAGATATAAATGTAAGCATGAATATATACTCCACATTCAAGCCTGTAATAAATTGATAATTAATCCTGAGAACAAAGGCTAAGTCATTTTAACCACAAAGTTCCTATTTTACTGAGAGAGACAAATGCTGAAAGAATTCATCACTAGCAGACCCATGCTTTAAGAAATATTAAAGGCAAAAGAAAATATTCAGGCAAAAGAAAATAGATACCAGATGGAAATATAGACTTAAACAAAGGAATAAAAAGCACTGGAAACTGTAACCACATGGGTATATTCTATGATTTTTTCTCTAATTATTTAAATATTTTAAAATGATAATTGAATGTTTAAACAAATATAATTAAAATGTATGGCACAAATAGCATTTAAACATCACTAGGGGGAAAAAGGTCATTTTATAATGATAAAGAGCTTAATTCATCTGGAGGACATGCCATCATAAATGTTTATGCTCTTAATAATAGAATTTCAAAATATATGAAACAAAAACTAATAGAACCACATGGAGAAATCAAATCTACCATTATAGTCAGAGATTTCTACATCCCTCTCTCAATAATTAATAGTACAAGTAGACAGAAAATCAAGGAAGATAAAGAATGGAACAGCACTATCAATTTGATTTAACTGACATTTATAGAATTCCTCAATTCTTCAAGCAGTGGCAAAAATAATTTTTTCAATTGGACATGGAGCATTTAACAGACCATATTCCTGGCTAAAAAAAGTGTCAATAAATTTTAAAGGATTCAAGTCATACAAAGTATGTTCTCTGACTACAATAGAATTAAACTAGAAATCAATAGCAGAAAGATCTCTGGAAAATCTTCAAATATTTGAAATAAAATAACATACTTCTAAATAATCCTTAAGTCAAAGAAGAAATCAAACTAGAAAGTATTTTAAACTGAATAAAAATTAAAACATAATTTAGTGGGAAATGTATAGCACTAAGGGCTTCCTAGGTGGCACAGTGGTAAAGAATCTGCTTGCCAATGCAGGAGACTCAGGAAACTCAGATTTGATCCCTGGGTCAGGAAGATCCCCTGGAGCAGGGCATGGCAACCCACTCCAGTATTCAGAATTCCATGCACAGAGGAGTCTGGAGGGCTATAGTCCACGGGGGTCACAAAGAGTCAGACACAACTGATAATGCATGCCTGCGTGCACGCGCGCGCGCGCGCATACACACACACACACACACACACACACACACACACACACACACTATAGCACTTAACAGTTACATTTTAAAAAAGAAAAGATACCAAATCACTGATCTAGCTTCTACCTTAAGGAATTAGAAAAAAGAAAATGAATGAAAACTATAGTAAGCAGAAGAAAGGAAATAAGATTACAGAAGAAATAAAATAGAAAGTATGAAAACAATAAAGAATATCAATGAAATTAATATACAAAAGTCAATTGTATTTCTATATATTGTCAATGATCAACTGGATATTGAAATTAGAAAAAATTTTTAACCATGTTAAAACCATATGAAATACTTCGAAACAGATCTAACTAAATATGTGCAAGAATTCTATAGTAAAATCACTATATTGTACACCTATAACTTATATAATATTGTAGGGCAGCTGCAAAGATCCCTTGGAGAAGGGAATGGCAACCCACTCCAGTATTCTTGCCTGGAAAATCCCGTGGACAGAGAAGCCTGGCAGACTACAGTCCATGGGGTTACAGAGTTGGACAAGACTGAGCGACTAACACTTTCACACAGCAGTTTTAATTCAGTTTTTAAAAAGCTATACTATTAAATGCAAGCATATTATTTTTTAAAAGCGCTAGACAAAATATAATAATCTAATTAAGTAGCCCTCTGTAATAATGGAACCAAAAGTATCAGGATAGTAAAAAGGTTTGCTTAAACCAATTTGTTAAAAAATAAAAACAAACAAAAAAAACACTACAAAACACTGCCAAGAGAAGTTAAAGGAGACCTAAATAAATGGAGAGATAGCTCATCATGATTTAAAACACTTGATATTCTTAAGAGGCCAGTTCTCCAAAAACTGAGCTATGAATTCAATGCAGTCCCAATCAAAATCCGAGCAAGAGATAAAACATGAATGACTCTCGTACACAGTATGCTAAGTGAAAGAAGATAGACACAAAAAGGCAAATATTGTATGGTTTCATTTACATGAAATGTCCATAAGAGGCAAATCCATAGAAACAGGAAGTAGATTAGTGGTTACTTGGACTTAGCAGCAGCAGCAGGAGCTGGTGGGAGAGTAATGGAGAATGATTGCTAATGAATACAAGGTTTCTTTTAGGGGTGATAAAAAGGTTCTGGAATTAAACAGTGGTGATGGTTGCACAACTTATACACTTTAGAATGGTTAAAATGGTTAATTTTATGTGATGTGAATTTTACCTCCATTTTTAAAAATCTACTTAATAAAATCCAGCAGGCATTTTTATAGTAATTGACAAGTTGATTCTAAAATTCATGTGGAAATGCGAAAGACATGACATAACCAAAACAACTTTGAAAAAGTAGAACAAATTTAGAAGGCTAACTCTACCTGATTTAAATGCTTATTATAAAGGTACAGTATTCAAGACAGTGTGGTACTGAAGTAAAGACAGACAATAAATCAATAGAACAAAATAGAGAGTGCAGAAATAGACCCACACACAAACAGACAACTGCTTTTCAACAAAGTTGCAAAAGGAAATTTAGTGAAGGATTGTCATTTCAACAACTGGTGCTGGAATAATCAGATATCCACATACAATAATAATAGTAATGGTAAAGTTCTATCCATACTTGCACCATATAAAAAAATTAACTCAAAATTGATAATTGGCCTAAATGTGAAACCTAAAACTACAAAGCTTCCAGAAGATTTGTTATTGTTGTTCATTTGCTAAGTTGTGTCCAATTCGTTGTGACCCCATGGACTGCAGCATGCCAGTCTCCTCTGTCCTTCACTTTCTCCCAGAGTTTGCTCAAACTTTTTTTTTTTACTTTATTTTAGTTTACAATACTGTATTGGTTTTGCCATACATTGACTTGAATCTGCCACGGGTGTACATGAGTTCCCAATCCTGAACCCCCCTCCCACCTCCTACCCCATATCATCTCTCTGGATCATCCCTGTGCACCAGCCCCAAGCATCCTGTATCCTGTATCGAACATAGGCTGATGGTTCGTTTCTTACATGATAGTATACATGTTTCAATGCCATTCTCCCAAATCATCCCACCCTCTCCCTCTCCCTCAGAGTCCAAACTCTTGTCTATTGAGTTGCTGATGCTATCTGACCATCTCCTCCTCTGCCACCCTCTTCTCCTTTTGCCTTCGATCTTTCCCAGCATCAGAGTCTTTTCCAATGAGTCTGCTCTTTGTATCAAGTGGCCAAAGTACTGGAGCTTCAGTTTCAGTTTCAGCATTAGTCCTTCCAATGAATATTCAGGGTTGACTTCCTTTCAGAATGACTGGTTTGATCTTCCAGTCCAGGACACTCAAGAGTCTTCTCCAACACCACAGTTCAAAGCATCAGTTCTTTGGTATTCAGCCTTCTTTACGGTCCAGCTCTCATACATTTGTACATGACTACTGGAAAAACCATAGCTTTGACTATACAGATGTTTGTCAGCAAAGTGATGTCTCTGCTTTTTAATATACTGTCTAAGTTAGTCATAGCTTTCCTTCTAGAAGATAACATTGGACAAAATCTTTCTGATCTTGGGTTAGGCAAAGATTTCTTACATACAACACTACAATCACAACTCATAAAAATACTAATATATTGGACTTAAAATTTAAAAATTCTGCTCTTTGAAGGATATTGTTAAGAGATTTAAAGGATGAACCATGAATTGGGAAAAAAATATTTGCAAAGCATACATTTAATAAAGGATTTGTGTCAGAAGATAAAAAACTCAAAGAAAGAAGTTGACTTGCAGAAAAGGAGTGAAATTGAGAAGCAAATGAGTCTTGGCAGTGTTCTGGCTTCAACTGTGGGTTGCCCTGAGATACAGCTAGACTGGGGTCTTTCCTACAGTTTGGTTACACGAGTCAATGTGTGTGTGTGTGTCTGTGTTTGTGCACATGCACACGCTCGGTTGTGTCCGACTGAAGTGACTCAGCACACACAAAGGGCTCCTTAGCTCTGAGAGGAGTGTGAATGCCTGCTCAGTCGTGTCTGACTCTTTGTGACCCCATGGACTCTAGCCCACCAGGCTCTGCTGTCCATGGAATTCTCCAGGCAAGAATAGTGGAGTGGGGTTACCACCTCTTCCTCCAGGGGCTCATCCTGACCCAGGGATCAAAACTTCCTCTCTTGTATCTCCTGTATTGGCAGTCAGATTCTTTACCACTAATGCCACTTGGAAAGCTCTGACATGAGTCAATAAGTTATCCCTTCTGTCTAAGTAGGTTTGAGTACGTTTCTCATTCCTTGCAACCAAAAATGCATCTTTAATATGAATCATTTAGAGGAATGGAAATATGAGAGAGGAAGCAGAAGAAGGAATATAAGAATGATGTTCTGTAAGAGTAACTGTTGAGAAACAAATGATTCATTGTGATCACAAGGAACTCGTGGCATAGGGCCATGTACGTGGCCATGAGTTCGCATCTTCCTATTTATTGAAAAATTTAAAGCACACATTTCAATTCAAGAAATCGACCTGGTTGTCCAGTGGTTAGGACTCTGCACTTCTACTGCAGGGGGCACAGGTTCCATCCCTGGCTGGAGAACTAAAGTGTTGCCAATAAATAGCATAAAGAAAAAGGAAAAAAATTGACTGCTAGATATCTATCCTAGAATACTGGCACCTGTGCACAAGGGGAAATGTATGAGGGTATTCACCACAACTTCACTGTAATAACCAACAATTACAAACAACTAAATTGTCAATCAGAAGAAGAATATTAAATAATCCATTAAAGATCCACATCATGGATTACCTGGCAGCAGCTTAAAAGAATAAGATAAATCCATAATGTACTGCCATGGAAAAGAGCTCTAAGACAAGTTGTTATGTGACACAAGCAAATTGCATTCTTTAGCATGTTTAAAATATAAAACATACAAAGCAAACCTCTATATTTCTATAGATGGATATACATGTAGGTAAATGTATAGAAGAGAACCAGAAGGTTTCACTGTCAACTGATAATTGAATTCACTTCTAGTGGAAAAGGCGATGGCACCTCACTCTAGTACTCTTGCCTGGAAAACCCCATGGATGGAGGAGACTGGTAGGCTGCAGTCCATGGGGTCGCTAAGAGTCAGACACGACTGAGCGACTTCCCTTTCACTTTTCACTTTCATTGATTGGAGAAGGAAATGGCAACCCACTCCAGTGTTCTTGCCTGGAGAATCTCAGGGACAGGGAAGCCTGGTGGGCTGCCGTCTCTGGGGTCACCCAGAGTTGGACACGACTGAAGTGACTTAGCAACAGCAAAAGGAGGCTTTTAGTTTGCCTTTTTGAAAATAATTATAGTTTTGTTTAAAAGTATTTATCAGCTTGCCTGTTTTGTTTGACGTTTTTACACATGAGTAAATTCACTGCTGCTGCTGCTGCTTTTAATTAAAACAAATGAAAGAGGATGAATAAGTTTTACTGCGCATAGTGTACTATTATGTAAAATAGGTAAGGTCCATACCAAATGGAAAAGCCTAAATATGCATAATTTTAGAGTCCCTATATGAGGGGCCTGTGTATCTAACGTCCAATAATAAAATGAACAAATAGTACTAAGAAAGAAAATCTTTCCAAAGGTCAATTAGGATAGACTATAAGGAACATGAAATGTTTTAAATTTATGAAAGGAGTATCTGACTTTCTAATGGATTGTTTTTAAGACATTCAACTACAGGTTGTAAACAGTGCATTTCCCCATGGGAAAAAAGTTTAGATTTTCTACTTAAGTCACAAAACCTACTGTATTAGTGTTCTTTGAAAGGAAGCATGGGAAAACTCTGGAAATGAAGGCCAAAATGTATTGACTATCAGGGAGAGGCTCACAGAATCTAAGGATCCATGAAACATCAGTCCTCAGGAAGAACAAGAACCAAGACAGTTCTCAGATCTAGGCTACTGGTACACAGCTGAGCCATCAGGCTTCCCTGGAAATCAGAGTCTTGCACCACATGACAGAAATACACCAAAGCAATGGCAAGTCCTCGAGTCTCTTCCAGCCTCCCACATACCCAGCAAGGCCCATTCAGGTCTTGAGAATTTCGAGGTTCTGAAGACTTTCTGAGTTGACATTCCAGCTGTGTTACTTACCTACCATATGACTCTGAACAAGTTATTTAACCATCATTATCCGGGAGTTGGTGATGGACAGGGAGGCCTGGTGTGCTGCAATTCATGGGGTCACAAAGAGTCGGACACGACTGAGTGACTGAACTGAATTGAACTGATCCTCATCTAGGGACTTCCCTGGTGGCTCATATAGTAAAGAATCTGCCTGCAATGTAGGAGACCTGGGTTTGATCCCTGGGTCAGGAAGAGGCCCTGGAGAAGGCAACCCACTCCAGTATTCTTGCCTGGAGAATATCACAGACAAAGAAGCCTGGGGGGCTATAGTCCACGGGGTTGCAAAGAGTCAGACACATCTGAGTGACTAACACTTCACACTTCACATCCTCATCTATAAAAATAGGGGTAAAACTGTACCTAGCTCCTAGAATTCTTGAGAGGATTTACTTATAAAATACATCTAAAATTATTAATCTAGAGTATGTATTCAGTTAGCACTGGCTATTACTACTTCCTATTCATAAACAGAAATATATCAAAATGTTAAGTATTCTTAACAGCGGATGTATGAAGGGTTCTTCTCTCTTTTTATCAAGTTTCTCTAATGAGAGTGTTTTATTCTAACTGTAAAAAGAAATATTTTAAATCTGCATTGTAATAATCTAATGATTAGAATTATAGTAGAATCTGCTATTCAAAGTAGATACTTTTATGATCGATCAACAATATTTGGATGTCTTTACAAAAGTTTAAGAACAACAGTGTGAAATTTTATCCATGGAAGTTAGTAAACTTTTTGCCTCCAAAGAAAAAGATAACACAGTTCTTTAATTAGAACTGTCTTAGTTCAATAGACTCAAGTGAATTTCTTGTTCATTTGTATATCTCCTTGTTTGGCTCTCTTTTCATACAGTCATTATTCGTGATGCTTCTGTCTTGGTCTTGAACAAATAAACAGCAGAATCTTTAAAAATACTGGACTGTCTGTCCTGGCAAGACATTCATCCCAAATGACTGAAACCAAAAGGTCACAAGATGTTTCCCTTCATTTTGTCATTTGATCTTAGATATGCTGCTCTCAAAACACAAGCTACAATAAGTAGCTATTTAGAGACAAGACAGCCCAAATCTATCATTTAAAAGAGGAAATAAGTGGTGAGGACATTGCATTCTTAAACTAGAACTTCTGAACTGAAAACTTTTTGTTTGTTTAGAATAATTCCACACGACAAGGAATCAGTGAGAGAACAACCTCCAGTCAGTGGTCGCAAATACTGTAAGCTGGCTCCCTGACCAGCCATTTCACCACCTTTCCATCCAGCCTTCTCTACTAGGATGCTGACTGGGAAGAAAGATACTTCTTTCCTGTACTTGGGCAATGGAAGCTGGGTGGCTGTGCAATCCAGTTCTGGCCAATGCAGTGTAAACAGAACCTCTGCTTAAGGTTTTTAGAAAAGTTATTTAAAGAACTGGGCTGATAACTTCCCTTTCACTTTGCCCTTCCTTCTTCTCCCTTCTTCCCCCTTGCAACTAACACAGTGTCTGAAGTGAAGCTATCTTTCAACCATGAAAATGAGAGCCACGTGAAGGCACTGCTAAGCCACCACCCTGATCTGGAAGCTTGCCCCCAGATATACTGTTGTTTGAGGCCAATAAACCCCTTAAATGATTAAGCCTCTCTTCCTTGCATTTTTGGTTGCTTGCAGGCAAACATTTTTACATCTGATCAAATATAATATACCAATGAAAATAAATTACTCTCTGA
The DNA here is from genome assembly GCF_014754425.2 of Oryx dammah. Lineage (NCBI taxonomy): Eukaryota > Metazoa > Chordata > Mammalia > Artiodactyla > Bovidae > Oryx > Oryx dammah. The sequence continues at coordinate 63,615,352 of NW_024070188.1, forward strand.
CATTAGTAACTTATTTTTTGAGAGACTATAAAGGACCTAAGAAAGATGTTTTATGAAATTACACTAGGATAATGCCTGAGAAACTTGATTAACATGATGTACAATGTGAATTTTACATTCCTGAGCTTATCATTAACTTAGTGGGGAAAAAAAAGTAATGTTAACATTTTAAAAAAATTCATTTTCATGGAGAATATATAAAGAGAGTATCAGTGAAATACTGGCATGTGAATATGCAATACAGTCTCTGTAGTTGTATATTCCTAAAGAAATTAAAAACATTCTTCACTATTAAGCTGAAATATCACAACATAACAATTACATTACATTTCCATTCTGGGGCTGGGGTGGGGTAGGTGAAGTAAGAAAACTAGGGTAACTCTCGGAACCAAATAGAGTTACCAAATAGAGCTCAACCACTCCCTTCCCCAAACCTCTGCCCTTGAGATGATGTGAATTTTGGAGATAGCTAGCTCTTGGTTATTTGTCTAATTTTTTAAATCAAAATGACATCATTGGACCTTAAACTGGAGAAATTTTTTCCTATCTAGATTAGGTCAATCTCTTCAAAAGGAAAGAGGCTTATGAAATACCAAGGTTTAGGAGAAGGCAATGGCGCCCCACTCCAGTACTCTTGCCTGGAAAATCCCATGGACGGAGAAGCCTGGTGGGCTGCAATCTATGGGGTCGCTAAGAGTCGGGCACGACTGAACGACTTCACTTTCACTTTTCATTTTCATGCATTGGAGAAGGAAATGGCTACCCATTTCAGTATTCTTGGCCTGGAGAATCCCAGGGACAGGGAGCCTGATGGGCTGCCGTCTCTGGGATCGCACAGAGTCGGACACGACTGAAGCGACTTAGCAGCAGCAGCAGCAACAGCAGTTGCCATGAAAGTCTCAGAGTCCACATACAGGGTATATACTTGAAGACATCTGGAGATCTACAAAATTAGCGCTCTCACCCCCTTGGGATGAGTATGGGGTTGGTCGTTACATGTATATTTTTAAATACAGAGTTCCACTGGAGTTAGTCAAGGGTGACCATGAGGAAAAAAAATAAATGAGGAAAAAATGATCTTGCAAATCCACCCACCACCTCCCCACATCATCTCCCATTTGATCCAGAGCTGCTGTGCTTTAGGTTCTTCTATTTAAGGGGTTTTGGAGTAAGTTTTCATTTGTAGCAAGTTTATATTGCTTAAAAAAAATAACTGGGTTAAGATATATCCTAATGCTTGTCTACAGATACAAACATATTACTTGGGAGTGCGTGCATTCTAAGTCGCTTCAGTCATGTCTGACTCTGTGACTCTATGGACTGTAGCCCCCCAGGCTCCTTTGTCCATGGGATTCCCCAGGCAAGAATATTGGAGTGGGTTGCCATGCCCTCCTCCAGGGGATCTTCCTGACCTGGGATTGAACCACATTTCCTGCAGCTCCTCATTGCAGGTGGATTCTTTACCACCGAGCCCTGGGGGAAGCCCATATTACTTGGGAGAGGTAACATTAGTTCATCAGTATCCCCATACACATTAAAATTTAGCTGAGCTAGTGAATTAGAGCAGCGGACCATCTTGGAACTATTTATTTGACTCTAAGGTTGCTAATTCTTCAATTATTAATACATTAATTAAAAAAACTAGTGCAATCTGTGAACCTATATTTACACCCCAACAAGTGTCTCATCAATTAGTCACTTAATAGTTTCACAAATGTGGGCAAGTTAACCTCTTCAGTCTTACAATGGAGCTACCACCTCACCAGTTATCTGAACATTTGTGAAGCACCTGGAAGCACAGAAAACCTCTGATCTCAGGTATCCTGAGTAACTAGTACTGTCAACTTCTGGAGCAATGGAATAATCATCAGATTTTTTTTTTCCAGATTCTGCATTTAACTCTGTTGAAGTTTTCTGGACCTCTCTCAACTCTTACTGCTATACTTAGAACAGCTATTTTAGGGAAAATATATATTTTTAATTCCCAAATCTAAGCCCTTAGCCAGTTTTTATTGCTATCCTGCCTGATCATTGCACAGGGACTCTAGAGAAATAGGACACTGAGCTCTTTCGAGGGAAATGCACATTCGTTATTCTTCTGAACAGACTTTCCGCTTGAGATTTATCTCCTACTCTGTGAACTGGGCCAGACAAGATAGAAACCACAAATATGTCTTCCCCTTAGGCCCAGAGCAGAGCCAGACCAGCTTTTCTCGTAAGCTCCGAGCTCTGAGAGTGAAGTCATGGACTGGGAAGAAAGCAAACCCTCTTCAAGTTACACAGGGGGAGACGGAAGATGACTCAGCACAGGAGAAGGAGTATGTGGATGCCTTTGTTCCTCAAGAGTGGCAGCCCGATTGTGCTCCTCTCACCTTTGATGTGTCCGTTAATGCAGGCTAGAGCGTGATGTTAGACTAGGGTGGGGGACCTCTGGTCAACAAGCCTTTTCAAGGCCAGCTCTAGTCTCAGCTCCCTGAGAACCACAGTTCAGGTTCATCCTTCCCTCCCAGGAAGTCTCTTACCACTTACTATTTGTAGTCATAGCTCTTTTAGGGCAACTTTTATTTTTATAAATAACTTTTCTCCTTAGGTAGATTATACATGCTTTGAGGGGACAGGATGGAAAGATTAGTAGCAGATTAAAAGACCACATGCACTAGGGGACTTGTGGTCCGGTGGACTAGGTGGTCCAGTGGTAAAGGCTTCCACTGCAGGGGCCGCAGGTTCAATTCCTGTTTGGGAAAGTAAGATCCCTGCCTGCTTCATGGTGCAGCCAAAAAATTAAATTAAAAAATAAAAGACAAGTACTAGTTAAATGTTTATAATCGATAATCAAGGAAGGATAAGCACTTGATAAAAAGAGATACCTTTGCCCGAATTAGATGGAATTTGGAAGCTCTCTTCTAAATCAAGAAATGTCCAAACAGAATGTCTGGCGGCCTCACCAAATTAGGAAAGTGAGTCTGCAAGCACTAGGACAACGAGGCACCACCAGAAGAGGAGGTGGATTTGGAGGCGAGGGGTAAGGTCAGCATTGCAGACAGAGCAGGGATGACCACAAACAGAAACTCCAACCAGGAGGAACCAATGTGTCAACTGGAGTCCAAGCCTGGGGAGCATTTAGTGGTTAGATTCACATCTGAACCATTCCTCAGGGCCTCTTATGTGGCACTGGGGGATACCCACTGTAGGACTCTGGACCACTGCGATTTGTCTAGTGCAAGGCATATGGAATACGAGTTTGTTTATCTCTAAATAAAACTTGGTTTTACTACACTGCAATTATTGAACTTGCAAGTGGAGTTCATGCCAATTTACCACACTATCAAATGGACAATTTTCTCCCATTTCGGCTCATCCCGAAGAACATGATTTTAGAGTGAAAAACCCTGACATTTAAACTTTCTGAGCCTACTTCCCTCTTTTCTGAAATGAAAATATTTTTCACCTTAACAAATTTTTGCTTCTAACGCCTTACCAGGCATATACTAGACACTTCATGAATATTAGTTTCCTTCCTTTCTTTATGCCATAAGCGTATCTGGCAAGATGATTACCACCCAAGACATTAGTGCATGTTTAAGCTATAATAAATGTTTCCTGTAAGAAAGCAAAGGAAATAGCCTGAACTTTCAGAATCATTGAAAAAACCCAAGAAGGCATTTAATTACTTCAGTCTTGCCCTTCTCCTTAAGCAGATGACCTACTATAAAAAGCAAACTATCTTTCAATTAAGCTCATTTTGTTTTACGATGTGTTCAGTTTTCATAAAATCAACTCCAGGAATTACTTTACTTTCTTCTAAGAAGGAAATAATCTTTCAAGGAGCATTTATTCTTTTTACTACCTTCTCCTGCACTATGATCCCTTTATATCATGCATAATTTGAATTTTAAATGCTTTTTTAAAGCAATTTAAAATGGTATTTTCACTGGCTGATATTTGTAAACTTGAAAGTTAGTAGATTTTGCCTATATTGATACATATTTCCAAATACCCTTTTAGATATTCTTCAAAGGACTCTTAGCACATCAAAAGGATATGTAAGTGATTTTTAAAACAAACCTGAGAAAATCCACAATCAACTATTTGTATTAGTCCTGAAAAAAACAAACATAAACTCATCACTTTCCTATATATAATATGATCACCTTTTTGGTACAGTTAACACATGGATGAAATTAATTATAAATACATCATTATATTAAGAAAGGAAACGTCTATTCAAGTAAAAGTTACTACTTACTGATCAGTAACAACCATTAGCAAATAAGAAAGCAATGTACTTCAAGTAACAAGTATTTATCAAGCATACCTTATGTGCCCAGCACTGTGCTAGGTCCTACAAACCTGGCTGTGAATAAGACCCCTTGTTGTCTTACTAGTTATACTGAATATTTAAGGATACATCAAATAAAATAGAATCATGTACATTTTTTTACTGCATTAAAACACAAATTTAATCAATATATTCTAAAATATTAACTTTATCTTAGAAATAAACCAACAAAGCTAGAGGTTTGAGCCAAAATGGAAACTCAGCTGTAACAGCTACTGGATTTATAGCCATTAAGCTATCTGGAAACTATTCTCTTCCTTTAAAATCCAAACTAGCTATAGAAAACCCTCTCACTCCCACAGGGTATATTAGCAATAGAAATTGAGATCAGAGGGTTGGAGAAGCAGAGACAGAATTCATACAAAGTGAAGCCATATGTACTAGATTGGATTATTGTTCACAATTCTTCCCTCCGTCCTCAGCCATGTAAACCTACAGCACGCTAGAGTGGATCAGTGTATTTCCTCACTCTGTTGATGTTGTGCCATGTAATTTGCTCTGGTCAATGGGATGTCAGTGAACATGACATGCACAAAGGACCTAAATGTCCTTGCATTCTTTGGCTCAATCTTTAGCACTCCTATGATTGCCATGAAGAGGCTTGTGCCAGTTAGCTGCTCCCCATCAGTGTGGGCCCCAGAGTAAGATACCCAGGCTGTCCTACATTTGACCTAAAGCCAAGAGCCAAGACAAGGTGAACTGTGACCTAAACCAGAGCTGCCTCTGCCAACCTGCAGGCCTGTGAGAAAGAATATAAATGCTTCCTGTTAGAAGCCAGTGTTTTTGAGATCTTTGCAGGATTTTTAGAGCAATAACTAATGCACCAGTGCTGGATAAAACAAGTAGCACAAATACAGCAGTATGAGAAGTAGTATGAGGGCTTCGTGCAATTGTAGACAATTGTGCAATTAGTATAAAACACCTAACAGAAGTAATAGACCACACCAATGATGGGAATCATGGGACATAAGTGGGAGTCAGTGGAAGGTGCAGAAAAAGGGCCACAAATTAACTAAGCAAGTCTGGACATCATAGGCTTGCCTACTTACCAAGAGTTGGCATGTCCTAATGGCCAGTTGACAAAAACACACACCACAGTTGAATTTGCCTCTTGTTAAAAACACAAAGCATTATTTTCCATTCATGGTTTAAAATATTTTTATAGATCAAAGACTTTGACTTAAGTAATTTAATAAAATGAAACTTTAATTTGTTATCAATATAATTTGAAAGGCAAGCACAATGATATTCTTCTTTGACTTAGTGACTAAGAAAAGTAAAGAGGCTGACTTATTGTGTAAATTATATATCTGTCCCAAGAGGAGATTGAATGCTGTCACAGTAAGCTCTGTGAATAAAAATTTTGCAATAGTTCAAATAGAGAAAAGCAATGAAGAAATGATTCACTGCATAGCATACACCTTCTGTGTAGGACACAAAGGCAGGCAGAACTCCCACAGCATATTAGCCAACACCACGTCAAACTGAGAAATGAAATTTAGTCTCAGTAAAACGAGGTCTATAACACTGCTGATTTGAAATTCTCTAGTTTGGTAATTAAGTTAGCATCTAATTTAAAATTTTGTTTTTGTTTTATAGTTATAATAAACACTTGAGGTAAAAGATTTTGCCTTGGTTAGTATCCTGTTGTTGTGAGTAACAGAGAACTCAAACGCAAACTCACTTAACTGGGAAAGAAAATTTATTTATTCATGTAGCAGAAAAGCCTTGGGGTTGTTTAGTGTCATGAGGGGCTTGATCCAGGGGTTCCAAAAATGTAATCAAAATTCAGTTTCTCTTCATTTCTTGGCTCAGCCTTCTGCTGTGTCAGCTTCATTCTTAAGATTCATGTGGTAGCCTCTGGCATCTCCAGGCTTACAATCATGTCCTTATTGCTAGGAGTTTCTGTGGAAAGAGAAGTAGACCCCATACAGCTGCAGTATTCACTCTGGTTGAACCAATTACTAGAGCCAAGGCCATATCTCCTGTAGCACAACCTGAAGCAGACAGATTGACAGTTTCTGATGGGAGGTGGAGGTGGGGAGAAGTTTCCCTGAATAAAATCAGGGATCCATTAGCAAAATAAGGGGTGACTTTGGGTGGACAAGGAACACCAAGCATCCTCTGTAGCAGGGGTTGGCCTATGTACTAAGTATGTCCCATTGTCTGCTTTTATACAGCCACTGGCAGAGAACGGTTTCTACATTTTTGAATAGTTGGAGGAAAAAAATCAAAAGGAGACTATTTCATGAAATGTGAAAGTTACATGAGATTCAAATTTCACTGTCACCAAATATTGGAAGAGAGCCACATGCATTCATTTTATGTTCTGTCTACAACTGCTTTCATGCTACAGTAGTCAGGACAGAAATGATATGGCCCTCAAAATCTAAAATATTTACTATCTGAGCCTGAAAGAAAAACTTTGCCAACTCTTGCTTTATAGGTTTATCCCCATAGGTTGATTCTAATACATTGTAAGTTAGCATTATTGTTAAAACGATATGTCAAGACTGAGGATCTTTAGCTATACATGTCCTTTTAAAGTAGATCAGTCTTGAGTTTGAGAACTTCAGTTTCATCTACAGGATCCTGAATAGCAAAGATGTAACAACAATTGGAATTTCAGTTAAATAGAGAACACTGAAATAGACACTGCCCAGAAAGTGAGAATTCTGATAATGACAAGCAGATTTTGAAATGCCCCTGTGACATCACTTCCAGATGTTTGTCCCTTTGTCCCCTGTGCGGGAGACTTGAATCACATCAACTGAGACATTTTGTGCATCAGGGAGGAAGAGTATGGATGCTTGGCAGCTAAGCATTAAATGGTTTGAGACATGCCAGTTACGTGTCTCCCATATTCAGTGTCACTTCAAAGGAAATCACCATCATCTCTACTCACTACCTAGCTCTAAGCCCTTCACCCAGAGGTGGCCAACCCATAGCCAAGGCAAGGCCTGGGAATATTAAAAACCCTCAGAGATGAGCTGGGTTATTACTTTCCTGTAACTGCCATGACAAATTACCTTAAGCTGGATGACTTAAAACAGAAATGTATTCTCTCACAATTCTAGAGGCCGGAAGTCTGAAATTAAGGTGTTGGCAGGGTTGGTTCTTCTGGAGGCTCTGAGGGAGAATCTATTCCATGCTTCTCTCCTGGCTTCAGATGGCTGACGATTTCTGGCATTCCTTGGCATGTGGCCACCATCTAATCTCTGCCTCCATCTTCACAGGCCTTTACCCTCTCTGTGACCCTATTTCTTCTCCTTCTTTGCCTCTCATAAGGATGCTCATGATTGGATTAGGATTCACCTTATTCTAGGATGATTTCATCTCAATCAGTCAGTTCAGTCTCTCAGTCGTGTCCAACTTTTTGCGATCCCATGAATTGCAGCACACCATGTTTCCCTGTCCATCGCCAACTCCCGGAGTTCACTCAAACTCATGTCCATTGAGTCGGTGATGCCATCCAGCCATCTCATCCTCTGTTGTCCCCCTCTCCTCCGGCCCTCAATCCCTCCCAGCATCAGGGTCTTTTCCAGTGAGTCAACTCTTCACATGAGGTGGCCAAGTATTGGAGTTTCAGCTTTAGCATCAGTCCTTCCAAAGAACACCCGGGACTGATCTCCTTTAGAATGGACTGGTTAGATCTCCTTGCAGTCCAAGGGACTTGCAAGAGTCTTCTCCAACACCACAGTTCAAAAGCATCAATTCTTTGGCGCTCAGCTTTCTTCACAGTCCAACTCTCACATCCATACATGACCACTGGAAAAACCACAGCCTTGACTAGACAGACCTTGCTGATAAAGTAATGTCTCTGCTTTTCAATATGCTATCCAAGTTGGTCATAACGTTCCTTCTAAGAAGTAAGTGTCTTTTAATTTCATGACTGCAGTCACCATCTGCAGTGATTTTGGAGCCCCCCAAAATTAAGTCTGACACTGTTTCCACTGTTTCCCTATCTAGTTCCCATGAAGTGACAGGACCAGATGCCATGATCTTAGTTTTCTGAATGTTGAGCTTTAAGCCAACTTTTTCACTCTCCTCTTTCACTTTCATCAAGAGCTTTTATTCCTCTTCACTTTCTTCCATAAGGGTGGTGTCATCTGTATATCTGAGGTGATTGATATTTCTCCCAGCAATCTTGATTCCAGCTTGTGCTTCTTCCAGCCCAGCATTTCTCATGATGTACTCTGCATATAAGTTAAATAAGCAGGGTGACAATATACAGCCTTGATGTACTCCTTTTCCTATTTGGAACCAGCCTGTTGTTCCATGTCCAATTCTAACTGTTGCTTCCTGACCTACATACAGATTTCTCAAGAGGCAGGTCAGGTGATCTGGTATTCCCATCTCTTTCAGAATTTTCCACAGTTTATTGTGATCCACACAGTCAAAGGCTTTGGCATAGTCAATAAGCAGAAATAGACGTTTTTCTGGAACTCTCTTGCTTTTTCCATGATCCAGCAGATGTTGGCAATTTGATCTCTCATTCCTCTGCCTTTTCTAAAACCAGCTTGAACATCAGGAAGTTCACGGTTCACGTATTGCTGAAGCCTGGCTTGGAGAATTTTGAGCATTACTTTACTAGCGTGTGAAATGAATGCAATTGTGCGGTAGTTTGAGCATTCTTTGGCATTGCCTTTCTTTGGGATTGGAATGAAAACTTTTTCCTGTCCTGTGACCACTGCTGAGTTTTCTAAATTTGCTGGCATATTGAGTGCAGCACTTTGACAGCATCCTCTTTCAGGATTTGAAATAGCTTAACTGGAATTCCTTAACCTCCACTAGCTTTGTTCATAGTGATGCATTCTAAGGCATCATTTGACCTCACATTCTAGGATGTCTGGCTCTAGGTGAGTGATCACACCATCGTGATTATCTGGGTCATGAAGCTCTTTTTTTGTACAGTTCTTCTGTGTATTTTTGCCACCTCTTCTTAATATCTTCTGCTTCTGTTAGGTCCATACCTTTCTGTCCTTTATTGAGCCCATCTTTGCATGAAATGTTCCCTTGGTATCTCTGATTTTCTTGAAGAGATCTCTAGTCTTTCCCATTCTGTTGTTTTCTTCTATTTCTTTGCATTGATCACTGAGGAAGGCTTTCTTATCTCTTCTTCTATTCTTTGGAACTCTGCATTCAGATGCTTGTATCTTTCCTTTTCTCCTTAGCTTTTTGCTTCTCTTCTTTTCACAGCTATTTGTAAGGCCTCCTAAGACAGCCATTTTGCTTTTTCACATTTCTTTTCCATGGGGATGGTCTTGATTCCTGTCTCCTGTACAATGTCACGAACCTCCATCCATAGTTCGTCAGGCACTCTGTCTATCAGATCTAGTCTCTTAAATCTATTTCTCACTTCCACTGTATAATCATAAGGGATTTGATTTAGGTCATACCTGAATGGTCTAGTGATTTTCCTCACTTTCTTCAATTTAAGTCTGAATTTAGCAGTAAGGAGTTCATGATCTGAGCCACAGTCAGCTCCCAGTCTTGGTTTTGCTGACTGTATAGAGCTTCTCCATCTTTGGCTGCAAAGAATATAATCAATCTGATTTCAGTGTTGACCATCTGGTGATGTCCATGTGTAGAGTCTTCTCTTGTGTTGTTGGAAGAGGGTATTTGCTATGACCAATGCGTTCTCTTGGCAAAACTCTATTAGCCTTTGCCCTGCTTCATTCCGTACTCCAAGGCCAAATTTGCCTGCTACTCCAGGTGTTTCTTGACTTCCTACTTTTGCATTCCAGTCCACTATAATGAAAAGGACATCTTTTTTTGGGTGTTAGTTCTAAAAGGTCTTGTAAGTCTTCATAGACCTGTTCAACTTCAGCTTCTTCAGTGTTGCTGGTTCGGGCATAGGCTTGGATTACCATCATGAATGGTTTGCCTTGAAAATGAACAGAAATCATTCTGTTGTTTTTGAGATTGCATCCAAGTACGGCATTTCAGACTCTTCTGTTGACTATGATGGTTACTCATCTCAATATCCATGCCTTAATCACATCTTCAAAAGCGCTTATCTCAAAGAAGGTCACATTCTGAGGTTCTGAGTGGACATGAATTCAGGGGGACAATGCTCAACCAGTACATCCAGATGAAATAAAATCATGAATTTGAAATGGGAGAATAGAGATGAGGCAACTAATATTGGGAGCTGAAGTTTCAAAGATGTCCTAGAAGGAAACAAGGGCAAACCAAACTTATGAGCATCAGAGGTGCTAAAAAAATCTGAAAGTATAGATACAGCAAAGGCCATGAGGAAGAGAAAAGGTACAAAGGAGGCTGTAGGGAAGCCAGTTGGTAACAGAAAGAGAAGCAAAAAGACACTAAGAGAAGCAGAGATCAAGACTATTAGAGTCATATTAACACCAGGGCACTTAAAACTCTGTGTGACCACATGTAACTGTGTCTGTACTGCCTTGGCATGTTCCAGAATCTGAAGATATCTATTGCTCTTAAGTTCCTTTGAGATTCTATCTCTCTTTTCATCAATTACATTTTTATAATCATCACCATTGCTAAACTTTCCTGAAAGATGTCCCTTTTACTTATCACCTAAAGAGCTTAATATTTTGAGTATATTTAAGATAACTACTGAGTGAAATTTATGTGGTATATGTTCATAGTGAGGTCCCAGTAAATCTAGTTAATCTTATCCTTTTATTTATTAATTTATTTAATTTATTAAAAATACTTGAGTTAAAGAGCTCCCTAGATAATTATAAAAGATATCTGAGTCAAATTTACCCAGCTGATAACTGTAGTCAAAACATGATTATCAGCAGTCATCATGGCATGTGGACTAGTCAACATTTACTAGTAACACTTTTACTAGTAACAATCTCCAAATCACAGTGACTTAGATAATAAAAGATATATTCATTGTTTATCAGTCATGGGTTTATGGCAATTATTTTTCTGCCACAAGTTTCTTCTTTAATATTCTCATAGCAAAGGGAGCAGAGAGGGTTGGCAAAAACACACAATGATGATCAACACTTCTATTTAGACATAGTGTAAGTTATATTTGCTCACACTGAATTTCAGGGAATTTGAACTTGGAACAAAGAGCTTTGGTTCAGTCTGGTGGCAATATTGAATATGGAACATGTAAACACAAAAGACATGGATGGTCATTTCCTACTCACCCTGCATTTGTGAATCAAGCAAAACTATACAGGAGCTGGAAAGGAAAGAGATGTACAGAAAACAGCAGATGTGGAGAGAGTATCTAATGAGGTTTCAAGTACTTGACTTCAGATACATTTGATATCAGCTGCATTGTCACCCTTGGTTCCCATGAACTATATCAACCCATGCCTTGGAAACCTTTTGTGTACATTTCCAATCACATCTGATTGTGATACAACTGCTTTCACACAGGCTTCCACTCTTTTTTTTTTTTTTTTTAGCATCTCACTTGAGAGTGGACATACACTCGTTTCCTGTGCAGGGTTTCTCTGGACCAGTGGTATAAGGCAACATGGGAGCATCTCACTTGAGAGTGGACATACACTCGTTTCCTGGGCAGGGTTTCTCTGGACCAGTGGTATAGGGCAACATGGGAGCCCACTGGGACTGACACAACACACCCAGAAGTACAAACCAGCAATGAGAGGCAATGCTTCTCTTCTCACCTAGTCCCTGTGACAGAGGTCTGCAGAAGGCCTCAGCAGGAGAGTACCAGTCACCTAATAATGCAGCCTTTCTCTCCTTCCCTGGTTCACTTTCTTTCATCCCTCCTTTCTGCTTCCTTGAAACACATCCCAAATAAACTACTTGCATGTAACTCTAGACCCAGGCTCTCCTTGGGGGAAACCCAGAATAAACAAGTTGACACCAGAAGTAGCCATTGAAAGAAAGCCCTCAAGACAAGATTCTAAACCTGGATCACCCACTGGTCATGCAGCAAGAAGAACCTCATTGTTGGTAGTATGTGAGATGGTTATAATCTCTGGCAACAATGGCTTCATAAACTGTAATCGTCCCTGTTGGATTGGAATGTGGTAGAAGTAGAAGGCATAGCCTGGGTTATGTGGTAATTTGGGACTGGAACAGATGGCAATAGTAATTACAAAAATTATAGAATGGTTTGGCTTCTGTTAACTGCTTTTAAAGTCTTGATAAAAGAAAACATATTCATGTAATTCAAATATAATGCAAAGTCCACTATAAAAATAAAAAGTCTTCCAGGTCAGTGTCTTTTCCATAATTGGTCCTGGATCTACTAGACATCCATATGGAAAAGGTGAACTTTGACCTCTTACTTCACACTATATTCCAAAAGTAATTCTAGATGGATCATGGACCTAAATGTAAATATTAAAACAATGAGGTTTTAAGTACCAGGAACTCTACTCAATATTCTGTAATGACCTAAATGGGAAAAGAATCTAAAAAGGAGTGGACATATGTATATCTATAACTGATTCACCTTGCTGTACACCTGAAACTAATACAATGGTGTAAACAACTATACTCCAATAAAAAATTAAGAAAAAAACAATAAAGCTTTTAGAAGAAAATAAAGGAGAACATATTCATGGCCTTGGAGTTAAAGAGAACTCAGAGTGTTAACTATATGAGACGATTGATAAATAGGACTTCATTAAAACAAAGAACTTCTGTTCATCAAGATACCATTAAGAGAGTTTTTTAGAAGGCAAGCCAAGGACTTGGAATATGTATTCAACAAAGTATGTAGATTCAGAAACATAAAGGATTCTTACAAATCAATAAGAAAAAAAATAAACTCATATAGCTGGATTTTTTTAAACTGCCTCCATTTGGTATATATACACAATGGAATACCACTCAGTCACAAAAAAGCATGAAATAATGCCATTTGCAACAACACGGATGGACCCAGAGATGATCATACTAAGTAAGTCAGAAAGAGAATGACAAAGACTATATGATGTCATTTATACGTGGAATCCAAAATATGACACAAATGAACTTATGTGTGAAACAAAAACAGACGCATAGACAGAGAGAATAAACATGGCTACCAAAGGGGAAGGGAAGTAGGGGAGGGATAAACTAGGAGTTTGGGATTAGAAAATTACCAGCTACTATATGTAAAATAGATAAACAACGAGGTCCTGCTGTTTATTACAAGGAACTAGATTCAATATCCCATAATAAGCCATAATGGAAAAGAGTATGAAAAAGACTACTATACGTATATATACTGAATCACTGTGCTATACACGAGAAGCTATGGAAACTAACACAACTGTACTTCAATTGAAAGAAATCTGTCTCCAAAACACTTTTTACAAGGGTAAACAAATGGCAAAAAGCATATGAAAGGATGATTAATGTCATTATTCATCAAGGAAATGCACATTAAAAACCTACAATTTAATACATCTACACTCCCACAAGAATGACTTAGAAGAAAAGAACTGTTGGTATGAAGTAAATACCTGGTAAGGATGTGCAGCAACTGGAATTTGTTACTGGTGGGGCATTTAAATCAGTACAACCACTTTGGGAAACTGCTTGGCACTATTTAACTAAAGTTATATGTACATATGGTCCAAAAACTAAGCAATTTTATTCTGGGAAAATTGTACTCCCAAAAGAAATGAACATTCATGTTCACCAAGAGTCATATGAAAGAATGTACATAGCAGTTTTATCATAATAACACAAACTGGAAGTAACCCAAATATCCATCAATAAGAGTATGGATAAATGAACTATGTTGACTATGGAATGCCAAACAGCAATGAACAAGAGCAACTGCTTCCCACAACAACATGAATACACCTCACAGACATAATGATGAACTGAAGTACAAACCACAAATCCATTTATACAAAGTAGATAGGAAAAATGCACTTGTGATGAGAGAGATCAAACAGTGACAACCTTGTGGGGAAAATGTTGATTGGGTGGGGGCATGAAGATGCCTTTTAGGATGTTGGAGATGGTCTGTCTCCTGACTGGGGAGCAGTTATAGGAGTGTATGTAAATTTAAATGTATAGCAAGCTCTACCTCTAGTATGTATCTACTTTGTTGTATATAAATTAAACTGGGCTTCCCTGGCAACTCAGCAGTAAAGAATCTGCCTGCCATCCAGGAAGATCCCCTGGAGAAGGGAATGGCTACCCACTCCAGTATTCTTGCCTGGGAAATCCCATGGACAAAGGAGCCTGGTGGGCTACAGTCCATGAGGTTGCAAAGAGTCAGACATAACTTAGCGACTAAGCAACAACCATATAAATTATACCTTGATTTAAAAAAGTAAATAAAAGGAGGCAGAGGAAAAAATTTTAAATGACCCTCATTTCCTATAGCTGTAGGGCAAAGTATGGTTACAAAATCAGGCCCCAGATTTAACAGGAAAAGTGGCAAAACTGCAGAGGAGAGTGAAGGCACAACCTCAAAAGTCTTCTATGACAAAGTCAGGGCCCTGCTAGGGAAAGCTGTACCCTGACATCTGGGATAGTGACATTTGGGTGGATACACCAAAATATCTTAAATCCCCAAATTTCCATGAAACTTCTGCCAGAAGTAGCAATCCTTTCCCCTTTGCTAGAGAAAAATTCACAATGGCTGGAAGCTTTGCAAAAACCTCACCTGAGTCAGGCCTTTTGTAAGACAATGCTTTGTCTATTTAAGATCTGCCACCACAACCTTCACTGCCTCAGGAATAACAAGGGTTTACTGGGAAAAAAACATTTCCTACTCTGGGAGGAAATAGCTTATACAGTCAAAACAATCACAGGACCAGAATAATAAGTGCTGGCAAGAAGTGGAAGAACACGTGTGGGAATGTATCTTGACAGTGGTCAATCAGGGTGACAGTAAGGGCAAAGAATATAAATCTCTAAATCTGCATAGTGGAGAACTCGTCCACACTGGAGCACTCTCCTGTGTCCTGGGATTATGCCTCCTGCAAAGGAAATCTGGAGTTACCCTAACATGCTTCTGAGATGGGCTCTTAAATTGTGGCCAGCGAGATGTCTTGCTGTAAGCAAGGTCAAGATGCCAGAACTGCTTTTGCTGAATAGTGAAGAAGAGATCATAAAACTCAGCGGGGATGAAAATGTTAAGATAGATTTACCACACTTCTTACAAATGATTTGAGAATCCTCCACAGGAAGTCCTAAAAGATACTTACTTCACTGAAGGGATAAGAAACACATCAAGAAGTTTGCATTGGGGCACTTCCCTGGTGGTCCAATGGCTAAAACTCTATGTTCCCAATACTCCTGGCTTCGATCCCTGGTCAGGGAACTAGATCCCACATGCTGCAACTAAGTTTACATGCTGCAAGTAAAAGATCCTGCATGCCACAACTAACACCCAGTGCAGCCAAAAAATTTTATAAAAAGGGGAAGTTTGCATTGGGATCTTTGAGAAATTCAATGACACACTTCCTCTACGTGTTGAAGAGATGCTGCCTTGAAACAAGCAGAGATGACAGAATTCTAGAACAGCGGGGTCCTGGAAATGGCACTTGACAGAGTCAACATGGACATAATTACTCTAATAGACAGCAAGGCTAGGATAGCAAACATAGTGTCTTTACAGAAAGCTGCGGCAATGGTTATAGACTATGACCTTCCTAGGAGCAGGACAGAGGGATACTCACTCACAGCCTTTCTTCAAAAGCCTTTGCAGCCATTTATGATAGAAACGTTACAGTGGAGAAAACAGTCTTTCTACACTTTAAAAAATTAAGTAATTACTTTATTTTGGTTGCATGGGGTCTTTGTTGCCGCACAGGCTTTTTGCTAGCTGTGAAGAGTGGGGGCTATGCCCTAGTTGCAGTGCATGGGCGTTTCATCGCGGTGGCTGCTTTTGTTGTGGAGTACAGGCTCTGTAGGGCTTCAGTAGTTGTGGCTTCCAGACTATAGAGCACAAGTTCAATAGTTGTGGTGCACAGGCTTAATTGCTTTGTGGCATATGGGGTCTTCCTGGATCAGGAATCAGACCTGTGTGTCCTGCATTGGCAGGCAGATTCTCCACCACTAAGCTACCACTAAACCACAAAGGAAGGTCCTCTTCCTAGATGTGAGGACGGTTACATAAAAGGGTCTGAACTGACACAAACAGAGTCAAACAGAAAATGCCATCTAGACCTCTGCATGGGTAAGGACTTAATGGGTGTCAGGTAACGTCATTTTGCTTGGCACAAGTCCATTGTTACTATGATCCCCAAAACTCTGCAGAATAGAATAGAATCCTAAAGGTAGGAAATAACCTATTCTGTGGTTATTTCTCCAGTCCCCAAGAGTGAAGTTTGAATGGACATACTTCTCATTTGGCAGAATTTTCACATTTCATGACCTACTATGTAAAGGTTAACATGGTAAGAAAGGCTACAAAGAAATCCTTGAAAATGCCCCCCATTGCAGTCAGTCTAAGTGCGAAGATAGCAAACCAAACACATCTCAAGAGGAATTTCAAGAATTCACACAACTCAAATATTTAGAGGATTCAGAGTGTTGGTTTCCCTATTTAATTCACCTGTGTGGCACTTGCAAACACCAGATAGATCATGTCAGTAAACGGTGAAATTTTAAACTTAACCACTTGCTAGCTCCAACTGAAATTGATGGGCCGGATGTAGTTTGTTTAATAGAAATGATCAACACAAGCTCTGGTATACAGTATACAGCTCTTGCCCAACAATAAAGAGGATCCAAAAAAATTTACGTGAGAAGGACAGCAGTACATTTTACTGTCTTGACTCACGGCTTTTAAACACTTCTGCTTTATTCATAATATCGTCTCCAAATTCCTGATCATCTTGATATTCTCCAGAATATCAAGCTGGTCCACTATGACATCACGCTAAGTAGACTTGGTGAATAGAAAGTGACAAGTATTCTGGATGCCTTAGTAAGAACCTTGCTTGCCAGAGAGTGGGAGATAAACAATACAAAGATTCACAGGCTTGCTACTTCAGTGAAACTTTTAGAGGGCCGTAGTCTGTGATGTCACAGACAGGCCACCTAAGGAATAGAACAAGTTTTTGTCCTTGCACCACCACCACCAAGGGGCACAGTGATTAGGGGTCTCTTTAGATTTTGAAGGCAATATAATACTAAACTTGGGAATACTACCCCAACCCATTTATTAAACAGTTCAAAAGACTGCAAGCTTTGAGTGGGGCCAAAGGAAGAGAACGTGCATCTACAATTTTAAGTCAATCAAGTCAGATGCTAACCAAGAACTAGTGAGATTAAATGTATCCTTGATATTTAAGGATTTAATGATGTTAAGACTCAGCGGCTTCCCTGGTAGTCCAGTGGTTAAGACTCCAAGCTTCCACTGCAGAGTGGCAGGTTTGATTCCTGGTCAGAGAGTTGAGATACTGCATACTTTGCAGCCAAAAGTAGAAGAAGAAAATTTCTTGGACTGAATAAAAATGGAAATATAACATATAAACTTAAAAAAATTTATTTAAAAAGAAGATGTTAAGGATCACTGGAGGACCTCAATAGGAGAGTTGCAACTCAGACCCTAGGATTCTGGTAGAAAGTGAGGTCTTTAGCAGTGGAGAACAACTTGTCATTTGAAAAGCTAGGCCCCAGCAGAGACTGTCATGAGACATCAAATGACTTGTGATCTAAGCAACCTACACATCATGAATGAGAGTTTAAAAGACCCATTAAGCCATAAATTCAGATGGATGTAGCAGTAACCCATCATAAAACGTACGTGGTACATAGAGGAGCAGGCCCAGCGTGGTCCAGGGCTCAAGTAAATTACATAAACAGGTGGTACAGGCGCCCATACCTCCTGCTCTTATTGCACTGGTGCCTCACTCTGCTCCTATGACCAAATGATGGAGGAAGATAAAACACAGCCTTGGTTGTCAGATGTGTTCACTCAGTATGTTGGTGTGAGCCAAAAGTGGAATGTGGGTACAGCTAACTCCACCCAGGAGGTGCCCAGAAACATGAGGGCAAAGGGAAATTCTCCCAAAGGAAGAGTTAATTTATGCTAAAGAAATCTAGCATTTTCTTTGATTATGTATATAAACCACAAACCACACTAATATTGATAGCATTTGTGACATTGGGATGAATAGAAATCATAAATGTTTTCATTATTATTTATGGCTAGTTATTACACATTTAATTCATTAAAAAAGAAGCATTCCTTTTGTAATCCCAGGTATTTTATCTTATGCATTTAAAAACACATTTTTAGATGAGTCTACTGGCTTCACCAGACTGTTACAGATGTCACAGCACAGAAATGGTTGAGAACCCTGTCCCAAACACACTCACCCAGTGGTGTCTGTGGACATATACCAGCATAGTCACACTAACACCATCTGTCACAGAGGAGAGCTAGTGGTGAGCTATGTCTTCATCATTAGAAAGAATAAGTTAAATGTTGTAGCTTTATTCTATAGAATATTATAGCTACATATACTAAAACATGGGTTTCCCTTGTGGCTCAGCTGGCAGAGAATCCGCCTGCAATGTGGGAGACCTGGGTACGATCCCTGGGTTGGGAAGATCCCCTGGAGAAGGAAAAGGCTACCCACTCCAGCATTCTGGCCTGGAGAATTCCATGAACTGTATAGTCTATGGCATCAAAAAGAGTCAGACACAACTGAGTGACTTTTACTTTCAATATCCAGTATTGTCAAGAGAAGGGGAAATCTAACCTTTCAAACACCATTAGTGGGGAAGATAAAGGTAACACAAAGTGTCTGAAAGGAAATTTGGCATATGTTTAAAATTCCATGAAAATTTGTTCTAAAACCCTGCAAATCCTTGGCATAGAATTTTCACATTTAGAAGTGTATCTTAAGGAAATAATGAACGGAAAGTACATAGATATTTAGTTACAAAGATGCTTACTGTTGGGAATTTTTTCTCCCAACAGAAATGTAAAAAAAAGATGATTAGATACCGGCAAAGTAAACTGTAATATCTACATATTAAAGAATAGGATGAGGGCTTCCATGGTAGTCTAGTGGTTAAGCGTTCACCTGCCAATGCAGGGGACACGGGTTCAATCCCTGATCTGGGAAGATCTCACATGTCACGGAACAACTAAGCCCGAACGCCACAACTCCTGAAGCCTGTGAGCCCTAGAGCCTGTACTCCACAGCAAGACAAGCCTCCGCAGAGAAAGGCCCCTGCACAGCAGCTACAGAGTAGCCCCTGTTTGTCACAAGTGGAGAAAGCCCTTGTGCAGCAATGAAGATCCAGCACAGCAGCAAAAATAATATTAATTAATTTTTAAAATAGAGAATGATGTCACTGAAGTAGTATCAATAAGATAGGAATACATTTTAAAATAACAGAGAAGAAAAACAGAACCTATGTAGCATGAAGCATTTTGTGATCTAACATTTATACGGCAGTTTTTCATCATAAGAGTTTCACAGTCATGAAGCGAATTTGGAAAACAAAGGTCAAAGAACATGAAAGTCACCCAAAATTTCAACCAACCAGATATAATCACTGTTTATTTCTTGGTGGATATTATGTTATGGATAAGACTCTAATGTAAACAAATGGAATAAAAACATTTTTTAGGAACCCAAATATCAAATTGAATTACAAATCTAAATGTTCATCCTGTATGTAAGTAGAATGAATCATCCTATACCTATCTGAACTTCCAAAAGAGATAATAACTCAGAAATGTTAGGGATACCCATTGGGTAAATTTTCCAAATTCTGATCAGGAAACAAATCTGATTGGAAAGAGGAAGGGAAAATGAATAGGAGCCACCTATAGTTAACATTTGTTCTTTCAACTTTTACCTAAACACCACAGGCCTTAGGTATGAAGGATTTTATGATAAACTGCTATGTTTGCACAAGTTAGAATTCAAAGCTTGGCTTCTGGAGACTGTCTGCCTAAGGTTAAATCACTGCTGCACTACTTACAGATTCTGTGTTATTAGGCAGTGTACGCTCTCTGTCTCTCAGTTTCCTCCGAATGGAGATCACAGGCCCCACTTACAGGGTTATAAAATGAAATGAGATGATATATATATGTAAAGCACTTAGAATCGTACCTGGCTCTTAAGCACACTATAAATGCTGACTTACTGGCTTTGCAGGCATTAGTGAAGCAACAGAAGCACATTTTTAACAGCAATCTGAAGCCCTTCATATCATGTACATTGAATAAACGACTCACTAGGAAGATGCACAAGCCTCAGCCTCCCCTTCCGCTTTTTGTTCAGGAAAGCTGTTTAATACCACTATAAACACTTATGGCCACCATCAGAACTAGAAAAGCTGAGAAAGATTACCCTGTGAATAGAGCTGGTGTGTGCAGATGCGACATCTAAAAACCAGTACATAGTTTCCTAGGGGGTGAACTCTCCCCTCTCCTCCCTGAATTCTTAGAATCGGATTGTGATACTTTCGGTGCTCAAGACCCTGCTATAAAGTTGGCCCCTAAAGATACTTAAGGCTTGGTACCCATCTTCTCAGAACTTAAAATCACTTAAGAGGATGATGTCAAAATACCTAAAAAGATCACTAAGTAATACCAGCACATTAGTTTCCTAACGTTGCTGTAATATATTTTCACAAACTTAGTAATTTAAACAATATGAATTTATTATCTTACAGTTTGGTAGATAACAAGTCTTCAGTGGATCTTCAGTTCAGTTCAGTTCATTCACTCAGTAGTATCCGACTCTTTGCGACCCCATGAATCACAGCACGCCAGGCCTCCCTGTCCATCACCAGCTCTCGGAGTTTACCCAAACTCATATCCATCGAGTCCGTGATGCCACCCAGACATCTCAATCCTCTGTCGTCCCCTTCTCCTCCTGCCCCCAATCCCTCCCATCATCAGGGTCTTTTCCAATGAGTCAGCTCTGCATCAGATGGCCAAAGTATTGGGAGTTTCAGCTTCAGCATCAGTCCCTCCAATGAATACTCAGGACTGATCTCCTTTAGGATGGACTGGTTGGATCTCCTTGCAGTCCAAGGGACTCGCAAGAGTCTTCTCCAACACCATAGTTCAAAAACATCCATTCTTTGGTGCTCAGCTTTCTTCACAGTCCAACTCTCACATCCATACATGACCACTGGAAAAACCATAACCTTGACTAGACGGACCTTTATTGGCAAAGTAATGTCTCTGCTTTTCAATATGCTATCTAGGTTGGTCATAACTTTCCTTCCAAGGAGTAAGTGTCTTTTAATTTCATGGCTGCAATCGCCATCTGCAGTGATTTTGGAGCCCAAAAATAAAGTCTGACACTGTTTCCACTGTTTCCCCATCTATTTGCCATGAAGTGATGCAACCAGATGCCATTTTACTGGTCTTCAATCAAGGTGTCAATACGGCTTGCATTCCTCTTAGACACTCTTGTGGGAGTATCCATATCCTTGTCTTTTCCAGCTCCTAGAAGCTATCCACATTCCCTGGCTCATGACCTCCTTCAAAGCCATCAATGTCAGGCTGAGTCCTCACACTGCATCTTTCTGGTTCCCTCTTCTGCCTCTTCCATTTTTTAAAGGACTATTTTATGATTATATCTGTGTAATCCAGGATAATCTGCCTACTTTAAGACCACCTGATTTATAACTTCCGTGCCATCTGCAATCTTAATGCTTCTGTGCCATGTAACCTAACATCCTCTCAGGTTCTGGGCATTAGGATGTAGACATCGTTGGGAGGCTGTTATCCTGCATTCTGCTCCTAGTAAATGATAATGATCAAGTGAGATAGAAATGGCACATGATAGGATTTCCGTGGAGTTTAAAGTCACTGCAGCTGGGAACAGTCAGGGAAAGCTTAAAGGAAAAGGGAGATCTATTCTGGCCATTTAAGCATAGTTTTAAAAGTGGAGTGGGAGGAGTTCAAATGAGAAAAGGAATAAGAACAAAGTCTTGAAAATGTAAATGAAATGAAAAGGAACCAGGGGACAAAGGACAGAATACTTTGGCTAAAGAAGAGTCACAAAAGGGGGAAGCAGAGTGGTTGGGAACCAGCTTGACAGGGGTCAAGAGTTGAATCCCTGTGAAAGCAAACTGACCCCAGTGTGCCTTTTAACATGATAATGTATTCACAGATGACCATCAGGATGTCAGTGCTTTTTCACGTAATAACATCTCAATGTAATACCATCAGAAAATCCGTAGTTCTAGTTCCTGGCCAAATTAAAGTAGGCAGCCAAAACTGTCCCCTCAGATGAACTATAAGAAATGATCAAAATTGGATTTTGTCCATTTTTAACAGGGCCACGCATAGAAATCGAAACATTTTACTAAGAACAAATGATGCCTGTTAAGATCTCTCATATTATATCTTTACTCTACAAAATAACATACAAAAATATTTTGAACTGTGAAAGGAGCTCTTTTTTTCTCCCCATAACGTGGCTAAAGGTACTGTTACAGGTCAGGTTCTCATTTCAGGTGCTGCATCAAGCCTGCCCCTTCACTGTTTTCACAAAACAAAAATGACATTTTACAAGGGGCATCACAGCCAAAGGAGTACTCCATATGCTGTAATGTCCAAGTACTTGTGAAACAGACTCTTCCAAAAATCACTGAATATTTTCAATAGTTTACCTCTAGATTGTTAATTTCAGGAAAATGTATTATGTATACTGGTAAAAAAAAAAAAAAAAAGTAACTGTATAAATCAAGAGTGAAAAAAAAAAAAGTCAAGAGTGAAAGCTAGTTTCCCTACCTCCTACCCTTGAGCCGTATTATTCCAGTCCTTGCCGCCTCATCTCAGACAACTACTGCTTGCAGTGTCCTTGTAGGGAAGAGGGCAGGCCACTACTTTCAAAAGAATGGCATAGCCCTCAAGAATACAAAACAAACTCCTTAGAACGGATTAGGTCTAAGATGGTGGACGATTCGACTTCCAGTAGACCTTGAGCCTCATTATACACTCATTATAATACATTAACACATGCTCAATGACACACCTCATCTATGGAACAGAGCTAAATATCTTCAAAAGACTTAAGAAAACTATGAACACAAAATAACAAAATATATGTAAAAAAACTGAGAATGATGTTCAGTAACTGAGTGCCCCAAAAATTACAGAAGCGGTTTTCAAAGTGGCTCAAATTACCTGGTTTGAGGCACCTGCCAACCCTCCACTCCACCAATGCCATTTCTCAGATACACCAGGAATCCTCCTGCCTTGATTCTGTGAAGTCACTGGCAACCTCGTGTGCCTCCCATGCTCTTCCCCAGATGTCTGCATGGCTCACTCCCTCGCCACTCTGTCGGGGCTTGCTCAGATGGCACTCACAACGGTGGGAGCTACCTGACCATCCAAGAACTCACTCTGGCCCCTCCTTGTCCTTTGCTTCGTTTTTCTCCTCAACACACCTCATCATCTGGTTTCCCATTGTTGTTGTTTAGACACTAAGTCATGTCCACCTCTTTTGTGACCCCATGGGACTGTAGCTCATCAGGTTCCTCTGTCCATGGGATTTCCCAAGCAAGAATGCTGGAGTGGGTTGGCATTCCCTTCTCCAGGGGATCTTCCTGATCCAAGGATCAAACCCAAGTCTCCTGTATTGGCATGTGGACTCCTCACCACTGAGCCACCATAGCTTAGTTGGAAAAGAATCTGCCTGCAATGCAGGAGACTCCAGTTCAATTCCTGGGTCAGGAAGATCCCCTGGAGAAGGGATAGGCTACCCACACCAGTATTCTTGGGCTTCCCTCATAGCCCAGCTGGTAAAGAATCTGCCTGCAATGCAGGAGACCTGTGTTCAATCCCTGGGTTGGGAAGATCCCCTGAGAAGGGAAAGGCTACCTACTCCAGTATTCTGGAGTATTCAGAGTCAGACATGACTGAGCAACTTTCACTTTCACCATAAAAGCTCTATTACTTGTAATTCTTGCTATTACAATACTGTGATGAACATTTTTGTTCATCACATCTATTTTCTTGTGCATGTTCTTGTACTTAAAAGCAAAAATACTGAACCATGAGTGAAGCACATCTTTAATTTACCAGATAGTACCCATCAGCTCTCCAGGGTACCACCGGTTCTTTCACATTCTTCACAGCACTCGACATTACCCGGCTTTTCAGTTTTCTGCCAATCTGAGCATGAAATGGTATTTTCAGTTTCAATTTGCATTCCCTCTATCATTAGTGAATTTGAGCATCTTTTCATGTTTATTGATCATTTTAATTTTCCCTTCTGTGAATTACCTGTTCATATCTTTTGCTAATATTTTTATATATTCTTGATACCAATTTTTTGTCACTTAAATGTGCAGCATGTAACTTCTCCAGTCTCAATGGTCTTTTAACTCTTTTTTATTTACAGTAAACTTTATTTTAATCAATTTTAACATAATTTCAAAGTAGGCTTTTGCTCTAAGATAAGCAAAAGAACAGATATCCTAAAAGAACAGATATCTCATTAAGAGATCCTTTTCACACTGTTCCTTGAGTAGGGCACTGAGCTTTGGGGGTTGAGTAGGGCACAGAGCTTTGGATGCCCCACTGGTGACACCCTAACATTCTATCCCTAGAGATTTTACCTAGAGATACAGAAAGAACAGATAACACCAACATACAAGAATCAAATTGTATGAGGGTATAATAGGAAGGAACTCTTGTGTTACACTCTACCCACCTCCTTAGGGTTGTCATGATAATGACCGATTTTTTTCTCTGCAAAGTTCAGTGCTGTTTTCTTGTCTGTTTTTTTTTTAAGCAAAATGTCAGAGTATGTGAAATGGCTATACTTATTTATCTTAATAATAAAAATAGTGGAAGTTTACAAATTCTTCATGAATCCAAGCTGGGCCATGATTATTACTGATGGAGTTTACCCAAGGCACTAACTCCAAGTTTGGTGACCATCAGCAAACTGGCACAGTGGCTGAATCTCATTCCCATAATGCCAGCCACGGTTCCAGAAGTAGCTAGGAAAAGCAGAATGTTCTCGATCCTAAAACAGCTGATAGGTACCCAGGCCCACTAGGCCACTGCAGAGGAACCCAGCAGCCAGGGACAGGACACTGCCTGCTTTTGCATAGCCAGTGATCCCACCAGGGGCAACCAGTGCTGCATAGCCGAAGTCAATCCAATGCAAAGTGGGCTGGAGTCCTGCATTGTTCTCTTTCACTTCATTGGAACAGAATTTTACACTAGGCCTGCACCTCCTTCCCGAAGGTCTGCATGCGCCGACACCTGTCTTTTAAATTTTTTAAAGTGTTGTTTAAAAAAAAATAATAATAATAATAATTAATCCAACTTTTACAGATGTTTATTTATCTGTGGCTGTAGTGGGTCTCGTTGCTGTGCACGGGATTGCTCTGGTTGTGGCTAGTGGGGGCTGCTTTCTCTTTGTGGTACACAGGCTTCTCGTTGCAGTGGCTTCTCTTGTAGCGGAGCACTGGCTCTAGGGTAGGTGGGCTTCAGCAGTTTCTGCTCATGGGCTCTAGAGTGCAGGGTCAGTAGTCGTGGTGCATGTGGCCCCTCAGCATGTGGGATCTTCCTGGACCAGGGATTGAACTGGCATCCTTTGCATTGCAAGGCAGATTCTTAACCACTGGACCACCAGGGAAGCCCCTAAACTGGTTTTTGATGTACAGAAGTTGCCATTCCATTTCTTAAAGACAGATTATTTCATATTAATGATTTCTTAAAGGTGTTTAGAGATTTTCTTACATACATAGAATTAAAAACACATTTTAGAATTCTTTTTTTTTTTCCCATAGGCATCTATTTTTCAGCACAATCTATTACTATATTTTAGAATAGCAGTGTTCCCATGGCACAGATCTGGGGAGACACTTCTCTAAAAAAAGAGGAAAGGACAGTGGCTTTTGAGGAGGGCAGGGACCTCATGGGAAGAGAGTTTAGGAAGAGAGAACACTGTTCTCTCATTGTTTTATGTGGGAAAGTTTGCCTCTGCCGTCGTGAGTTCACAGTCATTCAAAAAGTCTTGACTGACTTATACAATGGCTAAATTTATCCTTCCCATGAAAGTCTTGTTTTTTCAAAACATCTGACTAGGCTGACATTATTTCACATGTTACTCTGCCAAGAAGGTTCATAGGTCCTGGGGAACTTCTTTCCTGAAATATATTATTGGGAATTTTATATCCCTAACTTCATATTTGAAAAATTTAATGTAGCTGTAATACTCTAATTATTTTAAAAACTTTAACCTTCTGTAACTGAAGTGATGGGATTCAGTCAGTTATTTTCATTTTAGTTTATCTAAATTCCTGATGATTATCAATTGATCATTAAATGCCTAAACTCCAGTGTGACTGAGGAGACTTTGAGCCCCAAGTTCCTTTCCTCAAACTGTCAAGGGAACATTCATCCTTATCAAGTTTGATCCTTTAAAGATAGAAACAGTAAGAGGCTACTTGTAACTCAATTCTGGTCCCCTCCTTCTCTCTCCATTACAGTCTCAGGTAGACAAAGCTGATAATTCAAATGACGTTTAACTTCCTCAGTGTTTCCTATTCCTTATTCTTTTGACTTCTATTTATCTTAACACATTTCTCAATTCTAGATTAGGAGTTAATAGTAAGGTTGTCTAGGCATGGTTAGGTGAATAATAAATATAACATAGCAACAAAAACTATGTCATTAAACATAAACTAACTTAACTTCAATAGAGACTGCTATATCTTCAAATATCATTATTATTCACAATGCTTCAATGACAGGAATTACTGGGTAATTGTTAAATAACCAAACTAAGACAATTAGTAAGAGAAATTACTAAGGACATAAGAAAAACAAACTAGACATAATTTTAAAACACTGAACTTAAATGCCAGTAGCTCCATATGTATATAAAGGAAAAATAATTTTGTTGTAAACTAATTAATGAACAAAAAAGACAATGATTTGGTTTGTTTCACTACAAAATACTTGTTTTGATATTTTATCACAGTCTTATAAACCTGTCTCTCATGTAATAAAATTGCATCAGTTATTTTCCTCCGCTGATGGATTTAGCTACTGAGATTATAGATCATAAAAAAATTCAAACTGTAAAGTTAATTTTAATACTACAGCATTTCCTACTCCAGGAACCTGTCTAGATTTTAAAAATTTCTCTTCATCATGTCCTAAGGATGACTGTTCTCTTTTTTTCATCCTATCTTACAACTTGCCAGCCTCTTGGCCGGTCTAGACTGGAAGAATAGTAAGGGCACTCCTATAACCCAGAGAGGTTAAGTGTTAACTGGGAGGGATGGTGAAGCTCCTGTGAAGAATATAATGGAAAGTCTTAGGCATGAGAATTCTCTAAATAGCAGCACCTTAAGGAAATCTCCCACTGATAATGAAAAATTTAATAATCTTAGGAGTCCGATGGGGACTTCCCTGGTGGCTCAGACAGTAAAGAATCTGCCTGCTCTGCAGGAGACTCAGGTTCAATCCCTGGGTGAGGAAGATCCCTTGAGAATAGAATGGCTACACACTCCAGTATTCTTGCCTGGAGAATTCCATGGACAGAGGAAGCTGGGCGGGGCGGGGGCAGGGGGGCGGGCGGTGGCTATAGTCCATGGAGTTGCAAAGAGTGGGACATGACTGAGTGACTAACACTTCCACTTTCACTTTTAGGAGTCAGATGAATTACCATTAGGCTCAAAAACATTGTTTCTTTTTTCAGACCCTACTAAATGAGTCAATCTTGCAAAATTGGAAAACAAAACTAAAAGTGTTTACTATGAAAATACAGATTCCTTTCCTTTCTGTGTAGCATCCTCTTCTAGTAACAAATAGAAACAATGACATTTATTAATATCATTCGGTTCAGTTCAGTCACTCAGTTGTGTCTGACTCTTTGCGACCCCATGAATCCCAGCACGCCAGGCCTCCCTGTCCATCACCATCTCCCGGAGTTCACTCAGACTCACGTCCATCGAGTCCGTGATGCCATCCAGCCATCTCATCCTCTGTCATCCCCTTCTCCTCCTGCCCCCAATCCCTCCCAGCATCAGAGTCTTTTCCAATGAGTCAACTCTTCACATGAGGTGGCCAAAGTACTGAAGTTTCAGCTTCAGCATCATTCCCTCCAAAGAAATCCCAGGGCTGATCTCCTTCAGAATGGACTGGTTGATCTCCTTGCAGTCCAAGGGACTCTCAAGAGTCTTCTCCAACACCACAGTTCAAAACCATCAATTCTTCGGCACTCAGCTTTCTTCACAGTCCAACTCTCACAACCATACATGACCACAGGAAAAACCGTAGCCTTGACTAGACAGACCTTAGTCGGCAAAGTAATGTCTCTGCTTTTGAATATGTTATCTAGGTTGGTCATAACTTTTCTTCCAAGGAGTAAGTGTCTTTTAATTTCATGGCTGCAATCATCATCTGCAGTGATTTTGGAGCCCCCCAAAATAAAGTCTGACACTGTTTCCACTGTTTCCCCATCTATTTCACAATATATTTATGAGTGATCTCAAGATTTAGAACAGCAAAGTATGGGAAAGGGGAGAAAGTCAAGGTTTGATAAGAAACGTTATGAATCTGGGCAATAATGGAGAACAGGGGAGCCTGGCTTGCCGCAGTGCATAGGGTCGTGAAGAGTCGGACATGACTTAGAGACTGAACAACAATAACATAAATAAATAAATAAAGTATGCAGAAAAAAAGGAGAAAAAATTTTGGTAGCTCTGACTGCTAAGTAAAGTCATAAATACAAGACACTATGACTAAAGTTTTTCTTTTTGCTCTGGAAATCACAACTACTATCTAAGTGTTTTAAAAAGCTGTGCTATGCAGTACTTTAATAGCATTACAGCTTAAAGGAGCTACCAAGTGCTCTCCTCTTTTTAGAGTTGGTAAAATAAATCCTCAGCCATAGCGCTTGTTATTTGAGGAAAACAGCAAGATCCTGATACCTTCTTTCGGTCTAGTGTAGACTTCTCTCCTTCCTGGTCTGAAGCTTACACTATTAGAGGCACACCTTTTGTTTACATAATGCACACAGGTCACTGGCCCAGAGGATGCAATTGCACCCAAAGATGGTGAAAACCCTTTCCCTCCTTAGCATGGATTCTCTTGTCAGATCATATCCCCTACTTCTTTCAGGCAGTAACTTAGACTCTAGTGAAAGTCACTCAGTCGTGTCCGACTCTTGCGACCTCATGGACTGTAGCCCGCAAGGCTCCTCTGTCCATGGGATTCTCCAGGCAAGAATACTGGAGTGGGTTGCCATATTGGCAAATGAAGATATAGTCTTTTTCCTTTAGGAGCTCATTGTCTAAAGAAAATAATAGACAAATATAATGCAACATGATACATTTTCTACTATAGTTGACAGAGGTTGAAAAGAATAATAAATAAATAGTCAAATATAATAAATAATAAAGATTGAAAAGAATAATAATCAGCATTACCTAGAATGTGGGGAAACAGCACTGAAACACGATTGCTAGAAGTTCAAATTAATAAGTATTCTGGAGGGCATTTTAGTATTATGTATCAAAAGCATTTTAAAAAACTAATAAAAAGTGAATACCATTTACCTTAGCAGCTCCATTAACCTAAGGAAATCCTCAGACAAATCTGCAAGGATGTTTTACAAATATCCAGAGAGAGTAGCATTTGTTGTAATAGTGAAAAGGCTACAGTTTCCAGTAAGAGGTGGTGATTAGTTAAATGAATTTTGTTACATCTATACAACAGAATATTATTAGCACCACTAAGAATGCTATAGATTTATATATATATATATATAGAGAGAGAGAAGAAAATATGCATTTGATATATTTTTGAGTGAATAATAGGTTATAAAGCATAATAGATACAATGAAGATGGCATATAACTTCTTCCTCTCCAAACTTATAACCCCTGTCTAATCATGAGAAAAACATCAGATAAATTCCAATAGTAAGGCATCCTGCAATACACTGACCTACTTCACAGCTATCAAGGTCATCAAAACAAGGAAAGTCCAAGAAACTGTCAAAACCAAGAGGGGCCTAAGTAGTGTGTTAGTCACTCAATCATGTCTGACTCCTTGCAGCCCCAGATACTGTAGCCACCCGAACTCTTCTGTCCATGGAATTCTCCAGGCAAGAATGCTAGAGTGGGTTGCCACGCCCTCCTCCAGGGGATCTTCCTGACCCAGGGATCGAATCTTCATCTCTTAGGTCTCCTGCTTTATCAGGCAGGTTTTTACCACGAACGCCACCTGGGGAACCTATGTATTTTACATATATCCACATACATATATATTATATATATAAATTGTCTTTCTTACAGTAGCTTCATCTTTCATGCCTAGTTAGCTGCTTCTTTTCCCGCCATGCCTACCCCATGCTCCCAAAGCATTCCATCTCTCCATTCCATTCCTACCTCTCTCTTAGCATTATATTTATAGTGTGGCATTGTAACCACTTGCTTAAAATCCTGCAATCTCCAGTTTGACAGGAATTCCTGTAGATTCTGTCCGCTACTTCACACTATATTCCAGAGAGGTAGAAAACCCTTAATAAACATTCAGTGAGAGAACAAGTATATTTCCACATGACACACAAGAAAGAAATCGCGAGAGGCAGCGATCCAGGCCGGGCATGTTTCCATACGAAGACAAAGAAGAGACTAAGAACTGAACGAGTAGTAGGGTGAAAGGAAAGACAGACCTAAAGCCCAGGCAGATGCAGTGGGGGGGGGGGGCCCTTCCGGAAAAATCACTCGACAGTTTTACCTGGAATAACCTGGGACGCTATCCCATCAATCTTAACATGCTACTACATATGCAACATACAAGTTCTACACACGTCAATATGGAACAGAATCCAAGATACACTGTGAAGTGAAAAGAGAAAGTGACAGAACAGTGTGTATATCCTAAGTGTGTGTATGAATACATGTGTGTACACACATGTATATACATTCATATACTGCACATGTGTGTGATGAGACCAATAACAAGGCGTGTGGAAGAGAGAGCTCCTTTTCATCATGAATTTTATTACCTTTTATTTTAATATCACATACATGCATTGATCCACTCAAAATTTATTTTAGAGGGATCTACAAAGTGAAATTTTGGATTATATTTCTAAGTGAACTTTTAAAAAAGGAAGCTATATGCAGCAAGGGAAAAAACGTCTGGAATAGGATATACTAAAACGTTAATGACATGCCCATTGTCCATGGTAATTTTTAATTTTCTCCTTCTCTAGTCTTTTCTGTCTCAGTCTCCTAGTTTTGCCAGTTGCGTTTTTCCCAAGGCTCACTCCTTACAAGTGTTCCCTCTCTGGATTCTCTTGGTGATCTCATCAGGTTTCATGGCTGTAGGGTACCATGTATGTAATGAACAAATATATACATCCAGGCTAGATCAGAGCTCCAGACTTAAATATACAACTGTTTCCTCAACATTGCCACCTGAATGCCTAAAACATCAACTCAAGTGTAACATATCTCCAAATGAACTTCCTGCCCTCCCTGGCCTCCAACACACAAGTCATGCCATCTTAGTCTATGGCAAATCCTTCCTTGCAGTTGCTCAGGCCAAAAACTAGACTCATCTTCCCACATCCCATATCCAATCTCTCAGTAAACCTTGTTACTTTCACCTCCAGAATGGATCTAGGTTTTGACCACTTCTCCCCTCCTTCCAGCTGCCCTCCTGGTCCAGGCACCATCTCCTCTCACGTCGATCACGTGGATGGTCTCCAGATTGGACTCCCTGCTCCTCCCCTCCACTCCCACAGTCTCCCCTGAGGTGGTGATCTTTCCACATGAAGGCCAGATCATGTCACTCCTCTGTTCAAAACTCCCCAGATGCTTCCATCTCTCAAAGGGAAGAAGTCCAAACCATAAAAACAGGTCACTCGGTCCCACATGATCCGTCACTCCTTCTGACGCTCCCATCCACAAAGCTTTCCCTCTCTCACTTCACCACTTGCCCTTTCCTGTGCTCACCCCTCTCAAACGAGCTCAACCCTCTTACCGGTCTTCTTTACACACCAAGCCGGCTCCTACCTCTGCCACGGCGCTGTTCCCTTCTCTGCTCTTATTCCAGGTGTTCTCAGGACTCTCCCTTTCTTCAAGTCTTTGCTCAAAACTCACTCGCTTAATTAGGCCTTCCCTTGTGTACCTCCCTATCCAAAATTGCAACTGCCCAGCCATGACCCTATGCCGCTTTCCCAGGGCTATTTTCCCCCATAATACTCATCCTTCCTATTCTATAGAAGTGATTTGGTTATTAGGGTTATTTTTACAATCTGTCATGTCTGCATTTGAGTACAAGCTCCATGAGAATGGGGACTTTTGTCTGTATTGTTCACTGGGCCTAGAAAAATATTTGACATACAGTAGATGCTCAGTAAATACAAGTTGAATGCACAAGCTTGTATTACTTGCATAATAAGGAATGATTTAAAAATAAAAGTTACTATAATGAATGAAATCTACAACTGTCTACTTATTCATAATTTGAAAATTTGGGGGGGGGGCTGTTACAAACATTGTATTTTGCTTTGAAAAGTTCTTTCTATTCTTGTTGTCTTAAGAAAGAATATTTTATTTTATTTTTATTTTTTAGAATATTTTATTTTTAAAGAAATGTTTTACAATATTTTTTTCTTATTTCTCAGGACTAAAGTAGAAAAAGGTTTTATTTTATTTTCACCATGGGGGGAAAAAGTAATCCATTTTATTTCAGTGGTTGCATTTTCTACTGCAGGCAGCACTGCAGAGAAAAGAGCAATAGCAATCAGGGCTAAACAACAGGGTTTTACCCTGTCTCCACCACTCACTCTCTTGCTTTCAAACAAGGACCTTAACCTCTCCTGAACCTCCTTTTCCACATCTGTAAAATGGGAATCATACTTATGTCACAGAGTTGTGAAGATTAAATGGGGTCACAGCTAATATTTGCTGAGTGCTTACATCACAGAGTGGGTAATATCATGCCTGTTTTCCCAGCTTGGGAAACAGGGCCCAAAGGTTATCCAACTAGTCAGGTAGCAAAGTCAGAGGCCCTGAATGGTAAGTCTGGGATTCTTTCCCCTCCACTCTCCTATCTCTGATCTCTTTGGGAGAGGATAAATGGTGGAAAGAGCATCTAAAGATGACTAAGTGGGGACTGGAGTTTAACTCTTCCCTTGGCACCTGAGACACTGTTGCCTTGAGCAATGTCCCTTGGGAAGTGCACCATGGATACGACTGGGTCATGCATGAACCACCTCAGGCCATCACAAATCTGGACGAGTTACACAGAATTAGCAATAATCCAGGGCAACATCTCTCCCACTTCTTTTTTGTTTCAGGTAGATAATTATACAAAGTCAAACTCTTCCACTTTTGATTTTTCTTTTCAGTTCTCAGCTCAGTTATTTCCACTCCAGAAATTTCTTCCTCACACATGTGCTCCTTAATCTTCTTTCACCTTTTATTAACTCTCATCCAGTCACCTCAGGTAAATCTTCTCCTTACTGACATTCTTCATTGCACCTATAAACCCCAAAACAGCTCTGTTCAGGTTGGTAAGCATAAAAAGAGTATTCAAAATACAACTAAGTTAAGGAAAAGACCAGCCCTTCACTTTGAACTGTTCCGGGCTCAGGGAACAATATGGTGTACTACCCCAGATGGAGATCAGATACCCTCTTCAGCATCTTCTCTTACAGTCCACTGGCCTCTGTATTCACATCAATGGAGCTGTGGTGAACAGGGCTTAATGCAGCTGTGAGTGGGCCCAAGTCCCAGTTCTAGTTGGCAGCTGTGTGACTTCACCCCACTTTCCTCATCTGTAATGTGTGGGCTAAGTCACTTCAGTTGTGTCCGACTCTTTGCGACCCTATGGACTGTGGCCCACCAGGCTCCTCTGTCCAAGGAATTCTCAAGTCAAGAATGCTGGAGTCGGTTGCCATTTCCTTCTCCAGGATCTGTAATGTGGGATCATAACAAAATCTACCTCCTAGGATTACTATGAGGATTAAATGGGTTAATTCATTTAAATCACTTAGCAAGGGCAAAACAAACACGTTAACAGAGATTTCCTCAAATATGAATATTAAATTTTTTTCTGTATTTATTACGCTTTAAAATACTATTATTATGAAAATGAAAGTGTGAAAGTGTTAGTTGCTCAGCCATGTCTGAGTGTTTGCAACC
Organism: Oryx dammah; assembly: GCF_014754425.2. NCBI lineage: Eukaryota > Metazoa > Chordata > Mammalia > Artiodactyla > Bovidae > Oryx > Oryx dammah. The sequence continues at coordinate 63,649,750 of NW_024070188.1, forward strand.
CCATGGACTGTAGCCCACCAGGCTACCCTGTCCATGGAATTCTCCAGGCAAGAATAATAAAGTGGGTTGCCATTCCCTTCTCCAAGGGATCTTCCCAACCCAGGGATCGAACCCGGGTCTCCTGCACTGCAGGCAGATTCTTCATCATCTGAGCCACCAAGGAAGCCCCAGTTATTATCCTAACCACTCTTAAAAAATTTTTTTTAAACTACAAATACAGTGGTTCAGTCACATAATTTTTTTTTCTGTCACATAATTAAATACACTTTTACTAGGTAAACTGAAGATTTACTACTCATAGTATTGTTTCTATGGAAAGCTTAAATTCAGAAATTTTTATAAATGACATTTTAAAGCACATTTTATCTAGAAGATAGGGAATGCTTGTATTGAAAATGCAAATATACATAAAACTATAACATGATTGAATTTACCAGAAAAGTCTTTACTTTTTTGAAACAGGATTTATTTCATAAGCAATTTACCTATTTCTGTTGCCAGAGCTGCTATAAATCTGGTACCTCTGAAAAGTATTAGAGGTGACAGGATCTAGAATCTCACTTATTCACGGTTTGGCTTTTGCAAACAGAATCACATGTGTTATTAAAAAAACAACAACAGTGTTTGTATAAAATCACCACTTCAGTTTCTACCATCTGTACTTGCTTGAGGGGTCAATTTCCTGCAGATAAGTCACCCAGCTGAGGAACTCAGATCTGCATGGGTAGAGTACAAAGAGTGGTGAAGTTAAACTTAAAGTGAGGAAGCCCGCCCGACCAAGCTACTTCCTTTTTATCCCTCCAAATAAGGAAACACTGCAGCACCCTGCAGACTTGGGGAGTTCTGTTTATTTTGGAATGAATGACAACAACAAAATATCTGTTTGTAGGACTGTCAGATTTAGTAAAGCAAAATATAGGATGACCACTTAGATATGATTTTCAGATAAAGAAATACAGTCCTCAGTATTGCATGGGATATACTTATATGAATAAAGTATTCTTTATCTAAAATTCAAGTTTAACTGACCATCCTGTATTTAATCTGGTCACCTTATTTGTTGGAAGATGAATTATTTCCAGACATATAACTGCCCTCTCCAACACATTTCCAACTTTAAACAAATACATGTGTTTTGTTTGCTGCTGCTGCTGCTGCTAAGTCGCTTCAGTCGTGTCCGACTCTGTGCGACCCCACAGACGGCAGCCCACTAGGCTCCTCTGTCCCTGGGATTCTCCAGGCAAGAACACTGCAGTGGGTTGCCGTTTCCTTCTCCAATGCAAGAAAGTGAAAAGGGAAAGTGAAGTCGCTCAGTCGTGCCCAACTCTTAGCGACCCCATGGACTGGGGGGTCCATGGGGACTGGGGGGTCCTCAGTCCATGGGATTTTCCAGGCAAGAGTACTGGAGTGGGGTGCCAAAGTATACCAGTTTGAATATATATTCAGGGTTTTGGAAACTGCTTGAATTAGAGAACTACCAGTAACCCTCATTTGTGTTGAAACTGGAGAATAAATCTATAATCTCATGTATGTATATTTTAATTCTGATTTTGGCTCAGTACAATTACAGAAATAAGCTACCGAACTGTTTAATTCGTTTTTTTTTTCCTCAAAAGTTAAACGCAATTCACAATTTAACATGAGATAATACCGCCACCTGGAGGCCAGAGGTAAGTATGTCTAAGAATCAGTGTCATCGTTAGTCATCTGAGTTATGGTGACACTTGATTAGTCATACCATTCTGCTACTTGCCATTATATAAGTCTAGTTTTCCCCTCATTTATTCATTCATTATTGAACACTTTCTAGGTTTCTACTGTATGACAGACACTATGCTAGACTTTGGGAATACATAGTTGTATAAGACTTAGCTTCTTCCTTCAGGCATGTAACAAACTAGTGGGAGAGAGCAGGGGATTACCAGATGTCATCCCAGGTATTCTTGCCCTTTAAGGTTAAAATGAAATTAACACAAACCTCCAATCTTCAGATGGTGGAAAATTCGTGGTCTTTCTAAGATTGTAGGGGAAATTGTGGCTTGCAGTGTTCTTGTTCACCTCGGACTCGTAGCTCTTGCTTCATCTGACATAGTTCAGTTTATGGACTGCTTTAGTGTCCTCAAACCATTCAATATCATGGTAGTACAAGCCTATGCCCCATCCAGTAACGCTGAAGAAGCTGAAGTTGAACGGGTCTATGAAGACCTACAAGACCTTTTAGAACTAACACCCAAAAAAGATGTCCTTTTCATTATAGTGGACTGGAATGCAAAACTAGGAAGTCAAGAAACAACTGGAGTAACAGGCAAATTTGGCCTTGGAGTATGGAATGAAGCAGGGCAAAGGCTAATAGAGTTTTGCCAAGAGAACGCACTGGTCATAACAAACACTCTCTTCCAACAACACAAGAGAAGACTCTACACATGGACATCACCAGATGGTCAACACTAAAATCAGATTGATTATATCTTTGCAGCCAAAGATGGAGAAGCTCTATACAGTCAGCAAAAACAAGACTGGGAGCTGACTGTGGCTCGGATCATGAACTCTTTGCTGCTAAATTCAGACTTAAATTGAAGAAAGTGGGGAAAACCACTAGACCATTCAGGTATGACCTAAATCAAATCCCTTATGATTATACAGTGGAAGTGAGAAATAGATTTAAGGGACTAGATCTGATAGAGTGCCTGATGAACTATGGACAGAGATTCCTGACATTGTACAGGAGACAGGGATCAAGACCATCCCCAAGAAAAAGAAATGCAAAAAAGCAAAATGGCTGTCTGAGGAGGCCTTACAAAGAGCTGTGAAAAGAAGAGAAGTGAAAAGCAAAGGAGAAAAGGAAAGATATACCCATTTGAATACAGAGTTCCAAAGAATAGCAAGGAGAGATAAGAAAGCCTTCCTCAGCTATCAGTGCAAAGAAATAGAGGAAAACAACAGAATGGGAAAGACTAGAGACCTCTTCAAGAAAATTAGAGATACCAAGGGAACATTTCATGCAAAGATGGGCTCAATTAAGGACAGAAATGGTATGGACCTAACAGAAGAAGATATTAAGAAGAGGTGGCAAAAATACACAGAACTGTACGAAAAAGAGCTTCACAACCCACATAATCATGATGGTGTGATCACTCACCTGGAGCCAGACATCCTGGAATGTGAAGTCAAGTGGGCCTTAGAAAGCATCACTACAAACAAAACTAGTGGAGGTGATGGAATTCCAGTTAAGCTATTTCAAATCCTGAAAGATGATGCTGTCAAAGTGCTGCACTCAATATGCCAGCAAATTTGGAAAACTCAGCAGTGGCCACAGGACTGGAAAAAGTCAGTTTTCATTCCAATCCCAAAGAAAGGCAATGCCAAAGAATGCTCAGACTATCACACAATTGCACTCATCTCACACACTAGTAAAGTAATGCTCAAAATTCTCCAAGCCAGGCTTCAGCAATACGTGAACCGTGAACTTCCTGATGTTCAAGCTGGTTTTAGAAAAGGCAGAGGAACGAGAGATCAAATTGCCAACATCTGCTGGATCATTGAAAAATCAAGACAGTTCCAGAAAAACATCTACTTCTGCTTTATTGACTATGCCAAAGCCTTTGACTGTGTGGATCACAATAAACTGTGGAAGATTCTCGAAAGTGATGGGCATACCAGACCACCTGACCTGCCTCTTGAGAAACCTGTAAGGTCAGAAAGCAACAGTTAGAACTGGACATGGAACAACAGACTAGTTCCAAATAGGAAAAGGAGTACGTTAAGGCTGTATAATGTCACCCTGTTTATTTAACTTATATGCAGAGTACATCATGAGAAATGCTGGACTGGAAGAAACACAAGCTGGAATCAAGACTGCTGGGAGAAATATCAATAACCTCAGATACGCAGATGACACCACCCTTATGGCAGAAAGTGAAGAGGAGCTAAAAAGCCTCTTGATGAAAGTGAAAGAGGAGAGTGAAAAAGTTGGCTTAAAGCTCAACATTCAGAAAACTAAGATCATGGCATCTGGTCCCATCACTTCATGGGAACTAATGGGGAAACAGTAGAAACAGTGTCAGACTTTATTTTGGGGGGCTCCAAAATCACTGCAGATGGTGACTGCAGCCATGAAATTAAAAGACACTTACTCTTTGGAAGAAAAGTTATGACCAACCTAGATAGCATATTGAAAAGCAGAGACATTACTTTGCCAACAAAGGTCTGTCTAGTCAAGGCTATGGTTTCTCCAGTGGTCATGTATGGATGTGAGAGTTGGACTATGAAGAAAGCTGAGCCCCGAAGAATTGATGCTTTTGAACTGTGGTGTTGGAGAAGACTCTTGCAAGTCCCTTGGACTTCAAGGAGATCCAGCCAGTCCATCCTAAAGATCAGTCCTGGGTGTTCTTTGGAAGGACTGATGCTGAAGCTGAAACTCCAATCCTTTGGCCGCCTGATGCAAAGAGTTAACTCATTGGAAACGACTCTGATGCTGGGAGGGATTGGGCGCAGGAGGAGAGGGGGACGACAGAGAATGAGATGGCTGGATGGCATCACCGACTTGATGGACATGACTTTGATGAAGTCTGCGAGTTGGTGATGGATAGGGAGGCCTGGCATGCTGTGATTCATAGGGTTGCAAAGAATTGGACATGACTGAGCAACTGAACTCAACTGACTGAGTGTTTTATACATGCTGCCCCTGTTCTCCATCAAACCTCCTGAAGATGTAGAATACAATGCTTTCCCCTTGGTTTTTATAATCATTAATTTACCTAAAGCTTTGAGCTTGTCAGGGATTCATTTTGATGTTTTTTAAAAAGATTTTATTTTATTTTTGGCTATGCTGGGTCTTCATTACTGCCTGTGGGGTTTATCTAGTCGCAGCAAGCAGGGGCTACTCTTTGTTGTGGTGCACAAGCTTCTCATTGCTTTTCAGGGCAGACTCTTAAGCACTAGACCACCAGGAAAGCTCTATTTTGACATCTAGAAGCATGATGGGATGTGTGTGTGTATGTAATTAGAGCCACACTAACAATGATAAATTGAATAGACTTCTTTGCTCCTTTTAAAGTCCTTCTTCCCATCATTTGGACTCTTCTTCCCACCTTTTTTTTCTTTTTCGCTGTCCATTTGCAACACTTCCACCCCCATCCTCTACCACAGTGAAAAACTTTCTCCAATTTATTATACAGAATGGTTCAATTTTCTCAACTTCATATTCCCTAACTCAGTGTTGTGTCCACCCGGGCATATCCAACACTCATTATTGTACTATGACACATATGGGCCATGTACCTAGAGTCTCATCCTTTATTTTTTGCCCCTATATAAATGTTTATTTCCCCCATTAACAGGAATTACAGCAACTCCTTAAAAGATAGAATGATAACAGTTTAGGCCTTAGGTAACATTTTAAAATTTCCCTGTTGCTTTACTACCTTCCCCCACCCCACCCTCCCTCCCTGCTTCTTTTCCCTCCATCCATACCTACAGGTATTTCTCAGCAATCTTGTGGTTTGTTGTTGTTGTTCAGTTGCTAAGTTGTGCCTGACTCTTTGTGACCCCATGGACTGTAGCACTCCATGCCCCTGTCCTCCACTATTTTCCTGGAGTTTGCTCAAATTTATGTTCATTGAGTTGGTAATGCTATCTAACCATCTCATCCTCTGCTGCCCCCTTCTTCTGTTGCCTTCAATATTTCTCAGCATCAGGGTCTTCTCCAATGAGTCAGCTCTTTACAGGTGGTCAAAGTACTGGAGCTTCAGGATCAGTCCTTCCAGTGAATATTCAGGGTTGATTTCTTTTAGGATTGACTGGTTTGATCTTCTTGCAGTCCAAGAGACTCTCAATTTTCTCTAGCACCACAGTTCAAAAGCATCTATTCTTTGGCTCAGCTTTCTTTATGATCCAACTCTCACATCTGTACATGACTACTAGAAAAGCCATCAGTTCAGTTCAGTTCAGTCGCTCAGTCATGTCCGACTCTTTGCGACCCCGTGAATTGCAGCACGCCAGGCCTCCCTGTCCATCACCATCTCCCAGAGTTCACTCACACACACGTCCATCGAGTCCATGATGCCATCCAGCCATCTCATCCTCTGTCATCCCCTTCTCCTCCTGCCCCCAATCCCTCCCAGCATCAGAGTCTTTTTCCAATGAGTCAACTCTTCACATGAGGTGGCCAAAGTACTGGAGCTACAGCTTTAGCATCATTCCTTCCAAAGAAATCCCAGGGTTGATCTCCTTCCGAATGGACTGGTTGGATCTCCTTGCAGTCCAAGGGACTCTCAAGAGGCTTCTCCAACACCACAGTTCAAAAGCATCAATTCTTTGGCGCTCAGCCTTCTTCACAGTCCAACTCTCACATCCATACATGACCACTGGAAAAACCATAGCCTTGACTAGATGGACCTTAGTCGGCAAAGTAATGTCTCTGGCTTTTGAATATGCTATCTAGGTTGGTCATAACTTTTCTTCCAAGGAGTAAGCATCTTTTAATTTCATGGCTGCAGTCACCATCTGCAGTGATTTTGGAGCCCCCCAAAATAAAGTCTGACACTGTTTCCACTGTTTCCCTGTCTATTTCCCATGAAGTGAACTGTGGTGCTGGAGAAGACTTTTGAGAGTCCCTTGGACTGCAAGGAGATCCAACCAGTCCATTCTGAAGGAGATCAACCCTGGGATTTCTTTGGAAGGAATGATGCTAAAGCTGAAACTCCAGTACTTTGGCCACCTCATGTGAAGAGTTGACTCATTGGAAAAGACTCTGATGCTGGGAGGGATTGGGGGCAGGAGGAGGAGGGGATGACAGAGGATGAGATGGCTGGATGGCATCATGGACGTGAGTCTGAGTGAACTCCGGGAGTTGGTGATGGACAGGGAGGCCTGGCGTGCTGCAATTCATGGGGTCGCAAAGAGTTGGACACGACTGAGTGACTGAACTGAACTGAACTGATGGGACTGGATGCCATGATCTTCGTTTTCTGAATGTTGAGCTTTAAGCCAACTTTTTCGCTCTCCTCTTTCACGTTCATCAAGAGGCTTTTTAGCTCCTCTTCACTTTCTGCCATAAGGGTGGTGTCATCTGCATATCTGAGGTTCTTGATATTTCTCCTGGCAATCTTGATTCCAGCTTGTGTTTCTTCCAGTCCAGCGTTTCTCATGATGTACTCTGCATAGAAGTTAAATAAGCAGGGTGACAATATATAGCCTTGACGTACTTCTTTTCCTATTTGGAACCAGTCTGTTGTTCCATGTCCAGTTCTAACTGTTGCTTCCTGGCCTGCATACAGATTTCTCAAGAGGCAGGTTAGGTGGTCTGGTATTTCCATTCTCTTTCAGAATTTTCCACAGTTTAGCTTTGACTATACGAACGTTTGTCAGCCAAGTGATGGCTCTGCTTTTTAATACCCTGTGATTTTGGAGCCCAAGAAAATAAAATCTGTCACTGCTTCCACTTTCTCTAACCCTAACGCTAATCTTGCTTCATGACAATACTACTGAGCCTCAACTAAAATTCAGCAACAAGAGAGAAAACTGATGGAATGATTGTAATACAGTAGAGCTAATTAGCTGGTCCATTGTATCCTTTGCTTTCTGGTTGAGTCTATAATACAGCGCTTCTTCTAAAGCCCGAGTGCTCCTATGACAAGACTTGGAGAAAGGATACTGGAAGGATGCATTGTTCTCATATCTTGCAAATGACCACTCATTAATCCTGTTAACTGCTCCTGCCCTTAAAAAGGACATGTGAATATGAAACTGGATACAAAACCTTAGTTTTGTAGAATCACAGGAAGAAACTATCCCAAATATTAGGTTTTAAAAATAATCACTCAGGCAGACAACAACTTCCCAAAGTGTCAGAATTAGCTCCTTCATTAGATCCCTTGGTATGAAGACTTCGGTCCCCAAACACAAACTGCCCAGCTGGAAAATGAGCAATTGCTTGGGCATTAGTGATGCCATCTGACTGGCATTATGACTGGGCCTAGATCTATGGACTTTGGGGTTTAAAGAAGGATTATTTGAATGACTTTACCTTCAGAAATAAAATCAGTGAGCTTCATTTGTTTGTAACACATACATTTGAGTACCTGCGTTATGTCATGTTCTATGTAATGCACAAGGCAAAGTGGTTTAAGATACAAAAATAAACTAAAAAATAATATCTGTCCTTAAGGAACTTAAAGCCTACTGAGGGAGACAGATTAAGCAAAGGCCATATATGTGAAGACTTTGTAAATGTCTAAGTCTGTAACTTTTCATGTCTGTTGTTTACCCTCTTGTTTTACAAAAGTAGCTAGCAGTAAAATACTTACAATTTAAAGGATCTCTCTGTTTACTTTGGGAACCTAGACTAATGCTTAAGATGTACATCTTAGAGTAGACCAAAGTCCAGAACACCCCCAGTGGCATTCTTTCAGTTCTATGAATATGGCAACCTCATTTCTGCTTTAAGACTTTTTTACTAGCTGTTTCCTAAGCCAGGCATGTAAAGAAGCATTAAGACTGATCTGTCTTGGCCTGGGTGTTCTGGCATGGGAGGAAAAGGAGACGGAGGAACCCTTAGAAAAAATCACAGATAGGTTTCTAAGTTAAAAAAATCTCTTTCCTAAAAGAACCACAAGGGACAATAAAGTGGTGACTATTTTCTAGGTAGAGCAGCCATTTGATCTGGGTTGAGGTACCTTTTCCTTTGGAATGTAATCTCCAGGGGAAAAACAATGCCTGACTGCAGCTCAACAAAGATGCACAACAGTGGCTTCCAAACCCACTCATTGTCCACGACCTTACAGAAAAATATTTCTGAGTCAATAAAATGTGGAAAAAATGATGACACATGATGCTGTTGGAAATTTGAACACTGACTGCATATTTGATAATATTAAGTAATTATTGCTGTTTTAGGAATAATAGTGATATTTGATAAAGCTTTTAAAAGATCATACTGAAATATTAGAGATTCAGTCATGTCTGGGATTTGCTTCAGTGTATTACTGGGGAGAAGAAAATGTCATGGGAGGAATATAAATAAAACAAGATTGGCCATGAATCAACAGCTAGATGTCGGTTGCATGGGGATTCATTATACTGTTCTGTCTTTAGTACATGTTCAAAATTTTCGTAAGAAAAAGTATTTTTTAAAATATGCTATAGAGTACATTAGTGGCGGGTGAGGGGATTGGTCTTGTTGATCACAGCTCCTATTCTGGAAATATCTGCTCTCTTTAGGAAGAAAGTATCTGATTAGAGTAATTTATACAAGATGTGCATTTAACAATCCAAAGCAGAGATTTCTGAAGTATAAAGGAAAATCTAGTAAGTCTCAAAGAACAAGATTTCTTTCAAGCCTCTATATTTCAAATGAAAGACTCTATCTCATGTCACTCTGTCCCTAAGTCAGTACAATCCAGGCACACTGACCACTGGTCTCCTCAAATGTGCCAAGCTCATTTGTACCTAAAGACATGTGGTTTTAGTATATGTTTTGTCAAAGAATGCTCATCCCACTGGCTGGCTCCTGTGCTTCATTCATCTCAACCTCCCCCACCAAAGCTGCCTTTTCAGGAGGGCTTCCCCAGCACTCCACCTTTAGTACCCCCAACCCTTAAAATAACTATGACCTTAAGCTGTTATTTCAGAGCACTTATCACTAAATGAAACTGTCTTATTTGCCTAATTTATTGTCTGTCTCCTCTATCAAGGATATAAGATTTCTGACTGTAGGGCTCTTGTTTATCTTGTTTGTGGATGTCCCCTGATTTTTTACAAGTGTCCAGCCAAAAAAGATATTAAATACAGAACTTTGAACATGGAACTATGTAATTTGAAAGAATACCTTCTTGTGCCCTTATGTTATATCTGGGGTTGCAAATACAAATGCCACAGGGCTTAGATGGGTACTAAATGCATCGGTCTTAGAGAAAAATAGAGATCATCTGAACTTATCTAAAAGAGTAAGCTGCTCTCGACTACTACTGTTGCCAGGCTACAGTGCAGATCTAGTGTGGTCAGATCTTCCCATTTATTATTGGGATGACAAGTAGAGGGGTTGACATAGCTCAAAACTAAACCCGTTTATAAGCTCTGCTCATACAGATAAGACAATTCCGAGATGAGTTGAGATACTGAAAACAGATATTGAGAAGATTACACTCTACAGCATTGCTCGTAACAGCAAAAAATGGGAAACAACAAAAACACCCATCATTATGGGAATTCTCAAATAATTTGGAGCAAGCCTATTTGATAGAATACAGTACAATTAAGACAGATGAAGTCTAGCCATCTATATTCATGTAAAAAGATCTCAAAAACATACAGTTGGGTGACAAGTCAAGTTGTAGATCAATATACAAAATATAATAGTATTCATGTAAAACTAGAAACCAGGGTAACTGCGTTTGTCTTTGCTTTGCGTAGGCATGGATATGATGCCAGATACAGTTTCATCACTAGCAATGATGGGGAAGTACGTGCTGCTCTCTCGTCTCTTCAGTCTAACAGTTTACGAATCTAAAATCTCCCCATCCCCATCCCCGCGCCCCGCCCCGCCACGGAGAAGGCTATCCAGACTAGGGAATGAAACACGGATTCGCCCCTCACTTAGGAGAGTTCGATCTCTCTAGTTCTCAATTCCTTCTCCAGAGGCAGTATGTGTAGAGACGAACAGCCTTGGCGAAAGAGAGACGTGGATTTATCAGCCTTTTTCAGTGTCATATTCTTCATTTCAAAACGCAGATTCTAACATCTAGTGAGGTTTAAAAGTTAACGTGTCAAATGACTAACAGTAGCTATTTATAGTAGCAGTAATAGAATTTCATTTACGGGCTCAGCATCAGGGTCGCTAAACAGAATCACGGCTTTTCACGCCGCCTTCCACCCAAAACTGATTTACTTTGCTTTATCCTGGTGATGTTTCAGAAACAATCCAGAACAGTTGCTATGGCGACACTCTGGTTCCGCCTCCAAGCTCGTTCGAACAGCTTGCTGGGAATTGTAGTGCGTGGGAGATTATACTCACGGAGGGGGCGGGGCAGCTTCCGGAAAAGGTATATTTCCGGTTCTTGCCTTCACACCTACCTTCCTTATCCTCCCTGCTTCTGGGCCATTGAGCCCAAAATAAAAGCCCATCTATGTGTCTTCCTTTCCATGCCTGTCGAACTTACAGTTGAAGACAGGGTAAGGGAAGCAATGTGATGCCAGGGCCGTAGAAGGGAGCCGCACAGGTGGTACAGGAAGAGGCGGGGCGCCCGCCTAGGGCACGGAGGCTCTGCCTCCTACATCACTTCCGTAAACAAAGAGCACTGTGGAGGCGCAAGGTCCGGGATGTGACCCCGGCTCGAGCTGCGGCGGTAGCATCGGCGGCTGCGGCGGTGGCTTCAGAGGCCCCGGGGTCTTTGCAGGGTGAAGAGAACCACGATCCCCTTTCTCCTCAGGTATGAAGTGGAAACAAAGGCACCTCCCCAGTGTCTCTTTTACGCCCCTCCCATCATTCTCTGGCCACTACTGGATTCTGGGCGGTGAAGGGTCTCCGTGACGGCTGATTGGGGAAGGGAAATGAGGTGAAGTCTAAAGAGACTCTTGGTGGTCTTTCTTGGAGGCTGTGAGTTCCTGGCTCTCAAAAGACTACGAGCTGTATTCTGTGAAGGTCTTTTCTGAAAGGTTCCATGCTGCTTGGTATACAGGAGGAATTTCGGTGCTCCTGTAGTAGTGATGTTACCTCCCAACACGGGTAATTTTCGAGCCCTTCCCCCTCAGAACATCTTAGTTTAGACCACTCTTGGTTTATTTGCGTTGCTTTACTTCCTAGTTTTCTTTCTTTCTTTTTTTCCTTCTTGTATCACCAACTGTATATAAGCGTCATTAAATTAAAAAACCAGTTTGTTTATGTGTAGCATAAATGCATAAGATCCTTGCCTCTAAGAACTGATATCCCATCTTCTGGGTTGTTATTTTTTAATTGTTATAATTTAATTTGTGTTGCATGCTGAACCAACCCCAGAAGGTCTGTTCTGTTACTGAAAATGCTTCTTAAAGGAAAAACCGTTAACCAAGATTTAAGCAGTTTGTTCTCTGCGCTTACAGACTGGGCAATACAGCCTTTCCTTTACAGCCTTTGGTTCTTTGGCAGTTTAGCTCCAGTTATGATTGTCTAGAGTCAGCCGAATAAACTGAGTTCAGTGGTTTAATAACAGTGCTGGTAGCACACACACACAAAAATTGTTTTTATTAAAATTCTCAAGTAATTACTTTAGGAGTGACATCAGTGTATTTGAGTCTTTTTGAATGGTCATTGTTGTTTAGTCACTAAATGGTCAGAAGACTCTTTTGGGACCCCATAGACCATAGCTCACCAGGCTCCTCTCTCCATGGGATTTTCCAAGCAAGAATACCAGAGTGGGTTGCCATTTCCTTCTCCATTGAATGGTCATAGAATGATTAAATTCAGCACAGCATAGTCAAGACCTAATGCTGCTAAGGCTTTTTGCCATCTGATGAGACAAGTAATCATATAAATTTCTCATCTTATAATACATGAAACAATATAATTAGGAAGAGTTGAATTTGCTGCTAAGTCACTTCAGTCGTGTCCGACTCTGTGTGATCCCATAGACAGCAGCCCACCAGGCTCCCCCGTCCCTGGGATTTTCCAGGCAAGAACACTGGAGTGGGTTGCCATTTCCTTCTCTAATGCATGAAAGTGAAAGTGAAAATGAAATCACTCAGTCATGTCTGACTTTTAGCGACCCCATGGACTGTAGCTCACCAGGCTTCTCCATCCATGGGATTTTCCAGGCAAAAGTACTGGAGTGGGGTGCCATTTATGCATAAGTAAAAAGGAAATGTAGAAGGATGTTTTTAGATAGGTGGCTGAAAAGAAAATAAAGCTGGTTAATACATAAAGTTAAGGGATAGTACTGGGTAAATTCCCTTGTGGCTCAGCTGGTAAAGAATCCGCCTGAAGTGTGGGAGACGTGGGTTCAATCACTGGATTGGGAAGATCCCCTGGAGAAGGGAAGGGAAAGGCTACCCACTCCACAATTCTGGCCTAGAGAATTACATGGGTCCCTGGGGTCACAAAGAGTTGGACAGGACTGAGCAACTTTCACTTTCATATATACTCTCTCTGGAAAAACCAACTGTTTTTCATAGTGTAACTTTTAAAATGAACATTCTTTGGCATTGCCTTTCTTTGGGATTACCTTTTTTGGAAGTACGTGAACCATGAACTTTCAGATGTTCAAGCTGGATTTAGAAAAGGCAGAGGAACCAAACTGAAAAAGCAAGAGAGTTCCAGAAAAACATCTACTTCTGCTTTATTGACTATGCCAAAGCCTTTAACTATGTGGATCACAACAAACTGTGGAAAATTCTTAAAGAGATGGGAATATCAGACAACCTGACCTGCCTCCTGAGAAATCTGTATGCAGGTCAGGAAGCAACAGTTAGAACTGGACATGGGACAACAGACTGGTTCCAAATTGGGAAAGGAGTATGTTAAGGCTGTATATTGTCACCCTGTTTATTTAACTTATATGCAGAGTACATCATGTGAAATGCCAGGCTGGATGAAGCACAAGTTGGAATCAAGATTGCCGGGAGAAATATCAATAACCTCAGATATGCAGATGACACCACGCTTATGGCAGAAAGCAAAGAAAAACTGAAGAGCCTCTTAATGAAAGTGAAAGAGGAGAGTGCAAAAGTTGGCTTAAAACTCAACATTCAAAAAACTAAGATCATGGTGTCTGGTCCCATCACTTCATGGCAAGTAGATGGTGAAACAATGAAAACAGTGAGAGTCTGCAGCCATGAAATTAAAAGACACTTGCTCCTTGGAAGAAAAGCTATGATCAACCCGCTCCTGCTGCTGCTAAGTTGCTTCAGTCATGTCCAACTGTGTGTGACCCCATAGACGGCAGCCCATCAGGCTCCCCCGTCCCTGGGATTCTCCAGGCAAGAACACTGGAGTGGGTTGCCATTTCCTTCTCCAATGAATGCAAGTGAAGAGTGAAAGTGAAGTTGCCCAGTCGTGTCCTACACTTAGCGACCCCATGGACTGCAGCCTACCAGGGTCCTCCATCCATGGGATTTTCCAGGCAAGAGTACTGGAGTGGGGTGCCATTGCCTTCTCAGATGATCAACCTAGACAGCATAGTAAAAAGCGGAGACATTACTTTGCCAACAAAGGTCCGTCTAGTCAAACTGACCTATGGTTCTTCCAGTAGTCATGAATGGATGTGAGAGTTGGACTATAAAGAAAGCTGAGTGCCAAAGAATTGATGCTTTTGAACTGTGGTGTTGGAGAAGACCCTTGAGAGTCCCTTGGACTGCAAGAAGATCAAACCAATCAATCCTAAAGGAAATCAGTCCTGAATATTCATTGGAAGAACTGATGCTGAAGCTGGAACTCCAGTACCTTGGCCACCTGATGCGAAGGACTGACTCATTTGAAAAGACCCTGATGCTGGGAAGGATTGAAGGCAGGAGGACAAGGGAATGACAGAGGATGAGATGGTTGGATGGCATCACTGACTCGATGTACATGAGTTTGAGCAAGCTCTGGGAGTTGGTGATGGACAGGGAAGCCTGGCATTCTGCAGTTCATGGGGTCACAAAGTTGGATGCAACTCGGCAACTGAATTGAACTTTTTTTATATTGGCAAAACTAAATGTATATAATAAAATTTCATGTTTCCTTGGAAATAGAGAAAGTAAATTCAAAATAGTTATGGAACAAGTTTAACTTTACAGAACAGTTTTTGTCAAGGAACTAGGATCAGTATTATCTCTTGGGAGAAACTGAATTTCTATGTGGTAGCTGAAATAAGGTTTCTGGTTGCTAGTTAAAACGCAGGTACCTATGTCAGCTGTGAGGGATTGGGGGCAGGAGGAGAAGGGGACGACAGAGGATGAGATGGCTGGATGGCATCACTGACTCGATGGACATGAGTTTGAGTGAACTCTGGGAGTTGGTGATGGACAGGGAGCCCTGTCGTGCTGCGATTCATGGGGTTGCAAAGAGTCGGACACGACTGAGCGACTGAACTGAACTGAACTGATGTCAGTTATACATCTGTTTAAATCTAGTTCTTTTTTCAAAGAATACATTTTAGAAGGAAAATCTAAAGACCACCTAAGGCTTGAGTCAGGCTGAATGGTTTGGTGTTCAGGTGTCACACCGTTTCTATAACAATATAGGTTTTTGAGGGCAAGGACTTTGTGTTGCTCAGTACTGTCTCACCAGTGCCCAACATAGTGTCTGACATGTGGAAGAGAGTAAATATTTATGGGATGAACTAGTAAAATGATGAACAAAATTTCTTGTCTAACAGGTAGTTTTGGTTAGGGCTTCTGTGTATTTAGTACAGTAAATTAAGCTCAAGGATCCTTGTTCTCTCTTTAATGACCTCTGAAGTTCTTGATCATCTTTCAGCCCATAAAGTGGGTCTTTGAACCCCTTTCATTTTGGCATCTTATAGCATATGTGTATAAATCTGCTGTATTTTCTTAGGTCATAACAAGCTGGCCTGGGTGCAGTAAGGAACTTAAAACAATGGAGGAGCGCAAAGTGAAGAGGAGAAGTCCTAAGTCTTTTAGTGCCCACTCTACTCAGGTTGTTAATACCAAAAAAAATGCCATTCCAGTTAGTAAAAGCACGGGGTTTTCAAATCCTGCATCCCAGTCAACTTCACAGCGACCAAAGTTAAAAAGGTGAATTCTTCTCTTTTACATTATTATAGCAAAATGCTATTAAATACTAAATCCACTCAGTCTTATAACATTTTTTTTTATCTTGGTTTGACTTTTGAGGCACATACTATATGTGATTTAGAAAAAATTTTATGAAGGTTACAGTGTACAGAGATTAAAAAATGCAAAATGAATGATTGGCTTTAAGGCTCTTTGTCTCATATTAAAATATACAGAGCAAGAGAACTTGTAGACAAAGTTGATGAGCTAGCCAGAAATGGAAAAGAGGTATGTGGTGGTTGTTTTTTACACTGAATATTGGTGCTTTAGTTTTTTATTTTTAAATAATGAATTCATTGTTTTAATAGAAATGATTTGTATTTATTGTAAATATTTAAACACAGGAAAAATTAAAAGAACAGAAGAACACTAAAATTCCACCACCTGGAAGTAATCACTATTAACATTTGGTGAACATCGTTTGTCTTAAAACTTGAAACGGGGGACAAGTTTGAATGTGTTATGTATTACTGCTGCATATATGTATTTTGTAGTGTTAGACATTTGGAAAGCAAGATAATATCTTTAGAGAAAAAGCACTTCTTAACCTCCATCCTTTAGACAGTTATGATTAAATAAACTTCCAGTTGCAAGTTCATCATGAGAGTCAGTTAAGGAAGTAACGCTGTGACACTTTGTAGCTGCTAGATTTACACAAAAGACGAGAGGGCTGTCTTAGTGATGATCTCACACTCTTTTTGAGGAAGCCAAAGAGACATAACCAGAGACACTTGGAAAAGAACATTCCAGTAAGGACTAAATGAAAAACAACAGGAGTTACAAGGGCTTCTGGAAAGGAGTTTTCCTCCTGGAGGAATTTAATTTAGAGTCAGATTTTGAATATGGTTATGGTTGGTGGAAAAAGAGGGCCAAGAGATTTGCAAGGAGATCACTCTTTTTTCCAGATTTTTGCATCAGTTTATTTGTAGCTCATTGTCATTTTCTACCTGGTATTTTTATTCCTATATGCCATTCTAGAATGTAGGCTTCCTGATGCCTGGGGCTTATGTGCCAGACAGTATTTAGAGTAGGACTTGGCACAAAGTGTAATTTCAGTGGGTACTTTTTAATTGAATTATTTTAAAATAAAGTGAAACAGCATGACATGATCAAAAAACTTGAAGTAGGAAGGGACAGATTTATATTCTTTTTTGAGAGGGTTGTTAAATGATGAACTGATGCAAAACAGTTACTTGGATAAAGCTTCCAGTTTGAAAAAAAAACAATTTGCTACACCAAGACCTTATATTCTGTAATAGTTTATCTCAGATTTTAATGTGAGTATGAATCTCCTGGGGATCATTTTAAAATGTAGTTTCTGAATCAGTTAGTCTGAGATGGGGCTTCAGATAAGCATTTCTAGTAAGCTCACATGTAATAGGGATGGTACAGGTCTTAGACAGCACTAGAGTAGCAATTTAATATCATATACATATAAAATTACAGATCTTGCTTTATGAAGAACTGTTACTGACCTACTGTCAACAGCCCATGTGTTCTAAATTGATTTCAAGAGAATTAGTTTTGTCTTGCCACCTTCCCCCCACACCCACAGCCCACCCTATTCATCTGACCCAAACTGTAGTGAGTACAGTTGTGGGGAAGATGTCTTCACACAACATTATGCAGAAAGTAATTGAGTACTCAGTATATGTGTACTTCAGGATCTGTAGTGTGTGTTGGGGTTATAAAAGTAACCCCTGTTCCCAGTTAGTCTTTGAGCCTTCATTCACAGACCACCTTTAGGAAGTTTCCTCTGCTGTCCCTAGGCTGAATGAACTGTTTTTTCTCTTTGTTCCCATATCTCAATGTGTGTAGCACCATCACTCAAGTGTTTGGTAGCCTGGGATATGCTGCTGCTGCTAAGTCGCTTCAGTCGTGTCTGACCCTGTGCGACCCCAGAGATGGCAGCCCACCAGGCTCCCCTGTCCCTGGGATTCTCCAGGCAAGAACACTGGAGTGGGTTGCCATTTCCTTCTCCAATTTGTGAAAGTGAAAAGTGAAAGTGAAGTTGCTCAGTCGTGTCTGACTCTTAGCGACTCCATGGACTGCAGCCTACTAGTCTCCTCCGTCCATGGGATTTTCCAGGCAAGAGTACTGGAGTGGGGTGCCATTGCCTTCTCCGTGGGATATGCTAGAGATGTATAATAATAATCAGTGTCTACTAAGGGTTCTGAAAGGGCCTTCCTGAGGAAATCACATTTAAAGGATGTGTGGGAAGTAGCCTTGCAAAGATGGCAGTTGGGGGGTGGGGAACGATGCTAATGTAGGCAAAGGATTAGCTGAAAGTAGATGAGAGAATGGATTTCTAGGAAGCAAAAGAGAGCATTGACAGAACAAGAGGATTCCTGAAGGTTATTGGACTACTAAAGAGTTTGAATTAAGTCAATTACATGATCTGATTTTACTTTTTAAAAATTGACTTGACTACTCTGTGGGCAAGGAAGGGGGACTCAGACAATACACAGAGGCAGGGAGACCAGTTGGGAAGCTGTTGGACTTGTTCAAATAAAGAACAGTAGCAGTGGAGAAGGAGAGAACCAGAAAGCTTATAGAGAGCTTTATGGATATAATCAACAGGACTTCCTGCCTGCACATGGGAACCATAGGAAGCTGGAGGAGTCAAGGATGATAACAGACTTTAGCACTCCATCACATCATGATTGTGAATTTATGTCTGTCTTTCTCCTTAGACTGGGCATGCTTCAGTACAATAACTGATGTCCTGTGCATGTTCATGTACTCAGTATCTGGCAGCAAGTCAGCTACAGAGTAGGGGCCTCATAACCACTTACTGGACAACCCATGGTTCGGGGAACAACTGGGATAAGGTTTAGATGAGAAAGCAGAATGTTTCCTGAGAAATGAAATATGAAACATAGGTTAGTAAGAAGACTTACTAATTCTCTTTTCAGTTAGTTATTTATTTGCATATCTAAAGAATTAGCATACTGGAGGAAAAGAATGTCCCCTGGAGGAGGAAATGGCAACCCACTCCAGTATTCTTGCCTGGAGAATTCCAAGGACCGTAGAGCCTGGCAGGCTACAGTCCCTGGGTCACAAAGAGTCAGACACGACTAGCAGCTGAGCACGAAGATCTATTACTCAAACTTTTTATATACCTTAATAGTTCTAGTTTACATTCGTTTGAGATTTTCACAGCCTGTTCTTCTGGTTTCTGCCTTGAAATGACTGCTTTTATTTAGTATTGTTTTTATCCTTATGTCTTGTTTTTATGGAAAATTCCATTTAACTCACTAATTTTGCTGAATCTAGAACACCTTGAAAAAATGGAATGATCTCTTTTTAAAGATAATCACACACAGTTGATTTTTTCATTGCCTCCTTTTAACAGAGTGTCGAAGGAAAAGGCCAGACCTCCTGGTGGAGAAGGCAGAGGCGCCCAGGCAGCCCCGATCCAGCACTCCTTCCTTACCGACGTCTCCGACGTCCAAGAAATGGAGAGGGGCCTGCTCAGCCTGTTAAACGACTTCCATTCTGGCAAACTCCAAGCATTCGGTGATCCACAGTGTTTCTGTCCACTCTTTTCCTTCTCAAAATATTTGCATCATATTTTCTGCATGTATTTGTCATTCTTTTTTTTAAAGTGTCAGGTTTTTTTATTAGAAAAGTCCAGAGGCATAAAATGCAATCATCCTAGATTTCATTTGTCATGGGATATAATTTACCTTTTACAATTTCAGGAGAAAAGATTTTTTAACAAGGGTTGATTAGTTGAAATGTTAAAGTAGGATTGCTGTTGATGGATTAAGTCTCTTGAAAGTATAACAAACAACAGGGACATTCTTTGTCAATTAAAATATTTTAGATTTAGTGTTTTCAATTAGGAAAGACTCGATTATTTTTCTTTGAAGCCTAAACTTGTTTCTTGCTCACGAGTCCTGATTTTCAAGAATTTCATGGCTGAAGTTCTTGTAAGACTCTTAATTTCACTCAGATTATTATAAAATTCTGGGTTACTTAATTCTAATGGCATTTGTCAACTAGGACATGAATAGATGGTGTTAATACTCCTACATATGATATTACTATTAAAAAAATTTTTTTCTATATAATTTTTTAATGTCTGATCATATTTTAGATTGTTATTGTTTTCTTGATCAGGGATTTGATTTATAATTTTACACAGAAAATATGCAGTCATTACAATGTGATTTACAAAAAGAAAGAAAACTGATTTATTTTATGTACCTAGACTTTAGAAGTTTTTCCTCAAGATGGTTAGTTTAACCTATCCTAATCTTTATTAATGTTCTGGAATGTTCCCCCAGGAAATGAATGTTCCATTGAACAGATGGAACATGTTCGGGGAATGCAGGAGAAATTAGCTCGCTTGAACTTGGAGCTCTATGGGGAGTTAGAGGAACTTCCCGAGGATAAGAGAAAAGCAGCCAGTGACTCTAATCTGGAGAGGCTTCTGTCTGATGTGAGTACCGTCCTCTTTTTTTAAAATTCTTTTTTAGTCAAAATTTGTATTGAGATAAAATTCACCATTTTAATCATTTTAAAGTATAAATTCAGTGATTTTTAGTATACTCACAAAGTTGTACAGATATCACCACATCTAATTTCAAAACATTCTCATCACTCCAGAAAGAAAGCCTATACCTCTCCATTCTCCCCTCTCCCCATCCCACAGCAACCACCAATTAATCTTCTGTCTCTATAGATTTGCCTACTCCACACATTTCATATAAATGGAAGTCATAAAATACGTGACTATATATGTCTGGATTCTTTCACTTAGTGTAACATATACTGTTTTTTAAAAAAATTTATTCAAAGGAAATTATATTTACATCTAAGCATATTTTCTGAGATGCTGGCGAATCTAAAAGTAAAAATATTTGCTTCTGTACATATATAAAGGATCTTAAGATATAAAAGTATCTCAAAAGATCCTGGCATGATTAATATATTTTGCATTAATTACTCAGGTGGTAGTTCCATGTACATTTGGTGTTTATTGTAATTTAGTGCAGGGTCTCCATAGAACTGTATAACTTTAGCCAATTTAATGTTTTTGTAACTCAGATTTTTCTCTCTGTAAAATAGGGATGATTAATTCTACTTTCTACTAAAAGTATATCATGTGAAATCTTTTTGTAATCCATAAAGTTTTTAAAGATTTTGATCATTAAAATGGCAACTTTTTTCTTTTAAAACCTATCAGAGATGATTATAGTTAAGAATGGTTTTAAGAATACTTATAAAGCTTCTTTTTTTATCATAAGGTTTTAACTCTTTTCTCATATTCTTATTTCATAAATACTAAAGCTATTATTATTTTAAGTGACTTTCTCAGTCTAAAAAGTTTTGGAAAGTTCTTTAATATTTTGCTTTTTTATGTAAAGAAAGTTTAAATGAGAAATAATATCTTTAATATCTGATTAACAATTATCTACTTATGATATTTATGTTATAAAAATGAAAATTAAATTTGTTGCTTTGTGTTTACAGCTAGAAGAATTGAATTCTTCCATGTATCCTTTGCTTAGTATCAGCAGTGAAAAGTTTACAGATTGTAATTTTTGATGAATAGTACTAATGAAGTGAAGAAGCCTACTGTTATTTACTGGGGCCATCTCTTTTTCCTTTTGGAAAAATTCCTCCTAAATGGAATTTCCTAATTGTTTTGTATGCTTAAAATTTATTTTTCTATCATTTGTGCTTTGCTTTATATTGTTTTTGGAATTTTAAAACAAAATTTTAAATATTTTAATCAAAAGAATTAAGAATTAGCCTAGTTGCCATATACATGATTTTGAATCTTAGATTCTGAAGGTAGATGGAAGTGGGATAGTGGACATAATAGACTACACTAAATTTAATGTTAGAATTAGACGCATTAAAAAAGGTGTATTATGGGGTTAACTTAAAGGAAATCACCCAGGCACATGTAAAATATTCATGTTTTGACATTCCAATTTAGAGCATTTATTTCCAGAACTTTAAAAAATGTATTTTTGAATGTAGTGATAGGCACAATATGTAAGAATAAAAAAAAATGATCTTGTCTATATAGAATAATTTTAGAAGTAAGGCATCTTTTTAAACCAAATAATGAGATACTGGTAAGGATACTGGTTATAGAGTCAAGAGATTTGATTTTCAAAATTTGATTCCACATTTTGCTAATGTAAATTTTGGCAGATTGTTTAACATCTTAGAGTGTCCTCTGTAATTTGAGATAATTGCTACATGTAATGATGTGTACATGAAAATTTCCAAACTATATGTTATAGACTACATATTTTAAAAATATTTTGCTATTATTGCTATAAAATATACTATTTCTAGCTGCTAAATGTATAATAACAACAATGAAGAAATAGGAAGATATATAGATATAAATCCAGTAGTAGTAACTAATATCTAACCTTTATTGAATACCTATTATTCACCAAGTATTATATGAGCATTTTACATGCATTATCTCATTTGGTCCTCCCCATCAAAGTAGGTAGTTCTACCCTTCATTTTACAGATGAAGAAAACACACTTTTAAGAAGCCACATAAACTGTAGGGAGATATGGATGTGAGGTATCATGTCAAGAAAGACTTTAATACAGGGATAAATATGAGTTAGGAGGTGTTTCTCAAGGGATAGTTCCTAGTTCTTTTTTTATATTCTTTTTATAAAAAATTTTTTTTAATTTATTTGGCTGCACTGGGTCCTAGTTGCAACATGTGTGATCTAGTTTCCTAACCAGGGATTGAACCCAGGTTCCTGCGTTAGAAGTGTGGAGTTTTAGCCACTGGACCACAAGGGAATTCCCTTTTATATTTGTTTTAAGCTTCATATTCTATGCTTTATATTCTTTCTTATATGCTTATGACACATAATTCCTATCCTCTTATCTGAGTTTTTGTTAAATTTTTAGACTTATTTGTCTCACCAACTTTCTCAGTTCAACCCCCACATTTAAACAAGGCATGGTGGTAGAGTACAAGAATGTGGGTTTTGGATTGCTTGGTTTCAAATGTTGGTAAGCAGCTGTAACCTTGAGCAAAGCCTGGCAACCTTAGTTTCCTCATCATTAATGTTCTCTCTGTAATCATACTTTCTCCTCCTAATTTTGCTCTCTATAATCAGTTATTGTTTTTGTTCAGTCACTAAGTCATGTCAGACTCTTTGCGATCCCATGGACTGCAGCATGCCAGGCTTCCCTGTCCTTCACTATCTCTCAGAGTTTGCTCAAACTCGTGTCCATTGAGTCAGTGATGCAATCCAACATTCTTATCCTCTGTTGTCCCCTTCTCCTCCTGTCTTCAATCTTTCCCAGCATCAGGGTCTTTTTAATGAGTTGGCTCTTCACATCAGGTGGCCGAAGTATTGGAGCTTCAGCTTCAGCATCAGTCCTTCCAATTAATATTCAGGATTGATTTCCTTTAGGATTAACTGGTTTGATCTCCTTGCTGTCCAAGGAACTCTCAAGAGTCTTCTCCAGTACCATAATTCAAAAGCATGAATTCTTCAGTGCTCATCCTTCCTTATGGTCCAACTATCACATCTGTACATGGCTACTAGGAAAACCATAGCTTGGACTATACGGACCTTGGTAGGCAAAATGATGGCTCTGCTTTTTAATATACTGGCTAAGGTTTGTCATAGCTTTCCTTCCAAAGAACAAGTGTCTTTTAATTTCATGGCTGCAGTCAGTGTCCTCAGTGATTTTGCAGCCCAAGAAGGTAAAATCTATCACTCTTTCTACTTTTTTCCCCATCTATTTTCCATGAAGTGAAGGGACCAGATGCCATGATCTTAGTTTTTTGGATGTTGAGTTAGCCACCTTTTTCACTCTCCTCTTTCACCCTCATCAAGAGGCTCTTTAGTTCCTCTTTGCTTTCTGCCATTGGAGTGGTATCATCTACATATCTGAGGTTGTTGATATTTCTCCCAGAAGTCTTGATTGCAGCTTGTGATTCACGCAGCCTGGTATTTCACATGATGTACTCTGCATATAAGTTAAATAAGCAGATCGTCTTGGACATCTGAGTGCCTTCCTGAGTACGTACACTTGGACATTTGGGTAACCCTGAGTCCAACTCATGAATGACAAAACCAAAGAGAGACAGACAACTACAGATAAAGACTCCAAACCAGTGGGTCTCATTGACAGAATGCATACTACTTCTACCTTAAAGTGACTGGTCACCCCTTAGGCCCAGCTGAACGGGGGAGGCAGAAGTTGGTTAGTCTTAAGTATGGGTCACCCATTAGAGATGGTTCTCAAAGTGAGGTGTGAAACGATGCTTCATTGTTATGACTTTTAGGAGCACCAGAATGAGGTGCATTCAACTATTTTGGGGCATTAAATAGGGGAAGGTGGGTGCAATGCAGTGTTCTTTTTATCCTTTATATTATGTTCTAGTTGTTAAGCTGAACTTAGGACACACTTGAAAAAAAAGTATTGGGATTTGAACACCACATAGAAAAACTGGTTTCTAATCTACAGGGTATTGGGCTTTGGAAAAGAGAGGAGAGGGAAGAAAATAATTTTTATATATTTCTTTCCCCCATATATATTATGAAAAAAATAATTAAAATATCTTCCCAAAGATTTTAGGTAATTGAAATATATCCCTGGATATCTGTGAGCAGTGTTTTCTGGAATCTATGTACAGAAGAAAGAGCAATTTATTATCTGCTGAGCAATAGATAGGATTGAATAATTTTTATTAGTTATTTAGAGAGCTTAAGAAAAGGCTACAGTCCCTGACAGAACAAGTAGAAAAGTCTCTGCCTGCTAAGAATGATAAGTGGTCAAACATAGCCCTGTCATCAGTGCCCCTTAATGTTCAAGATTATTTCAAAATCCTTTCTATTACTATAGCAGATATTGCTAATCAGTCATGGCATTGTCTGCCATTTAACTGGACAGGGACATGAAATTACTTGCTATCTCTTAATTACAGTTAGTTGTCAGGCATTATCAGTTCTGTTTTATATTCTTTCATTCTCTACCCTCATCACCTGATTCTATAATATTTCAAATTTCTGTTCTCTGGAAACTCTAGAGTTGCACTGTTCAATAGGACAACCACTAGCCAGGTTATCTAACTGAGCACATGAATTGTGTCCAATATGGGTTGAAATATGCTGTAAAATGTGCACACCTAATTTCAAAGATTTAGACCAAAAAGAAGAATGTAAAGTATCTTAATGTTTTTATAAAGATTACTTGTGAAATGATAATTTTCTAATTATTAGTATAAATAAGTATATTTTAAAAACTATATCTGTTGCTTTCATTATATTTCTGTTGGACAGTACTGCTGTAGACTTTAGACATTGCCACTAAATAGTTATTCTTCCTAAAATATCACTTTTATCTTGCCATTCCTGTTTCTTACCAAGTTCTTCACTGTGTCAGACTTTTTAAAGGCTCTCAATAATTTGATCACAACATATTCATCCTGTTATGTTTTTTATTATTTTTCATTCCCATCAAGTTGGTTCTCTGGATGCTCAAATTTATGCTCACCTTAATGCCTTTGTTCAGGTTGTACTTTCTACCTAGAGTTACTCTGGCCTACCCTTTCTCCTTATCAAATAACACTCAAGCTGACCACATTAATAAAGCATTTTGTTTGTATCTCAGACTAGCATTCTGCCTTGTTTCATCTTATATGTGTTAAATTTCAACCTTCCAACCGAACGAGAATATCTTTGACAGCAGAGTTGCTAGCATTTAGTTGTCCACAGGATATCTAGATCATTGTTTGAACTGGGTCTTGAAAATCAGGTGGTAAATGAAAGGTGAAAGAGGAAAATAAAAGGCAGTGATCAGAAGGATAGGGAATAAACTTTGCAGGAATTCTATCCTATTTCCAATCTTCTTGAAGAATAGTCATAGGATTGTAGGAAAGGTTTTAGAACTATGATGATTTTCTTCTATTTTACTCTTTTGGACTTTCAGAAAGAAATTATCTTCCCAAGGATCATAAAGTGGTGTTATCTTCTCAAGTGAATTTTGTTAATGCAGTAAGTTTTCATATTTTCATATTTACCATGAAGATGATTCTTGCTGCATTAAAGTCATTTTGTACTCTGTTAGAACCAGGAACACAGTCTTGAATCAGTGACTTTAAGTCTTCAAATTCTAGACATAGTAAAATACTTCACTACTTTTAAAGACCATCTTACCACATCCAAGTTTCTCAATAACAGCATAGGCACTTTCTCTTTAAACATATTTCTTTTTCTAATACCTCTGTCTCTTGAATGTAATTTCCAGAAATGTAAAAGAAGTACTCATTAGAGAATGAAAATGTTCTTAACTGATGAATTCAGACAAAAACTCCATTTGGCAGATGCACAAGATGTTCCAAATACTTCCACCAGCTAAAATGAAATTCAGTTGCTTTCTCGCGGTTTGAAGAAAAGCAGCACTCTTTACTTTTCCAGCTGAATCCAGTAGCAGAATCATCTTCCACAATAAGGAATTAAAGTAATTAAAGTGCAAATACAGTGATTGCTTTCACATGCTGCTTTTAGTAAACGTGACTTGCCATAATTCACCTAACTGGAGGTCTAGGCCTTGTTGAAGGCTTAATCAGGAAATGTGATACAGAGCTTTTGCTGCTATGCTTAATATTGTTGCCTTACGGGTTTATACTTGAAATGCACTGTGCTAAATGTTGTTGATGGGGCTGAAGGATTTATCCTTCCTGAGCTCATCAAACTTATTCCACTATTGATAAGTTGATGATGCACAGGCTTTTTGTGGCAGCCCAGCTTCAGTTTACATTAGACAATCAGTACACACACCTGGTGTGTTTTCCAGTGGCCAGTGACAACAAAATGTTGAATGAATATTTGTGAAATTTGCTATTTTTAATAAAGTGATTGTTTTAAATTAAAAACAGTCTCTCTGTTTTAGATAAACTTACAGTCTTCAGTCTGGGAATACAAGGGCTGGCTCAATCCTCAAAGGGTAAACTGTATTTAGAAAATTGAGGTTCTGTACCTTTCTTGCAAACCTTGCACCTTGTGCACATTTAAATATTGATATAATGAAAAAGAGCCTGGGTTTTGATCTTACTTAGACCTTGGTTTGAATCTCCATTCTGCCCCTTAGCTTTAGGTTCAAGTGTGTTTACTCAGTTTCTGTTTTTCGTTTTTAATCTAGAAAAATGTGGTTAATAACCAGCTTGTAATGGTTGTAATGCGGAGAAGGCAATGGCACCCCACTCCAGTATTCTTGCCTGGAAAATCCCATGGATGGAGGAGCCTGGTAGGCCGCAGTCCATGGGGTCGCTCAGAGTCAGACATGACTGAGTGACTTCACTTTCACTTTTCACTTTCATGCATTGGAGAAGGAAATGGTAACCCACTCCAATGTTCTTGCCTGGAGAATCCCAGGGACAGGGGAGCCTGGTGGGCTGCCGTCTATGGGGTCACACACAGTCGGACACGACTGAAGTGACTTAGCAGTAGCAGCAGCAGCAATGGTTGTAATGAGGAAGTAAAACATGTATATATAAGATCCTTAGCACCATAGTTGACACCAGTAACGTTCAGCAGTCAGTAGCTTATTAATATTAACATTAGCTTTTAAACAATATGTGAACCGTGAACTTCCAGATGTTCAAGCTGGTTTTAGAAAAGGCAGAGGAACCAGAGATCAAATTGCCAACATCCACTGGATCATCGAAAAAGCAAGAGAGTTCCAGAAAAACATCTACTTCTGCTTTTTTTTTTTTTTTCTACTTCTGCTTTATTGACTATGCCAAAGCCTTTGACTGTATGGATCACAATCAACTGTGGAAAATTCTCAAAGAGATGGGCATACCAGACCACCTGACCTGCCTCTTGAGAAATCTGTATGCAGGTCAGAAAGCAACAGTTAGAACTGGATATGGAACAACAGACTGGTTCCAATTAGGAAAAGGAGTATGTCAAGGCTATATATTGTCACCCTGCTTATTTAACTTATACGCAGAGTACATCATGAGAATCGCTGGGCTGGAGGAAGCACAAACTGGAATCAAGATTTCTGGGAGAAATATCAATAACCTCAGATATGCAGATGACACCACCCTTATGGCAGCAAGTGAAGAACTAAAGAGCCTCTTGATGAAAGTGAAAGAGGAGAGTGAAAAAGTTGGCTTAAATCTCAACATTCAGAAAACGAAGATCATGGCATCTGGTCCCATCACTTCATGGCAAATAGATGGGGAAACAGTGGACACAGTGGCTGACTTTATTTTTCTGGGCTCCAAAATCACTGCAGATGGTGACTGCAGCCATGAAATTAAAAGACACTTATTCCTTGGAAGGAAAGTTATGACCAACCTAGACAGCATATTAAAAAGCAGAGACATTACTTTGCCAACAAACGTCCGTCAAGGCTACGGTTTTTCCAGTGGTCATGTATGGATGTGAGAGTTGGACTATAAAGAAAGCTGAGCACCGAAGAATTGATGTTTTTGAACTATGGTTTTGGAGAAGACTCTTGCGAGTCCCTTGGACTGCAAGGAGATCCAACCAGTCCATCCTAAAGGAGATCAGTCCTGAGTGTTCATTGGAGGGACTGATTGATGCTGAAGCTGAAACTCCAATACTTTGGCCACCTGATGCAAAGAGCTGACTCATTGGAAAAGACCCTGATGATGGGAGGGATTGGGGGCAGGAGGAGAAGGGGATGACAGAGGATTGAGATGGCTGGGTGGCATCACTGACTCGATGGATATGAGTTTGGGTAGACTCCGGGAGCTGGTGATGGACAGGGAGGCCTGGTGTGCTGTGGTTCATGGGGTCGCAAAGAGTCGGACACAACTGAGTGACTGAAGTGAACTGATTGAAATAATTCATATGCCATAAATATTTTCCCTTTTTAGTGTATAATTCAGTGGTTTTTAGTAGATTCAGAGTTGTGCATCCATCACCATAATTTAATTCTAGCTAGAACATTTTCATCACCTCAGAAAGAAACTCATAAGCAGTCACTCCCTATCTCCCAAACCCCTCAGCACTTGGCAACAGTAATCTACTTTCTGTTTCCATGGACTGACCACTTCTGGACATTTTCTATCAATAGAATTATACCATACACAGCTTTTGTGACTGGCTTCTTTATCTCCTATAATGTTTTCAAGATTGCAAGTTTCATCCATGTTGTAGCATGTATCAATACTTCTTTTCCTGGCTGAATCATATTCTATTGTATTGACATACCACATTTTATTTATTCACTTATAGCTCACTTGCCTTCACCTTGTAGAATAGGCCCATGCTTCTTCCACCTTGTTTCCAGGCGACAGAAACAAGCACCTAAATGGAGATGGGGGAGGGCAGGGACCCACTGAACATTATTCTTTAAAAATCTCAATTTCAGTAAATTTTGGCATTCTGAGTTGAAAGAATTTTGGTCAGTTTATCTAATCATCTTTTTAATACCCCTTTTAAAAATGAGAAAGTCACCGGAACATTAAATGCAACATTCAAAACTTTTCTGTTGGGATTAGCAGATAGGAATTCCAGGGGAAAGAGCATCCTAGGTCTAACAGAGCAAAAGGAAACTCTGTCATTTGACATGTTTTTCTTGGATGAGTCCTGAGACAGTAAAGAAAAAGCTGTTTCCTGTGGCTTAGTGACAGAGCAGTAGATTGACCTTGTTTGTTCAGTTGGTTCATTTGTCCTTTGTGTCAAGGAACTCCATGTGGGTCTCAGGTAATAAATTTTTAGTTTATCTAATTTGTATCCTTTCACACAACTTAAACATGTTAAAAGACAACAGGAAAAAAACATGAGGTACTTGGATTAGAACAAAACCTAATTATAAAATTTATTATTTATTATACAGATGTTACGTATTTACCTTCCCAGGTGGCGCTTGTGGTAAAGAACCCGGCTACTAATGCAGGCAGTCCTAGAGAACCAGGAGATGTAAGAGACAAGGTTCATTCCCTTGGCGGGGAAGATCCCCTGGAGAAGGAGATGGCAACCCACTTCAGTATCCTTGCCTGGAGAATCCTTTGGACTGAGGAGCCTGGTGGGCTACAGTCCATAGGGTCTCAAAGAGTCGGACACAACTGAAGCGACTTAACACGTTTACTGTAGAAAATTTTTACTTAAAATTGGATTTTTTTAAAGTACTACCAGAGCAAACCATTTAACATTTGTTCACTTACTTCCAAAGTTCTTAAACATTTATTTACAAAAATTAAAGTGAAAGAAAGTGTAGTCCCCCAGTAGTATCCGACTCTTTGTGATCCCATGGACTGTAGCCCGTCAGACTTCTCTGTCAGTGAAATTCTCCAGGGAAGAATACTGGAGTGGGTAGCCATTCCCTTCTCCCTGGGATCTTCCGGACCCGGGGATCCAACTCAGGTCTCCCAGATTGCAGGCAGATTCTCTACCATCTGAGCTACCAGGGGACTCGAAAAATTACAAAAATTAGGTGGCACAATTCGTATAGTTTTCTAACATTTTTCATGTTGTGAACATCTTTCCTTGGCGTTAATTGTTCATCTACATATTATTTAAAAAAGGCTTCATAATAAATACTTAAAGGCATTTTGACCAGAATCAATAAAAATTTATCAAGAAGGATGTTGTTTGGGGTTTGGCACCTCTTGTATAATGTGAAAATTGGCAATAGGTATTAAAATAATCAGAGGATTTGCTGAAGATTAAGAAATCCCACCGTTTGCATCACACAGCCTTAAAGTTACTTTCTTGGAGACCAAGCAAACACTGGCTTCAGTATCCAAGTCTCCTGTTGGGGTTTGGCTCCTCTGCTCTTGTCTTCAGGGGCTTCTAGGACTACAGCGACTGCTGGGATCCTGTCACAAACTCCTTGGAGGGTGACAAAGGAGCAGGATCGCCGACTTGGCCAGAATCCGGTGCAGCCCTAATGTTGGGGGTGTTGTCCTCCCGGCTTCTCGTCCCCTAGCTGGGACAGCTGGCCACCCAGTCCCTCCAACCGCTCAGGCCCGGCTATGGGGTGTGGATGCCGGTGCTGTAGAGCTGCCTGCGGGACCGGGCGCGGCCGTGTTGTCGGGACGCTATGGAAACGGCGCGCTGCCGACCCGCCCCTTCCCCGGGCTGCGGCCAGCGTCCTGCTCTCGCCCCTCCACGCGATCCAAAGAGGAGGCAACCGCCAGGAGCCGGGTCTCTCCGCCACCGCCTGGAGGTAAAGCCCTTGGCTTCCGGGCCGCATAGCTTTTGCTTGGGGCCGTCGGGGTCCCGCGCCTCGGCGGTTTAGTTCCCGGTGCAGCCTCGGGAAGACCCTAAGCTGCGCCCTCTCTGGGCTCCCCTTCCGTGGCCTTGGGGAACCAGCGCCCAGAAGTGGCGCTTGGGAGGAATGAAACTATCCCTGCCTAGGGTCAAGTTTGAACTGGGCCATTGCCAGTAAACTCTTAGCTTCTGCAGAGCACGCATTTGGGGTAGAGATGAAGTCACGTTCGTTAGCACTTCGGAAAACACTGATTTTCGTAGTATTCTGAACTCACTCACAACGACTCCCACCCTTCGTTGGCTAGTTCTCGCCCTCTTCCTCCCGCGGAGTCAGAAATGTGGAGAGTGGAAGGGGTGGGCGTGGGGTAGCAAAGGAGAAATACAAAAAACCTGCGAGTACAGTTCATGGTTAGAACTGCCTAGCTCTGAAAAGTTAATATGCTAACATTGATGAATAGGATTATATTCCTAAATAGGTCAATAGGATCAAATCATGGTACTTATATTTATCCTTTTAAAAGTACTTGCTGCTGCTAAGTCGCTTCAGTCGTGTCCGATTCTGTGCGACCCCATAGACGGCCCTCACCAGGCTCCCCCATCCCTGGGATTCTCCAAGCAAGAACACTGGAGTGGGTTGCCATTTCCTTCGCCGTTTAAAAGTACTTGGGTTGCCATTTCCTTCTCCACTTAAAAGTACTTATGCTCTATGTATTAATAAATCTTGCCATATATCAGAACAGAATATCCAGACGTCGCTTGTATTCAAGTGCAGCTCAACCCGTGTAATTGTTTTCAAGCCCATCTTGACCTTTGTGCACCATAAAAACCCAAAAATCATGCTCTAAAAACCATTATTTCCATGAAAAAAAGTAAGGATTGAGACTTGAAAGTTTTAGAACAACAATAATTGGTTGTTTTTCTCAAATGAATTTAAATAGTACAGTCGCCTCGTTATAATTTTAATGTTTATAACTATAAACTTCTCTATCAGTGAGCAAATTCATCATTTGAATATGTCCAGTTTTGGCTCATGGGTTTCCCCGGTGGCTCAGGGGTAAAGAATCTGCCTGCAACTCAGGAGATGTGGGTTTAATCCCTGAGTTGGGAAGATCCCCTGGAGGGGAGGACATGGCAACCCACTCCCGTATTCTTGCTGGAGGATCCCATGGACAAAGGAGCCTGGCGGGCTATGGTCTATAGGGTCGAAAAGCCTAGGACACTACTGAAGCCACTGAGCAGCAGCAGTTTTGGCTCACAAGTGTGATATTTCCTATCCCCTTCTATACTATTAATAGGGCAGATTTCCTCAAAACATGCTGTTATTTTCATCATTTACTTGTACATTTAATAAAAATTATATACAAGTTGACATTCAAGTGTCTTGTTTTTACATGCCCTGCATATCAGACATTTAACTAGAATTACCTTTCATTTCTATTTTTTCATGAATCACACTCACTTTTTCTCTACACCTGTTCTTTTTGCAGTCTCTAGAACCATACAACCCAAGAGGAGGCATATTTAAAGAACTAAAATTTAGGTAATAAATGAATCATTGTACAACTTGCAGTGTGAATTGCCAAAGTACTCAAATGTAGGTACCTCTGTGCCAGGAAACAATGTTTTGTTTCCAGTTTCCACTCCAAGTCAGTGTCTTGTCCTGTGCAGCAGAACCAGAGTAATTTACATTCCTCCAACTGTATAACCAGTCACCTGTGGAAACATAGTTAAGGACAACATGGTTCTGATTTATCCCAGTAACGATTTATAGCTCTCTGTATGGACTGGCGATTGTCCAGCCCTCTCACCCTTTAGTCTGACTTTGATTATCATACGAATCACCACCTTTTCTTTCACTAAGCATAGAGGTACCAGTGTTAATTGCTAAGTTTCTAATTGATATGCCAGTTATAAAGAATAGTCAGTCATAGAATAGAAAGTATATTTCCAAATTAACCCATAGTAGTCATATATCAAATTAAAGTTACACTCACATATTAGGAAAAATCCAGTATAATCTTTAAATTTGATAGCCAATTACTGCCTGTGTGTCCATAGGTGATTTTCTTTACCCTGTTCTTCTTGTCTGTAATCAAACTCTCAAGGTGAATGTGAGAAATATATGAGCTTATGTATAGGAAAGAGTAACTAGCACCATGCCAGTCAGAGTAGCTGTTCAAAAAAAAGGATAGTAAATACAGTATTTATGACATATTCCCCTCCCCACTTTGATTTTGTTACTTATTATGTTTGTTGGATCCAGTTACACACAAGAAGAGCTACAGACTCAGTTCAGTCGCTCAGTCGTGTCCGACTCTTTGTGACCCCATGAACCGCAGCATACCAGGCCTCCCTGTCCATCACCAACTCCCAGAGTCCACTCAAACCCATGTCCATTGAGTCTGTGATGCCATCCAACCATCTTATCCTCTGTCTTCCCCTTCTCCAGCCCTCAATCTTTCCCAGCATCAGGGTCTTTTCAAATGAGTCAGCTCTTTGCATCAGGTGGCCAAAGTATTGGAGTTTCAGCTTCAACATCAGTCCTTCCAATGAATATTCAGGACAGATTTCCTTTAGGATGGACTGGTTGAATCTCCTTGCAGTCCAAGGGACTCTCAAGAGTCGTCTCCAACACCACAGTTCAAAAGCATCAATTCTTCAGTACTCAGCTTTCTTTATAGTCCAACTCTCACATCCATGCATGACTACTGGAAAAACCATAGCCTTGACTAGATGGACCTTTGTTGGCAAAGTGATGTCTCTGCTTTTGAGTATGCTATCTAGGTTGGTCATAACTTTCATTCCCTTTCATTTCCTTTCATTTGGAGTAAGCGTTTTTTAATTTCATGGCTGTGATCACCATCTGCAGTGATTTTGGAGCCCAGAAAAATAAAGTCAGCCACTGTGTCCACTGTTTCCCCATCTATTTGCCATGAAGTGATGGGACCAGATGCCATGATCTTCGTTTTCTGAATGTTGAGATTTAAGCCAACTTTTTCACTCTCCTCTTTCACTTTCATCAAGAGGCTCTTTAGTTCTTCTTCACTTGCTGCCATAAGGGTGGTGTCATCTGCATATCTGAGGTTATTGATGTTTCTCCCAGAAATCTTGATTCCAGTTTGTGCTTCCTCCAGCCCAGCATTTCTCATGATGTACTCTGCATATAAGTTAAATAAGCAGGGTGACAATATATAGCCTTGACGTACTCCTTTTCCTATTTGGAACCAGTCTGTTGTTCCATGTCCAGTTCTAACTGTTGCTTTCTGACCTGCATACAGGTTTCTCAAGAGGCAGGTCAGGTGGTCTGGTATGCCCATCTCTTTCAGAATTTTCCACAGTTGATTGTGATCCACACAGTCAAAGGCTTTGGCATAGTCAATAAAGCAGAAATAGATGTTTTTCTGGAACTCTCTTGTTTTTTCCATGATCCAGCGGATGTTGGCAGTTGATTTCTGGTTCCTCTGCCTTTTCTAAAACCAGCTTGAACATCTGGGAGTTCACAGTTCACGTATTGCTGAAGCCTGGCTTGGAGAATTTTAAGCATTACTTTACTAGCGTGTGAGATGAGTGCAATTGTGTGGTAGTTTGAGCATTCTTTGGCATTGCCTTTCTTTGGGATTGGAATGAAAACTGACCTTTTCCAGTCCTGTGGCCACTGCTGAGTTTTCCAAACTTGCTGGCATATTGAGTGCAGCACTTTCACAGCATCATCTTTCAGGATTTGAAATAGCTCAATGGGAATTCCATCACCTCCACTAGCTTTGATTGTAGTGATGCTTCCTAAGGCCCACTTGACTTCACATTCCAGGATGTCTGGCTCTAGGTGAGTGATCACACCATCATGATTATCTGGGTTGTGAAGATCATTTTTGTACAGTTCTCCTGTGTATTCTTGCCTCCTCTTCTTAATATCTTCTGCTTCTGTTAGGTCCCTACCGTTTCTGTCCTTAATTGAGCCCATCTTTGCATGAAATGTTCCCTTGGTATCTCTGATTTTCTTGAAGAGATCTCAAGTCTTTCCCATTCTATTGTTTTCCTCTATTTCTTTGCATTGATCACTGGGGAAGGCTTACTTATCTCTCCTTGCTATTCTTTGGAACTCTGTATTCAAATGGGTATATCTTTCCTATCTCCTTTGCTTTTCACTTCCCTTCTTTCACAGCTATTTGTAAGGCCTCCTCAGCCATTTTGCTTTTTTGCATTTCTTTTTCTTGGAGATGGTCTTGATTCCTGTCTCCTGTACAATGTCAGGAACCTCCATCCATAGTGCATTAGGCACTGTGTCTATCAGATCTAGTCCCTTAAATCTATTTCTCACTTCCACTGTATAGTCGTAAGGGATTTGATTTAAGTCATACCTGAATGGTCTAGTGGTTTTCTTCACTTTCTTGGATTTCAGTCTGAATTTGGCAATAAGGAGTTCATGATCTAAGCCACAGTCAGCTCCCAGTCTTGTTTTTGCTGACTGTATAGAGCTTCTCCATCTTTGGCTGCAAAGAATATAATCAAATCTGATTTCAGTGTTGGCCATCTGGTGATGTCCATGTGTAGAGTCTTCTCTTGTGTTATTGGAAGAGGGTGTTTGCCATGACCAGTGTGTTCTCTTGGCAGAACTCTATTAGCCTTTGCCCTGCTTCATTCCGTACTTCAAGGCCAAATTTGCCTGTTACTCCAGGTGTTTCTTGACTTCCTAGTTTTGCATTCCAGTCTGCTATAATGAAAAGGACATCTTTTTTGGGTGTTAATTCTAGAAAGTCTTGTAGGTCTTCATAGAACTGTTCAACTTCAGCTTCTGCAGTGTTTCTGGTCAGGGCATAGACTTGGATTACCATGATATTGAATGGTTTGCCTTGGAAATGAACAGAGATCATTCTGTCATTTTTGAGATTGCATCCAAGTACTGCATTTCAGACTCTTGTTGACTATGATGGCTACTCCATTTCTTCTAAGGGATTCCTCCAAGAGGAGCTACCCTGTGCCCAAGGTAAGGGGCAGTGGCTGTGCTTTGCTGGAGCAGCCCTGAAGAGATACCCCACGTCCAAGGTAAGAGAAACCCAAGTCAGACGGTAGGCACTGAGAGAGGGCATCAGAGGGCAGACTGAAACCACAGTCACAAACAACTAGCCAATCTGATCACATGGACCACAGCCTTGTCTAACTCAGTGAAACCAAGCCATGCCGTGTGGGGCCACTCAAGACAGACAGGTCATGGTGGAGAGGTCTGACAGAATGTGGTCCACTGGAGAAAGGAATGGCAAACCACTTCAGTATCCTTGCCTTGAGAACCCCATGAGCAGCATGAAAAGGCGAAAAGATAGGATACTGAAAGATGAACTCCCCAGGTCGGTAGGTGCTCAATATGCTACTGGAGATCAGTGGAGAAGTAACTCCAGAAAGAATGAAGGGATGGAGCCAAAGCAAAAACAACACCCAACTGTGGATGTGACTGGTGATAGAAGCAAGGTTCGATGCTGTAAAGAGCAATATTGCATAGGAACCTGGAATGTTAGGTCCATGAATCAAGGCAAATTGGAAGTGGTCAAACAGGAGATGATAAGAGTGAACATCAACATTCTAGGAATCAGTGAACTAGGACGGACTGGAAAGCAATTGTCAGACCCTAATAATCAGTGAAGGAATTGGGCTTTTTCTTGGTTAGCAACTTTTAGAAAATTGGTAGATGTGGTAGAATTACTCATTTACTCACTCAGCAAGTACTTATCAAGTCCCTAACAGTTGGCAGGCTTCCAAGGTGGTGCTAGTTGTAAAGAACCCGCTTGCCAATTCAGGAGACATAAGAGACGTGGGTTCGATCCCTGGGTTCGGAAGATCCCCTCTAGTCAGAAAGAGCAACCCACTCCAGTATTCTTGCCTGGAGAATTCCATGGACGGAAGAACCTGGTGGGTTACAGTCCATGGGGTTGTAAAAGTCGGACATGACTGAGCAACTCACCCTTTCTACCTGTTGGCAGGCACTATGTGATAGGCAACTTCTAAAATGAGTCCCTACAACCCCAGCCTCCTGGCATTCCTGTCCTTGTGAAACTCCTCCCCTCAAGTGTGAGCTAGAATTGTTTCTAATGCAGGTGTTGACAAACTTTTTCTGTAAAGGGCCTGGTAGTAAATATTTTTAGCTATGCAGGCCACACAGTTTCTTTCCCAAATACTCAATTCTGCTGTTATACTATAAAAGCCGCCAGAGCCAATATGTAAATAAATGTGATTAGCTGTCTTCCAATAAAACTGTTTACAAAAATAGGCTGTAGGCCAAATACGGCCTGCTGACCATGTTTGCTGACCCCTGCTCTGACTAATCAAAAGTGATGGTGTATTACTTCTGAGGTTCCTTCTGAGATTTTGTCACAGACTCTGGCTTCCATCTTGCCTGCCCTCTCTTACCCTCTTGCTTGTTTACCATTTTGTGAGCTAAGCTGTGGAAAATCCAGCTGGAAGGGGAGCCTCCAACCTACAAGGAACTCTTGTTCCAACAGTCTGAGGAACTGAATCTTGCTGACAGCCCTCTACCAGGGCTTGGAAGTGGCTCCTTCCACAGTTCAGCTTTGCGATGACAACAGCCCCAGCTGACACTTGGGTTATGAGAGATCCTGAACCAGAGAACCTAGTTAAGCCAGCCATGCTTGACCCTTGACTCATGGAAACTATGACAGAATAAATGCTTTTTAAAAAATATATATTTTTATTTATTTTTTGGTTGCACTGGGTTTTAGTTGCAGCACCCAAGATCTTCACTCTAGCTGTGGCATGCACATTCTTAGTTGGTACATGTGAATTCTTAGTTGAGGCCTGTGGGATCTAATTCCCTGACCAGGGATCGAACCTGGGCCACCTGCCTTGGGAGCTCAGAGTCTTAGCCACTGACCTACCAGGGGAGTCGCATAAATGCTTTTTTATTCAGCTAAGTTTTGGGACCGTTTGTTACATAGCACTAGATACCCACCATGTTACCCACATCAGATAACTAATACTCTTCATGATAGGCTCCTATGACAATGAACAAGGGAAATGCTACATATTATATCCTTCTCCTGGAGACTGACTATGGACAGCAACATACTAAATTTCTAAAACGTCCTGCAAAAAAAAAAAAATGTAAATTTTGTTCTATCAATCATTTCCAGGCATATTTAACCACATATCCTCTTTTTCTGGGAAATGCCTATTAATATCTTATGGAGCTACTACTTGGGGAGATTTTAAATGCTAGACTATGAAAAGAAATCATTCCATTTAAAGAAGTAGTGATTGCCAGCACACTGTCTCTCCCTCAGTCAAATAACTAGTCAATGAAGTAAAATATTAATCTAAGAGAATGAATATAATCCTGTGGGAATTTGCATCTGAGTCTGTATTTATATCTACATATCATGTACTATATCCACATATTGAAGCCCACCTGCAGAGATAGTAACTATTTTTTCTGCAGTGTTACGTTCATTTTGTAATTCAGCAAATCCCTTACCACAGAGGATAATAACAATTCTGAGGATTTGCTAAATAAAAATCCCTTATGTTGGCTCTTAGAGACATTTCACGTAACAACAGCTGGGCATTGTATGAAACCAAGAATTTGTTTTCATTTAATGCTGATTCAGAGGGAGGTTTTAATTTTCCACATTGCCATGAGGTTTTTATCTGAACATTGTTGTAGTGTAGTTTGCCAAGACACATCACTGCCTTGCTTCACACATGAGACTGAGGCTCAGAGATGAAATTACCTGTGAAGCTTCAATCTTTTTTTCTTCTGGCTGTATCCACATGGCACTTGGGATCTTAGTTACCAGACCAGGAATCAAACCCATGCCCCCTTCAATGGGAAGCAAGGAGTCTTAACCACTTGACCACCAGAGAAGCCTCTAAGAGCTTCAATCTGGGGGAGATCAGAGCAAGAGTCCAAATTTGGTGCTCACCATGTCATGCTGCCCTTCCTAATATGGTGCATGCCCTTCTGAGATACTCATTTTTAAAATATGCTTCTATCCAACTGAAGTGTAATAAGTGTAGAGGCACCACCAGTGTTTGTCTTACTTTCAGATTTTTCTGACTTGCCAAAAAATTTTCCTCAGCTACTCCAGGCTAAAGAAATTCACATTGTTCCCTCTTTTCTTGGTATTTATAGCAACAGAGGTTGCTTAGAAACTTAAACATTTCTGACGCTTGAACCTCAGCTACAGTTTCACTGAGAAGCAGTCATCCAATTTGTGTTTTAATGCCTTCCGTAATGGACATAATCTCCCGGGACAGCTAATGCTGCTGAAGTGATTGTTTTCCTACTTAGACTGAGCCAAAATCCATCCCTCTGACCTCATCCATTTTTCTTAATTTTGTCTTCTGGGCACTCACAAACCATATGTAATTGATTTTACATATAAAAAGCCTCCAGATTTTGATGTGTGTGTGGTATGATATGAGAAAGGGGTCCACTTGCTTTTCTCTTTTTAAAACAGATATTCTATTTTTCTATAAATGAAAAAATCTCTCTCTTCCTCTTTGATTTGTCATCTAAAAAGTGTGTAACTTAGATGAGGCTATTTCTGCTCCTATGATTAGTTGTCTGTCCCCATGCTAATACCATGTTATCGTATTACTGCAGCTTTATAAAGTCTTTTATAGATTAATTTTTTATTGAAGTATAGTTGATTTGCAATGTTTTCATTTCAGGTGTATAGCATAGTGATTCAACAGTTTTACAGATTATACTTGATTAAAAGTTATTACAAGATAATGACTGTAATTCCTCATGCTATACAATATATCCTTTTTTTAAAAAAAAATAAGATATAGTTGTGATGTAGTGGTGATTGTGATTTAGTCACTCAGTTGTGTCCAACTCTTGCAGCCCCATGGACTGTAGCCCCCAGGCTCCTCTGTCCATGGGATTTCCCTGAAAGGTTACTGGAGTGGGTAGCCATTAGCCATTTCCTTCTCTAGGGGATATTCCTGACTCAGGGATCAAACATGCGTCTCTTGTGTTGCAGGCAGTCTCCTGCAGTGCAGGCGGATTCTTTACTGTCTGAGCTACCAGGGAAGCCCATAGTTGTAATACAGTTTATATATATATATAAAACTTTGCTGTACACCTGAAACTAACATAGCTTCGTACATCAACTAAAATTAATTTTTTAAAAAGCCCCACAAGGGCTTCCCTTGTGGCCCAGTCGATAAATAATCTGCCTGCAATGCAGGAGACCCAGGTTTGATCCCTGGGTTGGGAAGAGCCCCTGGAGGAGGAAATAGCAACCCACTCCAGTATTCTTGCCTGGAAAATTCCATGGACAGAGGAACCTGTCAGGATACAGTCCATGGGGTCACAAGAGTTGGACACGACTTAGCGACTACACCACCACCACCATTCTTTTTCAGGTTCTTTCCCACCATAGGTTATTAAAAGATAGTGAATATAGTTCCTTGTGCTATACAGTAGGTTCATAGCTACAATAAGAAATACTATATCTATTTTATATACAGTACTGTGTGTATGTTAATCCAAAACTCCCTATTTATGCCTCCCTATTATAAGTCTTGATATCTAGAAGCACATCTTCTTCTCTTGCTCTTCCAGACCATCTGGACTATTTAGCCCTTTATTTCTTGGCCATGCCACATGGCTTATGGGATCTTAGTTCCCCAAAAAGGGACTGAACCCAGGCCCACAGCAGTGGAAGTGTGGAGTCCTAACCACTGGACTGCCAGGGAATTCCCAACTTTAGTCCTTTAAACTTCCATGAATATTTTAGACTCAGTTTTTCAAGTTACACACACACACTCACACACACCCCACAATATCTCTTTGGGATTTTATTTTTGAGATTCCATTGAATCTGTAGATCAGTTTGAATGAATTAGTTTCTTCATTTTTTTGAATCTCTAATACATGAATCAAGCATGTCTCTCCATTTATTTAGTTCTTTAAAAGTTGTTTTTCAGTAAAGTTTTCTAATATTTTTTATACAGTTGTACTTTTATTTTTTTCCTAGGAAATTAGTAGTGTTTGATATTATTCTTTTAAAACTTTTTAATTGAAAATAGAAGATAGAAAAATATGTAAGTCCTAAGGGTAAATACTCAATAAATTATGAGTGGATTCACCTAGGGTCCCACTCGTTGATCAGTACCAAAATCCCTTCTCATATCCCTTCTAGTCATTCCCATCTCTTTCCTCACTAAAGGAAAAGGAAAGGAAAGTGAAGTCGCTCAGTCATGTCCGGAGGATTGCCATTTTCTTCTTCAAGGGATCTTCCCAACCCAGGAATTGAACCCAGGTCTCCCGCACTGTAGATAGATGCTTTACTCGTTGAGCCACCAGGGACATCCCCACTAAAGATAACCACTATCTTTACTTTGAACATTATAGTGTAGAACTTCGTATAAATGGGATTATACAAAATGTATCCTTTTTTTCCCAGCTTCCTTTTTTTAATGTCTTATGATGTGTGATTTGTGCATATTGATGTGTTTAGCAGCAGTCTGTTCATTGATCTATAGTATTTTATTGCATGAATATATGACAATATATTTATCCATTCAACTACTGATGGATGCTTGGGTTGTTTCCAGTTTGGAGCTATCCAGTGCAGCTATGAATACTCTTGTGGATATATTTGGTTTATATGTGCATGTTTTTCTGCATATTTTCAACTTTAGGAAATAATGCCAAACAATTTTTCAAAGCACTTATACTAATTTACACCTTCACCAGCTGTATATGAGAGTTCTGGATGTTCACCAACACTCAGCTTTGTCAGTCTGTGCTGGATAACAAAGCATCCCCAAATTTGAAACAGGAATCATTGTCTTTCACAATTTTCTGGGTTCACAATTCATCTTGGCAGGTACACTTCCTCTTTTTCATGATTACTTATTTATTTTTGGTTGTGCTAGGTCTTCACTGCTACTCTTGGGCTTTCTCTATTTGGGGCAAGTGGGTGCTACTCTTCATTATGGTGCGTGGGCTTCTCATTGTGGTGGTTTCTCTTGTTGCAGAGCACAGATTCTAGGTGCACAGGCCTCAGTAGCTGCAGCACAGGCTCAGTAGTCGTGGCTTCTGGGCCCTAGAGCTCGCAGGCTTCAGTAGTTGGAGCTCTATAGTGAGGGCTTAGTAGTTGTGGTACACAGGCTTAGTTTCTTTGCAGTGAGGGCTCAATAGTTGTGGCACACAGGCTTAGTTGCTCTGCAGCATGTAGAATGTTCCCAGACCAAGGATCGAACCCATATCCTCTGCACTGGCAGGCAGATTCTTATCTACTGTACCTCCATGTCTTTTATAGGCTGGAGTCATTCACATGGTTGCATTTACCTAGGAGCTCAATTGGAACTGGAATACCTGAGTTGGCTTCATTCACACACCAGGTACTCTGACTTGGGTGGCTGAAAAGCTGGCGGCTGGGTTCAACCTCTGTCTTTTCATGTGGTCTTTCCTTACTCAGTAATCTAGCCTAAGCTCATTTACATGGAAGCTACATCTCGAGAGTGCAAAAAGAGAAAGCAAGTCTTAAGGCCTAGGACCAGAAGTCATTAACCATCACTTCCACAACATTCTAGTGGTTAAAATAAGGCAGTGCTAGTTCAGATATAAGGAGAAGAAGGTCAATAAGACTCTACTTCTTGATGGAAGAACTGGGATGGGAGAAATTATCTTGGCCATAGCTTGCAGACAATATACGACCCACCCTCTGGTCATGATTCACATGCCTTTCACAAGCAGAATACAATTACCCCATCCTAGTACACCCAAAATTTCATCCAGGTTCATCCAGATTGGTAAGATTTTTATTGTTGTTAAGAATGGGAGTTGGAGCTTATCAAATGCACTTTTGGGGGAATTCCCTGGTGGTTCACTGGTTAGGGCTCTGTGCTTCCACTGCAGGGGCACAGTTTCGATTCCTGGTTGAGGAACTAAGATCCTGCATGCCACATGGAACAGCTGGAAAAAATGCACTTTCTGTATTTACTGAGATTTTTATGATTTTCTCCTTTGTTTTATCAATGATAAGTACATTGATTTTGTAATATCAAACTAAATTTATGTTCCAAGAATCAGTCCAAATTGGTGGTGATATGGTAACTTTTTCATATATTGATATGTTTGGTGCTCTAATATTTTGATGAGGATTTTTGTTTCAGGATTATGTTTATGATAATAAACCTATAATATTCTTCTCTTGTAAGGTCTTTGGTGGGTTTTGGTGTTAAGATTATGTTGACTTCATAGAAGAACTTGGAAATAATTCCCAATTTTCTATTCTCTTGAATAAGTTCAATTGATATTTTTTCCTTAAGTGTTTTGTAGGTACAAATATTGGATCCAGGAGTAGGGTACTGCCATACCAGCATCAATATATTCCAAATTATGTGGCATTAACATCCACTATAGCAGCATGAAATTGTTATTGGGAACTTGGACTGTTAGCAATCCATGCCACCACAAAAATCCGTAGAACTATATTCTAGAATAGCTTAAAGAGCATATTATATACCTAATAAGCTTATACTTTATGCAAAGAGGTAGAAAATGACTTATTATAATGAGTCTGTTATTACTGGCTGCATTTGCCAAGGTACTACTACCACAGAATTAAAGGAACTCAGAATAAAAAAAATTTGGTTTGCAAGCAGAAATGAAAAGAAATTCAGAGACAACAAAAAAACTCAGAACTGAGTGGAGGTGCAACTGAGTCACACATTCAACTAGCAGAGAAGCAATAGAGAAACCCTTTGAGAAACAAAGGCTGCTTAAAACTCGGCATCGCAGCAAGACCGAGTCAAGAAGAAAATGGCTGTCACACCACCATTAGGATCTCTGAATGGAATAAGGTCTGCTAAGTCACTTCAGTCGTGTCCGACTCTGTGCGACCCCATAGACAGCAGCCCACCAGGCTCCCCCGTTCCTGGGATTCTCCAGGCAAGAACACTGGAGTGGGTTGCCATTTCCTTCTTCAATGCGTGAA
This sequence comes from Oryx dammah, assembly GCF_014754425.2. NCBI lineage: Eukaryota > Metazoa > Chordata > Mammalia > Artiodactyla > Bovidae > Oryx > Oryx dammah. Next base: position 63,693,668 of record NW_024070188.1, read on the forward strand.
AGTGAAAAGTGAAAGTGAAGTCACTCAGTCGTGTCTGACTCTTAGCGGCCCCATGGACTGCAGCCTACCAGGGTCCTCCATCCATGGGATTTTCCAGAAAAGAGTACTGGAGTGGGGTGCCATTGGCTTCTCTCTGGATCCTAACAAATCCACCTCTTATTGCTTTGTCTCTCAATGAATTTTTGCAGTGAGACATCAGGGCCTGAGTTTCATTAGTTTTGGCCGAGCTTGAGTCCCGGGAGAGAGCTGAAGGACAGGAGGAAAAAGCAGTGGGAAAAACGTGCCATAAGGTGGTACCAGCAAATACTTTCACAGTTGGGAGCATATCTCAAGAAGTTGGGAGCATATATCAAGAAGTTGGGAGCATATATCAAGAAGTTGGGAGCATATCACAGTTGGGAGCATATCTCAAGAAGAGGAGACTTAGAGTTTGGTTCTTCCCAAGGAAAGTCTGATTAGGCTCATCGTTGTTGTTCAGTGGTTGAGTTGTATCCGACTCTTTGCGACCCCATGAACTGTAGCATGCTAGGCTTCCCCATCCTTTACTATCTCCCAGAGCTTGCTCAAACTCATGTCCATTGAGTCAAGGATGCCATCCAACCATTTCATCTTCTGTTACCCCCTTCTCCTTTCTTCAGTCTTTCTCAGCATCAGGGTCTTTTCCAGTGAGTTGGCTCTTCACATCAGGTGGCCAAAGTATAGGAGCTTCAACTTCAGCATCAGTCCTTCCAGTGAATATTCAGGATTTATTTAATTTATGATTGACTAGTTTGATCTCCTTGCTATCCAAGGGACTCTCAAGAGTCTTCTTCAGCACCAAAGTTCAAAAGCATCAATTCTTTGGCCCTCAGCTTTCTTTACTGTCCAACTCTCACATCTGTACATGACTATCAGAAAACCACAGTTTTGACTATACAGAAAGACAGAGACAAGTCTCTAAACAGTTGTGAACATAGCACTTCCTGAATTCAAATAATTTTAAATAAATATTAAGAAATCAGTATTGTCAAAGGAGTCACCTACATGGTCTAAAAGAGAATGTGACTGAGACTAAAAATGACAATCGAGATCCAGCCTTCTACAGCAGGATCTCAGAATTGCTATGGATTAACTCTTTTATATACCATTCTTATCCTTTACAAATGGGAATACTTATTGAAATTATCCTTTTATTGTTCTACCATTTCATATGTATCTTGTATATATGGGGGTTCCCAGGTAGATCAGTGGTAAAGAAACTGCCTGCAGTGCTGGAGACCTGGGTTCCATCCCTGGCTCAAGAAGATCCCCTGGAGTAGGAAATGGAAACCCACTCCAGTATTCTTGCCTGGGAAATCCCATGGACAGATGAGCCTGGTGGGCTACAGTGCATAGTGTCACAAAGAGTCAGACATGACTGAGCATGCATGCATAGTGTGTGTATGGGCTAGGCCAGATAACTTTTCTTTTTAGTTCAGAGATCTGTAGGTCAAGAGTAGATCTTGGTCGGTCATGATTGTTATGAATCATTTCTATCTCCTGGAATCTAAGCTAAAAATATCGATGAAAAAAAATAGAAAATATTGTTGAGATGTAACTTTAGGGTTGTCTGTTTTAGGGAGTGGATGATTATGTTCTGCACATAGGAAAGGAAGGAAGTTGACCCAAAGGGTTAACTGTGGTAGACTGTATTACTCTTGTATAATCCGCCCCCCTTGAATGTGGCCTGGACCTAGCTACTTTCTTTTACCTAATAGAATAGAGCAAAAGTGATGGGATACCGCTTCTGAGGTTACAAAGAACCTGTGCTTCCCTCTGTGTGTCCTCTCTTGCTTTTTCATTTGCTTACTCTGATGGAAGCCAACTGCCATATGAATTGCCCTATGGAGAAGCCCATGTGGCAAGGAAAACAAGGGATTCCTCCACCCAACAGCTCATGAACAACTGAAACCTGGCTTCAACCACATGAATGAGCTACCAATCCTTCAGATGAGGGACTTCCCTGGTGGTCCAGTGGCTACGCCATGCTCCCAATGCAGGGGGCCTGGGTTTGATTCCTGTCAGGGAACTAGATCCCCCATGCCACATCAAAGATCCCATGTGCTACAGTGAAGACCTGGCACAGGCAAATAAGTTTAAAAAACCCTTCAGATAAGATGGAGTCCTGGCCAACACCTTGATTGCAGCCTATGGGAGACTGTGAAGCAGAGGGACCCCTTATGGACTGAATTATGTCCCCGCAAAACCAACATGTCGAAGTCCCAACCCCCAGTGTGACTATATTTGGAGATGGAGCCTATAAAGAGGTAATAAAAGTTAAAAGAGTTTATAAAGTTGGAGGCCTTAATCCAATTGGACTGATGTCCTTATAAGAAGAGGAAGAGATACCAGAGTGCACCCCCACCCCCACCCCAAACCCACATGTGCTCAGAATGAAGGCCTTGTGTGAACACAGGAGAAAGGCTGCTGCTGCAAGACAGGAAGAGAGGCCTCGCCAGAAACAGCATGTAGATCGTAGACTGTCAGCCTCTGGAACTGTGAGAAAATAAACTTCTCTTGTTCATGCCTCATCCCCACCCCAATCTGTGGTATTTTGTAATGGCAGATCTAGTCCCTTAACAATACTATACCCCGCTAGGTTGTGTGTGGATTTCTGACCCCCAGGAACTTTGAGATAATAATAACAGTTGTTTTGAGCTGTTAAATTTTAGGATAATTTTCCATGCAGCAATAGATCATTAATATATTAATCTATTTTTTCTCTCCTTATCCTCTGACTTATGCCTTCAAAAGATGGGTAGGGGTAGGGGGCTGGTGGGGTGCATCCTCTTTGAGCCTTTCAGATTGCAGGGAAAAAAGAAGTTAGTATTCATGGTTAGTAAAGAATCATTCTAATTTTTGAGTCAGTTTCCCAGCAAAGTAAAAAACAACTCTGGTTTGGATTCATATTTCAGTGAAAGTAGTTGAGGAGAGAATAATTTCAATGATTTAAGTTCATGAACTCCCTGTGCATATCTGTATGGACATATATATATATATAGTTCTAATTATATTTATATAAACAGATATATATAGGTGAATTGCTGTAATTCTATTATTTCTATAAGGACAGCATTGATATACTGGATCTAGGTGATCTTAAGCATTTATTGAAATCAATGTACATTTTCTAGGACTGGACAAAAATAATTTGCTGAGATGTCAGCTGGGAATTCTCCCAGGGAAAGCCTGGAAATGGAGAGCTTCCACACAAGATTCAGTGCCTGGACGCCTTTCAGCAACAAGTCATTAAATCGACAGGTGAGTCACATATTCTAGAATAAGATAAGATTAAATTCTAGGGTGACGTTTACTGTGATATATTGGGTCTCCTGTTACCATATTTAAAATAAATGCTTGTAAGAACTTAGTTTTTGAGTCACTTTAAACAGAAATGAACATACATTTGTCTGCCCCCAAAATAATCTCTCTTCAGCCCAGTTCACAACTCCAGCTTTATGGAAGGCACAAGACCTGCCCCCACTTTTGTCCTGTTTACACCTCAGGAAACAAAATAGAAACCTCCAGGACACACCCTGATTGCTGTAAGGGTGGTGTTTTGGTGTGGAGAGCATTAGTGTGTGTGTTTCTTTAATTTTCTCTTCCCTCTTGTGCCTACTGCACAGTTCCCTGGGGCCTGAGGATTCCCCCTCTGAAAGGTAATTTGAGAGGTAGTCCGTGAATGGCCCAGGCAGCTCTGCCAGACCTCCATGGAGAAGAAGGCTGCCTGGGTACTCAGAGTTCAAGCACCGCCCAGGCTCGTTCACAAAGGAAAGAGACCAGATGGGCTGGGACCAAAACTTGACTAGTAATAAAAGCAATGAGTTTATATATGTCATCTAAGCCAACCTGGACTGAGGTCCTGGTTTGGGGGCACACTGGTCCTGGTGTATGTCTTTTGTGGAGACACTCCTAACAAAGGCTATTTATTCAGTAATATTTACTAACTTTCATTTTGGTGGATGTAATAAAAATGTAGGACTCTGGCTTAGTAAAATCACACCTACTCCACATGGCCCTGTTTTGACAATTAAGCAAGTAGCTGATATGTATTTTCAAGATGAAATGTTTGGGATCTGTTTTTCCGGACCACACTAGCTTAGGTAGAAACAAGAGTGAGGATTCATTACTTCCTTGCGCCCTCCTTGGGTGCCTCTGTAATTACGTCCCCACTAGCCTTTCCCACCTGCCTACCCAGCAAGCCTGGGCTTGCCTGCATCCCTGCATAAAAAGCAGTTTAAGCTGAAGGGAAAGACCCTTACTACAATGTGAAAGTGCTTTATGAACTGTAACGTGCAAAGCAAATATTAGCTGTGAGGTTGTTAGGTTGCTTATGTCTTGCTTAGCAACTTAGAATATGTTGAAGTGTCATTTCTCTCTCAACTTGTAGCTCTTTCAGGAAAGAGTTGCTCTTATAAGTCACTGGTTTGATCTCTGGACTAACAAGCAACGTCAAGAATTCTTATTCACGATTTTTTTACGATGCACTAAATCACAACTAAGGTAAATGTAGCCTAGTGATGTAATTAGCTTAAAGAAAATAAAATATTATACAATGATCATATAACCTTAAAGAGTTTCTCTTTTCCCTAGAGAAAAACAACACAATTGATATTTCAAGGTTTATAAACAATCTTTTCTAGTGCTGCTTCCTCTTTGAGGATGAAATGGAGCCTTTAGGGAACTTGAACACCTTCATACCATAGTGGGATATTTGGTTTTTGCAAAAAAAACTTTCGCAAAAAGTTATAAATAGCTTCAGCCAGTGAATCTGTAACAATCTCTTAGTATATTAAGTTCTCCTTAAAACTATTAGATAAGGTATTTCAAGTAGGTGCTCCAAAATATTTGTTACATGAGTAGATGGATCTAAAAAATATCTGAGAAGTGACAATGGCAGCCACATTTAGAAATATAGGCAGGACTTGTACAGCAGTGATTACTGATTACCCGTAAGTCTTGGTTTTTAATTGTTTCCCTTACATCCTATTATATCTGTAATTTATTTTAAAATACTCCAGCATGGCTGGTGTGCCATGTGAAAGTGTTCACTGCAATTACACCCAGGGGCAGCTAGTGTTCCAATCAAGAGTTAGTACTCTTGGGTTGGTTAGCTAGCCACTGTATTGAAAAGGTTAAAATGTCTTAGTTATTACCAGATATATTGCCAAGTACCATACCAAATATCAGACATTAGTTTTTCTCAGAGCAACTCGTGGCATAGCTTGCTGGATGAATGCTAGAAATGGCCTGTCTTTGGTGAAATTAAAGGTATTCAGATATGTGGACTGACCAAGATATTCTAGAGTGCTCTCTGGCACACCTGGACCTGGTTGAAGAATCCAGGCAGGCTGGTAGGTGCTTGTAAGGATGGATTCATCCCCCAAAATATGGCCTTGTCTGCCTGTGGAATCTCTGAAAGCCTTAGGGCAACAACAAGGGTAGTGATAGAATCCTGTTTCTGGAACTCTGTTATTTCTCAGTTGAGTGAACCTTTCACCCAAGGGTCAGAGAGTTGGGATTTCATCAAGCCCACAGAGGCGGCTACATGAATTGGTGAGGTTGGGAGGACAGGCCAACCTTTGAAATTCTTAGGTAGTTACCAAAAAGTACCTAAGAGTTGTGCAAGACCAAGCTGGCTAATTTTAGTTTATAGCATCTGTGTCTCATTCTTTCTAACCCTTCTGCCTGCCCCATTTCTTTCAATCAACCATTTCTTCTCTTCTGCCTATGAACTCACCTTCTCCGCTGTCAGCTTTCTGTGCATCCATGGGCCCATGATGGATTATCCCTGAAAGAGTCACTGGAGGGAGACAGCCATCTTCTCCCATTAACAGACTGTGTTGAAAGAGGCTGCAAAGACAGGTCAGGATAAAGAGGCTCTTTAGTCAATGCTTAAAAATCAGGGGGAAGGGACATTCTTATGGTAGTCATTGGCTAGGTTTCCTTTGGCTCCAGCTTTGCAGCTTTCAAGATAAGAAAATAATAGACCAAACCCTTATATCCATAATTGCTTTGTGAGCCATCGTGTTCTAGCCTCATGCATCACAAAGTGAGCAATTTTAGTCGTAACCACTGGAGGTCATTAGTGATCTTGTAGTATATTTTGAGGCTCATTAACATTAGGCCTGACATTTTTTCACTGGAAACTTCATCCATTGTCTGGTAGCTGAATTATTCTTTCTCTAGGATAGGGATATAGAACTAACCGGTTCACTGAAATTTCTCTGCTTTGTTGGACAGCAGTTTCTGCAGAGCTGTGTGTATTTCATAGTCCCGTGAAGCTGTTATTACATGTTCTAGGCTAGTGACTTCAGGGGAAGTTGTATATCAATTTCTAGTCTCTGAGTTTGGCATCCTGAAACCAGAATCTTTAATTTGCAGTGGTGTTTTTTGTTGGTGAGCATCAGTCAGTTCATTCCCCACAGTCTGGATGAAGTCTCTCTTACACTACTTCCTCCCATCTTTTTTGGTCAGTCATTTCTTCTCTCTTACAGACAGCTGCAGATAGATATCATGTGCGGATGGTCTAATCTAATTTGAGCTATGCTTGATTTTAAGTAAATCTAAAAGCCCAACTCATTTTCATTTTCAGCCTAAAGTTAATGCAATAAATTTTAAAGCATCATTATTGAGATGTAATCCACATACATAAAACTCATCCTTTAGAAGGACACAATTCAGTGGATTTCATACATTCCCTGAGTTGGGCAACCATCAGCACAATCTAAGTTTAGAACATATCCATCAACCACAAAAGAAACCCCCTTTCTATTAGGAATCACTCTCCATTCTAACCCCCTTCCAATTCCAGCCAATTCCAATTCCTCCAATTCTATGTGCAAACACTAATTTATTTTCTTTCTGTATAAATTTGCCTTTTCATATGAATGGATTCATACAAATGTGGCCTTTTATGACTGCCTACTTTCATAAATTATAATGTTCTCAAGGTTTACATATCTTATAGCATTTATCAGTACTTTCATTTTTATCATGAAATAATACTCCATAATATGGATATGCCATATTTTATTTATTTACCAGTTGATGGAATTTGGGTTGTTTCCACATTTTAACTACTGTAAACAATGCTGCTGTAAATATCACTTTATAAGTTCTTCTCTATGGATGCTTATTTCTTTTAGGTGTATAGCTAGAAATGGAATTGCTGAGTCAAATGGTAACACTAAAATCAACTTTTAACTATTGTTTCTTCTGAATTTTGTTTACTCCTCTAGTCCCTATTCCCCCATAACTATGAATAAGCTTGTGACTAAATGAGAGAATTTAGTGTTATTTGAATGCCTGAACACTTTGTATGTAAGCTCAGTTATTTTTGTGTAATACTTTGTTTTCAAGACAGAGGAGCCAAAGTTTGAGATGCTTTGTTTTATAATTTCTGAATAACTTTGTTTTAATTCAGGCAGTTATAAAACTTAAATAGGCTATTGCAATATTGGCCAGAAATATGTTGTCACAGTTTTTATTAAAAGTTTATTCTTAATCTCTATGAGATATATTCACAAATCTAATATTTTTCTGTCCTAAATAAATATTCCATGTTGTTAAGAGTTTAGAATTTTTCTTATAATATTTAAGACATTTTTCAAAGGTTCACCTTCTTAAACCTTCCCTCTGTCACATTTTCCCTCTCATCTCAACTTAAATGTCACCTCTGCTGGGAAGAGATGTCCTCTTTGTGCTCAACTTTCACCCCCATGATTTTTAGAAATCTCTATCATGGCACTTCCCCCAACTTCCCATACATTATGCTTATCTGGCCACATGTCTGATGATTTCCAGTGGTGTTGTCCCCCTGCCTCTTGCCTAGGCTGACCTTTCCTGTGACTCCTTGAAGGAAACTTGGCTGTTTGTGTCTGTCATGCTTGGAGAAACATATGAGACATTTGAATCGGTCTCAGTCATACTGGTGGAACCGGTTTCAAATTGCTTCTGTTCAGCCAAAGGTGATACCTCTTATAAAGACCTTTCATTCTGGGGTTGGAGCTGTTCAAGCTTGTAGCTTTTCCTGGTGGGTGGGGCAACATTTGTGATTCATGTAACTGCATTCCCAAGACTTGAGAGTCACTTGGACAGCAAGGAGATCAAGCCAGTCAATCCTAAAGGAAATTAACCCTGAATATTCATTGGAAGGACTGATGCTGAAGCTGAAGCTCCAGTACTTTGGCCATCTGATGTGAAAGTTGACTCACTGGAAAAGACCCTGTTACTGGGAAAGATTGAGGACAAGAGGGGAAGGGGGCGACAGAAGATGAGATAGTTGGATGGTATTACCAACTCAGTGGATGAGTTTGAGCAAATTCCAGGAGATAGTGAAGGACAGGGAAGCCTTGTGTGCTGCAGTTCATGGGGTCACAAAGAGTCAGACATGACTTAGCTACTGAACAACGACATTCCCAAGACATGGATGGAGTGTGTGTGTGTGTGTGTGTGTGTATGTAAGGAGAGGGAAATCACAACCAAATAAAGATTAGCTCTTGTCACTCATCTCCATCAGAGTCACCTGGAAATGGGGTTGGAGGGCAGAAAAATGTACCAACCCATGTATAGTTAAGAGGGAACATCCCCTCTTACTCTCATCTCAGTACACACCCCCCCCCCCAAGGAGTTCCTTGGAGGACTCAGTTGAGGATGTCTGTTTCAGTTGTAATCTCTGAGGAAATCTAGTGCATAAACTTTTTCAGAGACAACATACTTCTAGATTATCCTTAAATATAGAACAGCTATATCATGCTGAATTACTGCCGTCCATTTGAAAGGAGGATATTTCTGTGTGGAGGTGGTGGAGAGGAGCGGGGAGTATTCAGAGATAGATTGTTTTCTAAACATCCAAGACAGGTCTGGAAATATGCATCATCCTGCTTCTTCCCTCTCATTAGCCTCATATTCTGGATATACTGAGTTGGCCAAAAAGTTTGTTTGGGGTTATTTCTACCCCTTCACATAGATCAAATGGTTATGGACAACCACAGGAAATATCAGTATTTGTTTTGGAGGTGGCTTTTAGGGGTGGATGAAACAAAGAAAGAAAATCCTGAAGTTTAAAAGGAAAGGAGAATATGAACTATACTGTCCATATTCTCCAAGCCAGAATAGTGGAGTGGGTAGCTGTTCCCTTCTCCAGGGGATCTTCCCAATCCAGGGATGGAACCAAGGTCTCCCACACTGCAGGCAGATTCTTTACCAGCTGAGCCACCAGGGAAGCCCAAGAACACTAGAGTAAGTAGCCTATCCCTTCTCCAGGGAATCTTCCCAACCCAGGAATCGAACTAGGGTCTCCTGCATTGCAGGTGGATTTTTTTTGTTTTACCAGCTGAGCTACCAGGGAATCCCTCAAGAAAGAAAATCCTGAGGTTTAAAAGGAAAGGAGAAACCTAAACCCAAAGCTTTTTTACCGGGTAGAGGCGGGACAGAGTAAGAGTGTGTGGTAGGCAAGTCACTGGCTTGCATTAGGCAAAGCCTCTGCACTTGAAGTCCTTACTTCCTGTTTCTCCTTTTGTAATGTTTCACTTCTCTTTACAGTGTGTAGCTCCACCTGCCATTCTTTATACACAGTAGTGCTTGCTTGTTTATTTACTGTCTGCCTATTCCATTAGAAGGTAACTCGATGAGTACAGAGACTTATTCTGGTATCTCTTTCCATCCCTAGTACTTAAAACACCAGGTTCATAGTAGCCACTCAACAAATACTTGTTTGAATGAATGGAGATGTGTTAGACACTCCTATTACAATGATAATAAAAAGATAATCAGGAAAAAAACTTTCCTTTGGTAATTCTTTAGGAGGAAGGACTTTTTTTTCAAGATATTACAAGTTCTAGAATACAGGATATTATTAATACTTTGCTTCATTGAAGACTTTTCATTTTTAATCAATTCAAGACTTCTATAAAGTGATTCCAGAAGGAATTATGCATAGTAATAATACCTAAGGGTATTACATATTGCTGGAGAAGGGTATGGCAACCCACTTCAGTGTTCTTGCCTGGAGAATTCCATGGACAGAGAAGCCTGGCTGGCTACAGTCCATGGGATCACACACAGTCCAACACGACTGAGTGACTAACACACATTACATATTGCACACCTCCAGGGGGTGCTGTTTCACTCTGTCATCTGTGTGAATGACACCTGCTAAACTTGTTTATTGTACAGCTTCCCAAATGTAGCAGCCTTGATAATACTCCATTCATTTATAAAGTACATGATATTAGCTTCCATATCTACCAAGTATCATTTACCCTCTGCATAGGAAGAGTCAAATCCACAGATAATTTACTGGAAAATGGAGACAAGGTTTTAGGAGACTATTTGTCTCTATCCTGTATTTAAGAATCTCTTTAAGAAATTTTCAGGAGGGTTGTGGCAGAGTCAGAGTAGAAGTGGGGCTTCCCTGGTGGCTCAGTGGTAAAGAATGCCTGCCAATGCAGGAGACATGGGTTCAATTCCAGGAAGATCCTACACATGGCGGAGCAACTAATCCCATACGCCACAACTATCGATCCTGTGCTCTAGAGCGTGGGAGCTGCAACTACTGAGCTCACGTGCGGGAACTACTGAAGCCCACAAAACACACTAGAGCGTTTTCTTGCTCCACAGCAAGGGAAACCACTGAAATAAGAAGCCCAAGCATCGCAACTAGAGTAGGCCCCACTTGTCACAACAAGAGAAAAACCCACACAGCAACAAAGATCCAGCACAGCTAAAAATAAATAAATTTTTTGAAAGAGTAGAAGTGGCTGCCTATAAGACTTAAATGGCTAAAAATCTTAGAAGCAGAAGGAGGATCCTCTTATTATACACAGAATAAATGTTCAGTGAACACCTGTAATCTTTCGTCCTGCCTTCTCTGTGTACTCTTTTGATGTCATGGTCAGAAGGCTTTCAAGTGCAAATAATAAAAATGGAATTCAAACAAGACTAAGAAGAAAAGGAAATTTAATGACCTAAGATTTGTCAAGTTATAGGCTGGGCTAGATCCTAAGATTCAAGCAATGTTACCATTGCTCTTTCTCTCTCCCTTCTCCCAGCTCTGCTTCCCTTGTGTGCTGCATAAAACTATAAAGATAAGCACAAGACCTTTATGAAGGAAATGAGAAATCTGTGTTAAAGAACAGTAGGAAAAAACCTGGGTAAATAGATAGATATAATATATTTAAAGATACCAGTTCTCTCCACATAAATCTTTCAATTCAAGTCAATCCCAGTACAAACCCCCAAAGAGCATTTTCTTATGAACTTTGACTAACTAATTCTAAAGCTAATCTAGAAAAGAGAATGGACTATTACAGCTATGAAGAATTTAAGGATAAAGAAAAAAGTTAGTGAGTTGCACTGCCAGATATTAAAACTACTTTTATCCATTTATGAAATGTCTCCATGTAATAACTCAAGTGTAAAGGGAAAAAGGACTGAGATAAGCGCTCTGATGGGGAGGGAAAAAACAGGCAGCTATAAAGATTGGGTAGATAAGGCACTTGGGCAGCTGGATGGAGATCCTTCCTCTTCTTGCATCAATTCCTGTTTAAAGGGCTAGAAACTGTCCATCACACACCCTCCCACCCACACTGTTCCCCACTTCCTCTTCATCTTCCTACAAAGCCCTTCCCCCTCCTAGTTATCCTGTGCTTCAGGGGTGGTGGGTCACCCCAACACCTAGAGAGTAAGTCACAGTTGGGCAGAATCATGGCCATTCCCTCCTCCTTGAGGTGTCTGGTTTAGGAAAGGGCACGTAGATCTTGGTTCTGCCTAAGGAAACACAAGAAAGTGGCTACTAGGGTTTCTGGGAGAATTTTCTTTACTCTCAAAGGGACCTAAAAAGGAACTTGAGGAAAGGACATGCTTTCGTCTGCCCTATAGCCTGTGGTCTCTGTTGTGTGCAAATCTCTGCTCACAGTAGTCAGTTATTTGGGAACAACTTGAGAACAAGCTTGAGGAACACAGCAAACTACTAAACAGGCAAAGTGAAAATACAGGAAATCTTGACCCTTGACTATTTTGAGTTCTTGAATTCACCAACTCTGGAGCTGCCCTGATTTTCCTTCTTTAAGAAAAGAGAAAGGAAGATAAACAGGTTTTAATGTGGTCCATAATAGTCCATTTATCTACTTGTCACTGTCTTGTCATATCAACTTTCCAGGATCTAGCAAAGAACCAGATAGACTTGGAAAAACAAAAAGCACCTAGTAGTCAAACTGATGTCCTTTACACAAGAGGAGAGAGCCTGTCAGACCTTCCTGTAGAGTTTAAGTTTTTAATTTAGGGCTTCAAACAGGATTATACATTCTTCTAAGTACATCATGCATGTATTCAACACTTTGTACCTGATTGGCATCACCATCAATATCTGCTAGACTGCCTCTTCTAGCAACAGGAAGTCTAGTTCACCAACAATGAAGAGGGTGACCCCATTAGAGTCACTTGGAATTTGTTAAAAATGAACTGTGAGCCTCGCCCATAGACATTTTGGCTCAACATACCTGGGGTGGGGCTATGAAGCTGTTTTTACTAAGTTCCCAAGATGATTTGATCTACAGTCAAGTGTATAACACAAGGCCTGGGATCAAACCAGTCAATCCTAAAGGAAATCAGTCCTGAATATTCATTGGAAGGACTGATGCTGAAGCTGAAGCTCCAATACTTCGGCCACCTGATGTGAAGACCGAATTCACTGGAAAAGACCCTGATGCTGGGAAAGACTGAAGGAAGGAGGAGAAGGGGACGACAAGATGAGATGGTTGGATGGCATCATTGACTCGATGGACTGAGTTTGAGAAAGCTCCGGGAGCTGGTGATGGAGAGGGAAGCCTGGCGTGCTGCAGTCCATGGGGTTGCAAAGAGTCAGACACGACTGAGCAACTGAACTGAACTGGGTGACCTGAAGGCCCCAAGGCTTCTCCCATCTCTTTATCTATTCCTTCTTGGAGGCAGGAATACAGACCATGAGTGTCCTGTCTTTTCTATTATCAATTAACAAAGCAAAAGTATTTGTTCAGTTTCTGTATGTTTTTCATCTTTCATATCTGATACTTTTTAGTAGTTTTAGAATATTTCACTGTAAGTAACTTTCAACTTGACACAAATAATAAAAGAAATATTTTACTCTCATGTAATTGGAAAACTCAGATGTAGGTTTGGCTGCAATTGAAGCTTGATCCAGAGGTTCAGTAATAAAACCAATGATGTGTTTTCTTCTGCCCCTCTGCTCTACCTTTAATGGTCAAGGCTTCAACTATTATGGTTCCTCAGTTGTGTCCAGAAGAGAAAAATTCTTATTTTGGTTTCAGTCTGATTGGATTAGTTTCGGCCCATGCCCATTTCTGCTAGTGGCTGTGGCCTTGGGATTGACCCATATGAATTTAATTAGCCTTGACCGTGTAATTTTTGGAGTCAGCTTCTGTAGAACCATATGGACCTCCAAATAGGAAATGAGGTTATTTTATCTAAAGAAGAGGAAATAAATGATAGATGCCAAAAGTGAAAGTGAAATGAAAGTGTTAGTTGCTCAGTTGTGTCCAATTCTTTGCAAGCCCATGGACTGTAGCCCCCTAGATTCTTCTGTCCATGGGATTCTCCAGGCAAGAATACTGGAGTGGGTTGCCATTCCCTTCTCTAGGGGGGCTTCCCGAACCAGGGATTGAACCTGGGTCTACTCACATTGCAGGCAGATTCTTTACCATCCAAATCAGCAGATAAAGTCTATTCATCAAGCATTCAATGAATCTTTACCAAGGGTCTACTGTATAACAAGCATAGTTCTGGTACATGAGATTCAACACTAAACAGAGTGTAAAAGACTCCTACCCTCTGAAGTGCATATTTTAGACTAAAACTTATCCTAAAATGGGGAAAGAAGAATGTCCATGAGTCTCACTGGATATTTGATAATACAAAATAGCACCCCTGGAAATATTTGGGAGTATTTTGCATGTCTTAGAAGCTAGAGCACTGTGGTAGACTGGATAAATGTCTCAAAATATGTCCAGGCCCTAATCCCTGAAATCTAGAAATGTTATCTTGAATGGAAAAAGGACTTCACAGATATGATTAAAGATTTATGATGGGGAGATTATCTTGCATTATTGGGGCTCAACATAATCTCAGTGGTCCTTGTAATGGGTTCAAGAGACATCATAATCAGAAGAGAATATGATGTGATGATGGAAGAGATGGAGCGATTTGAACATCTCATGCTGCTGGCTTTGAAGGTAGAGAAAGGGAATATGAGTCAAGGAAAACAGGCAGCTACTAGAACCTGAAAAAGACAAGGAAACAAATCTCCCCTTAGAGTTTCCAGAAATAAACCAGTCCTGCCAAAACCTTGTCTGTAGCCCAGTGAACCTGGTTTCAGACTAGTGATCTCAGAACTCTGAGAGGACATGTGTACTGCTTTAAGCCACCAGGTTGGTGGTACTTTGTTATAATGAAAAGGAAATTAATACAAGCAGTGATTTTGTCTTCCTTGTTTTTCAACTTTTTTTCTCGTCCTTAATTCTAATTTAAACATATTTATTTACCCCCTGCTAAGCTACAAGCACCAAATCAGGTGCTGGGGACAGAGCAGCCAGCAAGACTGCTGCTATGCCTTTTTAATTTTTTTATGGGGCTTCTAGTCCCGTAGAAGAGAAAGACTTTAAATGGTGAATGAGTCAAAAAAAAGGACTAAAATATTTGAGGGTTAGCTAGAAAAGAAACACAAAAATAGTGCTTAGCTTATACTATAGTGCACATCAAGTGTAAAGGATACAGGTTCTGGCAAAGAATATGAGATGGAATTAAGTATAAGAGGGAATTAAGTAGGCAGGGCTCAGTGAGCAAACAGTAGCCTCACAAGGGGAATTGTTTGGGGAACAGAAACGGTCAGCCTATTGGGAAGGTGAGAGGATTCTGGCAGTACCCCAGTAATATCACCCCCCAAACCCACCTTATGTAGTCACCTATATGTCACAAAACTAGCTTTTTACAAGCCATGTGACTTTGACCTGCCATTTTGGTTCCAAAGAAAGTTTCGTGCTCCTGCCTCAGAACCTTATTTTGCTTCATTGGTCACAGTTCAGTTCAGTTCGGTCGCTCAGTCGTGTCCGACTCTTTGCTACCCCATGAAGCACAGCACGCCAGGCTTCCCTGTCCATCACCATCTCCCGGAGTTCACTCAGATTCACGCCCACCGAGTCCGTGATGCCATCCACCCATCTCATCCTCTGTCGTCCCCTTCTCCTCCTGCCCCCAATCCCTCCCAGCATCAGAGTCTTTTCCAATGAGTCAACTCTTCGCATGAGGTGGCAAAAGTACTGGAGTTTCAGCTTTAGCATCATTCCTTCCAAAGAAATCCCAGGGTTGATCTCCTTCAGAATGGACTAGTTGGATCTCCTTGCAGTCCAAGGGACTCTCAAGAGTCTTACCAACACCACAGATCAAAAGCATCAATTTTTCGGTGCTCAGCCTTCTTCACAGTCCAACTCTCACATCCATACATGACCACTGGAAAAACCATAGCCTTGACTAGACGGACCTTAGTGGGCAAAGTAATGTCTCTGCTTTTGAATATGCTATCTAGGTTGGTCATAACTTCTTCCAAGGAGTAAGCGTCTTTTAATTTCATGGCTGCAGTCACAACGGTAGCTATTTCCTTGATATTGATTGGGTTGGCCAAACCTGACTAGGGTTATGGAAAATAAAGGATAATGCATGTACTTGGACTTGATATCACTGTGTGAGTGCAGGATGACTCTCCTTGTGTGATTCTTAAGAATCACTAGAAGGCAAGGAGCTCTGCCAAGTCCGCTCAGCCCTCTCTAGACCACCTCTCCTACCTGCTCTCTCAGCCGCTTCATCATGATTGTGGCAGCTTCTTTCTACTTCTTATCAGAAATTTTAGAACAGAGAATTAGATTCAAGTTCCACATTACTAAGCCTGGTTATTTTTGCAAAGCACACATTGTGCATTGAACAGCATTATCATGAATTATTTAAATGAAGCTATCCCTGTCACAGCAAATGAGCAAAGCACATTTTGTTCATTGTCTCCTCACATGTTGTTATTTCTCTTCACAAATTTCTTACTTTGCAACATTAACTGAAATGCAATGAGCCACAGTATCGTTACTGCAAACCACCCTATTTCTCTGTTCCTCATGCACTGATTCTTTTTTTAATGTGACTGAAGTATTTTCTTTCCTTCATGCTTAAGATTCATTATACTTGAATGTTTCCTTGTAGCAATGCAGACTAGGAACAAATATAAAACATGTGTAATTAAGGTTTACTTTAAAAAGCAACTCAGACTTGATTCTCCTTTGCTTGACTGGGATGAAACAGTAGATGCTAAAGTGGATGGGAACAAAGACTCCGAAGATACTGAGACCTATCTTTGAAAAGGAGGCTGAAAAGTCCTGTTTTGCACTTATTTTATTGATCTATTTTAGAATTCCAAATGAGAGCAAATTGTCTCTCAAGGGCCCGTGGAATGATTGTGAAGCCTACCTCAGACAGTGAGGAGTTAAGGTCATGAATCCACTGGGATTAACTGTCCTTGTTGTTGTCACAAGTCTCATTCAGTTTGAATGTTAATCACTGTCACTACTGAGAAGATCCCTATGAGACCCTTCTGTCTGTAGATACTCTGTGCTGCCAGGAGATGCAGAACTCCATCCATTGCCCTCCTGCTTACCCTCAATCCCCATCCTTTTCAGACTGCATGTTCATTTTAAACCACTCTGTTCTATCTCCAGTTATGATAAAGCTGCATGGATGAGGATCAAGAAAAAGCAGTGACATAAAGTCAGGGGAGTAGAACATACAAAAATAATAGGCAATCATTAAACCTTGGAACTGAAGCAAATAGTTGCTTCTTAAAAAACAAAAACAAAACAAACTTTTTACTTAATTTTTAACTTACAGAGAAAAGGTGCAAAGCTAATGCAAATAGTTTCTTTAAATTTTTTACCTGGATCCCTTGATTGTTAACCTTTTACCATTTTTTCTTTATTATTCTGCTTATTTGAGAGAGAGTTGTAGACGTAATGCCCCACTAACCCTAAGCATTTCAGTATGTTTCCTAAAAATCAAGTGTGCTCTGCTGAAAAATCACGGTACATCCTCCAATGTCAGGAAATCATCATCAATTCAACAGTAGTGTCCAATGCACAGACGCCATTCAATATTCCTGATTGTTCCAACAATGTCTTTTACAATCATCCTTTCCTTCTCAGTCCAAAATCCAACCAAGGTCATTTGTTATATTTAGTTTTCAAGTCTCTACATCCACCTTCAAAGTGGCAAAATTCCTCAGTTTTTCCTTGTCTTTTCTTACTTGACACTTGAAGAGGGTAGAGCTACTACTTTGTTGAATGACCTTCAGTTTGTGGTTGACTGATATTTCCTCAAGATTACTTTGAGGTCATACATTCTTGGCAGGAATAACACAGACTTGATGCTGTGTTCTTCTCAGTGGATCATACTGGGGGTATAGTATATCACGTTGTCCCACTGTTAATGATATTGACAAAAGTATTTGAGTGATTAGTTTTAAATTAACTAAAAAGCATTTATGCAAGTATCTTTTTTCTCATCAAACTTTTACCCACTAGTCTTTAGCATATGTTGTTGATTCTAATCTGAAGTACTTATTACTGTGATAGCTGATTTTCTCATTTCTTAATTTCTTCTATATATATGAAATGGTGTTCTATTGCAAGGTAGAACATTTCTTTCTCCCAGGACTTGAAATGAGGCCCCAGTTAAGCCAAAAGTTTGTTATTTCATGGTCAAAACTGTCTCTGGGTCTAATGGATATTCAACAGTCTGTTGGTGAGGGTAACTAAGGTCTTTTTTTGTCCCTCACTGGAGGTGCCATTTTCATTTTGCATTGAAGCTTTCTGATGCTTGGCCCACTCTATGGAAATTCAGGTTAGAGAAGATCCAGTGAAGGATGAAATCTGCTCAGAGTCATCACTGTTCTTTCAGTGAGTTAATCTGTGTCCACTGGGACTCAGTAATAGGGCAGCAGCAGCACCTTAGTGAGAAAAAGTCTTGAAGTCCCAGTGGAGTTAGGTAAATGAGTTCTGGTAGGTTCTTATATCAAAGTTTTCAATTAGCTATAAGATTAGTCACAAAATGTCAGTGATTCTGCAGAGTTTGGAGGAAATCAGGGAGTCTCAGGGAAAAGCTTAATTTACTGATACCTGGATTGCTACCTGGAGGCTTAGAACTGTAGCAGATGTATAAACATCTAATATATAATATATAAAGAGAACAATCAGGTATTAAGTATCTTTTTTGTGTGTGTAATTGTTAGCTGCAGGGCCAGCAGTACATCCTTCATGGACCATGAAATGTTTTTTGGCCTAAGAGGGCCTCTAAGATGATCACTTTAGTAGGGCCTTGGACTCTGTATTCCTTCAAGATCTGTCTGTGCTTAGGTGGCATGCATGTAAGAAGTTTTCTTGAAGGGTATTGTATTTTAGAAGTTTTCTTTGTGGATGTCATATTAAGAAGTTTTTGTTGAATGTATTAGCATATGATATAGTTTATGCTTAATTTTTCTTTTTTAGTGATAAACATTGAAATATTTATGGATGAAATTATAGAATGTCTTAGATTTGCTTTAAAATAATATGAATGACTGAGGAAGATGAAGAACAGGATATGGCAGAAACCAGGTTGGGTATAGGATGACAATCATTTAAATTAATTACTGGAGTCATAATAGTATTACAAGTGTTAATGTAAGATAAAGACATTTTCAAATAAAAGGAAACTGACAAATTTTGTTGCTAGAAGACCTGCAATAAAGAAATGCTAAAGGAAGTTCTTCAGGCTAAGGAAATTGATACCAGATGGCAACTTGGATTTAAAAGCAGAAATGAAGAGCACAGGAAGTAATAAATGTGGGAGAAAATATAAAATTTTAAAGTTATTTTAAAGATATATGACTAAAGCAAAACAATGTATTGTGGGGTTTATAACATAAGTAGATGCAGTAGAGATGACAACAAATGCACAAAGGATAGTGAGAATTATATCGTTGCACTGGTCTTTAATTTTACATAAATATTAGCTCTATGTAGACTATGAAAAGTTAAAGATGCATATCATACTTCTTGGAAACAACTTTAAAAAGTAGTGCCAAGATACCCTAAAAAACAAATAAAGGAATTAAAATGGAAAACAAAAATGTTTATTAATTCAAATCAAGGCAAGAGAAGAGGAATAAAGTTTCATAAAACAGATGAGATAACCAAACTACAAATAACAAAATTGAGGTTTGGGTTCAACTATCACCAATCAATCCTAAAGGAAATCATCTCTGAAAATGCATTGGAATAACTGACCTGCAAGCTGAAGCTCCAATACTTTGGCTACCTGATGCGAAGAGCTGACTCATTGGAAAAGACCCTGATGTTGGGAAAGGTTGAAAGACAAAGGAGAAGGGGGCGGCAGAGGATAAGATGATTAGATAGCATCACTGACTCAATGGACATGAATTTGAGCAAACTCTGGGAGATAGTGAAGGACAAGGAAGCCTTGTGTGCTGCAGTCCATGGGGTTTCAAAGAGTCAGATATGACTTAGCAACTGAACAACACAGCAACAATAACAATAATTCCCTAGAGAAGGAAATGACAACCCACTACAATATTCTTGCCTGGAAAAAATCCCATGGACAGAGGAACTTGGTGGGCTACACTCCATGGAGTCACAAAAGAGTTGGACATGACTTAGCAACAGAGCATATAACGATAATTAAATTAAATATAAGCAGACTAAACCATCAAATAAAGACAATGTTTGTCAAGTGAGCAAAGAGATAATCTCACTGTATATTGACTACAAGGGACACTTTTAAATATGACTTTTTTTTTTGCCATGGCATGTGGGATCTTAGTTCCCCAACCAGGGATCAAATCTGTACCCCTTGTAGTGGAAGCATGGAGCCGTAACCACTGGACCACCAGAGAATTCCCTACATTTTAAATACAAAGGCACTTATTGGTAAAGTATAAGAATGCTGCTGCTGCTGCTAAGTCACTTCAGTCGTGTCCAACTCTGCGTGACCCATAGATGGCAGCCCACCAGGCTCCTCCATCCCTGGGATTCTCCAGGCAAGAATACTGGAGTAGCTTGCCATTTCCTTCTCCAAGTATAAGAATAGGAAAATATATTATACATTATGCAAATAGTAAGGATATAAAAATAGGATGGCAACATTAATATCAGATAAAATGGACTTGAAGACAAGGAATGTTACCAGAGAGATAAAGATGGGCATTTTATAGTAAGAAAAGTAACAATTCATCAAGAAGTCACAACAATTATAAACGTTTATGTACCAAATAACAGAGTTTGAAATTACATTAAGCAAAAACTGACAGAATAGAACCAAAGAAAATGAAATTAGTTTGAATATAGAAGACCCGAGCAATCTTCTTATTCTCCTAGAATTAACATTTATAGAAAACTAGACACAACAATTTCCAAATATATGTTTTTTTATGAGCAAAGTAACATTTATCAAGATGCATTATTTCCTGGTCCACAAACTAAGACTCAAACTTTTCAAAATTCTTGAAATCTTATTAAATATATTCTTTAACAACAATGCAATAAATCTGGGGATTGATAAAAATAAGATATCTAGAAAATCCCCAAATATTTAGAGGTTAACATCACTTATAAATAACCTATGATCAAATAAAAATCACAAGAGAAATTAGAAAATATTTCAAGTTGAATGACAATGAAAATACGACATGGCTAAAGTGGACTGCAGTACAGCTTAGAGGGATAATATAACGTAAACATTTTTGTTAAAGAATAAAAGAATTTAAAATTAACAATCTAAATTTCCACCTTAAGAAAAGGGGGGGAAAATATAGCAAACTATACCCAAAGTGAGTAGAAGGAGAGAATTGATGAAGACTGGAAATCAATATAATAGAAACTGAACAAACAATGGAGAAAAACTATGAAAACAAAAACTGGTTTGATATAAATAGTAACAAAATTGATGAGCTCCTAGGAAGAGTAATCAAGGAAAACAGAGAGAGAAAATGTGAATTAGTAATATCAGGAATATAAAATTGGATGTTGCTATAGATTCTATAAACGTCTAAAAAATATAAAATTATCAACAATTTTTTACTAATAATTTAAATAGTTTTATAGATTCTACATACATGGTGCATGAATTGAGAGAGTTTACGGCTCCCTTTCCAATACACATACCTTTTATTATTTTCCTCCCTTATTGAACTGGCTAGTATCTCTATCCCATGTTAAAGTAGTGAGTGTAGACAATCTTTCTTTGTCAAGAGGAAGACATTTACTATTTCACAATGAAGTGTGATGGAGCTATAGGTTTTTATTCTAATTGCATTGGGAAATCATTGCAGGCTTTTACTTGGTGAGTGATATTATCTAATTTATATTTTTAAAAACCACTTGGGCTACTGTGTGGAAAATGGGCTCTAGGAAGAGCGGAGTGGAAGCAGTGAGGCAATCAGGAGGTGGCTGCGCTCGCCCAGGAGAGAGGTGGTGGTTCTCTGAACAGAGAAAACGCAGTGGAGGTTGAGAGAAGTGGCTGTGTTGGGGCATATATTTTGGGGGATGTCTATTTGTAGAGCTGACAGGACTTGTTGATTTATTGAATTTGGGTAAAGAAAAAACCCAGATTTACATTGTATACAACCATGTTTATTTCAGAATTCTTTTCCCCTGTGAATTTTAGATATTGATTTATATTGATAACATATAATTTTGTATTGATAATTCATTTTCCTCTTTAGAATGGACCATTGAATGTGGATACAGTATTCTTAAAAATCTAGCCATATGTTATTTAGAACTTAATTTTTTTAAAGGTAGAAAATTAGAGAAAGAACAGTCACCAATATTTATACCAGATTTTTAATCAATTTAAAATATTAGTGTTCTGAACTAAATTTCTCTATTTTTCTTTTTAGGGTTATCCAAGACTGGTTTTCAGAAAGGATGCAAGTGGCCAAAGTGGATTTCTCTACAGTGTTACCACGCTTCATTTCTCTATATATCTTTTCCTTTCTGAATCCAAAAGATTTGTGTGCAGCTGCACAAGTTAGCTGGCCCTGGAAATTTTTAACTGAACAGGTTTACCATTTCTCACTTCCTAGTAATAGAACTCAGACGTAACTGTCATCTGTAATGAGGCAATGAGGGTAGCTCCTTTCCCTGAAAATAACAATTGAGGGTGTCTGAACCATAATTAATTTATTCTTAAGAGAAAAAAATAGGGAATTTTTTATGGGGAATGATATTTAAAGGAGGAATTAAATATAGTAATTTATTTTATAAGTCAGGGGATATACACTATTCTAATAATTCATATAATTCTGATAATCTTTAAATAGTCAATTTAATTATTTAGAAAATAATTTATCTTGGTTAAGAAGTCCAATATTTTGTGAAAATTTATTTAAGATTTGGTTTTAAATGATATTGTTTTAGTCATGATAACCCACCTTAAAAATCACTCTATAACCACAACTTTAACGGCTCTCTCTTTGGCTAACCTCCGTTGAAGAATATAAAACAAGATCTTCTACATCGGCTGCCATTAATTCTGCCTCTGGGATGTTTATCTCTTTACTTTTAAAAGACTTAATGGAATGTAATAGTTGGCATACTTTAAATACAAATCAATAATTTACTCCTTTAACTTGTACAAACTTTCCAGGATGGACTTATGTTGATATTCTGATCTCACAGAATACCTGGCTCTTCATGGAGGGGCCACATGAAAAGCCAACTGTGAGCCCTGGATTTATAGCATTTGTGAATCCAGGTTTAGTGTTCCCATGGTATAGTGTTTCCTCTTTTTTTGCTTTCAACCTTTCTCTGTCCTTACATTTAAGGAACATTCTTATCAGCAAAATATGGTAGTGGTTTTCTTTTACCACTTGACCATCTTTGACTTTTACCTGGAATCATTTAGTCTGTTCACGTTTATGTAAATACTGATACATTTGGGCTTAAGTCCATTTTACTATTTTTATTTATTATTTACTATTTTGTTTTTCTGTCTTCCTTTATAATTAACTTAAATATTTCTTAGATTAATTGTAAATTCTTTAGCAGTTCTTTTATGGCTACCATAGAGATTACAGCACTTATCCTAGGGTTATTTTACTACCTCTGAGATAATGTAAGCATAGAACTCTTTAACTCCATTTGCTTCCCTGCTCAGTTTCTATGCTTTTGTTCTCAAACATTTTAATTTTACACATAAACACATATAAAATACACAAATATACATTAAAATATATATTATATATAAATATATACTAATATATATAAATAGATTTTATAATATCTCTATTGTATATAAAATATATGCATACCTCATGAATATTTAAAACAACTGTTTAATTTAATAGTCAATATTATTTACAAGTAAACTTTTTCTGTTATACTTCATACCTTTCTGCATCTCTGATTTCCCTATGGGGTTCAATTTTTTCTGAATTCTCTTTAATATTTCTTTTAGTACAGCTTGCTACTGACAGGTTCTCTCAGTTTTTGTCTAAAAATGTCTTTATTTCACCTTCAAATTTGAAGGATATTTTCACTGGGAATTTGAACTCTAGGTTAGCAATTAATTGTTTATTAGAACTTTGAAAATGTTCCATTATTCTCTGGCTTTCATAATTATCTTGAAAAGTAGGGGGTTTTAATGTTGGTCCTTGAAGTTTCTGTTTTCTCTAGCTTCTTTTAGGATCTTTTTCTCTATCTTTGGTTTTCTGCAAGTAAGATCCCCTGTGGGAGGAAAGGACAACCTACTCCAGTATTCTTGCCTGGGAAATCCTATGGATAGAGGAGGTTGATGGGCCACAGTCCATGGGGTTGCAAAGGGTCAGACATGACTTAGTGACTGAGCAACATGCACAGAGGGGTGTGTGTGTGTGTGTGTGTGTGTGTGTGTGTGTATTTATACTATTTTGTATTTGGCACTGATTTATAAGTTGGAGATTTTATGTCTTTCACCAACTTTGCAAAGCTCTCAGATTCTGTCTCTTCATATATTGCTTTTGCTCCACTTTTTCCTTTTTTCTTCTGGGTTTCAATTTATTACATTGATTCACCATGTCCCATAAGGTTCATATTCTTTTATGTGTCTTTTCCATTGTTCTGGCTTTCAGTGTTTCAGTCTGGATTTTTCTTCTGGCCTAGCTTTCAGTGTACTAATTATCTTTTCCAGTTCAGTCGTGTCTGACTCTTTGCGACCCCCTGAACTGCAGCACGCCAGGCCTCCCTGTCCATCGCCAACTCCTGGAGCTCACCCAAACCCATGTCCATCGAGTTGGTGATGCCATCCACCCATCTCATCCTCTGTCTTCCCCTTCTCCTCTTGCCCTCAATCTTTCCCAGCATCAGGGTCTTTTCAAATGAGTCAGCTCTTCGCATGAGGTGGCCAAAGTATTGGAGTTTCAGCTTCAACATCAGTCCTTCCAATGAACACCCAGGACTGATCTCCTTTAGGATGGACTAGTTGTATCTCCTTGCAGTCCAAGGGACTCTCAAGAGTCTTCTCTCCAACACCACAGTTCAAAATGATCTTTTTAGCTGGATTCTAATTTGCTTTTAAACTTGTCCCTTGAGTTCTAAATTTGTTATTATATTTTTCAGTTTTAGTGTTGGTCTGATTACTTTGCCAAAATTTTCCACCCAGCCATTTAATTTCTTAAGTGTATTAACTACAAGTTGTTTTTTTTTAAGTTCATGCCTGATAATTACAACTTTTGGATCTCCTGAGGGTCTCTATTTACTAAAAAACAAAAGAAGAAACAAACAATTCTTGTCTTTTTTGTATGCTTGCTATTTTTGGTTGAGTACCAAATATTTCATATAAAAAATTGATGCAATAATTTGAGTCTCCAGATGATCTTATCTTCCTCCAGAGAGAACTTGCTTCTGGCATTTGGTTAGGCTAGGAATAGCTTATTTAAATCCAATCAGAGAATGAGATATTTCAAAGCTAGTTTCAACCTAATTCTTTGTCATCCTTACTGAAAAGGATCTCAGCTAAAAGCCAGGTGTCATTACCAAGGCTATTCCCCTTTGTGGACTCTGAATGTTTCCTCTCTTCCTTGCAAGAATCCTTACATCTTAAGATGTTAAGAAGTTCTTAACCTCTTCTAAATCTTTCAGTCATAACTTCCTGCTCTGCTTCTCAGCCTTAGTTTTGCTTTGGAACTGTCAAATGTCTTGAAGTGAAAAGTGAGACTGAATCAGGATATTACTTTTCTGGGTTTCCTTCCTCTAAGGTCTTGGTTATACAAGTCCTTATTGAATTGGTAGCTTAAGTAATTGTTTTATAGTATTTTGTCTAGATATTTGATTAGATAAAACCACATGAAATTTGCTGTTTTCATATCTCAAAACTGGTTGCATATTGGCAGTATTATATGGGTCAATCAAAGTTGTTCCCAGTGCAAAGGTTGATGTTAAACAAACAACCATACCGTCACTAGAAGCAGAATTCTCAGAATCTGGTGCATATGCTATGGGAGCATTGAATAAGTGTACAAAGATGACTAATACATATATTCATATAAAATATAATGTTCATCAAATAATATTTTTCCTATGGAGTAAGGTATGCATCTTATTTCTCAGAATCAAGTTTAGATGACAATTCAACTGCACTAAAAATCTCAATGTAATAAGAAAAAATTATCTATGTGCCTAAAAAGATTATTACTAGGAAACGGTCCTTGCAACTCATCTTTCTCATTTCTTTCTCTGAAGGATTGCTTATGGATGCCGAAATGCATTAAATTTGGATGGTTTCTGCCCTATGCGCCAACAGATAATGAGTATGGTGCTTGGAAACACCATTACATTGCTTGTGTGTCCAACTTAGATTGGCTAACCCCTAGAGAAGCTGCTGCTGTTTATGGGACTCTGAATGAACCCAAAACAGAAAATGAAGAGCTACTGGAGAGGCAAAGAGAAAGGTGTCTAAGGAAAATAATTTGGGAGAAAATTGCACTACATAAGAGTGAGTGGCATTTTACAACTTTATGTCTTAGCCAAGTATTGTAGAAACCAATGGATTTACATACAAATTCCCACAGAAGAGGATAGCACCATCTTCATGAAATAGCCTATAGGAGGCATTCTTTAAAGTATGTCAGGGAAAGCTCTCTGTTCTTTACTATTAACTAAGAAAAGCAAAAAGATTTCCAATGAAATATGTAAGGTTAAATGCCAGTGCCTCTGTGAGACAAAGATAAGGAGAGAGAAGCACAAGCACAGGCAAAAGCAAATAAATGCATTCAGGACAATTCAGAAGAATTAGTCTTGGTGACAACATAGGAAAAATGAAAATGGAAATGGAAGCAAGAAGAATGACATTTTTTTTTTTAAGATGAAAAGGGAGTAGGGCTGAGACATGCTCTCAGCTAACCCCTCTGATCTGCACAGTATGTAATTAGCAAACCTGATCTGAGTTCTCCCATCTTGCTTTTTCACTGACTCACCCTCTGTGAGACTGTAACAAATGGGAAATTTACTTGAAGCCAAGAAGAAAGGCAAAAATGATGTGAAGCCTACAAATTGATGAACTGGTTTCTACAAGAAAAGAGTTGCTTATTCTCTGAGCTTTGTTTCTTGACCTGAAGTGACTGGTAACTTGCAGCTACAGAGTGGAAAGGATAAGAGAACCAAAGAGAGTCTGTAAAATGGCTGTAATTACTGCCATCTGGAATACTGTCCTGGTACAGCTTTAATTTTGATGGCTTTATCTGTGTAGACTTGGCTGGGAGAAGCTTGAAGTAAACAGCCAAGCCTGCTGCTGTTTGTTTTTCAGAGGAGTTGTTCAAAGTTCGACCCCCTTGGGTGAGTGGAACACACTGCTCTAGATTGTTCAAATCCAAATGCCAACCACGTCTCTCCCAGACTGTGAGGGATCGAGTGGGATTACACGAAACTTTGGAGAAACAGCTTGTTTTGTCATCTTTAGAATCTTTGCCCAAGCGGTAAGCAAACCTTCATCTGCTGAAGGTTCAGCACCTTCCCATGATACCAAGAATTCATTCTAGAATAATTTAGCTAACATGCAGTGGTCTTGTATAATTAAATCACTCTTATCCTATAAAATAGCAATAGAAATAGTTCCTTAATCTTCAACAACAGTGGTCTTGAACATGCTTTCTGAAGTAAATATGTAACATTCAAAATTTACATTTCAAATATTCTTAACTTTGCAAAGAAGCTATATTGTGGATGTAGCTGTTTTTCTGTGTGAAGTTATTGAGCAAAAATAACACTTTTCCAGAATTTTTTTTTAATGGAGTAAGTATATCTGAATGGTGGTGGGGATGAGGCAGATGTAGAAATAATGGGCATTATTTGAAAAAACCATGAGGCCCAGGTGATTAGGGAAATTTAAAATATCTTGGCTGCTTCCTTTTCAAATGTTGATTTGAACCCTTTAGTATGTCAGTACATTGGTTTTAAGTGCCCTACAAAAGTAAGTTCCAAGAACACATTCTAGCATCCCATGAAGACAGGAGGAGACACCCAGTGGGCAGCTTTGGTCCCACTCACCCAGGAGTCCCCTTTGCTGACATCCCTGAAAACCACAGGAAGAGACCGAGGGCCTGAAGCCGCTTGCCTTGTACAGAGAACTGATACCAAGAGGACACAATGGTGTTCACTTATCAAACTAGAGAAAATAAAAACTTCACTTTTCCCCCATCTTTTCCTTATAGAAGCAACATTTCTGGATGCCATTCCTACCCTTTATTATCAAAGAAAAATTGGCGTGGAGTTTATAAAAATGACAGCAGTTCTTCAAATGCTCTTCAGCCACACTTCATATTAATATCATCTCGGATT
This sequence comes from Oryx dammah, assembly GCF_014754425.2. Taxonomy (NCBI): domain Eukaryota; kingdom Metazoa; phylum Chordata; class Mammalia; order Artiodactyla; family Bovidae; genus Oryx; species Oryx dammah. Next base: position 63,721,585 of record NW_024070188.1, read on the forward strand.
CCTGCATATGAGGTACAGTGGGTTAGGAGGCCAGCCGTTCTCTGAACTGGGTTTTTTAATCTCCCCTAGAGTAGACGTATGGCAATATTTTGGTCACCATGTGTATGAAAATGATTCTTCTCCTAAAAAGAAAGCTGTCTGATCTAAGTGGAAATGTACAGACCCAAATAGTTTTAAAAATCAGAAGCAATAAAAATAACCATAAATCAAAAAAATTTTTTAAGTATTAAAGGCCCAACTGCCTTGCTTTCAGGGGTCCAATAAATTTTTGTTGAATTCAATTTTTTGCCCCTAATCCACAAAACAGCAAAGTGATACAAATTATTTTAAAATTTCTTTGGAATGACTAAGGAATTTAATAATATCTTGTAACTACCATTTCTAAAAAGAAAACTGTCAGAAATCTATTTTGTGATCTACTTAATGAAGGTGACTTTAAATGAAAATATGCTCTTTCTATAATGAAGTTCTACATTTTAAATTTTAATGTGAATAAGAAAAAAGCACAAAGAAGACATAGGAAGTATGTATACTGAGTATGCATGTGTATGTACACATGCATGCATTGATACACACATAGGCATATATGTAAAGGAAGGCATTAGTAGACTGTATTTGTTGGCTTACTTAGAAAGTTCTTGCAAAAAATTCTTATTTGTAAGAAAATGGTTGCTTTCAAGGTATGAAATCACTTCACTGTTGAACATCTAGGAATGGACTTTGATCATTTACAATGGGCTAGCTTAATGGATCCATATGAAAGCAAGATCAGAGTTTGATCTCCACGTGGGCCATAGATAGTTTCTCTAATGTTTAAAAATACCTCCTGCTGGGCACAGAGGATAACTGATGATGGAGTAAGAGTGAATAAAGTGGAACTGAATAAATCCATGATCCTGTTTGTCTTCTTTATGTAAGACTATGCCAGACTCACTCGTTTGACTATGAATGTAATGGAGGTTTAGGTAAAAACCATGAAACCATATGGTAGTTTTCTATTGAGTTGAACTGTGATCTCCAGAAAGTGGCATGAGGTTTTGGGAAAAATCAATGCCTTCAATGACTTTCCAACCTGACTGCTGCTAAGGAATTAACTTTATCAAAGTGAAAAGTTTATTTGGTTGGTTGTTGAATTCAAAGAACAGTGGTTTTAGCATTTATTTAATACTAAATAAATATTTAGTATTTAGTATTAATACTAAATAAATATTAATCATTCAAAAATTTATAATTAAGAGAAAAACAAAATCTATTTAAGAAGTCCATCACAAAATTACATAATTCTATTACTTTTGTGTATGTATCATGTGCATGGGTGTGTATAAAGATAAAAAAACTGGAAGAAAATAATTCATTAGTGTTTCTTTGAGTGGTGGAGTTACAAATGCACTCAAATTTCCCCTGTTAGAAAAGAAACAAAATAATTTTAAAAAGAAACTGCTGCTGCTGCTGCTTAGTCGCTTCAGTCGTGTCCGACTCTGTGCGACCCCATAGACGGCAGCCCACCGGGCTCCCCAATCCCTGGGATTCTCCAGGCAAGAACACTGGAGGGGGTTGCCATTTCCTTCTCCAATGCATGAAAGTGAAAAGTGAAAGTGAAGTGCCTACTCTTAGCGACCCCATGGACTGCAACCTACCAGGCTCCTCTGTCCATGGGATTTTCCAAGCAAGAGTACTGGAGTGGGGTGCCATTGCCTTCTCCCAAAAAGAAACTAGTGATGGGGAAAACTTATCATCTTCCTCCTATAATTTCTGAAGAAAAACAATAGTCTTCAAAAATCACAGATTACATAGTCACTGTTTTTAATTTATTAAGAAGAATTCTAAAGTAACAGGCTTCCCTGGTGGCTCGGATGGTAAAGAATCTGCCTATAATGCAGGAAACCTGGGTTCGATCCCTGGGTGGGGAAGATCCCCTGGAGAAGGAAATGGCAACCCACTCCAGTATTCTTACTTGGAGAATTCCACAGACAGAGAAGGCTTGTGGGCTACAGTCCATGGAATCGCAAAGTCAGACATGACTGAGTAACACATTCTAAAGTAATGGGCTTTGGTTCCTACTGGTCTGGTTTTGTTTTCTAGATGGTGGCAAACAGTGTTAGAGCAGGTATCATTTCTGTGGTGTATGAACACAGTGGCCTAACGTTGGAGACCCTACTTTATCTCATCGAAAAAGCTCTGGATGGGCAGATGGCACAGAGTGTGGGAATATTCAGTGATGGAGATAGCAGAGAAATCAACTTACTCCAAGGTAAGACTGGGGATTGGGAAGAAAAATTTGCACTGAGGTAGTGTTTGTCCACAATTTAAGGAGGTTGATATCCCAGCTCAAAAAGATCAGGCAGGAGGAGTTCTTACTTTTTTCTTTCTTTACTGGGGCTTAGGAAGGCAGTCTTCAGGACTCCGTTAGAAATCACTGCAGACTAGCTGAATCATCACATTCAATTCCCAGGAGGTGAAAGGTACAGTGGTTTCCCATGCCTGGGAGCCTTCTTACTTCTGCTCTCGAGGACTTATTTATTGATTGGCAATCATAGGAAACATTTCCACTTTGGAACTTGGTTGTAAAGTCCCAGGACTTGACTGGCCATTGACCAACCATGCTGTGAGCCTGGTAACTCACATTGCTGACCCATGGAAGCAGAGACACAATGTCCTTAACCTAAGCATTCAGTGTCTAATAAATCCAGGACAGGAGGAGAGTGTTGTCATGTTGGAGTCCAATGGTACCTTCTGTGGTCCTCACATGGTGCTATCATTGAAGCAGAGATGCCCTGCAGATCTTGGCCTTACAAGCAGATGTTGGCCAAAACACAAACTGCTAAGAGCTTCTGTTAATGTGACATTTTTATTTCCTCCCCCTCAGGCTATAAAATTGGTATTAAAAATTTATTGAGGCCTGAAGTGAGAGACTTCTGGGAAAAATTAGGAAGCTATGTGGCCCCCGAAGAAGAAGGGGGTCACGTGGACCTCTTTGTACCACTTGGAGCATCAGGTCAGTTTTGAGAGTTAGTGGTCATACCTACTTTGTGATGATATTTCATGGATTTATAAAATGTCCTCAATTCAAATAACTGTTACATTTATTTTTTATTTTTTCTCCTTATACTTCACATACTCAGATATTTAGGGGGAAAGGACATCAAGGTTAGTGGTCAGAGTAAGCTTTCCCTAAAGAAACAGTCATTAGTGGTAAAAGCTAACCAGAAAAATTACTTGTTTCTTCTGGAAAACATAGTAAAATCAGCCTCCACAGTACAGGTGAAAATCCCAGACCAGCATTGGGACCATCATCAGCCTGTATGAGGAAATTTTCCCTGTTGGGTTCAGAATCTGGAAGGAGTGGGCATGAACTTGGTGACCAGGGACCTGGACTTGAATTCCACTCAGGTGACTTGAGCTGTGTGGTCTTAGGCAAGTTTGTGGACCTCTGTTTCCTCATATGAAAGTTAGGATAATAGTACCTTACCTTATCGGACTTGTGAATATCAAAATGCATATAAAATACTTAAATGTTGGAGTATTTAAAAATGATGAAGTGCCTTGTAAAGATGAGTGTGGTAACTTATCATTTTAAGTGCCTGTCTAATATCAGCCATATTTAACATAAAAGCTCTGCTTTCATGAATTCATGGGCTATGTTTTTTTGTTTATTTGTTGTTGTTTTTTAGCCAAGCAGAACATGGGAAAGGAAGTGTGGAATTAAAGTTTCTCAAACTGTTTCTTGCTACCCATTCCTTAGGGAACTTAAATTTAGTTCTTAATCCTTGGATTTCATTGGACTATTCAGTACATACAAAGCATGACTCTGGCAGGATTTCTCTAGGCAAAGGAAGTATAGGAAGGAGTTTAAAAGAAAATGAAGTACAAATTATTGTAAAAAAATAGTTTTTACAATTACAAGTATATAATCTCAATTATGTAGAAAATAGGGACAGACAACTCTAGGAGCAAATATAGCACACTATTAACACTGTCTATCTCTAGATCTGTTATTTCAAATTTTCTTTTAAAATCAATTTGAAAGGCTAAGTTACAAAGAATGTGGAAGGTGTGACTCCAATGTTCAAAATCTGTGTATGTGACATGGAGGGTGGTAGTGGGATGTGTGTATAAGAAGGGTTTGAAAGCATATATACCATCATGCTGACTATAGTTGGATAATATTAGTGAGTTTTCCTTTCTTTTATAGTTTCCTTTTTCTTTGATCTTTTTTTGGTCTCTATTTTCTGTAGTGAACTAGTATTACTTTTAAAATGAGAGAAAAACAAATTTTTTAATGGGAGTAGGGGGAAAAAAAGGATGTTAAAAAGTAACGTACTGAAAGGCAAAGAGAATATGGGCAAAAGGGGAAAAGAACAGTAGATTTAGTGACACAAAAATGGTCTCAAGTGAAACTTAATGGTATGCAAACAATAGATTTCCCATTGCCATTCTGGGCCCCCAGGTCATCCCTGAACTTCCCATCAAATATAATTCCTGCTGGGTGAACCATTGAGACCCTGGTTCAGTCAGAAGGCCCTGGCTTCTCAGTCAAAAATCTTCCACCACCTCAGGAATCTGGAGCCTGTCAGCCCTGTAGCTGTACCACCTCTGAAATCCTGATCTTAAGCATTTTTCTCTGAGTACCACTTCCAAATTGTGTCCTCAAATATTCCCACTCTATTGGTTCTCTGCCTGAGGATCTCCAATCCACGTACTCCCACTTACTCACTCTCCATCACCATGCCTTCGACCTTGGTTCCTTCCTCATTAAACCTAGATTTACTGGTTTGTCATTATCATCTCTCTTGCAAAGCACCTGAACTTCTTTTTTGCTGGCCAAACTCCAGTTTATTTGGCTAAATCCCAGTGCCGGTTGGAGAAGGAAATGGGAACCCACTCCAGTGTTCTTGCCTGGAGAATCCCCGGGACCAGGGAGCCTGGTGGGCTGCCATCTATGGGGTTGCACGGAGTTGGACACAACTGAAGCGACTTAGCAGCAGCAGCAATGCCAGTTAGAATACAACGTTCTGCGTAATCTATGCCTGCCAGTGCTGAAGCAGCTGAAGACTGTTGGAAAGAGTAATACAACTGTTCTTACTGATCTAACTTTAATGCCATAAACACCAAATGGGATTGGAGCTCTGATAAGCAATCCTACCACATTTCCTTGGTAAATTCATTTTCCCACTCTTTCATGACTGTCACCCCTTCTCCTCTTTAGTCAATCTTTCAATAACCCTCTCTCTCACTTGTTGATTTCACCATTTACTTCCCTAAGGAAACCCCTTAATATACCTCGCACCACAAAAACCACCATCTATCCAGCCTCTTACATTCATCCTGTCTTCCTTTCTGTTATGGTGAAAGAAGCACCCCTGCTTGAATCAAACATCAGCTACACCACTTGGACACTGGATTGCACCGCCTTTCACCTTCTCAAGACATCACTCCTATGCTCAAATCCACCCCCAGAGCCTCAATCTTCTCTCTGTATTGGATTAATCCTATCAGATCAAGAACACCTGTAGTAGCTCCTCCACTCCCCCTCCCCCCTGAGAGACCATAAACTCTCTCACGTGAGTTGACTATACCAATGGTTCTCAAGTTTTTGATGTGCATTTGACTCACCTAGACGACTTGTTGCAATCCACATTGCTGGATCCCACCCTAGTGTTTCAGATTCAGGTCTGGCACGGGAGCGGAGAATTTGGTGATGCTGATGCTGCTGATCCCAGAGCCACACTTGGAGAACTACTGGTATAGCTCAGAGGTCCCCAACCTTTTCGGCAGCAGGGGCCGATTTTGTGGAAAACAGTTTCTCCATGCACCAGAAGTGGGGGGTTTGGGATGATTCAAGCATATTACATTTATTGTGCACTTTGCTTTGAATCTAATGCTTTCACTGATCTGACAGAAGGTATCGGTCCACAGCCGGCAGGTTGGGGACCCCTGGTCTAGCTGACTGCTTCTACCTTCCTCACCTCTCACTTGCCCACCTCCCAAGCTCCTCCACGTGGTCTCGTCTACCAAAGCCACTTTTGGAAGGCTATCAATGACTCCCATGTGCCCAAATCCAGCAGTCCTTTTCTATCTGCACCTTGCCCTGACCTCTCAGGGGCGTTTGAGGTGGATGAATACTCCTCAAAACTCTCCTTCTTCCCTTGGTTTCCCTAAGACCATCCACTCTTTGTTTTCCTCCTACCTCAGCAATCTGTTCCCCTCAGTCTCCTTTGCTGACTCCTTCTCTTTGGCGAGGCCCTTAAATGTGTCCCAGGCTTGATCCCAGGCTCACTTATTTTCCATGACTACACTCTTCCCTTAGGGAGTCCCATTTATTCCTATGACTTTACGTTCAGTCTGGATACTGAAGACTCCCAAATTTATGTCTCCATCTCTGAAATCTCAGCTGTAAACTCATCTAGCTTTTACTTGACATCTTCATGTGGGTGTTTAGTTTGCATGGCTAATAGGTATCTCAAAGTTCACACACCTGAAACAGATTCTTGATTGCCTTGTATTACAAACCCACCCCTTTCCCAGAATTTCTCACATAAGATCGCATTATTCACCAGTTACTGATAAGCCAGAAACCTAAAACTCTTCTTTTTTTGGTGTTACTTACAAATTGTAAGCACTTTTATTAAGGTATAGTTGACATGAAGTATTTAAAGTGTGTAATTTGATAAAATTTGACATAAGTCTACACACCATGTGAAACCATAAAACAGTCAAGATGATGAACACATTCATCATCCCCCAAAGTTTCTTCCTGCCACCTTGCAATTTCTCACTTTGCTTCTCCACTCCAACCAGAGGCAACCACTAATCTCACAATATATTAGTTTGTATTTTATAGAATTTTCTGTAAATGGAATCATACAGTGCATTTTTTTGGTCAGGCTTCCGTCACTCCAGATATTTTAGATTCATCCATTCATCATGCTGGTATCAATGGTTCATTCCTTTTTACTACTGGGAATGATTATATTGTATAGTTATACCACAGTTTGTTTATCCATTCACCTGTTGATAGATATTTGAGATCTTTCCAGTTTAAGACTTTTACAAGCAAAGCTGCTGTGAACATATGCTTTCATTTCTCTTGGGTAAATAAATACCTAGGACTGGAATCACTGGTTTATATGATAGGTGTATGTTTAACTTAAAAAAAAAAAAACCCAGCCAAACTTTTTCCAAAGTGGTTATGCCATTTTAGATTTCCACCCAGCTATCCAATACTCCAACACTTGGTAAGGTCTGCCTTCTTAATCTGAGCCATTGAAGTGTGTCCTGATATCTCTTCATAGTTTTAATTTGCATTTTCTCTAATGATCAGTGATGCTAAGCTTCTTTCCATGTGTTTATTTGCCATTTGTCCTCCTTGGTGAAGTGTCCATTCAAATCTTTTGCTCATTTTAAAATTTAGGGTTTTTGGCTTTTTACTGAGGTATCTTTGTATATTCTGGGAAAGTTGTTGCAAATATTTTCTCCCACTCTATGACTTATCTTTTCCTTCTCTGAATGGTTTCTTTTGAAGACAAGAAATTCTTAATTTTGATAAAGTCTAATTTATCAATCTTTATGTTTTACGGATTATGCTTTTGATGTCATATCTAAAAACTCTACCTAACCAAAGATCACTTCTATGATTTCTCCAAAATTATTTATAGTTTTAAGTTTGACATTTGAGTTTGTGATTCATTTGATTTATGCTTTTTAAAAAAAAATAGAATGCCAGGTATGAATTGAAGTTCTTTTTTAAAAAACACGTGGCTATCAAAATATTTCAGTACCATTCCTTGTAAAGACCATCCTTTTCCCAGTGGATTTTATTTGCATCTTAGTTGAAATCAGTTGACTGTGAATGTATTAGGTACTCTTATGAACTTGCTGTAATTTCATTGATCTATTTGTCATTGGAAACATTAGATACAAATAAGTGACAGACATCCCAATCTTTCAGCCACAACCATCTTGCTGCAAGCAACTGAAACAACTTGGAGTAATCCTTTACTCCAGGACCACAAAGAATTAAAATACATTACTTATAGTTTCATTTGAAGTAGTTTGATCTATATGCTGTGTCATGGAAGAAGGGGTAAAATTAATGCTAAAATTTGACCATTGTATTCCACTGTGTGTTTAACAGTTTTAAAAGTATCCTCTTGCAGGAGACCTCTAGTCAGACTATTTTAGAAAATCTGTGTAGACTTTTCTGTCTTTGGCCTAATTCCAAATTTGAAAATAAGCACCAGGTCAAACTGTATCCCTCTTTCTCCACCCTGTTGTCAGTCTTCCTGAATGAAGTGTCTGGACTTCAGCATTGAGGGATGAACTGTAAAGTGTTGATGGACTATGCCAGGAGGGATTTGAATCAAAGACAGTCCTACAGTGCTTCTAAGTAGTATTTAACTGTTATGGCAAAACCTGTGAGTGAACTAATAAAAGTATTTTTGACTGTGCAGAGGCAGGAATAGAAGTTCTTTCTCAGCTGTCTCAACTGACTGGCACGTTATTTACTGCTCCCACTGGGATTGCCACTGGCTGTTACCAACATCGTAAGTGTGTATGGGTGCTAACTACTGTGTCCAATGATACCCACCAACTCCAGGATCACCAAGGACAAAACACAGCTAATAATACTGGTTCTGGCAATGTCAATTACTGCCTTTCATTCCTGCTCTGAAGGAGTGCTGTCACTTCCCAAACTAGCTCATTTCTCATCACTCAGTCATTTGCTTAGAAGGGAATTATTATTACAAATATCTGCTTCAAACCATCATTTGCAAAAATACCAGCTTTAACAGTTAAACAAAGATGTAGCTGATCTAGAGAAATGATAAGTACAGAGCACAATTTTCTTCGTAAAACATTATCAATGTGCTTTCATTTGGAAAAATGAATTGGAGCTATAAGTAGCTAGTGAAGGGGCTGGCTCAAGTTTCATTGCAGTAGCATTAAGGGAGAGGAAGAACAAAGAGAAATTACACTTGAAAGCAAAATTTCATTTAGATACTAAAGCTGCAACTATTGGATCAAAATGTAACATTGTCTGACCAATAGGAGTGAAATTGCTTTGCTATAATAATGTTAATCATTTTCCCCTTTAAAACTCTCTCACTTCCTATCAAACAGGAATGGGAGTGATGTAAAACTATATAAAGCTTACTGCTCTAGTCCTGAATGCTAAGTGCCTTTCAAGACAGGAAAGCTGGCATCATTGGGAGACTTGTAAGGGAGAAGATTCATAATGATACAACAAAAAGCACACTGACCTAATACAGTTTTGTAGCAGAACTTGCTTGTTAATTTTAGTTTATATAGCAGCAGCATCCAGTGCAAGCATGTTTGGCCCCATTCAGGGAGGAAATCAGCCTTGCAGAGATAGCAGGGTGTAGACACTGCAGTTATAAGATGGGTTTTCATCTTTTTCTCCTCTGTCTCTTCTTCCTCCTTTTCCCACTCTTCTTCTTCTCATTCTAGAACATGTTACAAATAGTTTCACATTTATCAGCAAAAAATGTGGAAAGAAGAATGAAACTATCCATTTAGGACAGAAAATCGAATTTCCCTTGGCCCTCTGTCATTTAGTCACTGATTTTCAAGGAAAGAAACTTTCTTAAGCACCCATTTCAGTACATGTAGAGATATCTATATAGAGACAGAGCAGCTGGACATAGTGTAAATAAGATGCAGGGTTGGCTCCAATGGAGATAACTTTTGGATGACATGATGGGGAAACCAGGTAAAATGCAGTTTTCCTGTATTTTTACTTTTTAGGATGTGAACATAAAATAGTATATTCTTATTTGGAAGTCTATTCTGCTTTTGATGCAAAAATCCAGCAGCTATTTAATTTTACTTCAAATACAGTGTCAATCTTATCAAAGAGTAGATAGACATTTGAAATTATTCATTTTGTCCTTTTTGAGTTTCTAATTTTACCTTTGAAAACAGACTATGGGTGTTTATTTTAGTCTTCTAATGAGAAAGGGTAATACGCCTGATATAAATACAACTAAGGGTATTTTTTTTTCTATACTGTAAACAAGAACTCTTTCATTTGAGCTTAAGTCTGTGATACTAAATGGAGAAAATAATGTCAGTTCTTAGTGACTGGCTGGGACGACAGTGGGAAACGGCACCCCCTTCAATCTACTTCAGCGAATCAAAGCTGCAGACATGGTCCAGCCTCACCGACTTCCTGGAAGACACCTTGAAATCAGTAAGGAAACAATTAAGTCCTCTCTTCAAGGAGTTGCAGAAGAACATCAGTGGCAGGATGATAGGTAAGAACTGTTGCTACTTCTGTTGCTGGTTAATTATGAAGCTTGTCACATATCCAGAGTGAATACAAATGTAGGAATGCAGAAGTAAAAAACTGCCTGTTTATTGTCTTTGTTTTTCATAGCTTCTTTCAGATATCATGAATATCCACTAAGAACAAATATATTCATCTTTAAAATGCTGAAGCAAGTTCCTGGTTTCTAATTTTACCATCTTATTAATTCTGTCAGTCAATTGTTTACCTTGGCAAAATTCACTTTGCTAAGCCAGAGAGCTCTGTCCTTTTCCCTCTAAATTTGCTCTCAAAGTTAAGCACCAACATCCCAGTTAAGCATCTCTTAGACCAAAGCACTCATTACTTAAATTGTTCTATAATTAAATTCTATGTATTTTCTTTCTAAAATATTTGGTGATGGGCTTCATGGACAGGCATATTGGACATTATTGAATTTGTTTTCACATTTACACTTCTTACTCATGATCCAATTATCACAATAAAGACTTTTGGAAACAATGTCCTGTTTCAACTTCAGATCTTCATCTAAACCAGTCAGTTCTTCAAAACCAAGTACTTAAAAAAAAAATATTTAAGTAGGTTTTTCCTGCATCTTTAACTGCCAACTCGTTTTCCTCCCTAACTCTTCACATGTCACCGAAGCACTGTACCAGTTAAGTCATTATATATCTATGTCTTAGTTCTCTCTTCCCTTCCTCTGCCTTGCTCTGTCTATACAAGAGCTGTAACATACAAATATGCATGCAGGTATTTTATCTGTCAACATATGCCCATATCTCTTTGCATAAAGCAGGGGTTTGTCTTTTTGGTTTTAACTCTACCACATTTAGTAGGTGTTCAGCTAATATTTAAAAATTGTTATGAGGCTAAAAACAAGGAGAAATTATTTTTCCTGGTTCTTTCACAGATGTTAATGACTAGAGAGATAAATGAAAAGATTAACAGTAGAAGTGTTTTTTGATCATGTATGTCATAAGGCACGAAAATCAAATGGAAAAAGGTTGCTTTTCAAATCAATGCAAGTTGCTCAAAATATTTTAAAAATATAGGTGTCTGTATGTATGTTTGTATGTTATTCCCTATGGACTTAAAATGTTTATGGAATTGAGCACAAAGATAATGCAGAATATAGAAGAGCTTTTGGTGGAATTGAGAATCTAAACTTTATAAGGTTCATTTTTACATGTTCTTTCCCTGTCCAATTTATATATTTTATTCAATATCAACTTTGTCAGGGTGGGTACCTTTTATATGCTACACATTTGGACACTTTTGCTCATTTTCTATTTTATCTTGATAGATAATCTTCATGGCATAATAGAATTTTTATTCTTAGTCTGCATTTTTATCCACTAACAAGCAACTGTAAGGACTAAATTTTCTTCTTGATCACATCTCTTAAATAAATTAATTACAAAGCATATGGACTTATATTTACAGGGCAATTTGTATTTGACACCATGAGTGTGGCTAACATTCTGAATAACCAAGAAATTGTACAAGCTCTGGCAGATGGATTGATAGAACTTGCAAGAGAAAATTCTGTAAGTGTTCCTTTGAATAAAATAAGCTACAAAACCCCCAAAACTTAAATTTTAGTGTGCATTTACCGCTTTATCCTTTAGGACACAATTCCTCAGAGAAATAGCATCAGTTTATGAAAACAGCCACTGAAAGAGTCTAAACCCAAGATGTATAATTACACAAAAATAGGAAAATCTTCTTGGTTATTTGATATTAATCATATGGTACACTATTCTTGGGTTCTGCAACCATGGGTTCTGCACCCTCAGATTCACCCAACCACATGTTGAAAATATTCATTTAAAAAAATTCCAGGGACTTGCCTGGTGGCTAAGACTTCATGCTGTCAATGCAGGGGACCTAAGTTCGTTCCCTGGTCATGATACTAGAACCCACATGCTGTAACTAAGACCTAGAGAAACCAATTAAATACGTATTTTTTAATTCCAAAAGTTTCAAAAGGTGAAACTTGATTTTAGCCATGCATTGACAACTATTTACATAGTGTTTATACTGTACTAGTACTATAAGTAATTGAGAGATGATTTAAAGTATATGGGAGGGACTTCCCTGGTGGTCCAGTGGCTAAGACTCTGCACTCCCAATGCAGCGGGCCTGGGTTCAACCCCTTGTCAAGAAACTAAATCCTGAGAGCTGCAACTAAAGACTGAAAATCCCATGTGTAGCAGCTAAGACCCGGTGCAGCCAAATAAATGAATAAATAAATATGTAAAGTATATGGGGGTGTTTCCCAGGTAGTGCAGTTGTAAAGAATCAGCCTGCCAGTGCAGAACATGCAAGAGACTTGGGTTCAATTCCTGGGTTGGGAAGATCCCCCGAAGTAGGAAATGGCAACATGCTCCCGTATTCTTGCCCAGAAAATTCCATGGACAGAGGAGCCTGGTGGGCTATATAGTCCATGGGGTCACAAAGTGAAAGTAAAGTTGCTCAGTTGTGTGCGACTCTTTTTGATCCCACAGACTATAGGTTACCAGGCTACCCCATCCATGGAATTTTCCAGGCAAGAGTACCGGAGTGGGTTGCCATTTCCTTCTCCAGGGCATCTTCCCGACCTGGGGATCGAATCCGAGTCTCCCACATTGCAGGCAGACGCTTTAACCTCTGGGCACACGCACCAAAGTATATGGGAGAATGTCCTAGGTTATATGCAAGTACTACACCATTTTACATAAGGGACTTGAGTATCTGAGAATTTTGGTATCTGCAGAGGTCCCGAAGCAAATCCCTGTGCATAAGGAAGAATAATTGTTGCAGCCCTCAGTTCAGGGGAAGCTGAGAACAAGACATGAATGGGGTATTATCAACGTACCTGATGCTATATAAGGCTTGTAGTTTTCCAAGAAACAGTTCTCAAATCCTTCCTTCCCAAAGTGTAATTACTACTTCCTTGTAGTAATTATACTTTGTGGGGGATTTAACATTGCTTTTGGACACTTTCTCCTTACCCATCATGGTTTCAGCTTGGCTTCCTGGGTAAGCACCATTCATCTCCTGGGCTCATGGCCCAGTGTGGGGCCTGAGGAGGTGCAGGTAGCCATGAATTTCTTCTCTGAAGACTCAACTCCCCAGTGCACTAGCCAACCCTCTCACAGCCCAGCAATAAATGCCCTGGAGAATTCAGCTGATAATATGATCAGGGATGTTCACAGGGATAATCCTGAGGCCCTGAAATTCTCTGCAGTATTCTCAAACACCAAAGAATTATTCAATGTTTGATGTTGGTTCATGGTACTTATGCCACCAAATTATTTTAAAATAACCTTGTACGATATAATTTTCATGGTGTTCAAACCTACAGCCTGAGAGGGAACCAGATTTGGGAGTCTCACCAGGGTATTTTCCCCAAGAATTCTGCTGCTTGGAGGCTCACTTCTTTCCCCTGTAACACACCAAAGTTGTCCTGTCCCCTTTCCTCCTCTGGCTAAGAGGCCAGTGTGGGCCACTTTGGTTCTGAAGACCTTGAGACCCTCCCACAAGACCTTGGCATCCTCACTGAACTGTGACAATAAGCTGAGAACCAAGATTAACCAGAAAGCCCCATTTACTGCCTCAAATGAGTTACTTTGTTTTCTAGACTTGTAAATTAGGTAGAAAGCTGAAAATGCTACTAGAAAATGTATTCTCATATCTGCTGCACTCTTGTTGACCTGCATTTGAAATAAAAATTCTTTTTTTTGGTGGGGGGGTGTTGGTAATCTTTCAGGACAACCCTCTGGAATTTTTGTCATATTTTCTGCTAAAGAAATGTAGTAAAAAGAGCAAGCATTTTGAAGGAAATGTTATTCTGACAAAAAGTGACCCAAAGGCAACACACAGTTTACTCACAAAGGTAAAATTACTGTGGCATTTTTATGTTGTTGCTTCACCATACAGTTTGAGAAATGTGCTTAAGAAACTCATAATCAGTAATGATAATTCTAACCTGAAAGCTTTCAATTTGTCATTTCTCGTAAGAACTTCATTTTCATGGATTTTTATTTTTAAAAGGGTGTTTTGTAGTTTCATAATGTTAGTAACACTTAATCTACTTGATTAGTGGATTACATGGCATCATGCTGATGAGAGTAACACTAGTTGACTCTTAGGGGAAGGACTGAATACTCGCATTCTGGCCAACGTAACCTAAAGAGATTTTTTTTTTTTTTTTTTGCAGCCCAGGACACTTTTTTGGTGAAACTAAAAATGGTTCTTTTTTTTCTTTTAGTTGAGATTCAAATTCATAAAAGAAAAAAAAAAAGTGGGTTTGAAGCTAGTTCTTTAGTTGAGCAAAAATAATTTTGCCAGTACTATATTCAGAATATGTACATTCTTGGTTAAGTGAAGTAATATGGATTCAGGAAATACTGAAAATTACATTATCATTCAGAGAACTGATGTCTATGAAAATGCCATTTCATGCCCATTGGAAAAGCACCTATCTTTGATAATTGAAGGCTGGGGATGCCACCCATAACACAAAGTCACCGTGGAGACTGTTAGGAGAAATGGACTTGTAAGTTCCCCTAGTAGCAAATGGTGTGTTGCCCTATAAACCTAATATTCTGGAAGACTTTGTTGCCCTGGCTTTACAGGACAGCACAGGGCAAGGAAAGGCAAATGGAGCACCGCTGGGGCCGCATCCTCTCTGCCAAGCTGCCCTAGACTTACTCAGCAGAATAAAAGGCCTGCAGTTATGCAGCCCCTGCCCTCTGTCTTTAGTAGACCATGCCTCTTAGCAGAACCCCCACTCCCTGAAGCAGCTTATTCTTCCCAACCACAAGCATCCTCTCCAGGAGGAGTCTTGATAAACACATTCCCAGGGACATCAAAGCCTTTAGATGTTAGAACCCTGCTTCCTTGTAGCCTGACCCCTAAATCTATCTCTTAGGAAACTCACAGACTATGTACTCATCAGGGTTCTCCAGAGAATCAGAACCAACAGAACTGCTCTTGTTACATCACCTTCCTGTAATAAAACTACAGAAATGTTAAATCTTTAATGCCTGGGAATATCTTTCATATTTTCCTTTTTAAAAAATAAAATTAGAAAAAAAAATATGTTAGATTATTATTTGGTGTTCTGTTATTTAACACTTGGGAGCTTGTGCATGATGCCCATGAAACAAAGTTGGTGGCCCTAGGAAAGAAAACCACAGATTAAATATAGGTGCTGAATTCGGATAAAATGGAGGTGAGTTTCTCCACACCTTGGAGTTTATTTTTAAAAGTGTAAATGTTCATCCAGAAGAGCACACAAACTCTCAGCCATGAGAGTGGAAAGTAATGCCTTCTTCTGAGACAACTGTTTTATAGATTGTTCCACAAGGGTTTGTGTAAGAGGATTAGTCTGCCAAATCCAGGACCAAATACACATACATATATACATATAGCTGCAGAAGGCAATGGCACCCCACTCCAGTACTCTTGCCTGGAAAATCCCATGGACGGAGGAGCCTGGAGGGCTGCAGTCCATGGGGTCGCTAGAAGTCGGACATGACTGAGTGGCTTCACTTTCACTTTTCACTTTCATGCATTGGAGAAGGAAATGGCAACCCACTCCAGTGTTCTTGCCTGGAGAATCCCAGGGACGGGGAGCCTGGTGGGCTGCCATCTATGGGGTCGCACGGAGTCAGACATGACTGAAGTGACTTAGCAGCAGCATATACATATAGGTAGACAGCTCACTCTATAAATCTATCTATCATCTTGCTGCCCAGTCAGTAGTACAGTAGTAACTCCTAGCCTTGATAAGCCTGCAGTGTTTACACTGATGCTATAGAACCATGGCGATAGGTCACAGCCAAAATCATAGTTGTTCTTCAGCACTATCATTGTCACAACTACTGCATGCGTGCTCAGTCGCTCAGTCGTGTCCAACTCTTTGCGACCCCATGGACTGTAGCCTGCTAGGCTCCTCTGTCCATAGGATTTCCCGGGCAAGAATACCTGCGTGGGTTGCCATTTCCTCCTCCAGGGGATCTTCTGGACCCAGGGATCGGACCACACCTCCTGTGTTTCCTGCATTGGCAGGCGGATTTTTTTTTTTTTTTTTTTTACTACTGAGCCACCTGGGAAACCTCACAATTCTTTCTGAACCCTAATTCAGGTAGTCAAGTGTTTTCTGGGAGAAAGCACCAGCAATAAATAGGATGTGAGCAATAACTAAGATCCTAGAGGAAAATTCCGAATATACGATCCAAAGTGTCCCTTACAGGCCATGGAGAGAGTCAAGGCAAAGGCCCATTGACTCAAAATAACTGTTTTCTTAAAAATGTGCAAAGTTTGCTACTCTGTTACTTCCTTTGAGTTCGTCCTTTAGAATGAATAACAAATGGCATCTTAACCTAAGAAGAGGTCCTAAAAATCCTAATAATTAGATAATATAAAATGAGAGAACATGTTGTTTTTAGGTTCAAACACAATTACTATGTCAAACTGACTTGCTATCCACAAAGAAAAATTTACATTTAAGAAATAGCGGTAGCTGGAAATTCCCTGGTAGTTCAGTGGTTTAAAAATTCTTAAAAAGCTGTTGCTGAGCCAGAGGTGAAACAAAGCCTAGTCTGAACAAGCAGGTTCTGAGATAGCCAGGGTGGCCCAGGAGTCCACTGCTGAGCTTCAGTGGCTGAGCACTCATGGGAGCCTGTCCAATGGGATGATACCCCAGAGAAGGGGCCTCTGTCATCTGTGGAGTCCACAGTTCAAATCTGTATGGCTTGGGTTCTCTTAACCTCCAGTCAAGCAGGCTGAGTTTCATTTTCATTTTATACCTGCAACCACGTCTACCTACACAACTGCAGTGTCACTGCTGACTGGTTGAAGTTATCATTTCTCTACATGAATGATCAGCATTATTACATATTTTGAAAGAAGACAATCTTCCAAGCATAGAAATTTTGAATTATTTTGTCAAAATTCAAAGTAGATTCCCCCTGACCCAGCATAAATATAAATACTGGAGTAGGAAATGACAATCCACTGTAGTATGCTTGTCTGGAAAATTCCATGGAAAGAGGAGCCTGGCAGGCTCAAGTTCACGGGGTCACAAAAAGTTGGACCTGACTGAGCACACACGCACACAAATATAAATACATGCCAGACTGGTGTGGGTCAGCCCCAAATGGGAAAGGACATGGTGAAAAGACTATGTGGAGCAGCCATGAAGTGCTCAGACTCAGGTGGGGGGCCTGCAGGCCCGGGAGAAACTGGCTGGCTGTGTGTGCTTCTGGGCCCAGGGGTCTTACACAAAGGCTTCAGGCAGCCATGAGGCATGTCTGCAGGTAAAAGTGTGTTTTTGTCTGAGTAGAGTAAGACAAAAGGAGTCTTGGTTATAAATTGGTGTTTTTCTTCTAGTTTCACTCATACATATCAAGGGGTTGCCATGGATAGTTTTATCTTTGACTCGGAAGGGCAGCAGTAGTGACCATTAATCATCATTAGCTTTCAACACAAACGTGGGACCATTGTTCCATTTCTCGGGTGGACCCTGGGATGCTGCAGGGAAGGCGGAAGGGGGGCTATTTTTTAATGTGATAATTTATATGGAAGCCACAAGAAAAATTAACAAGGCAAAGTGAGGAAAGAATAAGCCATATTTAAATGTGGAAACAGATCTAGAAATGGCATGTGAATTTCTTTATGACACTTTTTCATTAGGTGAAAAAAGAGGTGAATTTTACAAAGTATTGTGAATTTTTCTTCTGGCGTCTTGAAAGTAAGGTAACTTATTTGGCACTGCTGCCAGAATTCAGGCAGAGACCTATGTCCCAGGCACGTGTGAGGAGCTGCTCCCAGGGAAAATGGAAACTGCACTGAATTTAGTTTCTTAACACAGTTCCTAGGAAGCAAAAAGTTATTATTTTTTAAAACATAAAATTTAATTTTGTTGAGTGCTTAACTTATGTTTCTAGAGAACACTGTGATTAGGGCCAAAGGCAGAGCTACTGAGATCCTCCTGTGGGCTTAGCACTGACTGGGCATTTAGATATCCCAGGACCTGCCTCCAAATAATCAAGTCTGCATTTAATCCTCAGGAAACAGATGTGATAGAAGATAACCCTCAGGACACAAAACCAAGTCTCAGCAAAAATGATCCAAATTTTGAGTTGCTGGTTAAGCTGGTAAGCCAACTATTCTGGTTTGTTCTTTCTCTTTTCTTGAGAGTTTCTCTTAGAGGGGAAAAAAAACCCAAATATAACTGGAGGAGATCCAGCCAGCAGCTTTTTTCTTTGATTAAGTCCTGATCTAAAAAGAAGTTGAGCCAAGGGGATGGACTTGAAACATCTTGGCAACAACAGTCATCTCTGTGCTACTCCATGCTTTTCTAATAGGACGCTAGAAAGGCATTTAAAAAAATGGTCCGTGGACAAGAAGGTTCACAGTTTCTAACCGACTCATCAACAGTTGATTTACTCAATCAATCACAGTTTCTAACTGACTCATCATCAGCCACGGTCTGATTTCAAATGTTGAGTACAATCAATATAACCTTTAGGGCTGTCTTTCAAAGGGTAGTGGGTGGAGGAGGTGTGGACCGGCAGAGGCTTGGTCCTGTGCTGCCGGTTAACACACAGCGCATGCGTGCCATCTAGTATTTCTACAGCACACATCCACTTTTACTATCATATTTTAGCCTCAGAATTCTGAAACCCGTATTTTGTAGAAGAGGAAGTCAAGTCAGAAAACTTAAATGATTTCCTTAAGGTCAAAAAACAGTAAGAAAAGTTTGAATCCTGCAGAAGGACGCTCGGCCCTGGGCTCTTTCCCAACCACGCAGCAGCCGGGACCAGTCTGCTTACAGTGGGTGGTGCCTACAGTCCGCCTACAGTGGACAGTGTCCCTGTGGACCTCGGCGGCTGCGGGCTCACTCAGCCCCACGCCATCCCAGGAACCACCCAGGAACAGAGGGTTTACAAAGAAACAAATATGACAGTATCTCCGCTGACCATTGGTGATAATACTGCACAATGGTTTTGTTACCCAAACAACTCTATGTGCCCAACGTACAGTGAGGCCAAACACCAAAATGGAGTTTGGAGCAGAAAAAAGTTAATCGCAGAGCCAGGCAAGAGACAGGTGGCTCCGGCCTTAAAAACCCCAAACTCCCTGAAAGCTCTCAGCAAAGTGCTTGTCTAGGAACGGTGAGGGGGAGTGTGGTTAGTCGTTGCAGACTTCCTTGTATCAGAGCTTTTGTTCTTGAGGTCCGGTCATGGTCAGGTAATGATGTTCCTAGAAGTTTCTACCAAACAAACATTATCCTTTGTTCTGACAGGAGAGGGTCAGGTCTCAAGGCACAACTTTCACCCTCCGAGCTCTGGTCTTGGCTGACAGGAGGCAAATCTCAATTGGTGGCTCCTTCAGGGCCAGGTCCCCAGACCCTGCCCAGCCGTCATCACTGATGGAGCCAGGCACCCAACCCGACTGGCCCACCCTCAGGCTTCTCAGACCGCCCAAATTGCAGGGAGAGGTTCTGGAGACTACCTACGTCCCAGGCAGATGGCCACTGCCATCAGGTCACAGAGGTGGGGATGGGGGAGAAGCTCACCACTGCCTCAAGGGCTGGGGCTAGGCCAGTGGGCGGCCTTGGCAAGAGCCCCAGAGCCCTGCAGAACAGGGTCCCTGCTGGCCCAAGGCTGGGTGAGCTAGAGAGCCCAAGGAAAAAGCTGAGATCCACCTCTTACCTCACTTTGCACCGGAAGACCACCATTCGGCTGACAGTTGGTGGAATGCTCCCACCAACGGAAGCTTATTGACGGTTGATTGTTTGTGGGAGGGGCCACTGTGGCACCAACCAATGGCTGAGCAGGAATGCTAACGGTCTCTCAGTAGCTGTTGCCTGGTAACAGGGTGGGGTGGGGAGGGTGGCTAGGGTCGGGTGGGAGTGGCGCTAATGGGTCACAGCAATGGCCCCGTGCTAAGAGCTATGCTGGGCAGCGCTCTATTATAGTTTCAAGATAACAGCGGGAGTTTAACAACTGAAACTTTAAATCAAAATCGTTATAAATATTAGATAACTCCAGTATTTTAAAGATCACTTCATGGCAAATAGATGGGGAAACAATGGAAACAATGATGCACTTTATTTATCACTGCCCATGGTGACTGCAGCCATGAAATTAAAAGATGCTTGCTCCTTGGAAGAAACGTTATGACCAACCTAGACAGCATATTAAAAAGCAGAGACATTACTTTGCCAACAAAAGTCCGTCTAGTCAAGGCTATGGTTTTTCCTGTGGTCATGGATGGATTTGAGAGTTGGACTGTGAAGAAAGCTGAGTGCCGAAGAATTGATGCTTTTGAACTGTGTGTTGGACAAGACTTTTGAGAGTCCCTTGGACTGCAGGGATATCCAACCAGTCCATTCTAAAGGAGATCAGCCCTGGGTTTTCATCGGAAGGACTGATGCTAAAGCTGAAACTCCAGTACTTTGGCCACCTCATGCGAAGAGTTGACTCACTGGAAAAGACTGATGCTGGGAGGGAGAAGGGGACGACAGGATGAGATGGCTGGATGGCATCACTGACTTGATGGACATGAGTTTGAGTAAACTCCGGGAGATGGTGATGGACAGGGAGGCCTGGTGTGCTGCAATTCATGGGGTTGCAAAGAGTTGGACACGACTGAGCGACTGAACTGAACTGAACTGAACTGAAATAGGCTTTATATACAATAGGCATATGTTTGAAAGATTAAAACTAACCAAGAACAGTGTTTATAGTATTTCAAACAGAATGAGTGTTCTGATTCTTCTCTTAAATTATTTTCACATTTTAATTTTAGCTCATGAAATTATAGTTGACATTTCAGGTGAAGATCACATGGCATGAAACAGTAGTATTGTCTTATTTTATTTGAGGCAGTGTGGAGCTGGAGGGGAAAGAGGAAACTGTGTTCTAAGAGTTTTAATCATCCTAGGTACAAATACAAGGCCATTCAATTTTTAAAATTTGAATATTGTGATTGTTTTCTATTGTAAAAATACTAATTTTACAACTTCAAAAGTATAAATAGAAGGGAAAGAATCCTAATTCCAGTAAGGAAAATTAATTTCTCTAATCGTAAACATAGCATTCAATATCAGGGTATGGGATTTCTTTACACCAGTGCATGGCTTTTCCCTCAGGATTGCTGAAACAGAACTTTGATATATAGAAAGCACAGAACATCGGGAAACCTACCTACCCAGGAGAGACAGTAGTTTTTCCTAAACACAGAAAGAAGAGCATGATTTTGGCATTTCATAATACACAGCGGGAAATAACTATTGAAGTATTTGATAATGAGAGGTCTAGCTCATTTCAGTCTTGTTTACACTATAATCGATAAAACACTACTGGGGAAAAAAAATAGGAAAACAATGCACAACCCAAAGGCTTTCTCACCATCACCTCTGTAAAGGCAGAATTCTGCCTTTGCATCATTGTGGAGCCAACACCTAGCACATGACACTAGATATCTATTTGGATGGATAGATGGATAAAAGTAAATTCTCAACCTGCACCTTCTCAAGATTCAAGAGTCCAAGGCCCATCTCTACTATGGCATCAGGCTGGCCAGTGTGAGGGACAATTTGATGATGGGGTCAAGCAGTGTGGTCAGCAGAGTCCTCCATATTCCCTTATCAAGTTTCCCTTCAGCCCTGCATATCACGAATCAGAAAGGTGCCCTCAGAGTGACCGCCTGACTGCTCAGTACTTTCATTTCTCTGTCTCCTTTGCCTGTCAGGCCTTTTGATGATGGAAGCCTGAAATGAGTCATTACACTTTCCTTCTGAGTTCTTTATGCTTTTCCATAGGAGAGAAAACTCCAGCTGGATTCAGCCGAAAAGCGAACCAGAGTCGTCAGGGAACTCTTACAGAGCGAGAGAAGATATGTGCAGATGCTGGAAATTGTGAGAGATGTTTATGTGAGGCCACTGAGAGCGGCGCTGTCATCAAACAGAGCCATCCTGAGTGCTGCAAACATCCAGATCATGTTCTCTGATATTCTACAGATCTTATGTCTCAACAAGTAAACTCTGAATAGCTATGTTTTGAAATATTCATTGTGGTATGGGAGGAACATACACTTGTTTCAAAAAGTTATACAGAGGCTCAGTCATTCTCTGCCCTTTTGGGGGACACTGCCTGATCACCTCACAGAAGAGAGATAATTCTTGACACTGGGCTGCAAACAGTAGTGATGATTCCTGGGGTGTATCCCTGCCTGGACTCAGAGCTATAGGTCAAGGAGTGGAGTTCAGTGCCTGGGGATTCTATATTCATTATGCTATTTATGCAAAAGACAATGGGAAGGGGAGCTACTCATAGTTATCAGTGTTTGGCTGATCAGTGGGAGAGGAACAGGAGGCTGTAATGGGACTAAGTCACTAGAAGACTTTGCTTAGAGAACCAGAGGCTGGGGATTAGTGTAATAACAGTATATGTATATGGAAGGGTTGAGAGAGAAAATTGATCATTTGCACTGAATAAAATAAGACAAACTGAGCTTGTGTTTCTCTGCCAGTAACTCTTTAGATAACTTAGAACAAGTTCCTTAGCTTCGGGGATCCCAGATTCTATAAAAGGAACTAGTGTGCTTCCAGTTTTGAAATTCTGTGATGGCTGAAGAATTACCTTTGATCCAAGGGAAATGGGCTTAGTGGTGGTGATGGCATTTAGCCATTGAAGTGAGTTGAGCACCCTCCTCTGAGGACTGTAAGAAACTGTCCCCAGGCAAAGAGGAGAGGGAACAGTCAGGGCAGCCTCTCCAGGCCAGCGTGGGATCGTGACTCAGCCCCCAAGTCAACCTACTTCCTCCCTTTCCAGCTCTGTGTCAAGGCGAAAGGATCTGACAAAAGCCCCGCCCTAAATGACTGAGTACACATCTATTTTCTTGTAAGTTTATAGGCCGTCATTGGTCAATATTTCACAGCCATGCTTTTCTCATGTTGCAGGTGGTTTCTAGATGACCTGAGAGACAGACTACAGGAATGGGGCCCCGCTCACGGTGTGGGAGAAATATTCATCAAGTTTGGAAGCCAGTTGAACACATATACCAATTTCTTCAACAATTACCCTGTGGTTCTAAAAACTATTGAGAAGGTAACAGATTGAGGGACCATCCAGGCATTTATTAGACCTTCTGAACTTGTGAGGACTAGAAGGACTAGAATTCGTAGGAAAGACTTTTCTATCCTTGGCTTCCAGATCTCCTCCTCTGGTTTACCGTGAGCTCTTTGAGGATGAGGGCACTGATTTACTTAGTTTTGATCACTACGGGCTGGCATAGTGCTTGACCCAGCAGTGCCTAGGAACTGGTTGTGGGACTGAACTAGTCCTCATGCAAATTTCCAGACTCCCACCCGCCCCAGTTACTCTGTGGCTTGGGTATAGGAACATAGTTCACAGTTAGGCAGAAGCAAAACTGTGAACCTGCTTTCACACTGCCTCTATAGCCCGTGTGGTGAGTCCAGCTCTCTCACGGAGAAAAGGAATTCATAAACATGTGTGGAATAATGACACTCAATGTGTGAAATCTCACGATAAAATAAGGATTTCCTTTGTTTTGTATTCCCCAGCAAGTGCGTTTTAAACAGTTGTCTTTGTTGTGACAATGTGTATGTAGTCTGAGCAGGTCTATGCAGCTCTCATCTGTGCAGCTCTCATCTGTGCCCCTTGCTGCTCTCATTGGGATCTTCTCTGCTCTCATTGGGATCTTCTCTGCTCTCATTGGGAATTCCTCTGCTCTCATTGGGATCTCTGATGACAATAAGATACTTCTTTCTTGCCAGGAGCCAGCATGGGGAATCCTGCCCGTGGCAAAGGTCAGGAGGAAGGAGGCCTGACAAAACACAAAGGCGGGATCAGGGAATTTGAAGTGGGGACCGAGTTGGTGCTTTCCCCTCCTCGGTTTGCATCAAAAGGGCAGCAGGAGGGGCACCTTGGGACGTGGTGGTGCCCTCTGCCCTGTTCCTGTGTCCACTGTGGCCCTGCCCACCTGTCTGCCCTGAGGCCCTGAAGTAAAGGCCTGGGGCTCGGAGGTCTCTGAACACTTCCTGACCTCAGACATCTCCCTTTGTCGTCGTCTTTCTACTCCACCCAGGGAGTTTAAGCTCTGCTGCGCAACTCGATTATGTGAAAGTTGCATAAATAAAGCAGTGTCACAGAACTGACCTTTAGGACAAGAATTGGAGCAAGGCAGCACATGTTATAATAACAGATTGGTGCCAGCAATTATGGATAATAATGTGTCTATTTCACTAGCATGGGGTGCATATAAGTAAGTATTCAGTAAATGTTAGCTATTAATATTATTGAAATCAATGACTATTTGATTTCTAGAAATTAGACTTACTGGCATCTGAAAAAAATGCAGTGACTTCCTGGGGGCTGTAATGGTGATGAATAATGCATTTTGAAACAGATTTTAAGTACAAAGGAGCACCTTCTTAATGTTATTGTGGAAAACATGCTTAACAGCAGAATTACACACCAATCCCTACACTTAACACTTACTGTGTGGCAGGCACTCTATAGGTAGGATTTCCGCCCCCTCCCCAGCCCCTCCCCAAGTTAGCTATGACATCCATGAGAAAACTGAGGTTCACAGAAGTAAGCTTGACAAAGTCACACAGAATTAGATAAAATTAAATTAGAATTCTAATCCAGGCCTGCTGCTGCTAAGTCGCTTCAGTCGTGTCTGACCCTGTGCGACCCCATAGATGGCAGCCCACCAGGCTCCCCCATCCCTGGGATTCTCCAGGCAAGAACACTGGAGTGGGTTGCCATTTCCTTCTCCAATCATGAAAGTGAAAAGTGAAAGTGAAGTTGCTCAGTCGTGTCTGACTCTTAGTGACCCCATGGATTGCGGCCTACCAGGCTCCTCCGTCCATGAGATTTTCCAGGCAAGAGTGCTGGAATAGGGTGCCATTCCCAGGCCTATCTGCATGCAAAGTCCATTTTCATTTTTCTATACCGATTAAGTTCAATGACTAGGGTTAATTTATGGTATAATTAATACACTATACTTAGGATATCAGGAAGCACCTCTAGTATTAATAGTACTGTGATTAGGTGTAGATGTTGCCCTTTTGCTTTGAGCGCTTCACAGATTATGCTTGTCTGGTAGAATAAAAACACTTCACAACTGTTTTACAGAATTTTGACAATATAACTCTCACTTTTAGTGCAGAGAAATGATACCAGCATTCCGAGCTTTCCTGAAGAGGCATGATAAGACCATTGTTACCAAAATGCTGAGGTAAGCTCTGAGGGAGAGCACAGCTAGGTCACCCCAAGGACTGGCATTCTGTGGCCTCAGAAAGGGACCAGAGCTCCCTTTTCTCTGTGCCTCCTACAGTCTTCCGGAGCTGCTTTTGTACCCATCCCGGAGGTTTGAAGAATATATTCATCTTCTCTATGCTCTGAGGCTTCACACTCCTGCGGAACATATTGACCGTGGAAACTTGACCATTGCAATTGACCAAATCAAAAATTACAAAGGCTACATAGATCAGGTTGGTTGCTGGTAAGAGTCTGTGTCCTTTAAAAATGTTATAATGCTTTTGTGGTACTCTGACTCAAAGATTCCGAAATCCCTTAGCCTCTTGGGGTTCTCTTTAAACTTTTTCATCCTTTTAATGCTAAATCATTGTATTCAGTGATATTGAGCACTGAGGGCCTTTATTCTAAACCAAATAATGTTGTCAGATATCTTTTTAAGTACACTTATACAGATTTTTTAAAAAAGAGCAAACCTCTTTGTTTCTGAAAGTACTTCTTAATGTATTAATCAACTTTCCTGCCTAAGAAAGTACAGCAATCACAATTATTCTCTGCAAGATTTGATCATCTTGGAGTATAGGACTACCATTCTGAACATGTCACTGTGATGGGCACACAGCCCAGGAGTCTGGGCTGAATGGAAACAATAACACAGTACACCCAGAAAAAAAACTTTTTGAACAGAGTCTTGCCACTTGCCTCTTTGTTTTAAAACACTGGGTACAGGAAATTGAGATTCTTATGATAGTTTATGAAAATACCACAACGTTATCAAGTACTGTATTTTAATCTATTTTTATGTATAAAAACATCACAATTTCAGTTTGCCTAATCACTTTCTTTTCTAGATGAAGCGGAACATCAGTATGAAAGATCACCTGTTAGACATACAGAGACTCATCTGGGGGTGCCCTGTACGTATTCTAATGCACTTGCTACATGTCATGCTCAAAAAGGAGACATAGAGATTCTGATTCAGCTAACATCTGTTGAGAGCCTGTTGTGTGCCAGGTGCTGGCAAGCTCTCATATTCCACATCCTTGTTATCTGCAAGGATGCTAGATGAGAAGAGGCACAAGTGGCCTTGACCCCATCCCATTTCTCTGTAGTCTTAGCACCTTGCTTGGTACTACAGAGCTCATGACCCCCTTTGAGGAACAGGACCGTGTCTTTATTGTTTTCTGTCTCCCTGCACATAATAGCTGGCCCAGGATTCTGCCCACTGAGGACATCTGTAAAAATCCTAGAAGTCCTCTGTTGGTTATCTGTTACCTATGGAATATCATCTGACTCATTCTACTTTCCTTCTCACTGCCTTTCAGTTCAGTTCAGTCACTCAGTCGTGTCCAACTCTTTGAGATCCCATGAACCACAGCACGCCAGGCCTCCCTGTCCATCACCAGCTCCCAGAATCCACCCAAACCCATGTCCATCAAGTCGATGATGCCATCCAACCATCTCATCCTCTGTCGTCCCCTTCTCCTCCTGCCCCCAATCTTTCCCAGCATCAGGGTCTTTTCAAATGAGTCAGCTCTTCGCATCAGGTGGCCAAATTATTGGAGTTTCAGCTTCAACATCAGGCCCTCCAATGAACACCCAGGACTGATCTCCTTAAGGATGGACGGGTTCTATCTCCTTGCAGTCCAGGGGACTCTCAAGAGTCTTTTCCAACACCACAGTTCAAAAGCATCAATTCTTCGGGGCTCAGCCTTCTTTATAGTCCAACTCTCACATCCATACATGACCACTGGAAAAACCACAGCCTTGACGGACGTTTGTTGGCAAAGTAATGTCTCTGCTTTTTAATATGCTGTCTAGGTTGGTCATAACTTTCCTTCCAAGGAGTAAGCGTCTTTTAATTTCATGGCTGCAGTCACCATCTGCACTGATTTTGGGACCTAGAAAAATGAAGCCAGCCACTGTGTCCACTGTTTCCCCATCTATTTGCCATGAAGTGATGGGACCAGATGCCATGATCTTCGTTTTCTGAATGTGGAGCTTTAAGCCAACTTTTTCACTCTCCCCTTTCACTTTCATCAAGAAGCTCTTTAGTTCTTCTTTACTTTCTGCCATAAGGGTTGTGTCATCTACATATCTGAGGTTATTGATATTTCTCCTGGCAATCTTGATTCCAGCCTGTGCTTCCTCCAGCCCGGAATTTCTCATGATGTACTCTGCATAGAAGTTAAATAAGCAGTGTGACAATATACAGCCTTGACATACTCCTTTTCCTATTTGGAACCAGTCTGTTGTTCCATGTCCAGTTCTAACTGTTGCTTCCTGACCTGCATACAGGTTTCTCAAGAGGCAGGTCAGGTGGTTTGGTATTCTCGCATCTTTCAGAATTTTCCACAGTTGATTGTGATCCACACAGTCAAAGGCTTTGGCATAGTCAATAAAGCAGAAGTAGATGTTTTTCTGGAACTCTCTTGCTTTTTCCATGATCCAGCAGATGTTGGCAATTTGATCTCTGGTTCCTCTGCCTTTTCTAAAACCAGCTTGAACATCTGGAAGTTCATGGTTCACGTATCGCTGAAGCCTAGCTTGGAGAATTTTGAGCACTACTTTACTAGTGTGTGAGATGAGTGCAATTGTGTGGTAGTTTGAGCATTCTTTGGCATTGCCTTTCTTTGGGATTGGAATGAAAACTGACTTTTTCCAGTCCTGTGGCCACTGCTGAGTTTTCCAAATTTGCTGGCATATTGAGTGCAGCACTTTCACAGCATCATCTTTCAGGATTTGAAATAGCTCAACTGGGATTCCATCACCTCCACTAGCTTTGTTCGTAGTGATGCTTTCTAAGGCCCACTTGACTTCACATTCCAGGATATCTAGCTTAGGTGAGTGATCACACCATCGTGATTATCTGGGTTGTGAAGATCCTTTTTGTACAGTTCCTGTATTTTCTTGTCACCTCTTCTTAATATTTTCTGCTTCTGTTAGGTCCCTACCATTTCTGTCCTTTATTGAGCCCATCTTTGCATGAAATGTTCCCTTGGTATCTCTAATTTTCTTGAAGAGATCTCGAGTCTTTCCCATTCTATTGTTTTCCTCTCTTTCTTTGCACTGATCGCTGAGGAAAGCTTTATCATCTCTCCTTGCTATTCTTTGGATGATCAAACCACACAGACATACTCATAATTCTCTAATAATGTCAGCCTCTCCTTACACATTTGTGTTTTGCTCATGGTCTTCCCTCTCAGAAATTGCCTTCTTTTTCTGCTCCACTGGATAAACTCCTATTCGTACTTTAAACATCCAGTTCAAGTATCATCTGCCTTGAAAAGTTTCCTCCGACATCTCCAGGTGTGAGTTGCCCCTTCCTAGGTATTCTCAACATCCTGAACCTCCCTGTCACACTTTCTTACAGTCCTTTATCCACAAGATTGGGAGCTCCATCAGGTATGAACTAGTGTCTTCTAGTGTTCAGCATATGGCTGGAATTTAATATGTGAATTATATTGAATTAAAGTATCAATCGATTGTGGTTTTTTTTTTCGATTGTGTTTTTATTTGGCCAAATTGAGGAAGCAAAATGCAGTTTTTTGGCCTAATTTAGATCTGCACATTTTGAAAGGGGATTGACTGGATTACAGAAAATCGAAAAATCTTGGGACTCACAGAGTCCACAGAACTTTATCTGTGGATCACTATATGCCCCAAGTGATCATCTCCATGGCTAGGTCAGTAAAAGAGCCTGAAATCTTAATTTGTATTATTTCATTCACTTCCTTTTCTTGATAGATCCCTTCTGACTCACCCACATCCCCACTTTATTTTTGGTAGTAGGAAAGCATTTATAATAAAAAAAATAATTTCAATAGTTTTAAAAATTAGACAACTCCCTCTAGTTTTAAAAACAATGCTTTTTTCACAATTGAACTGAGTTCTACTCAACACATATCTTTGGGGATATTATTCAGTAGTGAGACATTTTATAAAATATATATATATATTTCTAATTCTTTTTATTTCATAGACTCTATCAGAAGCAAACAGATATCTGATTAGGGTTCAAGATGTGGCCCAACTTCACTGCTGTGATGAGGACATAAGTTTCTATTTAAGGTAAATATTCAACTATCCTATGGCTATGCTACTGCTGCTAAGTCACTTCAGTCGTGTCCGACGCTATGCGACCCCATAGACGGCAGTCCACCAGGCTCGTCCATCCCTGGGATTCTCCAGGCAAGAACACTGGAGTGGGTTGCCTATGGCTACGAGTATGTCTTAATTATCTTGTACCCAAAATCCAGTACAATGTCTGTCATATTGTAAATATACTATAAATCTTTGTGTTGATCTGAAAAGTTACACACACACCCCTCTGAGATGAGATAAGGTGTTTATCACCTTCCTCACATTTCAGGCAGCTACTTCATAGAATGGAAGAAACTAAACCGTCATTGCCTGGGCCACTAACTCAAGACATGGGATTTCCGGTTTGGTCACTTTCCTACTGAGAGGAGAGCTGATGTTAGATATCACATGGATGATGTGCTCAACTCTAAGAAAGAGAAGACCAGTTAATTATCTGCAGTTAGTTACTGAGGTCAGCACTCGAAAGGTCTCACCGTAGGACCACCATTGTATTGAGGTCTCACATGTCTAGTCTGCACAGTGCTCACAGTAGTGTAAAAACTATTGTGATGTGAAGGTGCTAACATTTCCTTTTCTCCTTTAGAACAAGGATGGGCAAACTTTTTCTGTAAAGGGTCAGATGGTAAGTATTCTAGGTCTTTCTTGCCAAATGATATCTGTGGCAACTACCTAACTTTGCTATTGTAGCACAAAAGCAGCTACATAAATACAATACATAATGATTAATATGATCTTCATAAACAATACATGTGTAGCTGTGTTCCAATAAAACTTTATTTACAAAAAGCAAGGAGTGGGGCCATCATTTTTAAATTCTTGCTTTAGAAAACTATTTGCCAATCTATGTTTTCAGTACTTATGGCAAAGATGGTAGCTCCACAAAGAGCAACCAAATGCAGAGGAATTAATTCCAATAAAAGAAATGAAAATCAGATTGCCTGTTATTTCAGTGAATATTTCACTGAATGTTTTCCAAAGGCCAGGACAGGATTTGGGGTGGAGAGGTTGGAATAAACCAGTCCCTTCACCTCGATTTAACCAGTCCCTTAAATGAAAATCAAATCACACAATTGTCACTTTTCTCACTGTCACCGTGTTTTTTTTTTCTCATTTTGTTGTTTTTGGTCAGGAACAATAGAAATGAGCTACAAGAGAAGGAAGCTAGATATCAAGTCAGCAATTCTAAACACGTCTGTGTAGTAGGACACATGCTAGGGATTATTCCAGTTTTTTATTATTAATTTTACCTTCACATATTCATTCTCAGACACTCTTCCTTTATCTTTCTTTATCTAAGTCCATGTTTCTGACTGACAGAATTTGCTCTGGGGAGAGTCATTTTAGAGCTCAGAAACCTGGAGGCATTTGTCCCTCTGTAGATATAACCCACATAGTTTTGGATTAAGCTTTTATGTACCTTGGAACTTTGACATTTTCACGTGTGACTTTAAACTTGCTGATTTTTAAAGCATTTTTGTTTACTTTTGTTCTCCTTCTAATGGGGTGTCGCCAAGTGCAAAAGTGGAGCCTCTAAGACCGGTGAACAGAGGCACGGCTTTAGATCACCAAACAGGGCCATCCACTGCTCAGACCCTGAGTCCTCTTGAGGACAAACATTACTAAACTACAGAGTATGTATATTGTTCACTTTACTTTTAGCTTACCCAAAGGGTAAGGAAGTCATTGACCAGGAAACGGCACTAGGGAAGAGAAATACGCAGACTCCTCAGGGATACAGGACTCTGGCTCTGAATTGACTTTTATCCTGGCAACTGCCAAAAGCCACTGTGATCCACTAGTCAGAATGTGGATGCTGAGGACAAGGTGATCAACAGTTTTGACTCGGGTCAGCTCACAGAGGCTTCCCTCATGACTCAGACAGTAAAGAATCTGCTTGCAATGCTGGAGACCCAGATTTAATCCCTGGGTTGGGAAGATTCCCTGGAGAATGGAATGGCTACCCACTCCAGTATTCCTGCCTGGAAAATCCCATGGACAGAAGAGCCTGGCAGGCTACAGTCCATGGCGTTGCAGTCGGACACGACTGAGTGACTAACACTTAGCTCACAGAACCAATGACGTACTGTTATCTATTCATGCCAAAGTTTATGCTCTGAAAATTACTTTTAAAGTTTTATGTATTTATGGAAGTTGGGTACTTTTGTTTCTTGGTCTGGCTAATGTATTAATAGTGATTAAATAATGACAAAACACTTCTAGAATGGTGTTAAGAATTTAAACTATGTTTGGTGGAGTCATTGAGTCTATTTGTGAAAAAGCAAAGAAATCCTGTCCAGGTTCAAGGAAAACATTCTACCCGTGGAGTTGGTTCTCCTGAATCTGAGCAGCAGCAGTTTTCTGAAAGTTGAGTAGCATCCAGAGTTTCCATTTCAGTTGTTCCATTATGTCAATATGAAAGGCAAAATTATTTGTTTTTACATATGTAGAAGAATAAAGGTTTTTTAAAAAGGGTTCTGGTGTTTTTTGTCTTTGGATGAAACTTGTTGAAGCTCTTGGTGAGTATAAATGGCTTTTGGAAAGCTTTTTCCTAGGTAAAATTCATTTCTATGTATTTTAAATAGCACTTTCATAATCAGATTAAAATAATAAAAACCTCTTTGTGCATTTATCTTTCCCTGCTCACGTCCTCAGGTTACAAGTGGCCTCAACTCCAAGTTCAATAAACGTGCCTACTCCTTCTCTCTGGGCCATCCACCCACCCAGCCCAATTGGGTCATGCCGTTAGAATTTGCCTTTATTTAACTTACTTTCAATGCTATCCCTTCCAAAGGGAAAAACCAAACATCTGTTTACCAAAGCAAACACCCCTTTCAAAGCTACATCTTCAAAGCACCCTGGTAGGCACATTCCCTGGCCATTCAGATAGAAAGGCAAAGTTTTATTACAGCTTTTAAACATTTTTCTCAAATGATATGATTCTTATCAGTAATAAGAGTACAAATATTGCCAAAGAAGGGTCACAAACATGGGTGGAATTCTTTTGCCTAATGTGGCCACTCAGCACATACAGCTCACCATATACCGATCTAAATGCACCCCCTTTCTTGCTTCCCCTTTCCCTCATCCCTACTTCTATTTGTTCCCTATTCTCAGAATAACGTATCAACTTAATCTGGATTATTTCTTGCAAACTGTCAGTAAATATGAAGATCCCACTCCTTCCAGCCTAAATCATAACCACAGATATGGGAAGGAAATGTTTGAAAAAGGAAGGTGGCTCCAGTGGTTGTTGGATGACCACTGCATTTCTCTCTCTCCACACACCTAACAGGACATGTACCCCCAACACTCTCCCAAGAGCTGAACCTGAAGCAAAGCACTCCTTAAAAATGTTTAAACCACTCCCTCTCCCAATCTAGTTTTTTGCTCACCTCATGGGCATAGGAGAAGGCAATGGCACCCCACTCCAGTACTCTTGCCTGGAAAATCCCATGGGCAGAGGAGCCTGGTGGGCTGCAGTCCATGGGGTCACACAGAGTCGGACACGACTGAGCGACTTCACTTTTACTTTTCACTTGCATGCACTGGAGAAGGAAATGGCAACCCACTCCAGTGTTCTTGCCTGGAGAATCCCAGGGACGGCGGAGCCTGGTGGGCTGCTGTCTATGGGGTCGCACAGAGTCGGACACGACTGAAGCGACTCAGCAGCAGCAGCAGCAGCAGCATGGGCACAGCTGTAATTAATACACGACTTAAGTGCCTCAATACTCTCAAGTGTGGTTGGCGAATCAGCATCGCCAGGGACCTGTTAGAAACACAGAATCTCAGGCTAGTCTGGCTCTACTGAATTTGCATTTCAACGAAAATCTCTGGGTAATTCAGATGCACAGTAAAGTTTGTACAAGTCAGAGCCATTATAATAAAGAGTGGATTCTAAATGTGAATTATAGTAGCTTTTATGGGAAACAACCTGTCAGTCTTTGGTTAAAAATATATATACCATTTGGTCAATCAATCCTACTCTTGGATTATCTGACAGAAATATCAGTGCATGTAAGGAGTCTGTTTATATGTAAGGAACTCGTTTTTTCAAACACTGCTCACAGTGGCAATAAAGAAAAAAACAAAGGAAACGAGGGAGGGAAGAAGGAAGAAAGAGACCTGAGCCTGCAAACAAAGAAATGCCCACTAAGTGAGGGAACAGTTAGAAAAATGATGGTCCACCCATGCTATTATTTGGTCATTAAAAAGAACTTGAAGTGATTTCTATTGCTGAGAAAAGCAAGAAAAGAGCCTGGAATAATACTTAAAACAAACTACCTGTAAATAGATGCATACATAGGTACATACGTGACTATTTGAATGGGTTAAAAAAAAAGGAAAGATTATATACTGTTTGGTAACTTGGGTAACATAAGTGGAGGGAGGATTGAGCCAAACAAAAAGTGAAAAAGAGCAGTACACAAAAACAACTGTCAGTATATGCTGATGTAACTGCATCACTTCTGTACGACTTTATCTGGCTCTAACTCAACAATTTAAAAATTAAATACAGATGATGAAGATAAAAACTAAGAGAATTCCTCGGAATAAACCAGTCAACTGAGTTGCTTGCTTAGAGTAACTTCCTGAGGGCTTCTTGATGCTTCTAGGAGAAAAACATTTTTGGGGGGCTATCCTCCAACAAAGTAATGAGCTTGCTGCACTTGGTCATTCCTGGTGCTGGACAGAGATTGGGGGCATGGGGTGAGGCTTTCCAAAGTTCCTCCCTAGTACATCATTTGATAACCCACACCACAGCACAGTGAAATCTGCTAAACACTGTGATCTGGCTCCATTAGTGGAAAACCACAGAGGATACTAGATGGAGGTTGGGGACCAAAAAACGCCTACCATTGACCATGGTAGCAACCTCAGTAGAATTGAAGAGCTACCTAAATCCAACTTTTCATCAATTTCTCTCCAACGAAAATTCTCTATTTCCTACTTAGTAAGTGCTTTTCTTTTCCCTGCTTTCTACTTAAGACACCACACACCTTACTGATTCTTCTGCTTCTCTCTAACCCAACCTGTTACCCTTATAGATGAAACTAAACTAAATGAAAACATTCCCCGCAGATTGTCTAAGTACATTAAACACAAAATACCAATACAGCTTTAACCTGACTTGTGTTGTAACACTGGGAAAATTCAGTGTTCATTTTTGTCTGCATCGATTGGATACTGTCCAATGGATAAGCTCAAATCATTCCACCAGGAACCCTGAGGCCCACCCACATGACTGGTCTGACGAGGGACTATTCACACCAGGAGAAAAATATACAGAGAACTTCAAAAAGTCAGTCCAAAGGTCTGAGGTGGGGAAAAACTCTGATGATGAGCTTATCAACACAAAGATGCTGAAGTGTGTAACAAAGCACGTATATATGCATATATAAAACTAAACTCTTTCTCTTTTTTAAACCAGGCTCTATGAACATACCTGCGATCTCAGTCTTTTCCTCTTCAATGATGCACTGCTCGTTTCTAGTCGGGGTACATCTCATACTCCATTTGAAAGGACTTCAAAATCAACCTACCAATTCATTGCATCAGTGGCACTTCATAGGTTAATCATAGAAGACATACCAGATTCCAAATGTATGTACTCTCTTCCTCCGAAGAGATCACACCTTTAAGAAGCTGTATTATATAAAACTCATTAGCTATTAAAATAGAAAAGCAGGAAGAGAACTGGAATTTGCATTTGCAAATAATTTCCCAAGTATTTTTAGGATCTCATTAATGTAAACTTTTCTCTACCTTTGAAATAGCAAAAGAAAGGAATGCTGGCATCGTCAGACACATTCCCTACACATTAGGAAAACAGCTTTCCAAAGTCACAAAGGGAGACATAACCCTGTATCATTGCCAGGGAAGCTGGAGTTCTTAACCATTATTTTAAGTGGTTAACCACTATTTTAACTTCTATTGCTTGTAGATCTTACAATTTTTATCTATTACTTTTCCATTATACTAGGACTAAATGATTATTGCAGATTTGACTGTATTCTTCTGTAAATTTGCATTTACGAGTTCTCTAAAGGATGTATTTGCAAATGATGTTTAGTAACAAAACATTTAACTCATAATAATCTTAAAAGAAATAATCATTGTTACAAAAAGAAATCCTACTTAAATCTACTGTACCTTTTAGTTTTTTTTTTTTTTTGCCAATGATTTAAAAGAGCTCAAAAAGGCAGTGGCAGAGGATGTACCTTTTAGTTTTTATCTTACACTCTACTTCCCAATCTTAATAAAGATTTGTATCTCTTTTCCTATATTTCTGTTAAGCCAGACAATCTGAATATAACACATTTTGTTCCAATATTTTTCACTGCACGTGAAGGTAGGACTTATGGGTAAAGCTAGAACCAAGATCTCAGAGAAGGAACTAATCTAAAAAAAGCTGCTTTCCATTAGCTCTGGCTTCATTTAAAATCTGAGAAAAATTGAACACTAAATGTGGGAATAAATATTTTCACCTATTGAGAAATAAATATTTTCAAACTCAGGTAAGAAGGGTTAGTTACCCATAATGTGCATGACATGTCTCCTTCCATCTCCCCTTAATCAGCTGTGCTCTATGTCAGAACATCATAATGTAAGCTAAAAGTGGGCATTCAGCTAAGTCGTCATTGGCTTCATTCTGTCCTGGTGCTCATACCAGGGTGGCCAAGGTCCAGCTCTAAGCATCTCTTATCTACAATAATTCTTGTAAAGACCTTTACCGGTTCCAGTTCCTTCTGAAATTAAAGAATATCATATCATCTATTACTTTAAAAATAATTGCTAATTATCATTAAACAATTATTAAGACAAGTATATTTTAGACTGTATTTGAATTATTCAGTAATTTAGGAAGTTATATTCTAAACTGGATTTGTGTTTGAAACTTTAATTTTCAAAAAGACTTCAAGATGACTTGATCAACTCTTGAATTCTAAAACATTTTTTCCTTTTGACTGTTACCTACACAAATTAATTTATGTACTTCCAATATTTTTACAGTTATCAAGAATGCATTTATTCTTCAAGGTCCAAAACATGAATGGATTTGTGCAACAGAAGTTGAGGATGATAAATTTCTATGGTTGTCTATACTCCAAAATGCCATCAAAAGTAGTATGGAAAAGTGAGTCTGGACTTCAAACACCAGGGGTGCCAATCTGCCCTGACAAAGACAGCATGTTGTTTTCTGTTCCAGAAGATCCAGTAAGCAGCAGAATAATGGTTCATCATGGATGATCGGTGGATGAACTAGGGGGATGCATAAAGTTCCTCCTACCTTTTAAACTTTATCATCTATGCTCAATTAGGTGAAATGGTTAAGAAAAATTTGAATATAAAAATTTGAACCACTTCTTTTGATAGTTGTTTTTCATGGACAGTATTATTTAATATGACTTACAAAACCTAAGACTGAATAAGGATATTGAGTATTTAAAGATTTGTTTTCTGATCTAATGAAAAATAAAGTCATAATGAAAAGTATTTCTTAAATGATCAGTCTAGAGAAATGTCTTAATCTGTTGGTGATTTATCAACATCTTTTAACATTTCCATGAATTAGTTATGGATTTTAAAAATACGTATAAGAAATCTAAACAGTACTTTACTAAAAAACTGGTCACATATATCCAAAATATGAACGTATTTCTACAGAGAGCATTAAAAACATACCACTATAAAGCACTAAAATTTTCTGTAATTCTTAAGTGTTCTTTTGTTACAAAATTAAATTCTTAGACCGTCCAAATTAAATGGTTTAAAAATTTGTTACACTGCTAAATTAGAAGGCTGTTTGGTAGAGGGTGAGGGGGTATGTTCTAAAAAACAAAAACAAAACTTGCCTGTAATGGAATTTAGCTGAGTAAAAACTGAAGAAATTAAGACAATTCTATTTAAAACAGAAAAAAAATAAAAACAGGTATTGAGTAGTTGTCTGGGCCCTTAAAGCTTTCATTTAATTATTTAATAAACTGAAGCTATCACCTGGTTAGCCACTTTGAAACTTTAGCTGATATATGCAGTAGTAATATTTTTACTCAGTTAATGGTAGATAACACTGTATTAATCTTGGAAGCTTTTGGCTGTCAGTTTCCTTTTTGCTTCAAATTCTCCTTTAAGGAAATGAAATCTACTAGTACAGTCTAGGATTGTGAAGTAGCCTATTTTAAACATTTTCTTTTTTCTACAACAAAAATACAAATTCCTTCTAATTCTTAAAAATTTAAATTCTTGTTAAAAAATGTACAAAAGTTAAAATGTTTTTAATTAGTATAAAATCACACTTCTGATTACGATAAAACCATGCATCTTAACGTCTGTCAGATAGAATAAAATAGAATAAAACATTAAAGGAATGTCAGCAATAAATGTAAATTCACAAATGTGATCAAAATGAAAATACCATATAATACAAAACAAATCCCAA
The DNA here is from genome assembly GCF_014754425.2 of Oryx dammah. Lineage (NCBI taxonomy): Eukaryota > Metazoa > Chordata > Mammalia > Artiodactyla > Bovidae > Oryx > Oryx dammah. The sequence goes on from NW_024070188.1 coordinate 63,759,698, forward strand.
GACACTACATTATCCTGAATAGGACATACTTTAGAAACTCTCTGTTAATAGGAAGTCTCTCTCTATAGCAAAAGAATGGAGTGGAAATGGTAACCCACTCTAGTATTCTTGCCTGGAGAGTCTCATGGACAGAGGGGCCTGACAGGCTACAGTCCATGGGGTCGCAAATGACTGGACATGACTGAGGGACTAAACAACAATAACATGGCAAAAGAATGAGTAACAAGAGAGCTAAAGGTAACTAGGAATCTTAAGGAATTTTCATTTATTATAATAGTGAATAATTAAGATCCCTCAGAAGTTCTAGAACATGTTACTTGAAAACACTTCTAGAGACTGATGAGCATAAGCTTATAATTGCAAGTTTAGTGCATAAATCGTGCAAAAAGTGACGTCTGCAACTGGACAGTACTTTTGTGGCTTGCGGCGTCAACACTTTCCCTTTGCTTCTAGCAGACAATTTAAAAACGCCTATCTTCAGTTATTTCCTAGTTTTTCAGGACTGCTGAGGAATTAAAATCTCACACACAACAAAGTTTAAGTCACAGGTGATACTGATCAAATATTCATAAGGAAAACATAAAATCTGCCCCCTAAGCTGATGTGAAAAAGCCTGAAAGTGCCATGAGACTCTTGAAGAATGTTGATTATAGCAGAGCTTATGGTTAAAGTATGCCTTATCCAATACAGTTCTTTCAAATTAAAAATCAAATAGGAAATGCATTTTAAAGATTTTTGGATTCTTTAAGTATTAAGCCTAAAAGACAAATTGACAGTTTATTTAGTTTTGTCTCCTTTTGAAAATATTTCTGAGTTTGTGCTTAAGGTGTTAAACGAGAAGCCCATTCTGTATATCCAAGCAGTGTGAGGCTTTGGCCACGTAAGTATAATGCACCAAAGTTATGGGATAACAAGGCGGGAGGGGGGCTGTGCCAACAAACATAATACACCCTCCAGAAAAAGTCATCCTGACCCTTTTATTGTTGAAATTAAAAAATAAGAGATACTTAAATACAATGGTGAACATATAGGGCAAAACAGAATCATAAAATTTAATGTTGAATTAAGCAGTGAGCTGAATGTCTGGGTCTCCAAATTGGCTTTGAACCCAAAACCGCTTAAAAATGGGTATGTTCACAGTTAACGGCAATTGGCTTATAGGTGAGAGAATGGTCGAAGCTGTTCCAGTTGAACTTCCAGGGAAATTCTCTCCTCAAGAACATCCTGAAAAAGATGGAAAGACAAGTTACGTCTCAACATATACAAAAATGAAGGCACATCTAACGGCAGCTCTGCATCAATAAAACAATTTACCTTCCTTAAGAAGATGAAGGGACAGCTGTTCCTTTTAGAAACATAGTTTCTTTATAGGTGCTTACATTCAAAAACAATCTTAATTAAAATCTTTTTTTTCTCATTACTTGAAATCAAGGTAATCGAATGTTTTTCCTTCATTATTAGAAAAGCCAGCATTTGCAGATGGTGGCTATTAATGCATGAATTTTGCACAAAGCCCACCCCTTGCAGTAACTGCAGATGAGCTGGTTAACAAAGATTATTTCCCTTGGTGATTACCTCTGGTCATAACAACTCCTGCACCTCATTTTGAGCTTCAGTTTCACAATGAATAAATGTATTTTATAATCAGAATTTCTAATGACTGTCGATTTGGGGCAGTCTTTTCAGACAGTCACCAACTTCTTATGCAGCCATATCCTTTTTTTTTCTCTATCACACTGACAGTATCATGTTTTAACCAGAATGACCTCCTCCTATTTGGTACCATACTTTCTCAGAGGATAATGAGAAAGTGATTTTTAAAAACAGCTTCTATATACATGTTTCTATGGTTTTTCGTAGTTCTTCAGAAAAACATGCATTAACAAAACTTTCACCTCAAGGTATGCTACTAGCAAGCTTGTCATTTAGTTTTACATTCTTCCTTTACAATGGACCAAATTCACAAGTCACAGAACAGCCATGAATACCTTTCTTTGATCAAAGAGTTATATAAGAATATTATTCCTTTAACATACACTTATCAAATGTCCAACATGTGTGAAGTTTTGAGGACAGAGACAAGATGGTTATAAATCTATCCAAGACAATCTCAGTTTATCTCTGATTTCCTGGCCTATATATTAACAAATCCTTTTCTCTTAAAAGTACTTTGGTTTGAACAATGTATTACATGGTCACTGTAAAACAGGAATGATTATGACTTAGCCTCAGTGAGTTCAGGTTAGTGGGACAGAGACACAAACGTGCCATAGATATGGACAAAGTGATAAATGCTAGAAAAGGAATATGAACAGAATATTACGGAACTCAACTAACTCTGTATTTGTTTTACATTTCCATGGACTCCTTCCTCATCTTTACGGTTTACAACCTTGCTACTCAAAGTGGAGTCAACTGTCCAGGAGCATCTCCTTCACCTGGAAGCTTATTAAAAATTGCAGAATTCTCAGGTCCCTCTCCATGCTGGACATGAATCAAAATTTTCATTTTAACATGTGACCCCTTCCTAAGTGTATACAATTAAGGTTTGAGAACCACTGGTTTATAAGACGTGAATGCCTAATAATGCTGATGAATCATACATGATTCTGCTTGTTAGTTTTTATGTATAGGGATTCAAAAAAAAATCATGGTTAGTAGTAAGCAAGAAAACAAACTCATCCTCTCAAGTACAGATGACAGAAGTACATGCTGGCCCTGAACATCATTTCTATTTAAGGTCTGTCTTTTCTGTTTTAGAGATGATCTAAATTGCCCCCATCCCTCTTCTTTAGACCTGTAATTTTCATAGAATCTGAGTTGTTTTGATAAAAGGATAAATTTACAATACTTGAATCATTGTAGAATTAGTGTGTAGACAGCCACATATATCATCCTGGAGGTAGCTGAGGTCACAATATTTCTACTCTTGGATTTCATTATGAAAGTTAATGAACATTTTCAGTTCAGTTCAGTAGCCCAGTCATGTCCGACTCTGCAACCCTATGGACTGCAGCACACCAGGCCTCCCTGTCAATAGCCAACTACCAGAGTTTACTCAAATTCATGTCCATTGAGTCGGTGATGCCATCCAACCATCTGGTCCTCTGTTTTCCCCTTCTCCTCCTGCCTTAAATCTTTCCCAGCATCAGGATCTTTTCAAATGAGTCAGTTCTTCGCATCAGGTGGCCAAAGTATTGGAGTTTCAGCTTTAGCATCAGTCCTTCCAATGAATATTCAGGACTGAACATTTTAGGAATATGCTTTACATACATGTAGGATAAGGCAATCATACAAGAAATTAGTACAGGAACTTTTTAATATTAAAAGATTCAAAGGCATATAAAACATTTTAGATCCACACTTCTGCTACTTGGAAAAGTTTCATACTAGCATAAGAACTGCTGGATCATCTCCAAGTCTAGTTCAACACTAAGAGGCTCTGAGTCCATGGAACTTTCCAAATAAAGATTCAGAAACTACATTACCTTTAACTGTTGCTGCAATTCACTATTCAATCTGGCCAAAACTGTGTTGGTTTCCTTATTGCGTCTAATTGATGCCTGAATAGCTTTCTTATCTTTCCCAACAGACCTGAGAGGATAAAGAGAGCAAAAAACTTGACCTTCATTCTGATTATTAAATTTGCTCCATTCTTCCCTGTGATCTATGGCTAATCCCAGAATGCTGAGGGAGCTTCTCTGCCCTGCTAGCATAACTCAACCTTGCATGATCAGTTTTAAAGCTCAACCAAAAACTACTAAGCTTCACAGGCTTAATTACTGTAGTTACTGATTTAGTGACTTTTCTGTAGAATCACCTGAGTTTAAGTCAGTGCAGAGCAGGTATAAGCAAACTTTTTCTATAAATGGTCCGAAAGCAAATATTTTAAGCTTTGCAGACCATACCACTTCTGCTGAATATTCTGTTCTTTTTTTTTTTTTTTAATCTTTTCTTTTTCTCTTTTTAAACAAAAATGTAAAAGCCCTTACAAAAACTGGCCATGGGTTGACTTTGGCCCATGAGCCCTAGCTTGCCAATTCTTGATTCTAGAACAACCATAGTTAAAACATCAGTGTTACTGTGCACTATAATTTTTAAAGTCTGCTTTAGGATTTGCAACTTGAGTTGAACTTAATAATAGAAGGTGGGGGGGAAGTGGGAAGAATATTCGACTTACTCATAAATGAGAAAACTCTCAAAGGGGAACAGTGGAGGACCTGTGCTCAACTACAGGACCAGTCTGACCATAATTCCTTTCTGCTTAATATTTTTAATTACCGTGTATTTTGTTTCTAGTAATTACACGTGTTTAGGAACAGCTTTGATTACCGAGGAATAGAAGGTTGTGATGCAAGAACGGCAGCTAGGACACCTGTCTTCTGTGTATGTTCATCAACTTCTGGCCTTAATTCATCTTCTGATTTTAATCTCCTTCGAACAGGTTTAGGTGGTGGAGCAAGAGGTGTTGTGCCTTTGCTCTGGGAGAAAAGAATTTCATGAATAATAAGCATTTCTTGAAGACATTTGTGGTTTGTTAGCACTTTGCATCATATGCTTTCTTTAAGCCTTTCATTCTCTAAAAATTATGGGTCACTTGTCCTACTTTAAAGCAATTTATATATCTGTGGCAACAGCTAACTTAAATTTCAATGGGAAAGAATGTTCCTAGTGACATCACAACTGTAAATGTACCTATTAGACAAAATTTTTTACAGGGTGACATAACAAGCTGAAGGCCCGAATTCTGTGACTCAAGGCTATACTATTCAGTTTTAACATAACACAGTCTATATATCTATCTGTTCAATAACTATAAAAGGGAGTCTCCAGAAATATGCATCTAGTATCACCATAGGGTTTTCTATTCAAATATCCTAAGATATATTATCTTAATGAATACTTTATAAAGTAGTAAAAAACCAGGCAATTCTTTAAAAACCCTTTCATTAAGATATACAATAACTCTTAAAAATGAGTGACAATTTTATTGGAGATCTGTCCTCAACAGAATCAAATGTAACAGTCTGGTATTTACTGTAACCTGATTTGACCTGTTAATAAATAAAAACAAGAGTCAACTGCCATCCCTTTGGTTAAATGCTATTTTTAATCTATTGCCATTTACTGACAAAATAAAATTTACTATTAAAAAAATTACAGAAGTACTAACAGTAAAAAAAAAGAAAAAAAAAAGTGTCCAGAAAGTAGCATTTAAATACTTTCAGAAACATTCACTGTTTTAATGACTATTGGAGATGTCTCAATGATAACAAAAAAAGTGACCAAAATTTTTTTCTCAAAAAGTGGCCTGTTATCTGCAATGTACTTTGAAATGCAAACAACAGATAAGAAGGACTGATATATATAGAGAGATGCAGGTATAAAGCAAGTATATTAACACAAGGAAAAACGTTACATTTTTCTATTTCTTTAATTCAATGTATTTATACGAAATGAAGAACATTCACTAAACATACTGATAGTCATTTCATTATATATGTAAGTCAAATAATTATGTTGTACACCTTAACTTATACCGTTATGTGTCAATTATATCTTAATAAAACTGGAAGAAAAATATAGTAAATATTAATGGTACAGTCAAGGTGTGGCTTTATTGTTGTACAATATAAAATTCTTTCAACTTTTCTGTATGTTTAAAATTTTTTGCAATAAATTTTTGGGAAAAAATTATTCCTAAGACAGCTAAAAAAATCTTTCCCTGTTATACTCAGAACTGAAATAACAGAAACTGAGTATGACCAAAAAAGTTCTAATTTATGTACTTCAAACAATGTAATAACCACACAAAATCTGAGAATCTCTGGCACACATCAATATAAATGACAGGCTATCATCTCTACCTCTGGGTGGACTGTGTTCTGAGACAAGCTATATGTATTACAGTTTAAGGCAGTGAAATGGGTTAGATGATCTCTAACTTTACCTGTAAGATTTTCAAATTATATCATATAATTTTTATATGTATAAAACAATTAATACTATAAAAGACTTTTGTATACCACATTGGCAGGAGCACTAGCAGCTGTCTTTTCTTCAATTTTACTATCTGTTTTGGCAACTCGAGAACTTGCGGGATCAGAAGCTTTTTCAACCTAGAGATGAGTATATTATTATTACAAATTATATATAAGTAACATACATATATGAATAAATATATAAGTAACAGATCAGAGAGCAAAATATTTAGAAAACATTCATTCTAACAGTAAGAAGCTCAGATGAAGATGAGAGGAGTTTGAGACTACCTTGTGAAATGATCATGCATCTGCCCCTTTAGGGCAGAGAGGGAAGAGAATACATCTCTGAGGGGATGGCAGACAATGTCTGGGAAGTTCTTTGGTTGGGGGAGGGTACATACAAGTACCCCCTGCACACCGCTACTCCCACCTCAGGCCCGCTCTGCCTTCCTGGAGGTACAGCCCATTTCCCTAGTAGCCCTAGGCCAGGCAGAAAGTTTGAAGAACTAGCTGGTAGAAAATTTTCCATGGACCAAATCTGTAAGAACTCTTTATGTAAATTATGCCAGTCAAAAGTCAGTTTTTTAAATCTATTAGAGAAGATCAGTATAAATTGGAATAATCAGAGCAAACTTCAGAATTCCCCTGTTCCCTCCAACTCCATATTTACACTTATGAGGACAGGGATCCCTGTCCCTCATAGAGAAGTTTTTGCTGCTAGAACCAAACAGTCCCCCAGAACACTGGCTGCAAAGATGAATTTCTGGAATCCTGTGGTCTGTAAGTCTGTCTAACTGATGTGACTTAATCCCATACAATTTTCACCAAATCACACAATCAAATGGTTAGCATTAAGATGCAACCCCATAAACTGACTTATTCTCATACAAACTGAGTGTAGCTATAGCAACCACAGCTTATTATACAGAAATCTTCGAATCACACAATCAGATGCTTAGCATTAAAATGCAACTCCCAGAACAGTGTTTTAGCCAAAACCAGATGGTTCCATCTTTTCATGTGACATCTACCCTTCACATAGATATTGATTCTTACTAAGCATTTTATGCAACCAGCAGGTGGTCTGAGGCCAGTAAGAAATTGAGAAGCTTTGATCTAGGGAATATAAACCCTCTAAAAGCAGCAACAGCAGGTATTTTACTCACTGATGTCCCTTCTATTATCTGCTCTTATAGGGGTTCCTCTGTTTAAAGACTGGCTTATGAGCACAATATTGGAAGATTCCCAGCAGAAAATTAGAGAAGCCCTTGAAAACTGACCGGCAAGACCTCTGGATGTTTCTCGGCTTCATCATCTTGTTCTTCATTTACATTTGATGCAGCAAATACTTCAAATTGGCTGAAATCTGCAAAATTTGGTTGTTCTGGTATCTGCTGAGGTGAGGTACTAGTGTGAGTTATTAGGCCATCGGCATCCACTGGGCGATGCACAACGGGACCAGGAGCCTACAGGAGGGTTTAGGATACAGGAAGGAACAAATCATTTTACTGATCTAGTGTCACAGAGTAGCCTTGTTTTTCTTTGAAAATTTATTATAAGGATACTCTGATTTATCAGCTGAAAATTCAGGAAGGTGAGCTACAGTAACATTTAGCTCTAAAAAACCTTGAGTGAAATGCCAAGACACTAAAAAATTAAGATAACAAATCTTCAAATAAAAAGATACTTTAACAAAATTCTTATTGCCAAGAATGTGCAAAGGAGAGAAGTTCAGGCCTTAATCTCTAATTCTCCCCTTGCATCTATTTCTTTCTTAATTAGGTTGCTGCATAATTGTTCATTATTTTAAAAAGCTGTTTTTAAAAATGTTTCATTATGTTTCTAAAAAGACTGTTATCTTTAAAGTGTGAAAACCAGTGCTCTAGCTGTTCTCCAGAACTCCAGTGCACTCTCCTTCAATTTGTCCTCCACTCTTTACAAGATGAATTCTTCTAAAGTCTCTATTCGAAAACTAAATTTATTGAGTATCTACTTTTGATCAAACAAATAACATCCATCCTTAACAAAGCTGATAATCTAGTGCAGGATACGAGAAAAGTAAACAAGGGATTAAAATACAGTGTGAGGAGTTTTGTGACAAAGGAAGCTAAAGGAATAAATCTGAAGTCTCTCCCCTGCTTACCCTTAAAAAATTCTCCATATCCTACAAGAAAAACTTCACCGTCTTAGTATGATATAGGAGGGGCTCTGTCAATTCCTCACCTCTTCAATTTTATTTCCCATCACTCTAGTTGTACTGAACTCAATAGCTCTTCCTTGAAGAATATGCCAGGCTTACCTTACCCTCTTGTGCCACTCCTTCTGGTTGTAATGCCTTTTCCTCAATAAATAGTATTTTATCTTTCAAGTCCCTGCTTAAGTCTAACTTCCTTCATTTTACTTGACTTTTTCAGTGTTATCCCTGATATTACTAGCTAGGACATCTATGCTAAAACATTTTATAAGTATGTCTACTATAGCATTTTTATTATAACTGTTTACAGGTCTGTTTTTCCCACTAGACTAGTTCTTGAGTCAACAGATAATTCACTGGGTTTTACACCTTAATGCAGTAAAAGTATTTTCGTTGGCCCTTTAGATAAAATAAATACTGGAATATTCAAATTTCAGTATCTTTGACAATTAGGAAACCATCTTTTTAACTACAAATAACCAATTTCATTATAAGATTCTAACTCAGAAAAATCAACCTAATTCATTCATGTAAAAATGTAGCTAGTCAGTCACATAAAACTAAGCTACAAACTAGAATCTATTTTGGAACATAATAGTTTCATGCAGATGAAACAACTATGACCTGTTAGTTGTGCAACACTTTATTCACTGATGCAGGAAGATACAGGGAGGTTACCCTGAGTCACTACTAGATCCAGGACATACATGACACCTCCTATCCCTCAATCCACTGATCCTTCTTCTAAACCCTCCTTTGCCGAGACACTATCATTTGATTCACTTCTAAGTTTCTTTCAAAAAACAACCCAAATCATTATTGGAATTCTTATCGTCTAAGAAAAGACCTAGCTTCTCCGAATTAAATATGCATAAAGAATGAGTTAGGCAATTACCGATTTTCAAAATAATTCTAGGATAGAATCAAAGACCTAACAGATAAACTGACCAAGGGGACTATAATAACCAATGCTTACTAATGAAGACCGAGGAGAATTACCTGTGAGGGCTGTGGTCTTGGAGGCACTGCAGGAGGTTGGGCAACAACTCCAGCCTGTTGCTGTCCTGTGTGAATACACAAGTCTTCTTTTTGTAAATATATATAATTACTTTGCTAGTAGAGCAGATAGGCTGAATGAATGTGATCAAATGATAAAGATTTCAAATGCCAATGTATTGTACTGGAAGCCAAGTCCATCTTGTCAACTGTCTGGATATGGTTGAGTCTCACAGCCTCTTCTCAGACCTCACTTCTCTTACTCTGCTGCACACAGCACTCGTCTTGCTCCTGCCTATTCCTGTAACACTGTATGTTCTTGGTTTTCTTCCCACCTTTCTGACTACTTTTAGCTATCAAATATGAAGACTTCCAAATTTCCTCTTTCCATTTAGCATTTTAGTCTATTATTTCTAGTAAATGATTCTCAAATAATATATCAATCTTGCTTAGCCCATAGGTCCAGCGACCTGTCGATTTTTCTCTTCTTTCTCATCATTCCGAACACATATTATCAAAAACAGAACACCATCACCCTCTATCCTAACTTTTCTATTTTGACCAACAGTAAGACCAGTCATATAAAAATTGAACCCTCTGAGTAAGTTATGACTCCTCTCTCTGCTCTATCATGTAATGTAAGACCTATTAGCTTTTCCTCCTTAATATCTCCACATAAAACTTTTCTTTTAAAAATCTCTTGTGGCTTCTCTCAGGTTCCCATCTTTATCATCTGAACTCACATTTTAGACAGTCATTAAGGAAAATAAATTCCCTTTCATCTGATACTTTTTCAATTTAAAATTTTTCTTCAGATAAATATCAAAAAATAAGAGAAAACAAAATACTGTGTATCTTTAATCAACTAAATATATTTAACAATTTAACATATTTAATTTGTATCACAGTTCTCTAACCCCTACCTGTTGTGACGGAAAAGGTCCGATTCATATCTAAAGATGATGATCTAGAATGAGAGGGCTGAGGCCTTGGAGGTGGAGGTGGTGGTGCAGTGTTTTCAGGCGATGTTCCTGAATGAGACCTGCAAAATTGGCCCCATTACAATTGGTCACGTTATTGATATTGCAGCTTTTCTTTTTAAGCAATCAAACTTAGCTAAGCAGCAAAGGATCTTATTGGTGTGACATTTTCTCCAGAGGGTACACAAGTATTACAATGAATAGAGTATTATTTACGATGTGCATTCAACAAGCAGTTACTTAATATAGCAAATAATCTTCTTTATAATTATTCATTTAACAAAATTTTAAAGAACTTTAAAAAAGTTATTAACATGAATTCAAGGTGACTACTAACTGAGTGTATTGTTTTCATATTTAGTTAAAGGTGATATTAGTCTGAAAAGCTGTTTTCAAAGAAGAGAAACTGTACTTTCAGATATGGTTAGCTTTCAACTTATTTAAATTTGGTAAGCTGAAGTACACTTTGGCTCAACTATGTGAGATGCCATCTCATCTTAAAATCACTCATTTTAGAGGTGATTCTACTCATGTTCACTCACCCTGGAGATCTGCTTTTAGCACCAAAGTCTTCTATATTCTGAAGAATCTCATGGACTAAGACAATCTAATCCTCACTTATAGGAATAAAAAGCAGACTAAAATCCCAAATGAGAACTCTAAGACATATGAAGAAGCAGCCTTCTGACTGTGTGAGCTCTTGGAGAGTCTACGTTACCACTCTCTCCATACATCCTCCAGGTGTGTGGCAAAACACTCTTATGATGTATGAAAAGCAGCAGAAAAAGATTCTTCTGTCCTGTGCAGTTTTGAGAGGATGGTGAAGCCCTGGGAGACAGACCCCTTGCCACCTCACCCTGTCTCGCATCATTTTTGTCTGTGCCTGAAATGTTAACATGTGATACAGGTCTTCAGGATGGGTAGGTAGCCCAACACTGGGCTGCATGTCCAGATGACATTTTAAAACACCAAAGTCTTTTGGTACTTGTCCCATAAGGCTCTAAAAGGAAATCTGTACATTTCATACTTAAAGAGACTCTCACTGCTCAGCTACAAAAAAGAACTGTATTAAACCAACTGCCAAGAAGTTATCAGTTTATTTTAAACCTTCCACAGAACACCAAGAAGACAACGATTCCTTTTGCTTTGCTTTGCAAAGAGTAAAAATCATTTCCCTTTTACATAAATCAATAGGTAACCTGACAGCCTACAAAGAAGTGAAGAACTGAGAAAAATAATTTATGCATGCATGCATGCTGAGTCACTTAGACTCTGTGTGACCCTGTGGACTGCAGCCCACCAGGCTCCACTGTCCACGGGATTCCTCAGGCAAGAATACTGGATGGGTTGCCATTTCCTTCTCCAAAAATAATTTATACTTGGTTTCAAATAATTTTCAATATTAAAATGTAACAAAATACTTTAATTATGCTTTTTAAATTAACAGAAACACTAACCTTTGACGAGTTACGTTGTTTCCAATCTGTTCTGGATCCGAAGTAAAAGAGTCTGAACTACTGTACCCATCTGCTGATAAATGGGATATATCCTATTTAATAATAATCATTTCTTTACTTTTTATTCTATATGCCCTAAAAAGGTAACTGAATTATTGTTTCAAACCAGGGATATTCAAAGATTAGCCAACAGGTTAATGTTTCAGCATTGTATTACTAACCATAAAAGATTAGATATAAATCAAATAAATGGTGTACTTATACAACAAAATACTATGCAGAGAGAGCAATTACAATCTAAAAAAGTTACTGTTTGATAATAGAGAAATATTCAAAATCAGTTACATCGAAGCAGGGCAGGAAATAGTACATATATCACAACTTCATTTTATATAAAAATATAACATGCTCAAAGTAAAGATTAAGGTTGACAATGGATGTTAATTATGGTCATTTGTGGAACAGTGAGATTATAACTTATATTTTCTTATTTTTATTACATTTCTACAAGTGTGAATAGTTTTTATAATGAAAACAATTCATTTTAAAGGATAAATTAGAAGCATTTTAAGTTAAAAAGCAAACTTAAAAATTATTTATGCAAATTTTTAAAAAGTTGATAAAGGAATAAACTGTGCTTAGACAATGATAAAACTTATGAAATTAGCCAGAGGGTACCAATTTTTCACCTGAGGACATATTTTCAATTTCCTCAAAATCTTATAAAGGAGCAGAGAATCCCAGAATCAGACTAACAGCTATGAAGCAATAAAGAAGTTTTAAAACAGAAACTCTAGGGATAATCTGAAGAAATACTACGAAATACCTTTCAAGAGTTATAAATTGAAGGGACTGGTTTAGTTTAGTTTCATTTCAAAGTGTATCCTGCTTCTTTTTCCTGTCAAATCACTGAGAAGTTTAATAATTGGTACAGGAATGATGCTAAAATTAACACATTCCCATTTGGACTTTGTTAACAGGCATCTCAGACCAAAAACGGCCAAAACTGAATTCCTACCCTTTCTCCCACCAATCTTCTACTATAATAGAGTTCTTCAATTTACAGTGGCTCTGGCTAACATCCCTTGAATCACCCTGATTCCCCTGCCCCCACCCCCTACATCCTGTATCACCAAGGTAACAAATCCTGTGGTCTTTTCCCACAAAATCTAGCCAGAATCTGACCACTTCTAACACTTCTACTGCTACCACCCTAGGCCAAGACATAATCTTCTCTTGCCTGTATTATTATAACCATTTCCTAAAACCGTCTTTCCCTGTTTGAATTCTTGCCTTCTTCTGGTCTATTACCAATATAGCAGCCAGAATGATCTTGTTAAAAAAGGAAGGTCAGGTTATATCACTTCTCCATTCAGAAACCTAAATGGCGTTTCATCTTTCTCGGTAGAAGTCAGTCTTACACTGCTTCCCGGTTACTATTCTCCTACATGCTAGTTCTAGTTCAGGTGTTTGCTGGCTGTTTCCAGTAGATATAAAGAAGGCATCTTCCCTAAACCAGGGCTCCATACTGGCTATTCCTTTGGCCTAAAATGTCCTTCCTTAAGATACTCACACAGTTAAATTCATCTCCTTCAAGTTTTAACTCAAATGCCACTTTTTGGTAAGGCTTTCTTTGATCACCTTAAACTGTCACTCCCTCTCCCCTTTCACAACTTAAATTTTTATCCAGGGTGTTGACTATATCCTAAGATACAGTTATTTTTATTTCCTTTTTCTCTTGTCTCCCCTATAAAATGCAAACTTCATAAGGGCAAAGAAATTTTTGTTTTGTTTACTGCTCAATACTCAGTATCTAGAACAGAGTCTGACACATATTAATAGTATTCCATTAACAATGACTGAATGAACATGTACACAATCTCCTGTGAGAGGAAGAAAGGAGTGGGCAAGAGCTAGCTGAGAGGAATGGCCAACAGGAGGCCTGCCTTGAAGCAGGTGCAGTGACAACAGGCATCCATTTATTAATACAGAGGGTTGCTGCTGCTGCTGCTGCTAAGTCGCTTCAGTCCTGTCCGACTCTGTGCGACCCCAGAGACGGCAGCCCACCAGGCTCCCCCGTCCCTGGGATTCTCCAAGCAAGAACACTGGAGTGGGTTGCCATTTCCTTCTCCAATGCATGACAGTGAAAAGTGAAAGTGCAGTCACTCAGTCGTGTCCAACTCCTAGCGACCCCATGGACTGCAGCCCACTAGGCTCCTTCGTCCATGGGGTTTTCCAGGCAAGAGTACTGGAGTGGGGTGCCATTGCCTTCTCTGAATACAGAGGGTAGGGGTCTTTAAAAGGATTGACTATTCTCTGCATTATCCAGTGACGATAATACTAAATGGTTATATACTCAAACTATTTGGGTTCTAAATGTAGACTAAGGATAAGATGGCAGAGGAGCACGTGGAAGTGGAGTACACCTCTCTTCACAGATGCATCAGGAACACTTCTTCAGGTGCAGAAGATCTTGCAGAGCACCAGCTTAGAGCCAGCGGGAGTCCCTGACCACCGGAAAGGAATATACAGATCCACACAAAACTGGGCAGGACAAAGGAGGGAAGGGAAGAAGAGGAGGAGAGTCAGCACAACTGAACCTGTCCCCCGCAGGTGGGCAAGTGGAAGAAGGGGTGATATCCCTGTATCAGGGCAATCAGCTGGGACAAAGGGGAAGCATCAGAGACTGTTGGAGAGTGAAGGACCTGATTTGTGACAGTCTGAATGGAGTGAGAACCACACAGACAATCTGTGCCGTGGCCCTACATAGCCCAGGCAGGGACACAGCCCACCAGAACGCAGAGCAGCTGGGAGCTGGAGTGTAACCGCAATCCCAGGGCAAGGACTGCTGTTGACTTTGGGCAAACAGCCGGGAGGGATGGGAGAGAGGAGACTGCTGTAGGGAATGCCTTTGGAATAAAGTTAGGCAGTCATGGAAGCAGGGTGCTACTGCTGAGTCACATTCAAGGAGTGGCGCCATCACTTCTCCCCCTACATGCTGGCATGTGCAGCTGAGTAACAGAGGAATACCCCAGAGAAGGCGGCCATTTGAGTGCCTGACATGCCAAGCAACAGAGAAGGACCCTCATCAGACCCTCTGAATGCCAGCTGCCAGAAGCTAGAAAGAGATTCTAACAGCACCACATCTCCTGTGCCCAAGACTGCCGGCTTCCCAGCATACCTGGCACCATCAGAGTCCCTGCGACCTAAGCACCCCACCTGCACACAGGTCCTCCCTGGGGCAGACCCAAGTCCTAGAGGCAGCCTCAGGAACTAATTCCTGTAAATGACCCACAAGCAGAGGTGGGGGTAAAACCACAACTGAGTTCCAGGGGCAGAGTGGACAAGGAAGACGGTTGAAAACCTTTTCACCAACTATACTAGCTAGAGATTATATCCACATGATCAAGTAGGCAGACTCTGTGTCTATGGAATGCATAGAAGGGCGAGTATATCCACAAAACAAAATCCCCTAGCTCTGACAGCTGTGGACGCTGGAGCCAAGAACCTACAAGAGGAGAATTAGATTAGAGTCTGTGCTGTCCCCACAGCTGGTCTAGAGACTAGCTCCCCTAAGACTGGAGGGCTTTCTAGCAAGGCGGAAGTGGACTGTGAATCACAGGAGGGGAAAGGATGCTGACAGCTGAGATCTGAGAAAAACATTTATTATTATCCTTATATTTTGATTTGTTCTGTAGTGGATTCTGGTTTTCTTTCCTCTGACGCTATGGTTGTTGACTTCATTATTATTGTATCTATTTAACCTTTTGAGAATTTTTAAAAACACATTTTATTTCCTTCATATACATCTATCTCTACATTGGCTTTTTGCAGATCTGTGGGGCTTTTTCTTTGTTGTTGTTTCGTTGTTTCCTTATTTATTATATATAAATTCTATTTATATAGAATAAGATTTATATATTATTTATATATTATATATATAATATATACACTACTGTATACAATATAGTCTTTATATATATATAGAATATATATACATATATAGAGAATATACAATAAGATTATTATATATAAATCTTTTTATATACTTTACTTTTCTATTTTTGTCTTTCTTCTTTTCACCATGTTAGTTTGTTTGCTTTATTCCTCAGCTGGCTCTCTTCTTTGGTCTTGTTTTCTGTTTAGTTAGTGTTGTTTTTAATTTGTTGATATCACTTATAGTTTCCTTTGCTCAGAGGGTCACTCTCTTGTACTTTGTTTTCTTTGGACTATTTTGGTTTTGTGTGTGTGTGTGTTCCTTTGTTTCTGTTACTATTTGCCTGATTTTGAATTCACCATTTGTCTGGGGTTCTTTTTTGTGTGTGTTTGTTTTAATCCCCTTTATTGCCATAACAAACAGCTTGTGGGATCCTGGTTCCTTGATGAGAGATTGGGCCTGAGCCTCTGGGTTGGAAGCACTGAGTCCAGGACACTAGTTGGCCAGAGAATTCCTGATCCCAGGGAGTCTTAATTAGTGAGAACTCCCACAAAGGCCTCTTCCTGTATCCAAGACCCGGCACCACCCAGCAAAGAGCACCTTACCCAAACAACAAGCAAGACCTCAAGAGGAGACAGGCTTCCCAGAGATACCCTAAAACACACCACTCACACAGCCCTGCTCATTAGAGGGGGGAAAAACTCACCTCCTCCCACCAGAAGGCAGGCACAAGTCCCTCCCAACACGAAGCCTACACAAACCACTGGACCAACCTCACTCACTGATGGCAAGACCAAAAACAAGAGAGGATACGTCAAACACAGTAAGTTAGATAACATGAAAAAACAGAGAAATATGGTACAAATGAATGAACAAGGTAGAAACCCACAACACCAAACAAACAAAGAGGAAATAGGCCAACTACCTGAAAAAGAATTCGGAGTGATGATAGTAAAGATGATCCACAACCTCGAAAACAGAATGGAGAAAATGCAAGTCATTTAACACATTTAACAATGACCCAGAAGAAACAAAGAATAAACAGAGACAAACACAATTACCGAAATTAAAAATAATCTACAGGAAATCAAAAGCAGAACAACTGAGGCCGAAGAATGAACTGAAAGACAGAATAAGTGAAAATAACTGCTGAAGAGTAGAATAATCACAAAAGAATGAGAAGAATTGGGGATAGTCTCAGAGACTGCGGGGATAATATTAAACTACCCACTCCAGTATTCTGGCCTGAAGAATTCCATGGACTGTGTTGTAAAATATTAAATACACCAACATTCAAATTAAGGGGTGCCAGAAGCAGAAGAGAAAAAGAAAGGGTCTGAAAAAATTTTTAAGAGATTATAGTTGTTTAGATTATTATTTAAGATTATTTTTAAGAGATTATTAGTGTTCCTATACACTAATAATGAGAAAGTAGAAAAAGAAATTAAGGAAACAATTCCATTCACCATTGCAACAAAAAGAATAAAATACTTAGGAATATATCTACCTAAAGAAACTAAAGACCTATATATAGAAAACTATAAAACACTGATAAAGAAATCAAAGAGGACACTAATAGATGGAGAAATATACCATGCTCATGGATCGGAAGAATCCATATAGTGAAAATGAGTATACTACCTAAAGCAATTTACAAATTCAATGCAATCCCTATCAAGCTTCCAGCGATATTTTTCACAGAACTAGAACAAATAATTTCAAGATTTGTATGGAAATACAAAAAACCACGAATAGCCAAAGCAATCTTGAGAAAGAAGAATGGAACTGGAGGAATCAACTTGCCTGACTTCAGGCTCTACTACAAAGCCACAGTCATCAAGACAGTATGGTATTGGCACAAAGACAGAAATATAGATCAATGGAACAAAATAGAAAGCCCAGAGATAAATCCACACACATATGGACACCTTATCTTTGACAAAGGAGGCAAGAATATACAATGGAGTAAAGACAATCTCTTTAACAAGTGGTGCTGGGAAAACTGGTCAACCACTTGTAAAAGAATGAAACTAGATCACTTTCTAACACCGCACACAAAGATAAACTCAAAATGGATTAAAGATCTAAATGTAAGACCAGAAACTATAAAACTCCTAGAGGAGAACATAGGCAAAACCCTCTCCGACATAAACCACAGCAGGATCCTCTATGATCCACCTCCCAGAATTCTGGAAATAAAAGCAAAAGTAAACAAATGGGACCTAATTAAAATTAAAAGCTTCTGCACAACAAAGGAAAATATAAGCAGGGTGAAAAGACAGCCTTCCGAATGGGAGAAAATAATAGCAAATGAAGCAACTGACAAACAACTAATCTCAAAAATATACAAGCAACTCCTGCAGCTCAATTCCAGAAAAATAAACGACCCAATCAAAAAATAGGCCAAAGAACTAAATAGACATTTCTCCAAAGAAGACATATGGATGGCTAACAAACAATGAAAAGATGCTCAACATCACTCATTATTAGAGAAATGCAAATCAAAACCACAATGAGGTACCACTTCACACCAGTCAGAATGTCTGTGATCCAAAAATCTGCAAGCAATAAATGCTGGAGAGGGTGTGGAGAGAAGGGAACCCTCCTACACTGTTGGTGGGAATGCAAACTAGTACAGCCACTATGGAGAACAGTGTGGAGATTCCTTAAAAAATGGCAAATAGAACTACCTTATGACCCAGCAATCCCACTGCTGGGCATACACACTGAGGAAACCAGAATTGAAAGAGACACATGTACCCCAATGTTCATCGCAGCACTGTTTATAATAGCCAGGACATGGAAACAATGTCCATCACTGTCCATCAGCAGATGAACGGATGAGAAAGCTGTGGTACATATACACAATGGAGTATTACTCAGCCGTTAAAAAGAATACATTTGAATCAGTTCTGATGAGATGGATGAAACTGGAGCCGATTATACAGAGTGAAGTAAGCCAGAAAGAAAAACACCAATACAGTATACTAACACATACATATGGAATTTAGAAAGATGGCAATGATGACCCTGTATGCAGGACAGCAAAAAAAGACACAGATGTGTATAGCGGACTTTTGGACTCAGTGGGAGAGGGAGAGGGTGAGATGATTTGGGAGAATAGCATTGAAACATGTATAATATCATGTAAGAATCGAATTGCCAGTCTATGTCCGATGCAGGATATGGCACACTTGGGGCTGGTATGCGGGGATGACCCAGAGAGATGTTGTGGGGAGGGGGGTGGGAGGGGGGGTTCATGGGAATGCATGTACACCAAAAAAAAAAAAAAAATTCCACATATATATGTTAAAAAAAAAAAAGAGATTATAGTTGAAAACTTGCCTAATGTGTGAAAGGAAATAGCCAATCAAATCCAAGAAACACAGAGAGTTTCATAAAGGATAAATCCAAGGAGAAACATGCTGAGACACATATTAATCAAACTGACAAAAATTAAACACAAAGAAAAAATATTAAAAGCAATAAGTGAAAAGCAACAAGTAACATACAAGGGAAACTCCACACAGTTAACAGCTGATCTTTCAATAGAAACTCTGCAGGCCAGAGGCAATGGCAGGATGTACTTTAACAAAAGGGAAAAATCTACAACCAAGACTACACTACTCAGCAACAATCTCATTCAATATTGATAGAGAAATCAAAAGCTTTACAGATAAAAGTTAAGAGAATTTAGCACCACCAAAGCAGCTTTACAACAAATGCTAAAGGGACCTCTATAGGCAGGAAACACAGGAGAAGGAAAAGACTTACAAAAACAATTAAGAAAATGCCAATAGGAATATATGTATCAACAATTACATTAAATGTAAATGGATTAAATGCTCCAACCAAAAGACACAGACTGGCTGAATGGATACAAAAACAAGACCTGTATATAAGCTGTCTACAAGACCCACTTCAGACCTAGAGATATATATGGACTGAAAGTGAGAGAATGGAAAAAGATATACCATGCAAATGGAAACTGAAAGGAAGCTGGAGTAACTATTCTTATATCAGACAAAATAGACCTTAATATAAAGGATATTACAAAAAATAACAGAAGGACACTACACAATGATTAAGGGATCAATCCAAGAAGACACAACAATTGTAAATATTTACACACCCAAAATAGAAGCATCTCAACACCTAAGGCAAACACTAATAGTCATAAAAGGGGAAATTGACAGTAAAACAATTAGTAAGGGACTTTAACACCCCACTTACACCAATGGACAGGTCATCAAAACAAAAAATAAGGGAACATAACCCTTCAATGACACATCAGACCAGATGATCTAACTGATATCTTTAGGACATTCCATCCAAATGCAGAAAAATAAACCTTCTTCTCAAGGTCTGCGTAAGAAACATTCTCCAGGGTAGATCACATCTTGGGTCACAAATCAAGCCTTGGTAAATTTAAGAGAACTGAAATTATATCAAGCATCTTTTCTGACCACAGTGCTATGAGACTAGATTATCAACTGTGGGGAAAAAAAGCTGTAAAAAAACACAAACACATGGGGAATACATTTAAAACATATTAAATAATACGTTTTAAAATAAGCAACAGGTTACTGAAGAAATAAAAAGGGAAATAAACAAATACCTAGAAAAACAAATGATAACAAAAACATGATGACTCAATACCTATGTGATGCTGCAAAAAGCAGTTCTAGGAGGGAAGTTTACAGCAACAGAGTCCTACCTCAAGAAAAAAGAAAACCACTGAATAGACCATCTAACCTTACACTTTAAGCAATTGGAAAAATAAGGGGAAAAAAATCTCAAAGTTAACAGAAGGAAATAAATAATAAAGATCAGAGCAGAAGTAAGTAAAAAATAAAAGAAAGAACAGCAAAAATCAGTAAAACTAAAAGCTAGTTCTTCGAGAAGATGAACAAAATTGACAAATCATTAGCCAGACTCATCAAGAAAAAAATGGAGAAGACTCAAATCAACAAAATTAGAAACGAAAAAGAAGAGGTTACAACAGACAATGCAGAAATACAAAGGATCATAAGAGACTATTACGAGCAACAATATGCCAATAAAATGGACAATCTGAAAGAAATGAACAGATACTTAGGAACGTTCAACCTTCCAAGACTGAACCAGGAAGAAATAAAAATTTTGAACAAGCCAATCACAAGCACTGAAATAAAAACTGTGATCAAAAATCTCCCCAAAAAACAAAAGTCAGATGGCTTCACAGGTGAATTCTTATCAAATGTTTTGAGAAGCGCCATCCTTCTCAAAGTCTTCCAAAAATTGCGGAGGAAGGAACACTTTCAAACTCATTCTATGAGGCTACCATAATCCTGACACCAAAACCAGACAAGGAAATCACAAAAAAAGAAAATTACAGTCTATGTCACTGATGAACATAAGATGCAAAAATCTTCAACAAAATTCTAGCAAACACAATCCAGCAACACATTAAAAGGATCATACACCAAGATCAAATTGGGTTTATCCCAGGGATGCCAGGCTTCTCCAATATATGCAAATCAATCAATGTGACACACCATATTAACAAATTAAAAAATAAAAATTATATGATAATCTCAACAGATGCAGAAAGAGCTTCTGACAAAATTCAGCACACATTTATGGTAAAACTCTCCAGAAAATTGGAAAAAAAGGAACCTATCTCAAGTAATAAAGGTCATATATGATAAACCCATGGCAAATATTATTCTCAATGGTGAAAAACTGAAAGCATCTCCTTGAAGATCAAGAAGACGACAAGGGTGCCCACTCTTGCCACTATTATTAACAACATAGCTTTGGAAGTCCTAGCCATGGCTAGGAGAGGAAAAAGAAATAAAAGGAATCCATATTGGAAAAGAAGAAGTAAAATTCTGTTTGCAGATGACATGATTAGCTACATACAAAAGCCTAAAGATACCATCAGAAAATCACTAGAGCTAATTGATGAATTAATTTAGTAAAGTTGCAGGATATAAAATTAATACACAGAAATCCCTTGCATTCCTATGCACTAAGAATGAAAAATCAGAAAAAGAAATTAAGGAATCAATCCCATTCACCATTGCAACAAAAAAATAAACACCCAGGAATAAGTCTACCTAAGGAAATGTAAAAGCAATATATAGAAAACTATTAAGACACTGATAAAGGAAATCAAAGACAACATAAACAGATGGAGAGTTATACCATGTTCTTTCTTGGATTGGAAGAATCAATATTGTGAAAATGATGATACTACACAAAGCAATCTACAGAGTCAAAGTAATCCTTATCAAATTACCAATGACATTTTTTACAGAACTAGAACAAAAAATATCCACAATTTGTATGGAAACACAAAAGACCCTGAATAGCCAAAGCAAACTTGAGAAAGAATGGCACTGGAGGAATCAACCTCCCTGACTTCAGACTGCACTACAATGTACAGTCATCAAGACAGAATGGTACCAGCACGAAAACAGAAATACAAACCAATGGTACAAGATAGAAAGCCCAGAGATAAACCCACACATCTATGGGCAGGTGTGGCAAGGATGCAGGACTTTATCTTTGACAACGGAGGCAAGACTATAGGATGAAAAGTCTTTTATTGAAAAGACAGTATCTTCAATAAGTGGTGCTGGGAAAACTGGACAGCTATGTGTAAAAGAAGGAATTAGAACACTTCCTAAAACCACACACAAAGATAAACTCAAAATGGATTAAAGACCTAAATGTAAGACCAGAAACTATAAAATTCTTAAGAGGAAAACATAGGCAAACACTCTGACATAAATCATATCAAGATCCACTATGACCCACCTCCTAGAGTAATGGAAATAAAAATATACAAATGAGATCTAATTAAACTTAAAAGCTTTGGCACAGCAAAGGGAAACCATAAACAAGATTTAAAGACAACCCTCAGAATGAGAGAAAGTAACTGCAAATGAAACAACTGATAAGGGATTAATCTCCAAAATATACAAGCAACTCATGCAGCTCAGTATCAGAAAAAGCAACAAACCAATTAAAAAACAAGCAGAAGACCTCAACATACATTTCTCCAAAGATGACATACAGATGACTAATAAACATGAAAAATGCTCAACATCAATTATTATTAGAGAAATGCATTCAAAACTACAATGAGGTATCATACCACACCAGTCATAATGGCCATCATCAAAAAATGTGCAAAAAATAAATGCTGGAGAGAATGTGGAAAAAAAGGAACACTCTTGCACTGTTGGTGGGAATGCAAACTGATATAGCCACTATAGAGAACAGTATGGAGATGTCATTAAAAACTAAGAATTAATCTACCATATGACCTAGCAATCCCACTACTGGGCATATGCCCTGAGAAAACAGTAACTGTTCACTGCAGACATAGAAGCAACCTAGATCTCTGTTGAAAGATGAATGGATAAAGAAGTTGTGGTACAAATATACAATGGAATATTACTCAGCCATATAACAATGAAAGAGTTTGAATCAGATCTACTGAGATGGATGAACCTAGAGCCATTTATTCAGAGTGAAATAAGTCAGAAAGAGAAAAAGATCATATATTAATGCATATATATGGAATCTAGGAAAATGGTATTGATGAACCTATTTGCAGGGCAGGAAAAGAGACTCAGACATAGAGAACAGGCTTAAGGACACAGTGTGGGCAGAAGAGGGTGGGATGAACTGAGGGAGTAGCACTGAAATACAAACATTATCACATGTAAAACATATAGCTAAGGGGAAGCTGCTGTATACCACAGGGAGTGCGACCCGGTGCTCTGTGATAACCTAGAGGGATGGGATGGGATGGGGTAGGGTGGGAGGGAGGGAACATATGTATACCTTTGGATGACTCATGTTGATGTATGGCAGAAACCAACACAACACTGTAAAACAATTGTCCTCCAATTAAAAATAAATTAACTAATAAAACAAACCTCACACAGAAGATGTAATTTTGTCTTTCACTTACCTACAGTATTTCCAGAAGCAAATTTCACTGATGAATTTATCTTATTTTCTTCTGAAAGGTCAGATGTTTTCACAAGCAATGGGCTAGTGGGATTAGTATGATCTAGAAGAGAATTAATAGGTAAACATATAAGATATAGGTACCTGAATTAATTAATTCATAAACCTCAGAGTATAAGACTTCATTTTAATACTCCAAAGAAGTAGCAAGTAAATCCATGAAATATAAGACAAAGTAATATTTTAATAGGATAAATATAAACCTGTTTATATAGAATTTGTTATCTGCCACAACAGAAGATACCTTATAATGAAAAAGTCAAGCTGCATGTTCATACTTTGTTAATTTTATCCCTTAGGGCAATTAGTTAAATAAAGCACCACACAAACAACCGTAAAGTAAGTAATTTATTGTTGTTGACCTACACAGAAAACAAATCTACCTTTGAGAGACCCTAACTAAAACATTTAATCTAAACTGAGGAGAAACTTCAAGAATTAAAGCAAAATAAACAAAGACAATATTCATTTTAACATATACTTCTTCAGTTAAAATTTGAACACATTTTTCAATGTAGATTCCTAAGAATGATCATAAAAATACAGAACACATCAGAAAAGTCCCATTTTCCAAGTGTCCTTATTTAAAATTTTATAAATTAAATTCAATGATTTGCTTAAATTTAAAAATATACACATAATACATATATTGCTGTAGAAAGTACTATGTTAAAAATAAGTAATTAACAAAAGGAATTTGAACTCAGAATGACTGCTTGTGTATTTTGGTTTGATGCTAACCTAAAATATTAACACAACACACTAAACTAAAAAACAACCCAGCAACAGTTTCCTTACCACTGCCAGTTCTTTTAAGTTCCATTTCCTGCATGTGGATTTTGCTTGGAGTCATCCGAATGGGAACCGGATGAACAATAGCAGTATCCTACAGACAAATGGGAGGACATACAGAATTTGTATTAAAAATGCCAAGTAGATACCATGAAATAACCAAAACTAACAATACTTCGAAAACTAGTGGACAGAGTTCTCATTCACACTAAACTAAGCATGAGAAGTAATTTTTTAACTAAAAATTCCAGAATTATATTTAAAAAATCAAGCTTACTATATATGCTTAAGAATCTGATTTGTTTTATAAAAAGTATATTTTAACTCAATGGTTAAAGATGTGAAGAAAAAAATTGGTCTTACACAATTCACAACAATATTCAAAGGCAAAGTGTGAAACGATCTGATGAAATTATATAAATTTGAACCTTTGAGGTTAAAAGTGAACTATTTATGAGAATCCAAAGACTGAGTAACAGACTGAACTCATTTTCACTAAACTGCTCAAAAAAACTTGACATTCTTTTTCATGTATAAACAAAGTTAATGAAATGCCCATCATATTGTAACAGTAGGCACAATACATACTTTATATAGATTAGTTCCACAGAACTGTTTAAAATTCATGCATAAAACTTGCACAAAGGAATTCATTTTCTAAGTTAGGATAAGTAACACTCCTACTCTAATACTTAAACTTTTCATGACTATAATACATCTGATAATCCTCAACTTAAGTCATGAGTAGCAAGTCTGGTTAGAGCAGTTAAGGAACTGGTAGAACAAATTTCTGAAAAGACTGAAAAGTGTATAAGGCACTGTATGGCAGCCTTTCCAAATGGGAAGGAAGAGACAAAGGTGCATATGGGTAGCCAGGCAGGCCTGGCCCTGGGAGCTGAGCCACCCAGGGGAGGAACAAGAACAGGATCAAGCAACTGGCTTAATGGCAAAAGACCAGCTGATAAACATGGCTACAGGAGTTCAGCTCCTTCTACGAGGAGCTGGCTTATATTTTGAATGTGCTGCTGCTAAAGACAATCTGAGATCCTTAAATTTTGAATATCTTGTAATGAGTTTATAATTTAGTGTAAAGAATAATGACCTTTCAATTTAAGTTAGACACTGTTCTGGTGACAGTATTAGGTAACACCACAGAAAGTTGAGTTCCAGCATACCATCTCCTGTTTAAATTACAGGTCTCCTTGGCTAATTCTCGTAATCTCTAAATTCAAACCATTAATAACAAATGAACTATTTATTGCAATTGTATGGATAAATCCATTAACAGTAATTTCCTGTCCCCATACCAGTGAGACTCTGGACAGACAGTTATGTACTATCTAATAATACTGAACTAACATTTCACCTACAACTCTAAAATTATAGTTATAAAAGATGAATATAATAGATGGATAAAAGTTTATAGATTTCTCACATAATAATGAGTCATATTCAGAAAATTATTAACAATAACTCCAGATTATGGTTATAAAAAATATGGCTTCAAGAATAACTATTTTCTTAACTTACAATTTTAATAGCAGAAATAACTGCTAAGAACCAGAATTTAACATTCTAAGGCAAGATTAAAGGAGAAAGCATGATATCTCATTATTCCAAACCCAAACAAACTAGGAAAAAACAAGCAAGGAAAACTTATTAGATGCTTTAACTCATAATACTGATCTAATATGTATTCTGTGTGTGTGTTTATAAAGTCAGATTTACGAAATTTGTAACAGAAATATTAAACAGCCTTTTCACGTATTTACCATACAAAAAATAAAGTCACAGTAATGACGCCAAGAAAAGAAAATCATGATATCTTCTAGAATGAATATTCTCTAAATAATTTGCCTAAGTTTCTGTACTAGTAAATCAATTTTCTGTTGTTATGAGCATGCTGCTGCTGCTGCTGCTAAGTCGCTTGTCGTGTCCGACTCTGTGAGCCGCCAACAGCTTTAATCCACTAGATCCTGCTACTAGCAGGACAAGGCAGTTCCTGGAAGAGTTTTACACAGATGACCAGGCCTAACTTCAGACTACTGGACTGGAAGCTTGGTTTGTGACTATGACGTGCAGCACAATAAAGAGCATTTTAATATCCAGATGAAGAACCATAAATGCCTATGATTCTTTGAGTCCCGAGCCAAAAGATGCTAAGTAAAACTTATGCTCCAAATTAGCATCCTCATATTTAAAAATAGAGAAAAAAGTAAAAAGACTGACTGGAGGCTCTACCCATTTCTTCTGTCTACTCAGATCACACAAAGCCTTTAGGACCCACTCCTACACACTCACAACCATGGCACATTTGTATCATGTATTTGAGTACTTCATCTGATACAATTTAGTACTTTACTGAATATTCTATTGTGCTCATGTCTCTTTATTTTCTACTTGGCTTAAATCTTATTATACTATTTGTCTTATTATCCTGTTTATCCCTGCTTCCTTTCTATTCCTGTGGCACTTAGTTTAGGTGCTCATCATCTGACTCTCTCACCCCCATCAATCCTTCACATTGTCGCCTGAATAACCTTTCCCAGCTACCTCTTCAGAACCTCCATCTTCTCATGGAACTTCTTGTTAGCTCCCAGTGTCTATGAGATTAAGTTCAGATCCTTGGTTGAGCATACAAAGATCTTCCCACTTGTGTTTCAATCATGCTCTTTACTCCCTATCACTGCCCCTTACACACCTACCCTATATCTCACTGCACTGAACTGCTCCTGCTCATGATTTTCTCTCTGCTTGGAATGCCCTTGTCCACTTCTGCCAATTAACAGTTTCATTAAAAATTCATCATACAAATGTAACCTCTTCTGTGAAAACTTTCCCAAACATACTGGGCTGAGTTATTCTACAGTTCTCCATCCACAGTTTGTTCACAGCTGCATATGATAATTATCACAATCAGCTATATTACAATCATCAACTTGTAATGATCAAGCTATGGTCTACTTAAGACTGGAATTTTTTTTGACATCTTGGTATTCCTAGAGAATAACATGGGCACCGGGAAGGGGGCTCCACCAAACCAAGTGACTTGGCTGGGCATAATCAGTGATCAAATGAACTCCCTTTTCATATGCTGAATGACACAAACATTCTACAGCACTCAAGATCAGACATAAACCATGGCAAAGACTAGTGCACTGCACTTCTCATCATTTCAGAATTTCCTAGCAGAAACAGATTCTACCAGAAGCTATTAACTGATAAGCAGTTCAACAAAAGTAATAAGTTTCTGGAAACGAGATAGCAAAAACCCAATTTCATAAGAAATCCAGGAGCCTAAAACCAGCTTGGTTTTCATGTGAGATCACTGAACTGTGTGACAGCTGTCTCTAAGTGCCACAGAGCAGAGTGAAGCTCTTCACAGACTTAAAACTTTATTGAGCAAATGCCTACTTATCAAATTTTGGCTTTTAAAAATTACTCCATCAATTCTTTCTGACATGGTAAGGTATGCTAAATTTGGATATCTGAACTGTGGTGTTCTTTCTCTCCTATGTGATTCTAATTTGAATGGATCTTATTTACTTACTTATAATTCTCATTTATAAAAGCCTTGCTGAGGATCATTTGGGATTGTGACTACAGACTGTTCTGTGGATAGGCAATATGTTAAGTAAGAATTAGATGATGGTTAAGAAGCTCAGACCCTCACTGATAGCAGAGCATTGTACCAATTGCAAGTTTATAGTGAGATTATAATTCACCACAAGAGAAAAAAGATGTTTTCTGATACCAGATTATAAATATTTAAGACTGCCAACATTATTAAATTTAGAGGTCTAAATTCAAGTTTAAAATGTTGATTGACCATTTAAATTTTTTTTCCTTAGAGCCTTCTGTCATACTAGAAATAACAAAAGAAAGTAATGTGTTATGTCATGTAAAACATTAGGCTGGAATTCACAAATTTGGATATTATTTCCAAGAAGTTACAGGAACATCACTGTTATTATGTCAACTATTTCCCTGCATTTTCTGCCAGTCATGAATCAATTTATTTTGCCTTTGAGTCTATATTTTTAATGTTCTTTCCTAGCCTGACAATCATAATACAATGAATTTCTATTTTCAATATCACTTAAAGGTTAGAGAATAAAAGAGAGTCTCGACTGCTATATCCTTCCCTGTAAAGTACTTTCACTAAAGTACTTTAAACAAAATTAACTTGACTCTGTAAATAGGAGATAGGAATAATATGGAGAAATGAAACTCAGAGCTAAAGTAAAACTTAGCTTATAGCACACCTGTCACTTTCCAAGGGACCTTAATTACTGCTTCTAATAAGCAGCAAAAATTGTTAAGCGTTACCTTTTTATTTCTCTTCCATTTTTCAGAGACTAAAATCAAACATTAACATCCTCAAAGTGGTAAGAAAAGAGAAGCTGAAGGCATAGATAATTTACATATTAATTGTTCCCTAAATAATGAATAATCATAAAATAGACACTTAAAACATTTTGATATATTATGTTTGAATGTAACAGCATTCTCTATATTTCAAATAGATACAAATTCTTTAAAACTGTAAAACACCAAAGGTTCATTCATTTAAAATGCTGAAGCCGTACTATTATCTTTAAATGCCACTTCTCCACAATTTATATTAAATAACAAGAGTATTTTTACATTTAATGAATAAAATGCTGGCTATCTTTGGTCAGAAACACCACAAAAGAATGCCTCATGTCATCTT
This sequence comes from Oryx dammah, assembly GCF_014754425.2. Classification (NCBI taxonomy): domain Eukaryota; kingdom Metazoa; phylum Chordata; class Mammalia; order Artiodactyla; family Bovidae; genus Oryx; species Oryx dammah. Next base: position 63,788,780 of record NW_024070188.1, read on the forward strand.
CTCCATATCTTTTCACTGAACTCGCTTTTAAAAATCCTACCTTTACACTCTTCTTCCCTTCCTACTTACTTCCTCTTTTCTTTTTGAAAGGTGTTTATTACCACGTCCTTCTCTTTACAGGAAAAAAAATTAAAAGAAAAAGCCGAAGTGAACAGTGAGAAGAATGATTAATAGCTAAGGTTTTGAAGTTTTCAAATAACTTGAGGAACAAGCAGGGCATATATGAAGTTCAATCTATGGGGACAGAATTTATTTTTTAAATCAGGATGTGAACTTTGTAGCATTTTCAAAGCAACACAGCAAACCACAGGAAGACAAGACAGAGGTCCTCTGCACAAATGAAAATCTGATGCACAATTCTATATTGTTTTTCTGAACTTGATTCTCTTGTAACAGAACTCAACATACGGATTAAGTCAAAGCTGTACCATCTGGACTATTAAATAAATGATGACACTGCATATTTACATACATAGTACATATTACATGATGTGTAAGCATACAAATAAAATAGTATTTACTGTCATTACACTGAAATAAATAGCATGTTTAATAAAAACATACAATTAGCAAATAAAAACAAATTTAACAGTATCAATTGTTCACAAAATGCTTCTTTAGACACATGTACCAGATTTTAAAAACATAGATTTCTCTCACCAAAATAACTAGAAAATACAGAGAACGGTAAAAAAAAAGAAAAAGTTCTTTCCACCACTGAGCACATAAAAATTGAAAAGCCTGCCACCATTTCCCTCTAAGCACTCCACTGAATCATGCATATCAGCTAAAAACCATAATGAATGAAAATTTGGGTTAATAAAATTAATTTCAAACAAGCAAGCTAAGTGATTGACTTACAGGATCAGCTGGTGCAATGTTAGAATCAAATTGGGTCAGAGTTTGTGAGCTTGAAGAGCGTTCACTAAATGTCTCCCACTGCTGAACAGACAGAGGAGAGACAAGTCAGCATGATGAGAAAGATGGAGTAAAAGATCACTGGAGAAGATTTAGCAAAGTAATTCAGAGGTTGCACTGCAAGTTGTGTTTCGTAGGCCTGACAAATTCCGTTAAGTTTTATTTTTCCATAAACATTTTATATTATCTATGTAAAGTGAACAGCTTCACAATCAAATGTACAGTAATAATTGATCTCTCTATGGGAGAGATTCAAAGCCTTACAGAACAAAGGAACAGAGTCTAAGTGGTATAAATGGTAACAAGATAAAAATTTTAAAGGGTTTTTTCTAGACTACAGAAAGAATAACTTGAAATCCTTCACTGAAAATCCAAGTGTTAATGCACTGAATTAGTGATGCTAATGAATTCTGATTGTATCAGAGTTTTGGCCAAAACAAAGCAAGTCAGTGTGACTTGCCAGTGCGACCCCTGAAAGATGATTCTATTATGTACGTGCACATATTTTATACAAATGTATAGATATTTAATAATATAACTGAGATAAAATGCAAAGAATTCTGGAATTAATATAAATTGCAGTTTATGTCAATCTGCAGCAAATCAACCCCTATATTCAGCATTATGAACAGGGCCATGCCAGACCACAAGACAGAACTGCCAATCAGGCACCCACCTCCAACCCCATGCTAGAAAAATCAGAATGCGGCCACAATGAGAGCAAATCAAGCAACTGAGTATGTGTTACATATAGAAGATGTATTTTGATATGAAATACTACTCTTCTAAAAGAGGTACACAAATATCATACCTCAAATTAGGTGGAGTGATAAGTGAATAATTTTAGTAACTCCATTTGAAGATCTTAGTAATAAACAGTATAGGATTTTTAGATCAAAATCATTAAAATTATGATTACAATTTGATTCTTAAGAATTATCAATGACTGAAGAAGGAAAAACATTTGCACATATAAATATATACACACAAATGTTTACACACAGACACACCTATCCCATTAACTAAAATCCTCTTTTTATAATTCAGTAAACATTTTTATGCTTCAAAGTTCGACTTAATATTTAAAACAGTGCTATTCAATTTGAGAAGACATGTAGAAACTAAATAATAGCAAATGAACACATTTATAAAAATTATCTACAAAAATGGCTAATGTAATCATTCAACAGTTTTTCTCTCAGATGTTTCAAAATCATAAAATTAAGATATACTTAGAAACGCTGATGCATTCAGAGTGTCTCCTGAACAGATAGTCCATAGTAATTCACTTATTGTGGGACATCACTTCAGGGAAGTGACTTACCAATACCTGTTGATATAATTAGTTTCTTCAATAATTACTGTTGCATAGGTACAGAAGGAATTTTTTAAATTGTAATTATCTAACTGTGGAGAAAAGTTGAGATGCAGACTATTTTTTTCCAAAAAGAAGACATTTATTTACCTATTTGGTGGCATGAGATTTTACCTGATTTCACAAGGCTGTATGTAAGCTACCTGGAGTGCAGAAAAACACTCTTATCTTTATAAGTTTGGTATAATGGTTAAGAGCACAGTCTCTGGAACCAGACTCTTGGAATCCTAGTTATGCCGTACACCCTTAGGCAAGTTATCTAATCTATGTTCCAGTTTCACCATGTGAAATATGAGATTAATAATGCTTACATCACAGAATTGTTATAAAGATGTAAACAGTTAATATATGTAAAGAGCTTTCTGAACAGACCTGGCACATCAAAAGTCCTCAATAAATTTTATTGATTATTATTAATGTTATCCCCTACAGTGCCTCATCTATATTAACAGGTGGTGAATAAATATTTACTGAAAGATTAGTGCTTCAAGGCAGAAAACTAAAATATAAATTCTATATACCAAGGAGATTTTTAAAAATAAATATTATTAAAATGTGTAAAAAAAAATCAATGTTTTAGTAGCATTTTGATTTTCTACACACAGTAAAAAAAAAAAAAGGAAAAATTATGACATTCAGAACCTTATTAGCAAATACTACAAAATGAAACTTGCTAGGAATATTTAAGAAGAAAAAAATGCAACCGCTTAAATCAGAGATCAAAGGATTTCCCTTCCTAATTTTTAATGATCACGTGATTTTATTTAGAATGAAGATGAACTGAATTGAAGTTTTGAATTGAGATGCCTTAGAGTTACTTTTACTTATGAACTGACATTGATAAAAATACTCTTAAAATCTGACACTGCTTTTTTAAAATGACAGAAATTAATAAATGCAGCAAAAATAGTGCTTTCAAGAAACTGACCCTATTCTCTTATTATAAAGCCTCTCTACTAGTAAATTCTTTCAAGGCTTAAATTTTCCCTCCAGAAAAACACTCATATAAATTGTTTTATATCTGACAGCACAACGGATGTATGTTATAATGTCTCAGAAACAGCTATCTGTGATTATGTCATAAAGCAGCAGCAAGCACTTTAAATCTGCCAGTTACTTCTCTGTTTTTCAACTGTACAAAATTAACTGGTGTCTCTTACACCCAATATTTTTCTGGCTTTAAAAGACATGAAAAACACAGAAGCTTAGAGGAGTTTCTTCCTGAAAGTCAAAAAACTTTTATATTTGTAGCACTATCTAAAAGTGATACAAAAAAACTGTAAGAAAAAATATATAGATATAACTTGTTCACAAAAAAGACTGCTCTAATAAGTTAAGCAGTGGTTTTCAATTAGAGATCTACAGAGCACTAAGGTTTAACAGAGGAGCCTCAGGGAGCGCTTTGTGGAGGCAGGGCCTCAGGTCCTCGTCCCTTATTCTAACCAGAGTGGTCCTACTTTCACTGTTTTATATAATCGAGTTCCAAACTAATGGGGCAGAGGGGAAATGTGTCTCAAATTCTGTTTTGTATGCTGTGCTTGGTCTTACATAACATGGTCTTTATATAAAGTGGTCTTTAACCAATGCATTTAACAGGGTTGAATCATTCCATTTTGTATTAAACAAAATAAATTACTACAAATAGCTTGGAATATTTTTTTCATGTGGAAAGCTGGTTGAGTGGCTTCTTATATCACTCCCAATGCTAAGATTCGAAATCTATTATCCCAGGCTTTCTTACAGGAATGAGAAGGCAGTGTGACACAGAGGGTGTGCTAGCTGACTGAATGTCAAAGGACCTGTGTTCAAACCTCAGCCCTTGTCCCTTACAGGCTGTAAGATATCTTGTCTAAGACATCTACCCTTTGACTGTTAAGTTCATGCACCTGCCTCATCTAATGCAAAGGCTTTTAATAGGAATGAATGGTGGAAACTAAATGATAGTACATGTATGAAAAAGTACTTTGAAAACCTCAAAGAGTCATATAATTACAAATATCTATCATAGTCATATTTGATATGGTCCATATGCATGCTGAAAGAGCTATAGGCTGAAATTACCCTGCTTGGAACTTCTTACCTTAAAAAAGTGAACGTTAGTGAAAGAAAAGGGAAGCTTTGCTAACCTCACTGCTCTGATTCAGCTCAGGCCAAGTCTGATTTAGTGACGGCATTGATGGAGACTTGCTTGGAGGAGCTTCTGCAGGAGATCCTGAATAACCTACCTCACCTGGCTGATCCCCAACATCTGCAATTTAAAAATAGAGAAATTTTCTATAAACAATATTTTAGTTCTGGAATACTTATTCATAAAAACCTAACAGAAGATTTTCACAAGTAGTAATTTATAATCTGAATTTCCTTTTCTCACGTTCCCCAAACAAACATTTTAACAATCAGGCAATATGTATTCCTGCTACTTATTGTATATCTGAAACCAGAGTTTTCCATGAAAAATAAAATCTAGTTAGAAATACACAAAGAAAGAGTGTTCTACGTAGCAATTCAATAAGGTACTTGAATTTTCTTCTAATAGAGATGGATTTGTACTAGTTCCCAAAGTGTAGTTCGAGGAATATTAATCAGCAAGGCATTTTTAAAAATTAGGTTTTTTGTTCAAATAAATCTGAGGATACCATAATTCTCTGTTGGATGTGTCCCCATGCAAGACCTAGAGCAAATAAGCTTTGTTTAAATCAGTCTTTCCCAAATATAAACTTTCTTAAAATCAGATAAAAATCTCTCAACATTCCCTTGGCATATACTTTAGGAAATGTTGATTTACACTAGTTCACTTGCATTTTCTCTGTAAGTCTTCCCTGTAACCAAGCAGCAGCATATATTTTTAAGGCAGACAGCAAAAGGAGAGAAAGAACCCAGGCACAAGCAAAAAGCAAAGTCAATAAGCCCACATGAAACAAACTTATCGTTAGGCTCACTAGCATTTACAGACTTAACCGAGAGGGCTACAAATCCATCACACAATTTCAAGGTGGTTTTTAAAGTATTATGTGATATCATGTTCTACTTTTAATTAGTTAAGACCTCATCTAAGCTCTCTCTTAAACTGTAATTTAAAATGGAAGAAAATTTCAATGGTAACTAAATTCTCATTCCAATCTTCCCAAGTTTTACATGGCTTTGAATATAATTCCTGTCTGAAAATCACATTAACTTTGCCAAATTAATGGAGTATACCTAATCTGTGTAGAAACTGTGTCAAAAAATATGATTCTAATATCCATCACTATCTTTTTGTTTGTGACCATGGGTAAGCTGAATAAAATAAACAGCACCTGAGTTTCTCCATCAGAAAGGAAGACACTTGCCATTAAATGTTAGTACTATATTTCAGATTCCTATAGAGACAGACATATAATAACTTAGTGAAGTATAGGTTTAACCTTTCAATCTATTCGTAAGTAAATCCTTCACACTTTAGTACTGAACATAGAACCTAATACTTACTAGGCACTCAAATATTTACTGAATGAGTTACTTTTTGTGATCTTCATTTAAATTCATTCTTTAGTGTTATTTCCTTAAAACCAGAGTTAACTACTGAGACTTTGAAAAGTTCTCAAAATTTTTCTTCACTTTATTCTGAACATGATTACCTCGAAATATCAATACTTCCCTTTTATTCACCCTGACATTATTTCTTTATAAGTCAAATCACACTGCAAGTTCTAATCTATCATATTTTGATAAATTTTGGTTTTCAAAGATAAAGAGTTATTCAGATTTCTTTCTTACTTCCATGCCTTCTCAATAAAAGTGCCATAGTGATACAGAACCAGTAAGAGGCAGAAATGCTTTAAGTAACGTTCTATAAAGACTTTTTAACTCAAGGCTCTCAGAGAACAACTAATGAAAAAAATTATTTATGATAAATAGTAGCAGCAAGTTCCTCATGGAGACAGCTTGTGGTTTTCAGTCTGAAAAAAAATCATGGACTTTTTTTTCTATGGTAATAAAGGGAAAGGCAGCTGAAGGAGGATATGGCTATAGATCTAACAGTTTACTGGAAGTGAAACTGTTAGAAGGATAGAGACTGAAGAAGTATCTTTAAAAGATCCCTCAAAGCAGGTATTAAAGAAACGAGAAACGGAATGACTACAGGATGACTAATTTTCAAAAGAACCTATTCAAAAGTCATATTCCGTTTTAACTTAAGCTCTGAATATCACCTTAGAGCACACTGGGGCCCTCACCTGACTGTCTAGATCTCTGTTTTCCTGTCAGTCCACGACTGAGTAACTTAGGGCCAGAGTGCATGCCACTAGCACTGCTGGGAAGTTCAGGTTTGGGATGGATTCTGGGTACCTCTCTAATTCACTGGTATAAAGGTGCAGCGGGTCTAGCCCCTTGAGGCTGAGAACTGAAGTTAGTCACTCAAATAATTACACTTCATAGTCATCCCAATACAGTTATTTCCCTAGAGTAGGTTTTTTTTTTTTTTGCTTTTATAATTTTCTTTTTTTTTTTTTAATTTTTTATTTTACTTTACAATTCTGTATTGGCCAAGTAGTAGTTCTTAAAATTGTGAACCATGGACTCCTGGGAACCCCCATGACTCTGCTAGGGGGTCTAAAAAATCTATTATTTTTCTAATAGTGCTTTTTCCCCTGTGCTGGCACATGCACTGATGGTGCAAAAGCAATGGTGGGTAAAACTGCTAGCTTATCAGCAAGAATTAAGCCAGTGGCTCCTAAATACACTAGTAGTCATGGTGTTCTTTATGCCACGCATTCCAGTTAAAATATATAAAAATAAATAAACCAATAACTTCACTAAAGAATGTTAACAATTAAGCAGTAAGAATTATTAATTTTATTAAATTTCACCCAAAGACTCATTTTTAAAATACTCTGTATGATAAAATGGGAAACATATATAAAGCACTTCTCCACACTAAAGTGCAGTGGTTTTCTCACGGAAAACTTCTTGTGTTCAGTTGTTAGCTGAACAGGCCACTTTTTTCACTGAACACTATCATGCTTGAAAGCATAGTTGATAAAACTATATAATTATTCATACATGGTACAGCACAGATTTCCTCAAAAATGGATTAAGTGATCCTGTATTTAAAATAACTATTTTTAATATTCATTACCAATGACAAAGTTTGAACTTTTAAGTGAAAGTTGGAATTCTGGAAAATGTATACCATGTCTATAAGCTCAAGAGCTTCCCAGTACTTAAAAGACTTCTTCGATAAGATAGGTTGCAATATTAACAACTACACTTTTTGATATTTTACAATAAAACGTTCTAACATTTCAAAGAGCTGTATAACTCAATGAACTGATATTTTACAAATAATCAATGCATTATGTTAAAAAACCATGAGTGGGTAAAAGATTCATTCAAAGTGCAAGACAGATCTATGTAATAGTACAAACAATTCATTAATATGGCTTCAGTTTTCACTGCAATTAACCTTTAAGAAATTACTATTTGTTGAGTTTTGGGCTAGTACCAAAGGATATCCAAAATTATATGAAAATAGTCCTTCCTTTTACTATGTGAGGCCAAATTTTCTTCATGTACCAAGAATTAGCTATCTTTTTCTACAAAAGGCCAGAGAGTGAATATTTACGGCTTTGTAGGCTTTAAGGTTTCTGTTGCAACCACTCAAATATGCTACTGTGGTCAAAAGAAGCCACAGGTAATTCATAAAGGGATAGGCTTGGCTGTGTTTCAATAAAATTTTATTTTTGGATACTGAAACTTGAATTTCATCTATTTTCATGTGTGATAAATTTATTCTTTTTTGAAAACAAAAACCACTCTTTGCTTGTGGGTTATACAAAAACAGTCAGTAAACTGGCTCTGGTCTCAGGGCTTAAGTGTGCCAACTCCTGCTATACTTAAAAATAAAACACTCATCAGACTGAATGTAGAATGCAGACAGATGAGATCTAAGCTGTCTTCTATTAAACCAAATATTAAAGAAATTTGCAAAATTGTAACACAATGCCACCCTTTTTGCAATAGTTATTTTCCTAAAAATATCTATGCTAATATATAAGGAGTCTATTTTTATTTCAAAATAAAGAAGTATTTTTTTAAGTGTATCACTTTTAATTCCTAATAGTTACTACTGATAGATCTAATCTACAAAAAACAGCTTTTCTGAGGGTCCACAAATTTTTTTAAGAATATAAAGGGATCCTAAGACAAAAAATTTTGAAAAAAATCACTGTCTTAGAAAATTCAAAAATTATCTCTGGAATAAATTAGCAAAATTACCCATTGGTTCTTTCTTAATTTCATACATAGAACAAATGGCAGTAGAAAAAGAGCAAATTACCTATGTTCTAGAAACTAACAGTCATGAGTTGGAGGGAGGCATTAAGTGTATAAATTAACTGCACCTCCTTCAACTTGACTCCTTACAAATACTCCAACAAAGGGCTCACGCCCATCCACAAGGATTAAGTCTTTAAGACTGTATTCTTACGGAGGCAGGGGTGTAGTTTTACTCTTACCTGATGCAGTGTTCCAACCTAGCCTCCTGCTGGAACACTGTGTCAACCCTGCCTCCCTCCTGAGGGTTCTGCTCTGCCCCTGACATCATCAGAGCATCAGGGCTGAAAAAGAAGAGCATGAGCCTAAATTATTTGTTAAAGTCAACCCCATAAGGGCTTTTATGCAGAAAGTATTCCCATGTATAAAAAGTTTGTCTGGAAGACACAACCTAGTATGATCATACTGATGTACTATCAACCTACACTGAAAAATTAGTAATAACATTAACAATATAAGCCTTATTTTCAGGCTAGCACTAGCAAATAAACAGTCAGTAGTTTTCATCCTTCGAGCCTCCATAGACTCTTAAAAGTTCCCCAGATTCAATTCAGTTCAGCTTACCTCCTGAACAAGCTCTTTCATAAAGAGCTTCAGTTTTATTCTAGGTTTATAACCTACCTAATCCAAATTTATCTTATTTTCCTAGTATTATACTCAATATACTAAAAAACTATTTCAAAAATGACTGCCAGATATTATTAATCTTTTAGAAATATATATACACTACCTGAAATCTTATGGTTTAAAACTTATTTTCAAGTAGCAAAACAAATCCAAGAAGAATTCTTCAGTCATGAAGGTTCAAGGTTCTAAGTTCATTTAACAGTTTCATCTAAGCAAAAGTAACTATATATTTTATTTTAGGTGTAAATATTATCTGTACAATAAACAAATTTTAATTTAAAAAAGCAGGTTTCAATAAATTTTGAGTTTTCAAAAACAAACCCTATTAAATAGTACTTTTCTCATTCATATTTTTAAGACAGAGGCAAGAAATGCATATGCAGAAAGAAATTAAGGACTCAGTTTAAGATATGCTTTGCCTTGAATGATATTACATGGATCAAAAAACTAAGCTCTAGTTCCAAAATTAATTCCACTTCTTCCTGATACTCCACAATGGAAACCTACTCAGTAAACAGATCTTAAGGATTCAATTTTGAATTAAAACCAAAGATTTTTACTTCTAAAACTGAAGTAAAAACATGTCCAACAAGGTTTGAGAAGAATGAAACATTTACCCCCAAATACTAATTAAACTGCACTTGTCTCTCTCTCTCTTTTTGTTTTGCAGTATTTATCAATATTTTATAGCAAATACTGTTTTGACTGAGCTATTATACTTCAAAGAAAACTACCTACAGATACACGGGAGGGAGGTTTCCATTGTCTAAGGATACCTACAAATGGAAAAAGCCCATTTAAAGCTAATCCAATTAAAATAAGGACTCAAGTTTCATAAACAGAAAAAAACAACTAAACTGGGGCTTTATCTTTAAGACTAACATAGAAAATGAGTTAAAAGGTGTTAAAAATTTGGGGTGAAATTTGGTGGCACAATTAATAAAAGCAAGAATTCAGTAGTGTGCATTGTTACTGAGGGCCTGTAAGTAAATATAGTAAACAAAGATACAGTATTGTGCAAGGAGATGAGGCTCCCATTTATTTCCATGGAGCTCTCATCCTAACAGAGCAAGACAGACATCCTTCACTTCATTGACTTTCATAACACAATCATCGATATAAAATCTCATTTCTGCAGAAATAATTAAGGGTATCATTAAATATTCCCAAGACTCTTATTACATCTACTGTATTTAAACCATAATCTTGTAAAGCCTGTAGTGTCATTCTTGCAGAGATTTTCTCTTTTAAGTATGAGCTAGCCTTGTTTGTCCCTTTTCTGTGTTTGTCAATTTCTGCCAGGAATTTGAGGAGGCTAAGTATTTTTTCCAATTTCATTAAGTGGTGCCTCTTTGCCAGTATTTGAAGTTGTTCTGATTCATCAATTCCAATACCCCACTATCTGAAAAGAATGACACCATTAAGAATGTATACAGATATGGGGGTGGGGTGTGCTTGAGAATGAATTCCTTAGGTGTAGTGGTAATGGTGAATATTGTGCCTATTTTCATTATTTTTATCTTTGCAACTAAAGGCACCTGGAGAGCAAATTTTCCAAAACAAAGATTCAACTTTCTTTGTACAAAGCAAAGATATGTGTTGTTGTTGTTGTTGTTTTTCCCAGCACCATTTTAAAGGTAAAGCCAGGAAATTCTCTGAAAATTCATTCAATATGAAGCTGGTTGAATGAAGGAACATTCATATGTATGACAATGTGACAACTCTATATGTAATAAAGTACAGAGATGTCCAACATTATTAGAAAAAAATTCACAGATGTATAGTGTGATTGCACTCGTATAAAAACAGCTGCATGTGTTATTTCTGTAAGCTTTTATATGTTAAATTTTCTGCGTGAAAAAAACTTAAGATTAATCAACCTAGTCTCAAGTATGGCTTTTTGGCAAATTACTCATAAATAAAAAGTCTCTGGCTTTAAAAACATTCATGTTAAGTACCACTAGGAGCTTGGAGACCTATGCTATGTATCATATTAACAACAATGAAACACACTCAAATTTACTGCTTAAAGAAGTGATTATGGAGAAGGATACAGAATAGTCAACAAATTCCTTTCCATCTTTGAGCATCTCAACCAGACACTACCAAGGTACTCATGCAAGCAGTGTGGCGTGAAGACAGGAAATGGTTTTAAAAAACAAGTGGTTCAGTCATTTGGACATTTCAAAAATGTGAACGCCTACTTACATCCTCAATTTGCACCCTGTTAGATACTTAAATACCATGAACAAGACAGATCTGGTTACTACCTGCCCAAGAACCTCTAAGCTACTTTAAGAGACTGATCAAATGATCACAAAATATATACATAAAATAGCAATTGTGCTAAAAAGATGATTCTTTGGAAACTGAGTCACAGAGTTTTAAGATAAATAGCAACTTAACCTGCTTTCTTTTTTCTTTAAGATACAGTTGTGGTAGGCTAGCACTGTAACCTTAATCTTTTTTTCAAGTGAGGTGTATAAATTGGGAGACTGGGAATCGACACATATATGCTACTATATATATAAAATAGGTTACTAATAAGAACCTACTGCACAGCACTGAATATTCATTGGAAGGATTGATGCTTAACTTGAAGTTCCAATACTTTCAGGCACCTGGTGCGAAGAGCCAACTCACTGGAAATGACCCTGAATCTGGGAAATATTGAGGGCAGGAGAAGAAGTGGGCGGTGGCAGAGGATGAGAGAGTTAGACAGCATCACTGATTCAATGGACAGGCATTTGAGCCAACTGTGGGAGACAGTGAAGGACAGACGAGCCTAGTACACTGCAATCTGTGGGGTCAAAGAGTCAGACGTGACTTAGCAACTTAACAATAAGAACTGCATTGCCAAATTCAGAGATGTTCAATGTTAAATATTTTAATTCAGGTCCACACAAGTACTTCTACCTATGAGCCTTAGAGTCTTCTGGTTTATCTGATATTTGTGCTTAGTCGCTCAGTCGTGTCTGACTCTTTGCGACCCCATGGACTGTAGCCCACCAGGCTCTTCTGTCCATGGAATTCTCCGGGCAAGAATACTGGGGTGAGTTGCCATGCCATTCTCCAGGGGATCTTTCCAACCCAGGTCTCCCACATTGCAGGCAGATTCTTTACCATCTGAGCCACCAGAGAAGCCATCTGATATTTAATCCTATAAATTTGTCCAAATGACTTTGGATAAAATACATATTTATCCCCCCTACGTTTGCACGCCTACAAGCAACTGTAACTTGTTATCATTGTTCATCATCTACCTTTCTATAAGAGTTATTTAAATTATAAATACAGAACACTTGTGGAGCTAATGGCTCAGTGGTAAAGAATCTGCCTGCCAATGCAGGAGACTTGGGGGTTCAATCCCTGGGTCAGGAAGATCCTCTGGAGAAGAAAATGGGAATCCATTCCAGTGTCCTTGCCTGAGAAAGTCCATGGAGAGAGGAGCCTGGCAGAGTCCAGTCCATGGGGTTGCAAAAGAGTTAGATATGACTTAGCAATTAAACAAAATAACAAAACATCATAAACTTATGACAACAAATGATTTTATTTTCAAAGATATAAATGTTAAGAAAAATATTTTACTTTAAAAATGGGACATATTTAGCATAATAATGCAGAGTATATCATGAGAAACGCTGGGCTGGAAGAAGCACAAGCTGGAATCAAGACTGCCAGGAGAAATATCAGTAACTTCAGATATACAGATGACACCACCTTTATGCCAGAAAGTGAAGAAGAACTAAAGAGCCTCTTGATGAAAGTGAAAGAGGAGAGTGAAAAAGTTGGCTTAAAGCTCAACATTCAGAAAACTAAGATCATGGCATCCAGTCCCATCACTTCATGGGAAATAGATAGGGAAACAGTGGAAACAGTGGCTGACTTTATTTTTCTGGACTCCAAAATCACTGCAGATGGTTGATTGCAGCCATGAAATTAAAAGATGCTTACTCCTTGGAAGGAACGTTATGACCAACCTAGACAGCATATTAAAAAGCAGAGACATTACTGTCAACAAAGGTCCATCTCGTCAAGGCTATGGTTTTTCCTGTGGTCATGTATGGATGTGAGAGTTGGACTATAAGGAAAGCTGAGCGCCGAAGAATTGATGCTTCTAAACTATGGTTGGAGAAGACTCTGGAGAGTCCCTTGGACTGCAAGGAGATCCAACCAGTCCATCAGTCCTGGGTGTTCACTGGAAGGAGTGACGTTGAAACTGCAATACTTTGGCCATTTGATGTGAAGAGCTGACTCATTTGAAAAAACCCTGATGCTGGGAAAGATTGAGGGCAGGAGGAGAAGGGGACAACAGAGAATGAGATGGCTGGATGGCATCACTAACTCAATGGACATGGGTTTGGGTGGACTCTGGGAGTTGGTGATGAACAGGGAGGCCTGGCATGCTGCGGTTCATGGGGTCGCAAAGAGTCAGACATGACTGAGCGACTGAACTGAACTGAACTCAATAATTATTTACTGAGCTACTTAGTGCTTGCTTGCAAAGTGCAAGGTCCTGAGGATACTAAAAATGAATATGGTCATTTCCAGTTTTTTTAAGGTGCTGAGAATGTTGTAGCAGAAAGAAGGGAACAAAAGAACAGGATTCAGCATAATGTGTGCCGAAATTAACAGCAACGTAGGATATGCTTCGACAGATCAGAGAAGACAGAAACCACCTATGCCTGTAAGTCACAAAAACTCCACAAGAGGGATATTTATGATAAGTTCTCTATTCAGCCAAAAGAAAGTACTTAAGTATTTCTCCTTTAATTGGGAACTTCTGAAAACACAGCTATTTAAAAATGGCTTTTAAATATACTGATTGAATCACAGTGTCACACAATAATTCCTATATTTCAAGGGACTTTGTGTCATATAAATCTCAGGCTTACAATAGGTAAGAAGAAAAAGATTAAATGGTTCTTCCCACCTCCAAACAGAACTCCAAATTTATCATTTATAAGTAGGCAAAGCAGATTTTAATCTAATATCATGTGGTCAAAACATTTACAATAAATGTGATTGGAAAACCATATAATATTTATTAGAATTGGAAAAAACTGAGTCTTTGACACCTTTAAAATTATAGTTAGAGCAATAGTGTATAGATACACGCAGGCAAAAAAACCAGAGTGTCTCTGTGCTAAACAAATCCAGCAGACGTAAAAAGACAAATGCCCAGGAAAGAACTTCTTGAATCATCAGTCTTAAAATTAACTCCATCAGATCAACATGACAAAGAATAAGATTTTATTTAAAGAAAGAAAAAAAAAGACTCCATTGCCAAAACGTGAAAGCCAGATTTCACCTATCTGAATCCAACAGTTAATAAGACCACAGAAGTCTCCAGAAAACGACATACAACAGAATAAGTCTGACTCATTTCTTGTTAGTACACTACCAGTTTTTACAAAATTAAAGTTATAGAAAATCTCTACATACAAGGTTCAATTTATAAATCAATGATACAGCAAGTCTGTAGTACCACAACTGTTTCCCTTTTGGCTTACCTAACAAATACGCTAAACAAAGAAGTAGTTTTTTATCTGTTTCTTAATTAGGCTAAAGCTGAAGCTCCAGTACTTCGGACACCTCATGCGAAGAGTTGACTCATTGGAAAAGACTCTGAGGCTGGGAGGGATTGGGGGCAGGAGGAGAAGGGGACGACCCAGGATGAGATGGCTGGATGGCATCACAGACTCGATGGACGTGAGTCTGAGCGAACTCCGGGAGATGGTAATGGACAGGGAGGCCTGGCGTGCTGCAATTCATGGAGTCGCAAAGAGTCGGACATGACTGAGCAACTGAACTGAACTGAAAGCAAAGTTATCTAACAAAAACACTTAGCTTTCAGCTCAAGTTAGAGGGTGAAGTGAAATCGCTCAGTCGTGTCCGACTCTTTGTGACCCCATGGACTGTAGCCTACCAGGCTCCTCTGTCCATGGGATTTTCCAGGCAATAGTACTGGAGTGGATTGCCATTTCCTTCTCCAGGGGATCTTCCCGACCCAGGGATTGAACTCGGGTCTCCCACATTGTAAACAGTCACTTTACCATCTGAGCCACCAGGGAAGTGAGCAGTTAGAGGGTAACTGATACCAAACAACTACCTGAAATGATCAGGAAAATCCTGGGATTCTCACAGGACAGTGTTTGTAAAAAACTGAAACCAAGAGTAAATTATTTAATCAACCTATTGGTTGGTAATAAATTAGGACACAATTCAGTCTTAAAATAGGTAAAATTCACATTTCAGGTGGAGAAACAGATGAAAAAACAGAGTAAATGGTTAGAACTTGCCCAAGGTCAGAGAGTAATTAACAAACTAGAAGCACACTCAGGTTCTTAACTCCAAGGAGACTTGTTCTCTTCTGGACAGTAATGACGTGTATGTGGTTCCTTCCATATAATTTAGAAAAAGAAGTCAGATCATTTCATTTTTGAGTTAAATAGAAGTTGCCCTTTTAAGAGCCAAATTCTGTTCTATCTTCTTAAAACTATAAAATTCCTTCCAACATAATACACAAAAGAGAATTTAGATTTGAAAAATTTGAAAACAGTAATTTAGTTTTAATTAAACTTGTTAAGAATTTAGCATTAATTTCCTCTTATTCATTCAGAATGCAAGAAAAATGTATTCTATTCCTGTTTCCTTTTAAAGAAAGCTACCAGTCAATATGAGCCCTTATAAAAACTTTCTGGTAAACATTTTTTAAAAGCATTATCTATAATCAAATACAAATTTTCCAGACTTCTTCAGAGTCTGAAGAAAAGAAGTGGGCTTTTTAAAGGAAATGCTTTCAGATTGCAAAGATCTAATGATAAGTCAGGCATTCCCTTCAACAAATCAAGATGCATTAAATGAAAAAATGCTGATAATGAAGACTGGCTACTTTACCCACTTCAGATAATTTATAATACAGTTAAATGCCACAAAATAACAAGATACTGTGAAATGCTCTTCAGATCTTCACAATTCATAAGTGTTAAGTGAAACAGTAGCATACACAGTGGCATATATTCTTTATCTTTTTATTTCAAGTTTACTAAATAAGTGAAACCATTATTCCAGGTTTAGCCCATACAGTCTATTCTGATGGCAAATCTATGTACTTCTGATGAAATGGCTAAGCTCTTAACCTAAGTTATAACATCTTGATTTTGCTTTAAGAATCAAGTGTTATATTTATGAAGATATGCAGTCAGGTGTCTTCAGCTCCTGATCTTACCTGCTGAATCTTCCAAATCAATCAGTTTGGGCATTAAGCTTTCAGGGAGTTTTTCCGGTAAGTCATAGCCATTCTTCCTAGCAACTACCAGATGAAAAGCAGCACAAAACTCATCCAGTGTCAAGGCTCCATCTTTATCAAAGTCTGAGAGTTCCCTAGAATAAAAACTTATTATTAATATAATCATATTCTGCTTTGGCTCCTTTTAGGTTTCAAAAAGAAGCAAGAGAAATTATTTCCCAGAAAATAGCAATTAAGAATTTAAAAAATTCCACAGATGGAAGGACACGTAATAAAACAAGTATGTGCATGCTAAGTCACTTTAGTCATGTCCGACTCTGTGACCCCATGGACTGTATAGCCTGCCAGGCTCCTCTGCCCATGGGATTCTCCAGGCAAGAATACTGGAGTGTGTTGCCATGCCCTTCTCCAGGGGATCTTCCCTACCCAGGGATTGAACCTGGGTCTCTTATGTCTCCTGCATTGGCAGGTGGGTTCTTTACCACTAGTGCCACCTGGGAAGCCCAAAACAAATATAGCAAACTGTTAATTGTAGGCAGTGGGCATATGGGTGTTCAAGGCACAGTTCTTTACACTTTTCTGTATACTTCAAATTCTCATAATAAAATGCTGAAAAAATAGTCCCAATAAATAAAGTCACCAAAAAATGACCTTTAACACACTTGCATTTCTAGTAAAAGGATTTAGTTAAACCCTGGCTTACTTAATAAGTCACTGAAATTTTTAAAAATTGTTTTTATTGTTATCAAATTTCTACATGTATGCATTTTAAAGCATCTAACAGAATTACAAGTCCTGATACATTGAAACAGCAGCCCCACCCTGGTGTTCATTTCCTGGTTGCAGAAGCAATCATTTTTAAATTTATTACCTTAAATTACATGAATGTCAACAGCATGCATATATTGTCAGTTCTTGGTTTTAGGCATTATCTACCTACTTCCTACCATGGTATCCTATGCGTCTAAAGATGCTACTAACAAAGTAATTTAGAATATAAATAAATACATTGACATAAAGTAGAAATAACATGTATTTATCTGATAATTGCTTTAAAAAAGTAATTTGTGATTGCAATATGTGTTCTAATGGCTAATTTCAACTACACACCAGCTATCCTGAGTCTCAGTCTAAATTTAAATGGGAGCTAAGCATGTTCTTGAGATCATGCCTTGGTATAGGACTTACTAACCCTATTAAAAACCAAATGGGATAGACATAACCATGTATGAGCAAACCAGCTTTTATGCCACACATTATTCTTTCAACAAGAAACAGCTTATACAGCTTAAAAACTTTTAGCACACTTTAAAGAACTACTGCAGAATCATCACTTAGTTCCTTTCTAAAGAGAGAGAGAGAAGCTGAATACTATGAGGCAATACTGAGTTCTTTGAGAACATTCTTGAAAAGGTTACTCTCATAGTTTTTTTTTTTTTTCATAGTTTATTTTTAAGTTCAAAAATCTACCCGCTGTAAACTCATTTGAAACAACCCACATTGCCCAACTAATGATATACCACACTTACCAAATATGAGAAAGTTCAAGAATAGGAAGTTTTGATTTTGTAAAAAACTCTTTAGCTGCAGATCCTGAAATATTAAAACAGTGTTGTTTAGTGTTATTCTGAACTTACAGCTCCAAGAATAAAATGTGAGGTTAAGAGTCTTAAGACTTCTGCCACTGAGAAAAAGGTAACCTTAACATGTGTACATGTCATATTTTTGGTTTCCAGTGACTATAAACTTTTTAGACAATTTGAGAATTAATTTATCCTTTATTATCACTGATGAATGAAACCATATCTTTGAGATTATGAAACTGAGACCGTCCTATCCCATTTAGAAGAACTTCTGTTTTTAACAACTCACCTGGAATAAATCCGTTTAGATCAGGCTGAATGGTTTTAAACTGATTTACATAATACTGTCTTTGTTCATCTGTTATTTTCCAAGGATCGTCATAACTACTGGATTGCCTACGAATTTCATTGGCAGTTGTAGCTGAGGCTACAGTTCGTACTGTTGTCTGGTCCTGTAATGAAACATTTTTTCCTCAGTACAGTATCTATCTATATGACTATATGGACCAAGATCGTTAAGTTACTTATCTTTGAAAGTAAAACTTACTTTTTGTGAATGTTTAAAAATAAGTCTTAACAAAGTCATCAACAAACCACATATTTGTTATACAGATTATTAAACATTTTTGCACAAAGATTACATAAATGTGTAGAATGATAGCAATATGTAAGCAACAGAAAGCTATGTAAAAGGTGCTAAGAAAGCCAAGCAAATACATTCCTAGATGCAGAAACCTTTCAAAACTTCACTATGGGATTAGCAAGAAAATCAGCCAAAACTTTCAATAAAACATTCCAATGAAAACAGACTTGAAGAAAAGGCACAAAGTTCTTTTTTGTTTTAAAAGAAGAGTCAATTTGCATTTATAAAATGTGCAACAGCAAAATATAAAAACAATGAGAGCAGCAATACTCTTAATGAAGCAAATAAAAATGCAATACCAATAAAATGTCACACCTGGACAGAAGCAGGATGCATGGTTAAAAGAGTACTGGTTGGTGGAGTATCAGCAAAACTGACCCAATTTTCTTGAGGTGGAGGTGGAGAATGTCCTGACCACACTGCATCACCAGCAGAAGAACCTAAAAACAGAATGGGGAAACATGCTGACTCACTTTTGGAAGAAAAAATAAAGTTACCAGGTTTTTAATGATAACAAATCACCACACACATGAACAAGTTTCCTTTTAAAAAGCTAACCCTGAGGAAATATTAACAACGTCCAAAATGGAATCTTATCTGCCAATTTAAAATTATACCTCATTTGGCATAATAACCAGTTTACTGCTATAATAAGCAATACAGCAGAAGCATTTTTATAACAAAGTATACTTCCCTTCACTAATATATACACCTGGGAATATATCTCCGATATAATATATCTCTTATACATTTTACCCTTCAGATAGAATCTGATACCTATAAACCTTTGTCTAAGCATCACAGATATAAGTAAATGCAATTATACTCAATTTACTTAGAAACTTTCACAGTTGGCTTTTGCTTCTATTTAAGGCACTTAATGAGTCTGAGTAAACTCCAGGATTTGGTGGTGGACAGGGAGGCCTGGTATGCTACAGTCCATGGCGTTGCAAAGAGTCAGACATGACTGAGCAACTGAAATGAACTGAACTGAACTTATAAATTAAAAGCTGACTTAGAGGCAACTCTTAAAGGAACATTATCAAGTTTCCTTCCATTTACAACCCTTAATAAATGTTACTTTAAAAATTTTTCTAAATACCTGATTGTGCTTCACCAAAGGGAGACCAGAATGGCCCGGGTCCTGCAAGAGGCCTCTCGCTGCTTCCTCCACTGGGATGACGGTTGTGCTTCCTCCATGCGTGTGGAGAAGTTGGTGGAGACTGCTGCGGCGAGACTACTGGGGACACAGGTTCCTAGAAAGAACATCATTATTTGACAATTTAAATTTTAAGGTAACAATGTCATTACTCAGGCAGTCAATAAACGCTTTAGTGTAAGCATTCCCACAGTACATCAATTGACAGCATGTACATGTACATGATTACCTGCTGATCTACAGATGCACGAGGCTGGACAGTATCATGGCTTGTGGACCCTTTTTTCACTTGTCCCCTGCCAGGTGGTGGGGGGATTACACCAGAGTAAGACCCTTGATTTTCAGAATCTGAAGAATATGAGGCTGCATGACGAGATTCCTGTTCGTTTTTTGAAGCAACAAATCTTGGCAGAGGAAGGTCCTTTACTGTTAACCACAAAAATAATTATTACTTCAAAATGAAATAGGGTATACACGTTAAAAACTGAAATGAGATGAATTTGCTATTAGAAAGAATTTTTGCAAAAACTAAGAAACAACAGACACAAAATGTTTATCGCCACAAAATTCAGATCATGTCCCTTAGATTGTTTAGGGAAACTAATCTAGAAGGTAGTAGTAACAGCAAACGGTCACTCTAAGGGGTTAAGCTGTATGAAATGTTCAGTGCATATCAGGCCTTTGTTTGTATTTTATCTCATAACCATATAAACCTTACAAAATCCCCATTTTACAGGTAAAAAAAGTGAGACTCTAAGATGCCAAGGTCACTGACAGTAACTGACTGTTAGGATCAGGATCTGCAGCCAGGTCAGTCTGACCTTGAAGCCTAGACTGTTTCTACTCACACTGGTTCCCTAAAGCAAGATGTTAGAGCTCTAAACAAAACAAGAATATGTCAGTAAGTTTGAAACTAGATTAATCCAGACATTTTCTTTGAAGAAATTCATGAAAACATCTTACTGTCCACCTACCAAGGACACAGTACAAGGCGTTTAGTTATACCTCCCACTTTAGTCCAGCTATGACACTCCTACATGCAAATATTTTACATTCACTTTTAAACAGAGAAAAGGATAAAAGACTGAGAATGTCTCTGCACATTTTTAGACTACAACAATAGAGCAGCAGCAGCATCTTTAGAAGAAATTGTACTTCCCTGCACCATGATTACCTGCATTTCTTTTTAGAATCTCCACATTAGGGAGGGAAAATAGTAATGTTTATGCAGTATTTATATAAAGGAAATAAAAATTACCTAAAAAGAATGTAAACTCTCAATTCTAGAACAATGAAACGAGAGCTCCACAATGAAAACTTCTGGATGACTATTAAACAGAGGTGGTACTTAAAACTATTTTATAAAAATTCTAACATTACAGAAAACCTCAAGTTTTCTCTTCCCACCCCATTCCCTATGAAAACCAAAGGACTCTGCAGTTTAAGAATGAAGAAGAAATTCTTGAGGATTTAATTCTTAAGAAATTAAGAATTTTCAACTTAGGCATCAATGAGCCTTCAAATAATAGAAAACTACATTATCCTAGGTCATACTTGTAGGGTGGACAGATGTTTGCATTTGGGTTTTAGTCTGCCAATATTTTAACACTGTCTCTACCAATCAAAATTTTGGTTAACTAATACTTTCTAAATTTCAAATGGAACTTTCATAGTTTTTCCAAACAGGAAAACACTAAGTATAATGTTGTTTTATACTTAGTAGAAAAGAATATAAGGAAGGCATATATGAAGATAGTCACTACAACTCATCAGCTACCTTGATAAAATTATTCATCTAAATTCTAAGCATTTTTTAGTAAATTAAAGTTGCCATTTTAAGTTTTTATATTACCATAAAATATGTGTGAAGTACATAAATGCCATAACAGAGTTAAGGTGGACATATTTTTCTAATATTAACAAATGAAAAAAGCATGGCAAGAATAAAGTCACGATACTTTAACTCAAGGTCACAAATGCCACTGAAACATCAGAACGACTCCACAGTTTTACTGACTTTACTTCACTTTTGATTAGAAGTTCATTTTCATTTCAGTTACTAATATATTCCATAGTTACCTGTATTTATACTTTCCACTCTTAAAGGGAAGCCAGACTGGGCAACAGCTACAAGTTTCAAAGCAATATAGAACTGACTTCTTCCAAAATAACCAAGTCTTGTTGCACCACAAAGCTCCATAATCTATAAAAGAAAAAAATGTTAATAGCAAGAATTATGACAATAATTCTCCACATAAGCAGCTATCCGACCTCTGTAACTTTTCCAAAATGCATAGCTGACATATGGCATATTACTCTCAACTGACGACCAAACTCTTCAAGTTTCAGTTTTAAATGTTTGAAAATAAAAAGGCACTGACCTTACAATAGGTTATCATTCTTACTTAGCAAAATTCATGTGATAAACAATTATATTTTATTAGAATAACTTTTTTCTTAAGAATCATATCTTTTAGAAACAAATGTGCCATCTATTCTTCTTCTTCATAAACACTGTGCATACAATAGGGTCAAAAGTTTCTGCAACTAATAGATTTAAGTCGTTTAAGGTAAATTTAAGGTCATTTAAGGTATATCATAAAATGACATACTAAGTGGGAAAGGGCATGATTCATAATTTTGACCACATAAACACAAACTTTTAAACAACCAGATATATGAAGAGTCTACCAGCAAGTTTGCTAGGTAAGATTGCAAATATGGGTTATTTCTCTTTACTTTCCAGATTATATTTAATGTGGTTATACCACTTTTCTTTAAAACAACAATTTTTGTTTGTTTAAAAAAAAAAAAGGCATGAAGCCTTTTAAGGATTGTTCTAGTCATTCAACAAATATTTCTTGACTGGCTACTACAAGTATCAAACTGTGCTCAGCCACTCAGTCTTGTAGGACTCTCTGGACTGTAGCCCACCGGGCACCTCTGTTCATGGGATTTTTCAGGCAAGAATACTGGAATGGGTTGCCATTTCCTTCTCCAGGGGAATCTTCCCGACCCAGGGATCAAACCTATGTTTCCTGCATTGGAAGGCAGAATCTTTACTGCTAAGCTATTGGGAAAATGAGAATTTTAGGTTACAAAATTAAATTATAATCCCAAAAGGTGTATTAATATCTACTATACAGACATCTGGAGAAGGCAATGGTAACCCACTCCAGTACTCTTGCCTGGGTAATCCCATGGATGGAGGAGCCTGGTAGGCTGCGGTCCATGGGGTTGCTAAGAGTTGGACATGACTGAGCATCTTCACTTTCACTTTTCACTTTCATGCATTGGAGAAGGAAATGGCAACCCACTCCAGTGTTCTTGCCTGGAGAATCCCAGGGATGGAGGAGCCTGGTGGGCTGCCGTCTATGGGGTCGCATAGAGTCGGACACGACTGAAGCGACTTGCAGGTACAGACATCACAAAGTAACCCTAAAACAAGCACTAAGTAACCTTGTCTCAGCTTCTCAAAAATCCAAATTCTTATACAAAGAGAGCATATATAGTCTATTTTCTTTTTACCTGAGATTCTGTGATACTAAGTCAGAAGTATTTAGTAGAATTGTAAAAAAGTACCTATCAATGGTTCAGCAATATATCACAATAACAATAACCATTTGTTTTCTTTCACAAGGAAAGAAGTCAATTTTTGCTATGACTGATCAACATGGGAGGAAGTTCCTGTTTCTGCCACTAAGGGGCATCACTTCTGTGTAAATTTAAAAGGGCAAGGAGGATAAAGAGGCAGGTTTACATTAAGAGAACTATGGGGAAAAGGAGGGTGAGAGTTAGGAATGGAAGAGCACACAGCCATGCAGGGTATGAAGGCACTGTGTTATGGTTATTATGCCCACTTGGAACCCCCTCAGGGATCATTATACATCTCAGATACTTTTATTTATAACCCAAAGCATCTAAAATATACCAGGTAAGAGCTAGATAAAGGGAAGACGTAAAAGGAGATCACGTAAGGTATTATGAGAAGCAACCTAAACTCATAAGAATATATAAAATTAATTATGGAATAGCCATATGAGAAAAATATGTAGCCTTTAAAATTCACTTATAGGATTAATGTTATGAAAGCAAAAAGCAGAACACAAAGCGGTATATATATATATAACCCAATTCTATTATAATATATACATAAAAATGGTAGTGAACATGCCAGCATATATTTCTGGGTGCTGAGATTAAGGAATATTTCTATATTTATATACATGAGGCTGTATTTACTCCAAAAATATATATTATTTAATCAGAAAACTGATAAATAATTTCTAAAAAGGAGAAGCAGTAGAACCCCCAAAAAGGGGGGGAAATATACTCTATGTTTTGCAATTATGTTTTGTTACTTGAGCAGTTATAGGGATGAGGTAGGATAAAATCCAGTTAGCAATGGGTTAGGGAATAAACAGGAGAAATTTAAGTAGAAAGAGAAGTACAAAACAGGTTAAGATATTTGGCTTTAAAGAAAGAAAGTTTAGTAGGGTACTTTTGCTTCTCTTAAGTCTCAGAGCTAGTTCACCAGAAGAGACACTAGAAATCAGGTCTTTTGATTCCAAACCCAAAGTTCTTCCCAGGATGTAAGGGTGAAGTGGGGAGTGGGATGGGGTGGAAGAGCAAGAAGAAATACTATCCTTCTACTGTAGCGCACATAACAAAATTTTAGAAGTCTGTATGCCAAGCTGCCGCCTCAAGAAAGATGTTTTGAAAAGAGTAGATAAAAAGAATCAGAGGCAATAAATGCAATTATTCCTCTACAGCTCCTCCCGGCTGCATCCCTTACAAGACTCATTCTGTGGCCCAAGTCAGGCATGTGTGTTACTGCGTGAACACTGGCAAGGAAGAAACACGTTACGACATATAAATTTACAAAGTAATACCTGACAAAATAGTCTAAAGAGGTCTATCAAGATTGAAATTACCAAGAAGTCTAAGTTACTATCCACTCTGTAAAGTAGACAAAATCTGTCTCTAAATAAATATTTGGAATAAATTCCTAGAAGGAGACCTGCTGGACCAAACTATCAGTATATTTTAAAACGTATTACCTATCGCCCACTGCCTTTCCAAAAGGTTACTGAAACTTATTCTCTCACTGTCAGTATAAGAATGTTTCTCATCTTTTGTCATTTCATCTTTTTTCTCCAGCAACTTGAAAAGCCACTCACATACTTAGATGTATTTATTTTTAACCTCCTGTGTTACACAGTTCTACATAACTATTCCTGGATCTGTAACATTCTTTTTTTGTCATCTCTTTATTTTTATGAAACAATTTTAAATTGGGATATAGCAGCTTAACCTTCTTTTAAAATTACTTTAGCTTTATAATATTTAAATACCTGGAGTAAGGTTAGCCCAGCCTTCGCTTTTTGTTCTTGTTTAGAATTTCCTTTGCTAATTTCATGTTACTTAATCTTTCAAATAATCTTTAAAGTCACTTATCAAAATAAATTGAGATTTTAACTGGGACAGCAATTTTCATGTACAGTCTGGTTTCTAACTTTAACAAGACCACTTCACTGTTTTATCATTAAGGACACTGTTGGCTAATACTGTGCAACACCTTTGTTAAGAAATTGTTTAGCTAGTTCTACTATTCTAATAGTTTTGGTTGGGGCCTTATATTTTAAAAAACCACAGAGAGATATTAGTTTTATTACGTGCATTTTGGGGCAGAAAATGAAAAGATGGTTAATTTTTCTCTTTGGTCTTATTAATAGTTCTATTAATAGAGTTCCTAACATCAAACCACCCTTTGATCCCTAAAATGAATTCCATTTAGTTATGGTGCATTACATTTTCAAATAATATTTATATAAAATTTTAACCATAATCTTAAAATGACTAAGTGTTAAAAAAATATTATATCTGAAAGGTGTGGAATTGATATTAGTTGGCTTTGTACCCAGAACTAGCAAGCTTTACTTTTTTCCTGCTCTAAAATACTTTAAATAGATTAGGAATTACATAATCCTTAAAGATTTATTAGACAGTTCACCAATGACACAGGGTGGGCATCTCTGATATACAACTCATTTTCTTCCATGTTATTGGGAATACACTAGGTTTTCTATCTCTAAAATATTTGATAATTTCCAAGAAAATCATTTATCCAAATTTAGAAATTTATTATTAGTTCAACATTATTCAAAGGAGTCACTTTTTAAATTGCCTCTTTATGGTAATTTCCCCTTATTTAAAATCATGCATATTTGTGCAAAAGCTTACACAGCTATCTGATCATGAAAACCACTTAAAGTCCCTAAGATACAGAGTCCCACACCCTTTCCATTAGATTCTAACTCATTTAGGAAACCCAGGGCCAGCAAGTGATTGCTGCTCTACTACTGACAGCTACTGAAAACGATTAACCTTTATTTTATTAACATTACAAAACTTATATGCTCATGGTGAAAGAAATAAGATATACCTAGGATACAGAATTAAAAGTTCTTATGATCCTCATCAAAAGTAACAATTTTTTAATGTTTTTCCAATTTTCTCTACACATATACAAACATATGAGCACACACACTTCATACACACCTTTTACCTATGTAGGGTCATACTATATATGATTTTTTTCCACATAATACTACTCAAAGATCTTTTTATATCAGCATATATAGTTCTCTTTTATTTTTTTTAAACACAGTGTTCCATTGCATGGATATTCTTATTGCAAATTAACCAGCCCCTTACTGATGAACATTTACGTTTTTCCAGCTTTATATTACAAATAATGCCATAAACATTCATGTGCATGTATCTATCTTTGTACACGTGTACAATTGTAGAACAAATCTGCAGAAATAGAATATGCTTTAAAATGTAACATAGTCAAGTACTGTAACTCTGAGTAACTGTAACATCTTACTGAAGGGCACAGTATCCTGGCTGCCTTTTTTCCAGGAAAAGATAAAGTAGATTATAGTTTGCTTTAATACCTACAGAGATTACTGTAGTTAGGCAATCATTCTATATCATTCATACAGTATTTGAGGAAGTTATATAATTTTAATGTACCTCAGTTTCCTCATATGTAAAATGGGGAAAAGAATACACCATCTCATATGGCACTTACAACAAGGTCTGGTCCACAAATATCATTATTATCACTTTTTACTTACTATCCTGATCATAATGTACTTAATTTAGTCAGGGATGTCAAAGACTAAATCATTCTTGAAAACCACATTTTCCTGAGAGCTGAGAGTATCGCCTATAAGCACCAAATTGGGTTTTATTATAATTTCTGAAGAATAGTCTTTAAATTCTAAAATACAGGGTGCCCTCATACCTTCACAAGTATTTTGAACTTGTGGCTTAAGACAATACACCAAATACAGAAATTTATCTCCTTTCCTTTCAGGTATCTTTTTAAAATGATAGTAAGGGAATTCATAAAAATAAACAAGAGGAAAAGGGGGACAAAGAACTGACAGGAAATTTAAGTAAATTTTAGCAATTAGAAAGCAGATGGGGCTTCCCTGGTGTCTCAGTGGTAAAGAATCTGTCTCCCAGAGCAGGAGACACAAGTTCAATCTCTGGTCCAGGAAGATCCCACATGCCACAGAGCAAATTAGCCCACGTGCCACCCCCACTGAACCTGTGCTCTAGAGCCTGATAAATGCAACTACTGAGCTCACGTGCTGCAGCTTCTGAAGCCCACACATTCTAGACCCCGAAGCTCTACAACGAGAAGCCACTGCCAAGAGAAGCCCACACACCAGAGTGGCCCCCGCCAGCTGCACTAGAGAAAAGCCCGCGCAGCAACGAAGACTCGGCCCAGCCAAATAAATAAACTTAAGAAAAGCGGGTGCCATACCTAATGAAGTAGGACAGAAGAAGTCAGTGCCAAGAATATCCATGGAGAAGAATCATTTTGGCCTGCAAAATGCAGGGACTCATCCAGAAATGCTACTTATGACTGAGAGTGAGACTGGGACAGAGATGAAGTTCCCTGTCGCTAGAGTTGCTCACAGAATATTAGCAACTAGACTTTACCCTCGGAGAAAGCAATGGCACCCCACTCCAGTACTCTTGCCTGGAAAATCCCATGGGCAGAGGAGCCTGGTGGGCTGCAGTCCATGGGGTCGTGAAGAGTCAGACACGACTGAGCGACTTCACTTTCACTTTTTTACTCTCATGCATTGGAGAAGGAAATGGCAACCCACTCCAGTGTTCTTGCCTGGAGAATCCCAGGGACAGGGGAGCCTGGTGGGCTGCCGTCTCTGGTGTCACGCAGAGTTGGACACGACTGAAGCGACTTCACTTTCACTTTTCACTTGCATGCACTGGAGAAGGAAATGGCAACCCACTCCAGTGTTCTTGCCTGGAGAATCCCAGGGACGGGGGAGCCTGGTAGACTGCCGTCTCTGGGGTCACACAGAGTCGGACACGACTGAAGCGACTTAGCAGCAGCAGACTTTACCCTCCAAGTAAAAACAAAGAAACAAAAAACTAACAAAAGCAAATGTCAAGGAAGTACTAGGACTGCTGACACAGACAGGAGTTGTTGCCCTAGGAAAAAGCTGTTTCTAGCATTTAGCAACCCAATTAAAAAGAACATCTGACCCACTCCTCCTAAAGTGAGGCAGCCTTCTGAAGTGTTATTCCCCATTATACAGTACTCAGTTTTTCTACTGCCTCTAAGATCAACAACCAACTGAAGAAAGCCTACAAAATGGAAGAGAATTGCCAAAGTTACAAAAGGGGAAAATAAAACTCTGAAAGACATAATTCAAGGCAGAAAGAGCACTTAAAAATATTCTAGAGTGTATCTTCGGGAAGATTTAAGATAATACTGCCTCACCCACAAAACAAGAACAGGATAGCAATGATACTATGAAAAAGGAAAAATCAAAGAATAAGAGGTACAGAAATACAGCTGGTCGGTCCCTTGGTATCTACAGGGGACTGGTTCTAGGGCCTGTCAGGGATACCAAAATGCAAGGATGCTTCAAGTCCTATAGCTGGCCCTCTGCATCCCTGATGATGCAGAATCCACAGGTACCAAAAGCCAACTGTATACTTGTTGGAAAAAAATCTGCACATTACTTGCACAGTTCAAACCCATGTTGTTCAATGGTCAATTGTATACAAAGTTCAGCAAAAATATGAGATTAAAAAAATATTTTTTTCTCCAGAAGCAGGAAAGGGAAAGGTGAATTAGAACATATGAGAGAAAAGAAACAAAGAAGATTAATCTAGATGGGCCAAATTTTTATTAAAATGATATAGCTACAAACAATGCAGAGGAAGGAGAAAAGTGATATGAAAGAACAAGAGATTTACCTCAAAGCTAAAGGAGAGGTTTGCATATTGCAAGAGTCTATTGAGTGCTCAACATATTGAGTTCAAGAATTCCTATACACATGATTACTGTGTAACTTCAGAACAGCAAAGATAAAACAAAGATCTTAAGAGCAGCCAAAACAGGCATAGCGCAGGGAGATAAGGAAGACTGCTTCAGAAAAAATATTAACTGGACTAGCATCAGACTTCTCATTGGTAATAATGAAAACCAGAAAGCAATAAACCAACATTCTCAAAGTTCTAAGAAAAAGCATTTTCAACCTAGAATTCTATATCCAGTATCAATATGATAACAAAAACAGATACTTTCATAGATGAAGAAATTTTAATAAGTTTATCTCCTACAAACTCTTTCTTGGGAAAATGGTGTTATTTAGCAAAATCTGGAGACAGGGCATACAGAAAAAAAAAGTAGATACATACCAAGAAAACAGAAATAATGTTGCAACAGACAACAGCTATGCAACTGGCCTAAGCAGTAACCAGTTCAGACAAACTGACAGAATGCTCTAGGAGGAACATTTCAGAAAAAATAAAGGAATGGCTATGAAAGCAACAGTGCAAGCAAAAAACAGAAAGACAGTTGAGAAAGTAAAAGAATGTAATCACAGTACAAAGCCTGGAACGGAAGTAAAAATATTTATATCATATTGTAAAGACCTATTTACATTGAATTTTTAGATTCTTAAGTCAATCTAAAGTCAAAACATTAAAATTAAGAATTATAGTTCTAGAACAAGGTGCCAATGTTCTCAATATTAAGTATGTAAAAGCAGAGCTAACAAGTTGAGAGAGGGAAGGATAAGAGAAGGTGAAGGGAAAAGACATCAGCTTCTGGGTTTTGGTCTACCTGAACAAACCAAAAAAGTCAAGAACTCTTTTTGGATATGTAGGAGAACAGAGATCATAGAGAAAACTGCTGCTACCCAAACTGGAGACCAAGAGGGAGCAAATACAGAGAATCACAGCTTACTAGAAGAGAACCCCATCAACATCAACTTCTCTAAAACCAGTGCCGAGGAAGGGAAGACTGAACTGTCCTTGATGAACTGGTGTAGGCTCAGTGTGCACAATCTGAGAGAGAAAACTACAGGGGGACCTAGTCATACAGGGGCTTTACCTCTAGGAGAAACCTCCACCAGGTTCTCATAGTGATTGTGGGCAAAAAACCCAGTGCTTTTAGGAGGGGGAGGGGGAAAGGAACCATCCTGAAATCCACCAAAGCATTCTGCTCTTAACAAGGCCTGTCCTCAGGAGAAACAATTTAACCAGAGCCCAACCTGCCCGGTATTTATCAGAGCCTAACTGATCTGGGAGAAGGGAAATGCAATTCTACCCATCCTGTCCCACCAAAGAAGGGTAGAGGGAATACGGGTGGGACTGAGAAGCAATTATGAAGTTCACAGGTTCAGAGAGACTGAGACAGAATCATGAGACTACAGAATGCTCTGCTTCCTCCCACCCCTCACTACATTACTAAAGAAGTATTTATGGTAGCCCATTAAGCCAGCACTTCATGTCATGCTATCCAGAAAAAAAATTACAAGACATACTAAAAGGCAAAAAAAAAAAAAAAATCACACTTTGAAAGAACAAAGCAAGCATTAGAATCAGACTCAGATACGGCAGAGATGTTGGAATTATAGGCCAGGAACTTAAAACTATGATTAATATGTGAAGAGTTCTAATGGATAAAGTAGACACCATGCAAGAACAGACAGACAATATAAGCAGAGAGATGGAAATCCTAAGGGGAAAAAAAAGCTGGATATTTAAAACACTATGAAGAAATAAAGATTGTCTCTGATGGGATTATCAGCAGAGTGGGCATGGCTGAGGAAATAATCGATTTGAGCTTAAGGATATCTCAACAGAACCTCTAAAACTGAAAAGCAAACAGGAAAAAATAGAATATTTGAAAACTGTAGGACAACAGAAGATAGGACATATGTGTAATAAGGTGAATAAAGAGAAATGAAACAAAAGACGCTTACTCCTTGGAAGAAAAGTTATGACCAACCTAGATAGCATATTTAAAAGCAGAGACATTACTTTGCCAACAAAGGTCTGTCTAGTCAAGGCTATGCTTTTTCCAGTGGTCATGTATGGATGTGAGATATGACTGTGAAGAAAGCTGAGTGCTGAAGAGTTGATGCTTTTGAACTGTGGTGTTGGAAAAGACTCTTGAGAGTCCTTTGGACTGCAAGGAGATCCAACCAGTCCATTCTGAAGGAGATCAGCCCTGGGATTTCTTTGCAGGGAATGATGCTGAAGCTGAAACTCCAGTACTTTGGCCACCTCATACGAAGAGTTGACTCATTGGAAAAGACTCTGATGCTGGGAGGGATTGGGGTCAGGAGGAGAAGGGGACGACAGAGGATGAGATGGCTGAATGGCATCACCAACTCAATGGACGTGAGTCTGAGTGAACTCCGGGAGTTGGTGATGGACAGGGAGGTCTGGCGTGCTGCGATTCATGGGGTCACAGAGAGTCGGACACGACTGACCGACTGAACTGAACTGAAAATGAAATATTTGAAACAATAATGAGTAAGTTTCCCCCAAATTAATGCCAGAAATGGAACCGCTGAACCAGGAAGCTAAGAGAACAGAAAGCAGTATATGCCAAAAAAAAGTACACCTAGAGCCTCTACAAAAATTAACTCAAAATGGATCACAGATCTAAATGTAAAGCACAAAATTATAACACTCACAGAAGATAACATATGTATGTATTCAGGACCCTTAAGAAAAGCAGAGTTTTTTTTCTTTCACCTAATAGTATAACACTATTAAAACAGTTTTTGTTTCGTTCTGTTCTTTTTAATGACTTATGACTTTTGCCTTTTTGCCAAACTATCGTTTCTGCTCTATCAGAAGTCGTTCCAGTTGCTGCCTTTCTACTTTGTATGCCATTGTTTAGAAATGGAACCAACCTTTTTATACTGTAGAAAACAAGAATAAACAGTTCTTTAATAGTAACTCGAAAAGCTCTCCAATGAGCAAAAAGGACACAAACATCATTTTTTACTTCCGATATACAAAGTATGGAGGTGGTGGTGGGGCTAACATTATTGAGCACAAACAATGCTAAGCACAGCGCTAAATACTCAAGGTGTTCCCATCTAATTCTGAAAATAATGGAGTAGAATTAGTATTATTACCAGTTTACAGAAGAAGAAAAAGAATCAGACTGGCTAACTAAGCCCAGGCGACTCAAAAGGGGGCAAGAGCTGTAATTCAAAGTCATGCTTTTAATCTTCTACCAAGACTTGCTGTCCACTGTCCTTTTCCTGGAATAATATTGGCTACCTCAGAGCAAGTGCCCCCAATAAGTCTTAAAAATCCAGAATGCCTAGTACACAGTGACAATCAAAGAGTAGTTTACATGCATTAGGAAGGCTTTTTAATCCTATGCTCATAACATTGGGTACATGGAATGCTAACAATAGAGATAGATGGAAGTTATTTGAGAATTTCAGCTTGAATACATGAGCTGAATTATAAATAGAAAAATCCAAAAAAATGGAATAAGAAATATATTGAAACTATACATAATACTGAGAATACATAATCACTGAGAATACTGTCAAAATTCCCTCCAAAATGAAATCTTATGAATATTTAATATAATAAAATACAATAGAAAGAAGATCCTCCCTTTAAAGTCATCAAGTTAAAATTAAGAAGGTGATTCTATTGCTTTCGTTTTTATAAACATTCTTTAGTTTAAATTGGGCTGGGTCAGAGGACAAGCTGTTTCTGTTGGCTTAAAAGCCCAGTTTGGTCTACCTATACACACAACACCTGCTACCAAGTCAGTCTAACTTTTATTGTTCCACGAACTTGCTAGACTTGTCTCCACACCTCTCTGTGACTCATTAGCTTTAATGACATGGGAATACTTGTAATGGAGACTCAGGTTTACTACAAATTAGTGGGAAATAGGGAATAATTATACTGAGTACTTATTATCAAGAAGACTGTTTACTTGCTGTCCCAGTTAATACTCAGAACAATCCTCTAATGTTGGCTACCATTATCCCCAGTTTACAGGAAAGGAAACTGAGGCAAGTAAGCGGCAGTCAGGATTTAAATCCAGGAGTCCAAAGGCTTTCCGTTCCCAGGTGCCTCTGAAGCATAGTTAAACAGAACTCTTAACAATGGCATGTTTATGGGGCAGTAGTTCCAAATGTATTCCAAAGAATACCGGTCAAGTTAAAGGCTCTGCAGCTGAATAAATTGATGGATTACAGTCTCCTTGGAGACTTCACAATGCATTTTTAGCCCCTAAGAGGCACTAAAAAAATCCTACAGCCTAGGAACAAACCTCTTTTTGGTTTAGGATCTATTAAAATGTTTCTGAACTAGTGGTCCATAATCAGATACTCTATATTAACACACTTTGGGAATCAATACTATCAAGACCCCACCCAGAGCAGTGATTTTCAAACTCTTCTGGTGTAAGGATCCCTTATACATGCTTTAAAAAGTTATTGAGGACTTGTTCAAAGCTTTTGTTTTTGTGGGTTATATTTATTGATATTTACCATGTTAGAACTTAAATCGGAAAACTAAAAAATATGTACCTATGAATTTATGTAAACACAAGAATTATTTATGTAAACACAAGGATAACAAGAATAATAATTTTCCATCATGTAACTTAAAATTTTATGAAAATAACTTTTTCCCCAAATTAAAAAAAAAGAGAAGAGTACATTGTTTTATAAACATATACACAAATTTCCTTAATGTCAAGCTTACAACATTAATGTCTGTTTCTATATTTGACTTACTGCAATATGTTGATTTGTTGAAAGCAATAAAGACATTCCCACTTCACATAGGTATGTGTTGGAAAACAGAGGACAATTTACATAGTCTTTTCAGATAAACCTGGTATTTTTTGATACTACACCAAAACTCTACAAGTGGTAGTTGCTTAAAGGTTAGCTGCAATACAGAATCCAAAGCCACATTAATAAAGTTTTCTGCATACTCTTACATTAAAAATCCACTGGTGTTATCTGGTCTACTGCATCCCATATTGCCCCATATGTAACCTATTGGTTCATTGAGTCATGCAGATCTTCCAAATGTTGACATATTTACAAAATATTAAAAAATTACATTTGTTAATATCACCATTGGTCTCATAAGAAAGGTCATTAAACACTGGGAAGCCGTCAAACACATGATTGCAGGTAAATTCCAATATACTAATTTCTGCAGAAAGTTTGAATTTTGTATCATTAGTAACAAATAGTAATAGCTGTTTTCCCTTAAGTGACAATCATACTTTCTTCATTTTCAAGAAAATCTTTGCCCAATACCCAAGTAAGCTGTTTCTTCAAGAAAAATGATGCTCCATAAAAAAAGAAAAAAAAAATCAGGATAGGTCACAACTCAAATCATAAAATCATAAAAGTACTTCTCAAGACAATCATCACTTTTCAGTATCTAGCAAATGTGGTTTATGCATACTTTCCATTGCATCACGTAAGATACTAAAAAGATACATACTAAAGGATGAAGATTTTTTAAATTAATTTTTTCTACATACAGAACATTTTAAAGTGAAACTGGTGTTTTGCCTGTATGTCAGTAAAGAATACAATACTATTACAGTTGCTAAGTCATGTCCAACTGCGACCCCATGAACTGCAGCATACCAGGCTTCCCTGTCCGTCACTATCTCCCGGAGTTTGCTCAAACTCATGTCCACTGAGTCAGTGATGCCATCCAATCATCTCATCCTCTGTTGTCCCCTTCTCCTCTTGCCCTCAACCTTTCCCAATATCAGGGTCTTTTCCAATGAGTCAGTTATATTGACAATTTCTTCTGCATTATGAATGAAAACATCATCATAGAAAAAAAAAAAAGAAAGAAAGAAAGGGGCAGCAGGGAGGAATAACACTATTATTATGAAAACATCTTTTAATCTCACAGACCAGGGCTCTACCACCCAACTTTGAGAAATGCTATTAGAGAGCACACTCTCCATATGGTAGTGACTGCTTTGATGTCAACGCTATATACTCCATGCCTAGAGCAGCCACTGGAAACATGTCTGCAGGTGCAAGCAAGCATACCGTAAATCAGTGAGACTGGCCAACGCAGGGATGCAGTGAGCCACGATGAGCAGGTGTGACAGGAGCAGCTGCTACTCAGCTCTAGCTAACTGTCACCATAGAAGAACATCTGTCAAATGATGCAATCTTCAGATTTTTCTAAAGCTGGAAGACTAGAATATTCCATCATACTGTTCTCACTTTTAAATGCTAATGTGGATTCGGATTTTTTAAAAATATGCAGATCAACTAAAACACCTGGACTACCTACCATACATAATGTCTCAGAGAGTATTCTACAGTTACTACTTGGAAAATGGCATAATATAAATGGCAAAAACTGCAGTAATGTTCCTTCAGATCCTCTAGGAAGCAAGGTGGAAAAAGGTGAGAAGGACTTTCATGAAAGATAATCATATATACAGATGTTATTACATATTATAATCCTACTAATGGTCCCTGAGTGTTTTAGCTCTATAGATACTAGAGTGAGATTCTGAAGTCCCTCCAAATTATTCTCAGGTTATTAATGAATACAATGGCTTAATATAATATTTCGTTATCTAGCAAGAGACTCAAATGACTGAGACAAGTGAAGAGTAATCAAGGGAAATGAATGATCTCACCCTTCCCTGACCTGTGTGTGTCAAGTCCAGTCCTTACACACACCCACATACAAGAATTCTAAAACACCCTTCCTCCTTTCCTTCAATAAGTCAAGACTGCTCCCGCTTCAAGGACTTTGCACTTGCTGCATCCTCAGTTTGTCTGCCCCTCAGATCTTTGCTTGGCTACTTTCTGGGTCATTCAGGTCTCAAATTCAGGTCTCAAAGTGCAATTTCAGGGTTTACCACAAATACCCTACTGTTCACTTATTTATTGCCAACATCTTCCAAACAAGTCAGTCTCCAACAAACAAGGAAGATCTCTTCTATTTCTAGCACTCAAAACAACTCCTGATGCACAGGACCAATACATGTTTTTTGGATGGATACATAAATGAATGAATGAATGAAGTATTTTTGAATCAATTTTGCTGCAGTGTCTTTCCACTTCTACACAGACTACAGGATTAAAAATCTTAAAGTACAGCTCCAAACAGTGTATATTATATGTAAAGAACAAACTCATTTAAGTCTAGCTCTTAAGACTCTCTGTAAAGTAGTCCCCAACTGTCTTCCCAGTCTTATTTTGGTCAGCCTAGACTGGGCTCACCTATCTTCATACTTCTGCTTTTCTCTCTCACCAGATCAGTCTCTAATCTATGTCTGCCTGTTAAAATTATACCCTTCCTTCACAACGCATAGTAAGAACTTCCTTCCTATAATATTTTCTATCCTTTCTACTCCATAAACATGAAAACTAGTGCTTTCTTTGTACTAGCATTCCAGCTTCTATGATACCATTTGAGTGACTAATCTGTGTGATTAGGTTAACACTACTGGCACTTCCTCCCTCCATTAAACTCCTTGAGGGTAGAGACCATGACTTAGTCACAACTGGAACCCACTGAAAGATACGGCACTGTATTTGCCAGAGTAGGCAGTGCTGAAGGGATCTGCTCTCCCATGGTGCTCACATCCTCCTGACTTATTGAATTCATTCTGTTAGTCTTCATTTGAATTAAATTTTTCTTACTAGGAAAGATCGTTTTTACCTTTTCTTTAAAAATTAAACATTTTCTAATAATAAACATGCTTGCTTTGTTCAATGTAGTTTGAATTACACATGATCCACGCGCACCGCATACCATCTTTGCTGCAGTACACTGTGGCAAGTAGAAAGGTTAAGGGAAAAAAAAGTCAATGGCAAAGAAGATAGGGGCACAAGTCAAAGCCCAATCATTCCAACATGACAATATCTTTCAAATACTTCTGTCAACAGAGTATGTTTTGCTTGTTTACAAGAAATGTAGACACATCAATCTCTAGTATTTTCCTTTGTTGCAAGAACAATTTAAATACTTAGCATAGTCCAACAATATGGGAAACCCACCCGTTACTAGACTCATGAAGCATGTATGCGTTCCTAAATGACTCTAGCTGTCACTCTGACCAACTCAACCGCCAATTCCCTACTAAACTTAGGTCTAAAGTGAAATGCAATCTTACCAACCCTTTCAAGATACTTGTCTTACTGGGGCAAATATCTAATCTCACTTTTACTATATTACTTTCTTATCTAAAACTTTTAACACTTTTTGTTTTACTTATACATCTCAAATGATTTTAGATTACAAGCCTATAGTTTAAGACCACACGGCTTCTTGCTTTCTCCTGCTATGATTTTATCCTAACACTTAAGTAAATAAACAGGCATTCTCTTGATTCTTTTATTCCTTTCACTTATATCCTCATTCATAACTTTCATTTCACATTTCAACCACTTTTTCATCTCAGTTAAGGATGAGTTCTCCAAGTCTTTCCTCAACACTTATGTCCTTAGAGAAAATTTTAAGAAAACATATATTCATTGGTGACAAATAGCACACATTATTTTATAGACTACTTCAAAAATAAGAAAAATATAAAATCTGTCAAAGTTCAGCTAAACAGCAACATCAAATTTTCCTGAGCCCTTACTATGTATCAGGGACTGAAATATCAGATAAGTACTAAATAAGTAATAATCCCCTTTCTACAACACATGTATTTGCAAAAGTCATATTTTTTCAATGTAAAGAACTACCAATGTCTCCTATGATTTGTCACCAGAAAAAGTTCAAATATATGATCTTTTCCCCTTACTAATATTATCACAGCAATTCATCAACGAGCATACTATTACAACATAGTTTACTGCTATAAGACTTAGAAGCTTCTTAATATTAGAAGGCAGATTTCATTCTACCTGCTAAAAAAAGAAACCATAAAGAATGTACTGAGTTTCACTTTGCTTATATTTTCCTTTGTTGTGCAGAAGCTTTTAATTTTAATTAGGTCCCATTTGTTTATTTTTGCTTTTATTTCCAGAATTCTGGGAGGTGGATCATAGAGGATCCTGCTGTGGTTTATGTCGGAGAGGGTTTTGCCTATGTTCTCCTCTAGGAGTTTTATAGTTTCTGGTCTTACATTTAGATCTTTAATCCATTTTGAGTTTATCTTTGTGTGCGGTGTTAGAAAGTGATCTAGTTTCATTCTTTTACAAGTGGTTGACCAGTTTTCCCAGCACCACTTGTTAAAGAGATTGTCTTTACTCCACTGTATATTCTTGCCTCCTTTGTCAAAGATAAGGTGTCCATATGTGTGTGGATTTATCTCTGGGCTTTCTATTTTGTTCCATTGATCTATATTTCTGTCTTTGTGCCAATACCATACTGTCTTGATGACTGTGGCTTTGTAGTAGAGCCTGAAGTCAGGCAGGTTGATTCCTCCAGTTCCATTCTTCTTTCTCAAGATTGCTTTGGCTATTCGTGGTTTTTTGTATTTCCATACAAATCTTGAAATTATTTGTTCTAGTTCTGTGAAAAATATCGCTGGAAGCTTGATAGGGATTGCATTGAATTTGTAAATTGCTTTGGGTAGTATACTCATTTTCACTATATTGATTCTTCCGATCCATGAGCATGGTATATTTCTCCATCTATTAGCAAAGTGAAAAGACAGCCTTCCGAATGGGAGAAAATAATAGCAAATGAAGCAACTGACAAACAACTAATCTCAAAAATATATAAGCAACTCCTGCAGCTCAATTCCAGAAAAATAAACGACCCAATCAAAAAATGGGCCAAAGAACTAAATAGACATTTCTCCAAAGAAGACATACGGATGGCTAACAAACACATGAAAAGATGCTCAACATCACTCATTATTAGAGAAATGCAAATCAAAACCACAATGAGGTACCACTTCACAACAGTCAGAATGTCTGCGATCCAAAAATCTGCAAGCAATAAATGCTAGAGAGGGTGTGGTAAGAAGGGAACCCTCCTACACTGTTGGTGGGAATGCAAACTAGTAGAGCCACTATGGAGAACAGTGTGGAGATTCCTTTAAAAATGGCAAATAGAACTACCTTATGACCCAGCAATCCCACTGCTGGGCATACACACTGAGGAAACCAGAATTGAAAGAGACACATGTACCCCAATGTTCATCACAGCATTGTTTATAATAGCCAGGATATGGACACAACCTAGATGTCCATCAGCAGATGAATGGATAAGAAAGCTGTGGTACATATACACAATGGAGTATTACTCAGCCATTAAAAAGAATACATTCGAATCAGTTCTGATGAGATGGATGAAACTGGAGCCGATTATACAGAGTGAAGTAAGCCAGAAAGAAAAACACCAATACAGTATACTAACACATATATATGGAATTTAGAAAGATGGCAATGATGACCCTGTATGCAGGATAGCAAAAAAGACACAGATGTGTATAACGGACTTTTGGACTCAGTGGGAGAGGGAGAGGGTGAGATGACTTGGGAGAATGGTATTGAAACATGTATAATATCATGTAAGAATCGAATTGCCAGTCTATGTCTGATGCAGGATATGGCACGCTTGGGGCTGGTACACGGGGATGACCCAGAGAGATGTTGTGGGGAGGGGAGTGGGAAGGGGGTTCAGGTTTGGGAACGCATGTACACCCGTGGTGGATTCATGTCAATGTATGGCAAAACCAATACAGAATTCTAAAGTAAAATAAAAAATAAATAAATTAAAAAAAAAAAAAAACAAATAAATAAATAAAATAACCAAAAAAAAAAAAAGAATGTACTGAGTTAAATAATTAACATAAAAGAGGACAGAGACAGACTTTAAAAGTTTATGAAGTTCTTAACTTGAACTTCTGAATAGTATAGGTAATTAAAGAGATTCCTCTTAGCAATATCTAATTCCTAACTCTGTAACTGTAATTTTACTTGCTTTGGGCACCATCAACTCCCTTTGACAGTCAACCATGATAAAAGTGGTGCACACAGACCAGTAAGTTATTTCACTGCTTGTGATCAGTAGCACAGGCTTTAGTTGTCTGAACAAAGAAAATACTTCTGACAGCCTTGAATATAAGGACTCTGATATGAAAAACTATATGACTGCTAATAAAGTTTATTGGTAGTTCCTGTCCTCACATTCAATTAATTTTTTTGTACTGCCTACTTAACAACAACTTAAACAACTGTAATAGAGACTAAAGGTAAGAAAGGACAAAAACAATAAAAATATGAAAGTGATTTGAAAAACTCCACAAACCATCCAAACCTTAAGCTTAAAATGGTAGTTACTAAGGCATGAAGATAATCTCTAAAGTAAATCTGGCCAGTAAACTATACTTAGGGTGACCATATAATTTACAGCCAACCTGAGACATCTGCAGGAGTGAAAGGGAACACAATTTCTAAGTATGCCTGGACAAGAGGCATAAGTCAGGACTGTTTCAAGCAAACCAGGCTTGTAACTGCCCTTCCAAAACATCGTTAAAGATAAATGATTCCATTTAACCAGTAAGGGGCAAAAGGTGATTGGAAAAGCAACATTTAAAACCTATTCCCTTACAATACACCATATTGAATATTAATCTTAATTAAAGAGTCATTTTTTAGAAACCAGTTACTAGTAGTCAAACCTCTCTTGTTTTTCTACATAAAGATTTAACTGACTACTCTAGAGCCTCAGCAACTCTACTCTAGCAAAATTTTAAAAATAATAACATAAGTTAAATATTTAAATACTGTGGGCCATACATCATTCTTAGCACTTTACAAATTAAGTCACTTAGTCTTCATATCAGAAGCTTTCATCCTGAAAGATAGAGACTTTTATCCCATTTTACAGATAAGAGAACTAAAGCACAGAGGTAAAGTCACCCTCCATGGTCAAAGGGGTGGGGGAGCAGAGAATTCCCTACCGCACTAAGTTACCACTATCGCTCCTTTAGTGGGAAGACTGGAAATCTATGACTTTTCATAAGCACACAGAATTGAGTGGAGGTCTAAAGCGTCTGCTCTCAATGAGCAGTCAGTGTGAACAGTGTTAAGCACTGTGATATTACTTTTTGCGCATATTCTCTACCACTGGCCAGGTCACTTGTGATAAAGAAAAACCCACATCCCATTCTTAGGATAATGTTCTAACCTGTGCTATGGGCTGCTGCAGGTTATTACAGGGTGAGGACAATGACAGTATGATGATGATTATGGTAACAGTTAACACTGATGATGTATATACAATGTGTCAAGTACTGTTCCAAGCTCAGTAACCTATTAACTAATATAATCATCCTAACAACCTTATAAAGTAGGGACTTTTCTCAAAAGAGAAAACTGATATGCTTGTGAGCTTGCTCAAGGACACACAAAGGTGTCCAACAGAACTTGGACTGAAACCATACACTTCACCACTACATTATTTGCTAGGGATCATAATGAATATTTTCCCAGTGGTAAATTCATATAATAAGTTGTACTATACCAGAGTTCTACTATGTTACATTATAAAACAGGAGCTGTTAGTTTTGGTGATTAGGTCACAGAATCAAGTTTTCATAACTGCTTGCTACATGAACAGAGGTAAGCTACATAATATATCTTGTTTCCTCGTAAATAAAAGGAAAAGGTTAGACTTTACTTCTAAGATTGCATCAAGTGCAAATATTATTTCTCTGAATGAAAATTTCATGTCAAGTCTGTAACTACAATACAAACTACCCTCTGAAAACATCGAATTTTCAAAAATCTATATTTCTGCCAAAGTATCATAGATTATTAGTTATGTGCCCCCTTTAAAGATGATACATATTTAAATAATGCATTTTTAAATATGAGTTGTTATGATAGCAAAACCACAAGGAATTAAATTCATTGGGGATTTAAGTAGGAATAATTATTAATAAGTCACTTGCTAAACTTTGTCTTGTAAATATAGCCCCAACAATATCTAGTATGAAATTCAAGGATTAGTATTTCTGTTTTATAAATGAGTATTTTATCACATTTTTGTATTAATATTTGATAGTGAAAAACTTTCTGCACTCTAGTTTTTTATTATGTCTTAGAGTTAATTTTCCCCTCTCTAGGAAGAGAACCGATTTAATTACTCAAGAAAAACAGGAACATGATTTGGCTTGCCACATTTGTTTTATAACCGTTAGGAACATAATGCACATAATAAGAAACAAACACTACTTGTCCTGAAACCAGGTGTATCTTACAAAATACATAAAAACTGGAGAATAAAAATAGTATTAAATATAACCATTCAACTATTATGAACCCATATTACACATATTCTTTTAAAAATACTTGTACATATCAATATCAAATGTTCCATCACATTTTACTCCATTAGAAAATACTATACAATACAGAAGTTCATGATGATTCAGCATGAGACCCCTTCAATCCTTCAGGGCATATCAGTCTTCCTTTGAGTTCCTTTCAATGCATGCTGCAGTAACTGCGGGGTATGAGTGGTGGCTCAGAGCAGTTCTGCAGAAGAC
Source organism: Oryx dammah (assembly GCF_014754425.2). NCBI lineage: Eukaryota > Metazoa > Chordata > Mammalia > Artiodactyla > Bovidae > Oryx > Oryx dammah. The sequence continues at coordinate 63,831,507 of NW_024070188.1, forward strand.
CAAGTTCTCCCTTGCTGGTTTACAGCGATCCCAGTACCAAGATGCTTTACGTCCAGTAGATGCTCAATGAACATACCAAAAATCACACACCTTCCACCCCCAACTCAGGATGTAAGAACAAAAGGGAAAAATGCCTCAGGATCTGCCAGAAAGCTACTTTCTTTCTAAGGAAAAAATAATAGTAATAGCTAATAGCTATACAGCACACTCCAAATAACTATATAACACTACTGTAATGCTATAATATTCTTATTTTACAAATTCATTTAGTCCTCAAAACAACCCTATACAGGTGCTAAATTATTCTCAATATGCAGATGAAAAAACTAATGCCCAGAGAATCAAAGGCCCAGGGCAGTGAAATACTTGCTCGAAGGTCAGAAATACTAAGAATTGCACTGGATCTTTAAAATTCTATCAAAGATTCCTAGTTGACCAAATGAGGAAATAATAAACAAATTATCAAAACTGATGATAAAGCTACTATTTATTCAGTGGTATACCAAGACTTCCCTGGTGGCTCAGATGGTAAAGCATCAGCCTACAATGTGGGAGACCCGGGTTCAATCCCTGGGTCGGGAAGATCTCCTGGAAGAGGAAATGGCAACCCACTCCAGCATTCTTGCCTGGAAAATCCCATGGACAGAGGAGCCTGGTGGGCTACAGACCATGTGGTCGCAGTCGGACATGACTGAGCGACTTCACTTTCATACTAGTACTTATTTAAGATCATCCTCAAACAATTTTAAGAGTAGGCATTGTTACATTAATTTTATAAATCAAAACAGTGAGACAAAGAGAAAGTCCTCACCCAAGGTCATAGACTGGAAATCAGCAGGGCCACGACAGGAGCCCAACTGTGAGAAACTTGAAAGCCTGTTTTTTCCCTTCTGTGTTTCCCACACCTCAGATTCCTGCATCCACCTTCACAAACTTGCCATGTCCATGAGCCACTTGTGCTATTACGTTCTTAATATTTCTTCTTTAAATCAAGACGCTTTTAAAAACTCAACAGATTTATTTTAGAAGGAACTTGTTATCACTTTGTAAATGGAAATTAAGTATCACTTGAGATAAACAGAAAGTAACAAAACCAGTAACACACTGAATGAAAACAAAACTGTCATTTAATTTCAGCCAAATACCACTGTCCACAACATATGCATGTGGCTATCTCAAGGCCTATCTGTTCTTTATTAAGAGAGTTAACTGTGTTAGAAAGATGTTAAAAACTTACCAGCACTAAACTGAAACGTTCTCCTTTGAGATTTAAGAAACAATTCAAAAAGAATAGCTTTCTCACAGCTGTGCCTTCACACTGTTGGGTACATACCTGACACTCTGGAAAACAAACCAAAAGGCTGCTCCACTGGCCTCCCATAATTCAAGTATGCATGCAAACATGCAGTCATTATTGAACTCACAACACTGTAGAGAATGCTCTTACCCGGAAAGGAGGCAGGCTGTTATACTGTAGCACTACAGATAGGCCTTGGCAAAATGTTCTCCTCTTAAGTATGCACAATGTTCAAAGTATACAGTGGGCGCTGGGAGGCACTTAAGGTTCTCACATGCAACCCCTGTTTTAAAGAAATCTCTAACTTAGTTACAAACATAACATATAAATGAAAAAAGCTATCATATAAGGCTATTCTCTTATATATTGAAATGACTGGTGTTTAGAATACAAGCTTTGTTATCTGATAAAGCTGGATCTGAATATCAGCTCATGTTCGGCATGTAGCCTCCAGAACCCCAGGTTTCTCATTTCTAAAATGGAAATAATATATATTCTCTTAAGTTTAACATTAAACACATGTCAAATAGCTCCATGCCTGACCCATAATAGGTACTTTGTAATTAATACTTGTTTCTGTAAGAATTAGAGACAGATGAGAAATATTTGTTGGGGGGAAAAAAAAGCCTGAGCTGGATCTTAAAGAATGAACAGGTTTTTTGATAAGTCAAAACAAGATGGGCATTGTGATTGGGGGTGCCAACAGATCAAAGTAGAGATCCTAGTAGGGGTTAGATAGTAAATTGGATCAAACTAGACAGTGAGGGTTCTAAATGCCAGACTAATTTTTACTGAGCATTTCTGAAGAATATCATATAATTTTTAAGAAATTCACTCATCTGTGCTTCAGCAATTACAGAAAAAAAAGCTAGTTAAGACTTAGGAGGCTAATGCAATAGTGCAGCAATGATCTGGTTGAAACTCAGACAGTAATTAAGAAACAGGACAGAAAAGGATGATTGGCTGAAATTTTTCAAAAAACATCTGAAGGACTTTGTAGGCTGAATGTAAGAAAAGGAGTGAAAGCTGACTCTACAAAAGAGAAAAACATAGTAGGAAGATAGGATACTAAAGACAATAACATAATTTAGCATCACAGAGAACAAAAAAAGAGATAATATCCTAGAAGTAATTCACTGTCAATTACAAGGGAAGTAAGTGATAAAAGAGAACAAAACCTAAGAAAATATTACTGGAGTTGGTAACTAGGATAAAGATGAACTTTAAGAATATCTTTCTTTTTTTTCAAGGGGTAGAGTGGGAGGAATAGAAAAGTTAGGTTACTACTACAGACAGCAGAGAAGAAACGTGGGTCATTTGTTATTCAGAAGTAATAGGAAGAAGAAAAATAGGAAGGCAACTGGATGGGTGTGCAGGGTCAAATGTGTAACACCGGAACCAAAAAGGAACACTACATAAATAGAAAATAACCATAATACAATTAGTTAATTACGACCATAATGTTTTTGTCTTTTGTTAGGTGTAAGTGAGAAACACTTGTTTGGATTCATTCCAGAAACAAGTCTTAGGGGAAATCTAAGAAAGGTGAAAAGGGAAGTAAAAGATTTCTCTCTCTAGGGGTTTTAAATTGTGGGTAGTAATAGAAAGGGCTTCCCCGGTGGCTCAGTGGTAAAGAATCTGCCTGCCAGTGCAGGAGACATGAGTTCGATCCCTGGGTCGGGAAGATCTCCTGAAGAAGGAAATGGCAACCCACTCCAGTATTCTTGCCTGAGAAACCCCATGGACAGAGGAGCTGGTGGGCTCCAGTCTGGGAGGAGTGGGGGGCGGTAAGACATGACTTAAGTGACCAAACAACAACAGTAATAGAAAACCTAACTATAAACTCCCTTCCTCTGGTTATTAAATCCTTAGCTTCCTGAAGGCAGGCACAGAATAAAGTAGGCTCTTAGATTTCAAAGGTTTAACGTCGGCAGTTTCTACTATTCTTGTCCTGTTTACAGTTACGGTGACAAGGACCCGCAGTAAAACCTGTAACTGTGACATGACACAAATCTCAAGCACCACATGATAGCATATGAGTGTATCCAGCACCCGCCCTCTAAATGGATTTGTGGTTCTTACCTTTCAGCCAGGTACACTAGAACCTAACTGTGTTTTATTAACTTTGTAAAGAAAACATAAGCAATAGTGCCAAGATATCTATATTCCACCATAATTTAACTGCCAATAAATTCCTAGTTTTGCTTCTTTTTAAGTTTCTCGCATTCTGCTGTTAAAAAAAAAAAAAAAAAGAAGGGTGGGGGGTGGGGGAAACGGTTCTGGAAGGAAGGGAGAGGGAACTGGCAATGCCGGTCAGCAAAGTGCAAAGTCAAAACTCAAAGAGAATCCTGTGCTATTTGTTCCTGTTCTCGCCGCCTCCTTCTCTTCTCATGCCCAGAATGTTGACTGGGGTGGGGAGAGCACCCGAAGTGAAGTGCTGACAGTGGAGCGTCCAAGGCTGTGCGCTTTACCACCCCCGCTTTTCACCTCCCTGGGTGAGAAGCCCAGAACTGCCTTAATTCATCACCCCAGTCACGTCCACGAATGCACAGAAACAGAGAAGCTAAGCACCCTTAACAGTCAGATCTGTTTTCCAAACATCTACTATGTGCTTTTGCTACTGGAGATAATCATGAGATCCTGAAAGAAAAGAAACCTGAATGTTACTTGGAGTTTACTTATAATTCTGCTAGGATGTAAATATCCTGTAAAAGCAGTTAAGCAATGACATAACTGAACAAAAAGCACCCACAGTGCAAAACATACACAGGGTAGGTAGGAGGCAAATGAATGTTGCAGAGGGTAAGACTGTTTAAATAAGACCTCGGAAACATACAAAAGCTAAGGAGCCTTTCAAAAAAGGGGAGGATGGAAGCATGAAAGCTGGGAGAGGGTAAAGAAAGTAACATGTTAAAAAAAAAAAAAAAGACACAAAACAACTAACAAGCAACTGTGTGAGAAACAGAAAACAGATCTACTGGGTTAGAACACAAAGTCCCTGTTAGAAGAAGAATCAGAAACAAGACTGTGCAGCGTGGGAGTGAGCTGGTAGGTAACTTTTAAGGCTGGGTAAGCATGACTGCTCACATTTGATATGCTCTCCCTGTTACCATGCATTTTGCCAGAATGCTGTTTTCTTCCAAGAGTCAATTAAATGAGAAACTACTGACATATTTCCTTATTTAGATTACTTATCTACCACTATTTGTTCTTTGTCCAGTTAAAGATTTAGAAATTATACCTCTGCAAGGCAGAAAAATCTCATGTGAGTTTACTATTAAACTATCTTTTAAAATAAAAAATTAAAAGAATAGCCTTGAGGTATAACAGCTTAAAGGAAAGTTATTAATATGCATGTTTACTATACCTAAAGTCACCTGATCAACTTCAAAAGTACTAGCTAGCTTACTCATAGTCTAATTGAAAGATTTATACAATCAAGATCTCAGAGGTTCCATATAGTTCAAAAAGGCTCATCCCCTGTCATTTGGGATTTTCTAAGTGGCATGACAAAATGACGCGGTGAGGCTAGGACCCAACAAGGCACTGATGAGGAGTAAAACCCTGTAGCACCAATCAGTCCAGTAAGAGCTGGGTGCCTATCATATCCAGAGTGATCTAAGGAAAACAAGGATAAGATAACACTTGCCTTCAAATTGCTTGTCACCTATCAAGGATAATACACACACACCAACAGGAAGTACAAGTTGTATACAAGTACAAACATATACAACAGTAGGGGGAGATAACAGAAATGGGGGTTATCTGGTTACAAGGATGAGGGGAAAGTTCAAAGAAGTAGGATGTCAAACTAAAACCATAAGTGGTATTTTTTAATGTTTCTTGAATTATGAAATACTTTTATAATTTCATGAAAACAATACAACATTGTCTTTTAAGAACATCAAGATTTTCCTTGATGATTCAGATTTTTCGGATAAATGTTACATATGGGATAAAAATTTTCAAGGAAACTAAAGGACTATAAAACATGAGTTAGTTTGTAAATATCTCAGCACAGAGAACTCATCAAAAGAAGGATTTGCTCTGGATCCTAGGGGAAAATAAACACAATCCCCAGTAACAGAGTTCTACTGAATGTTGCTCCTTTCCTTCTAATGCCTCAGGCAGTTACTACCTCAGGCTTCCTTTTGCTTTCTCCTTTCACTCCGCAAATCCATCCTGACTGATCTTATTTATACCTATGGCATAAACCGCCACCCCATCCTAAGGGGATCCAAACCAGGTTACCAGGAACCTTCTCCTAAGTTCCAGTCCTCTAGAGAAGCAGGTCCTCATAAAAATGGAACAAATTAATGTTACCTAGACTTCCCAGAGAAGACAGTGACTAAGTCAGCCCTAGTAAACCAAAGTATTCTGCTTAGCCATCCTTTAGAATGTTATTTGTGTTTCATATAAAAAGTTTCAAGTTTTATCCCTTGATTTCAATAAAATTGTTAATTTACCTAGCAAATGACTGAAAATAAACAACAGTATCCAAGTAAATGCAGCAGAAGGACCTATTTTTAAGTTTTATTTACAAAACTATTCCAAGACATGCTGCTGAAAGACATGGATGAACAGGACTTGTTACAACGTTTAGAGTCTAACAGGACTCACAACAGGACAGGAACTCTGCAAGCTGGTATGGGGCCCTCAACATGATCTATAAACATCAAGTAACTCTAGAGAAGAAATTTGGGGATTTAGGATATATGGCACCCCACTCCAGTACTCTTGCCTGGAAAATCCTATGGACGGAGGAGCCTGGTGGGCTGCAGTCCGTGGGGTCACTAAGAGTCAGACACAACTGAGCGACTTCACTTTCACCTTTCACTTTCATTCATTGGAGAAGGAAATGGCAACCCACTCCAGTGTTCTTGCCTGGAGAATCCCAGGGACGGGAGAGCCTGGTGGGCTGCCATCTCTGGGGTCGCACAGAATCGGACACGACTGAAGTGACTTAGCAGGATATACAAGAGATACAGTAGAGGGTAAAGATATGAGCAAGGAAGTGAGATAATAAGTATTTAATCATATAATATTTAGGAAGCAGAGCACAGTGATTTTTAAAAAAAGGACTACTTAAATCTCAGCTCTACCACTTAGGAACTGCATGACCTTGGAAAAGTTAACACTTGTCCTTTCTTTATCTTCATTTTAAAAGCAGGCATAATAAACTATCCATTTCACAATACTGAGAAACCAATCTGTAGAAGAGTGCAAACAGTGTCTGACATAGAGTAGGCACTACACTATTATTATTATTTGAATTGGGTGCAGTATATATAGTCAAGTTGGTGATAAGCAAATATATTTGGAGGGGGGGAAAGGACAAATCCATGCTCACCCATTCAACACTCAACAATGTGAACTGACAACAATGTGCCAGAGATAGTGGTGAACCAGACTGCAACACTGATCCCCTACTATATTCTTGGAGCTTAGGAGATTAGTATTCCCTGATGCTTAGATGTTTAATAACAGTATTTGCTGAATTCATGAATGGTGCAAGGAAGATATTATAATAAGATATTAAATAGAAAAAAAAATTCTGAATATACGGAAAGCAGAATTCAACAGAACCACCCTTGAAGAAATGGTACAGCAACAATACAAGATGACTCACCCTCAAGGAATTGATCCACACGTCTACTAATTGTTGAGTATTAAGACAGCATCCAATTTTTTATTAATGAAATAGGAATAACAATATCTGGCAGGCTTATAAAGATTAAAAGAGACTTTGTGTTAATGAGAAGCACAGAACTGCAATGAAATGCTGATGGCAAAGGATAAGCTATACTCTTTTAGCTCTGAGGTTCACTCCTCAGCTGAAAGCAATTCTTCTGCTTTGGAAGTGAAGTCGCTCAGTCATGTCCGACTCTTTGCGACCACATGGACTATAGCCTACGAGGCTCCTCCATCCATGGGATTTTCCAGGCAAGAGTACTGGCGTGGGTTGCCATTTCCTTCTCCAGGGGATCTTCCCAATCCATGGAATGAACCCAGATGTCCCGCATTGTAGGCAGACGCTTTACTGTCTGAGCCCTTGCTTTGGAACTTGCTTGCAAAAAGCTAAGACCTCTTGATTTAAATGTGCAAACACCTTTTGAGTTTAACATCCAAGGTTCAACTCTTGGAGGCTGGACTAAGTTCAGGTAGAGATGTGACTTCCTCATTCACCTTGCCTTCTGCTACCAAGTCTCAAGATAGTTTCAGAAAAAATTTTAAGTCGTTTAAGTGAGAATACCTAAACCTCTACACAGAAGTGCAATTTACCATCTACTCTGAAAGGACATTTCAAATACAGTAAGTTAAGTTTGCATCTACCATTTCTATTGAATGGCCTTATTCAGGAGACACTACCAAGTCTGCAAAAGCTTCTAAAGCCACCCAGTTGCTGCTCTCAAGCTTTCAAATGCCTACTAAACCTTGCTACCCAGATGGACTGAACATGACATGGGTGTGTCTGCTCACTCAGCACATCCAAATTCAGCACACTGCTCTCAACTAAACTAGACCCCTCCCTCCACTTCTTTATTTCTGTTAATGGTTATCATCACTCAGCAAGTCACGTAGACTCAGGACATCAGAACCATCTTTTATTTTAATCTTTTGGGGTAAACTTCAGAAGGACAAATCCACTAATTACAGGGTAAAAGGGAGAAACATAAGGCAATATTGATAGGATCAAAGGACTGGGGGCAGTGTGTTAAGTTCAATGCAACAGAAACAACAAAAGGTATAAAGCTAGGTTTGAAAAACAATGTAGAGACTTTTACTACTATTAAAAGCCAAGATCCTATAAATTATGAGTTTTCCTTAACAGAGCAGAGCTTGAGTGAACAAAACTTTGCTCACCCTCTGAGAGCCAGATGTTTACATGTTACTTCACTGTGGTATTATGAAACTCTCGGATTTGGTATCATCCTCAGTCTACAAATGAGGAAATGGAGTCTTTAAAAGAGGTTAATGTACTTGCTCAGAGCAAGAAAGTCAATGAGCACTGAGGTGGAGATCCAAACCCAGAACAGTCACATTCCTAAGTCTATGCATTCTGACCACATACAATACTTGTTGACACAGAAAATCACAAGGGTGTTATAAGTAAATGCTTTTCTATGAAATATAATTAAGTGCTTTAGAAAAAATATGAATTCTTATAAAACAAGTAATAACAACATACAATACCAATAAACATTCTGTAGTTTAAGGAGTCAAACCTCTAATCTTTCTAACCACAAATGAGACTTCAAGAAAATATACTCTTGAACAGTTTCTAGACAATAATTCCATTTTTTAAGGACATCGATATACCTTTTTACATAATCCACAGACAAGAGGCAATAATCACTCTTAGATCAGCACTCTCAGAAACTATTTTTTATCCAAAGGAGCACATTAATATAATGTGGCCCAAGATCTATCTACTATACCTCAGATTGGATAGAGCAATGCAGAGAGACTACACAGACAATAAACTGGTGACGAAGTAACAGAAGCTTTTTTTTAACAACAAAAAAGTCATGATAGTGACAGTAATTATTTCAATAAAAGGAAGCAACCAGAAGTAGTCCTGTAGACTGAAACCACTAGTTCATTAAAATTATTACTTATCGGGCACAATTATTTCAAACTTGGATTAATGTATTAATTTCTGTAATTTTCCATAAAGTTAAGATATAAAGTCAGCATACCACCCAAAGTTAATAGATAGAAGTTAATTTCCATTATTTCACAAGTTTTTCAGCCCCTTCTTAATCTATTAATGTGCTTATTCATACCCAGTTGTAATGAATCTTCATATGGCAATGTCCTTCATACATAATATCTATTGATATGTCATCTTCCATATGATATTCAAAACACAAATGCATAACCAAATGCCAGATTACATTAAGTTACACTGAGGCTTTGTTATATAAGTTACACAGACAGCACAAAGGGCCCTTTATTCGCTACCACTCACCTGCACATTCTCCAAGAGGACAAGTTCATGCCTTCTCCTCACCCTCCAAATTGTTCAAGTTTTAATTCACAGCTTTGAGGTATAATTTAAACTTCACAAAAAGTGTGCTGTTCATTGAGCTTTAAGAAAATTCATCCAGTTTTAGAACTTTCCCATCACATCACCCTCCAAATTTTCCTCTCGTGCTTGCCCTTCTGCCCTGGCCTCAGGAATCCATCCTGTTTTGTTTTTCTAAAATTTCATATAAAAGCAACCACACAACACATGCTCTCTAATGTTTGGCTTCTGTTACTTCTCATGGTCTGATATCCACCTCTGCTGTAGCATTTATCAGTAATTTGTTCCTTATTTTTTATAGGAAAGTATTGCATTGTATGGATATACCATATATTGCTTATCACCATTTGAGGGACATTTGGATTGTTTTCCAATTTTTGGCTATTTGAATACGGCTAAAATGGACATTTACAATTCTCTGTGGGCACATACCTATATTTCTGTTGGATAGATTCCTAAGAGTGGAACTGCTGGTTCGTATGGTAAGCATCTGTTTAACTTTTAAAGAAGCAATCGAACTTTTCCAAAATGGCTGTAGCATTTATATTTCCAAGTAGTGTGTAAGGATTTCAGTTTCTACACATTAATAATATTAGAGAATGTCAGTCTTTTAAATTGTAGCCATTTAAGTGGGTGTGTGACAATACACCATTGCAGTTTAATTTGCATTTCCTCAATGACTAATGTTGAACATCATTTCATATGCTTATTTGCCATTCATAACATCTCCTTTGGTGAAATATCTATTCAACTCTTTTGCCCATTTTTAAATTGCTTTTTCCCTCTATAATTGAATTGTAAGACTTCTTTATATATTCTAGATTAAAGACTTTTACCAAGTTTGCAATATGCAAATATTTTCTGTGGGTCTGTGGCTTGTCTTTTTAACTATCTTCTGAAGTATAAGTTTTAAAACTTCATTAAAGAAGCCCAATTTATTACTTTTTCTTTTATGATTCATGCTTTTGGTGTCTTATCTAGGAACACTAACACAAGGTCACAAAGATATCCTCCTATGAAATCATTTAGAATTTTTATAGCTTTAGTTTTACAATTATAAATTTACAAAGTCTATGATTTAGAAATAATTTCATGTGTGGTGTGAAGTATTAATATATAAAACAGTATATTTAAATCCACTTTTTAAAAACACACAGATATCCAACTGTCCTAGCACTATTTGTTAAAAAGACTATCCTTTCCTCATTGAACTGTCCTAGCACTTTTTAAAACTACCAAGTGAACCTAACTGTAAGGGGGGCATCGATAATGCTTATCCTCATGCCAATCACACTGTCCTGGCCACTACAGATTATACAAGTTTTACAATTAGGCAAGATAAGTCTCCTATTCTGTTTGTCTTCAAAAGTGTTCTGGCTATGCTAGATCCTTTGCATTTCCTTATACATTTTAGGATCAGCTGGGCAATTTCTAGAAGAGTCTACTGGAATTTTTGCAGGTATTTTATTGAATCTATAGATCAATTTGGGGGAGAATTATCATCTTACCATTCAATCATCCATCTATGAACACAGATTATCTCCCCATTTATTTAAATCTTATTTAAGAGGATTCCCTGGTCCAGTGGTTGGAACTCCACACACTCTCACTGCTGAGGGCCTGGGTTCAATCCCTGGTTGGGAACTAGTATCCCACAGGCCTTGTAGTGCACCCAAAACAAACAATCTTATTTAATTTCCCTCGGTTACTGTTTTGTAATAAAAATATCTTGGTTTTTTGTTGTTGTTGTTAAAGTTTATTGCTAAGTGTTCTATTCTTTTTGATGCTACTGGGAATACATTTCCCCTTCTCTCTTCCTTTTGGAACTGTGGACATTGTCTGTTTCCTATCAGAGAACCGCTGTACTGTGCAGTCAGGATCCTAGGCCATTCTTGCTTTCTCAAGGACGTCTCTCCTCATCCTCCTTCCTTCCCTTATTAATCCTAACAACTAAAACCATGCTGTGGCACTTCTCATACACTCAAAAAAACAAAGACTTCCTTTACATCCTCATACCTCAACTTTGGCCCTGTGTCTGTTTCCTTTAACTTCTTTAAACCCAATTTCCAGTTCCTGGGTCACTGTATGTCCTACAAGTCACTCAAATCTGGCTTCCATCTCTACCAGTCTGTGACACAGGCTCATTATAGTCACTGACGACCTTTAGGTTGCCAAATCCAAAGGTCATATTTCTGCCCATATCGTCTCACCCTCTCAGCCAAACTCGAGAATTAACTATTCCTTTTTTGAAACAGTTGCATTACTTGGTATCCACGACATGATCCAATATATACTCCCAATTTCCACTCGGGCTGTCCTTCTTAGTAGAGGCCTTCCAGTTTTCCCAACTTAGAAATGTAGTGTTCCTCAGGGTTCTATTTCTAACCAATTCTTTTTTCCTCTCTATAGTCTCTTCTTCAGGGATTTCACCTATTTTCATGGCTTTGAATATCACTAATCACTGCAGATGGTGACTGCAGCCACGACATTAAAAGACACTTGCTCCTTGGAAGGAAAGCTATGACAAACCTAGACAGCATAGTAAAAAACAAACATCACTTTGCTGACAAAGATCCATACAGTCAAAGATACGGTTTTTCCAGTAGTCCTGTACGGATGTAAGAGCTGGATATAAAGAAGGCTAAGCACCAAAGAACTGATGCTTTCAAACTGTAAAGATGGAGAAGGCTTTTGAGAATCCCTTGGACAGCAGGAGTTCAAACCAGTCAATCACTGGAAGGACTGATGCTGAAGCTGAAGCTCCAATACATCATTGGAAAAAAATAAGATGCTGGGAAAGACTGAGGGCAGGAGGAGAAGGGGGCCACAGAAGATGAGACGGTTGGATAGCATCACTGATTCAATGGACATGAGTCTGAATAAACCCTGGAAGACAGTGAAAGACAGGGAAGCTAAGAGAGCTTCAGCTCATGAGGTTGCAGAGAGTCAGACACAGCTTAGCAACTGAACAACAAACACACTGATGATCTTTAAACTGACATCTCCAAGTCAAGGATTTGTTGATCCTCTCTGATAGAGGTCTACTTAATCTTACAGGCTTCTGAGAATTTAAGACTGACAAAAGAAAACTGCAGAATTCACCATTACCCAAATAAAACAAAACCCCCTTTAAAAAAGCCTATTTCTTTCCCAGCCATTCAGTAATAGTCACTTGCAGCAAGATCCCTGAATTCTTTCCTCCATTACATTCCATATCCAATTCTTTATCATGTCCCACTACGTCTACCACCTCAAATACCTCAAGCCTGTCCACTCCTCTCCACCCTACCACCACCTCACTAATCTAAGCCATCATGTCTCCTGCCTGAATTACTGCATATCTAGTGGCCAATCTTCTCTACACAGCAGGGTAACCTCTGACAAATATAATTAAGATGCTGTCACTCCCCCACTGCCCAAAATATGCCAGCAAATTTGAAAAACTCAGCAGTGGCCACAGGACTGGAAAAGGTCAGTTTTCATTCCAATCCCAAAGAAAGGCAATGCCAAAGAATGCTCAAAGTACCGCACAATTGCACTCATCTCACACGCTAGTAAAGTAATGCTCAAAATTCTCCAAGCCAGGCTTCAACAGTACGTCAACCGTGAACTTTCTGATGTTCAAGCTGGTTTTAGAAAAGGCAGAGGAACCAGAAATCAAATTGCCAACATCCATTGGATCATGGAAAATGCAAGAGAGTTCCAGAAAAACATCTACTTCTGCTTTACTTGCAAAGCCTTTGACTGTGTGGATCACAATAAACTGTGGAAAATTCTGAAAGAGATGGGAATACCAGACCACCTGACCTGCCTCTTGAGAAATCTGTATGCAGATCAAGAAGCAAGAGTTAGAACTGGATGTGGAAAAACAGACTGGTTCCAAATTGGGAAAGGAGTATGTCAAGGCTGTATATTGTCAGCCTGCTTATTTAACTTATATGCAGAGTACATCATGAGAAACGTTAAGACTGGATGAAACACAAGCTGGAATCAAGACTGTCGGGAGAAATATTAATAACCTCAGATATGCAGATGACACCACTCTTATGGCAGAAAGCGAAGAACTAAAAAACCTCTTGATGAACGTGAAAGAGGAGAGTGGAAAAGTTGGCTTAAAGCTCAACATTCAGAAAACTAAGATCATGGCATCTGGTCCCATCACTTCATGACAAAAAGATGGGGAAACACTGGAAATAGTGGCTGACTTTATTTTTATGGGCTCCAAAATCACTGCAGATGGTGACTGCAGCCATAAAATTAAAAGAAACTTACTCCTTAGAAGGAAAGTTATGACCAACCTAGATAGCATATTCAAAAGCAGAGACATTACTTTTTTACTTTTACATTACAAAGGTCCATCTAGTCAAGGCTATGGTTTTTCCTGTGGTCATGTATGGATGTGAGAGTTGGACTGTGAAGAAAGCTGAGCGCCGAAGAATTGATGCTTTTGAACTGTTGTGTTGGAAAAGACACTTGAGAGTCCCTTGGACTGCAAGGAGATCCAACCAATCCATCCTAAAGGAAATCAGTCCTGAATATTCATTGGAAGGACTGATGCTGAAACTCCCAATACTTTGGCCACCTGATGTGACTCATTGGAAAAGACCCTGATCCTGGGGAAGACTGAAGGCCGGTGGAGAAGGGGACGACAGAGGATGAGATGGTTGGATGGCATCCCCTACTCAACGGACCTGAGTTTGACTGAACTCCGGGAGTTGGTGATGGACAGAGAGGCCTGGTGTGCCGCAGTCCATGGGGTTGCAAAGAGTCGGACACGACTGAGCGACTGAACTGAACTGAACTACCCCGAACATAAACTTTCAGTCGTTCATAATCCAAATGCTTGATCCCTGTGTACAAGGCCCTGCAGCACGTGGTCCTTGCCATTCTCCCCTCTTGCCCATACTTCTCCAGCTTTCATCTCAACAAACACACCAAGTTCTTCGTATATTGTTCCAGCCCTTAGCATGCTCATTCCCTCTATGTGAAACATCTCATTTTTGTTCTCTTGCTATGCCCCCATCTCCTCATAGAGGTCTTTCCTTACACTTAGGTAGGATCGTACAGCTTCCCACCATTCTGTATTAACACAGTTCTTCTCCTTTTAAACATTACCACAATTTATAATCCATGAAGGCTGAGAAGATTCCTGAGTTTTCACCACTGCATATACAACCCAAACATAAATAGCAGCCATGAAGTACTTTCTGAAAATATACAAAACTGATTTAAGAAAGACTTATGGTCAGCTTCTCCAGGTCTGAGTGCTGTTCCTTAAAACTGTCTTAATGTAGAGGTCCATGGGACAAGCCTGGCTAGGTTAGGGGAAGGCTGGCAACCCCAAATTATATGCAGACTTTTGTGTAACTAAATCTTCTAAGCAGACATCCAGCATGTGCACCAGCATCTCAGAGGAATCCACAACAAGAGGTTTGAAGGAAATACACAGTTTAATAAATTCTGTCTTCATCATGTAACAAGAGACTCAAATTCAACATAGTCAATTCTTGAAACAAAATGAAGTGTAGTTTCATTTAAGCATTTTAAGTCCTATAATTTATCAAACTGCAACAAAATTTGGAGAAGGAAATGGCAATCCACTCCAGTACTATTGCCTGGAAAATCCCATGGACAGAGGAAGGAGCCTGGTAGGCTACAGACCATGGGGTCGCAAAGAGTCGGACACGACTGAGCGACTTCATTTTCACTTATGAACTTAAAAAAAGATTTCTGAGCCACGTTATTATCATCTCCTGATTTTTGTCATGCCTATATATGCAACTCATCAGCCATAAATTCCTTACACAGAGGTAGAGGGAAAAGACAAATCAAAATGCATCTGTCATAGGAAAGACTACAGAAAATGAAATATATTATCAGGGAAAACATAAAAAATGCCAAGTCTTATTACCCATCAAATTCTCACCGGCCAGAACCCTGAAGAACTAAGTATCACGAATTGTACAACCCTTGCATCGGTTCCCTCTTATATACATGGTCACTTCAGCACTCTAGGCAAGATTCACCTCTTCATATCTCCCAAAGTGCGTAAAAGAAATCAATTCCAGCTTCAAAATAGGGTATCAACTAATTTCAAGTCTGAGTGACTACTTTCTTAAGGATGTGGCTGGACAGAGTAGCCATTCCTACACTGTAACCTCTTCGTTAAAAAACCCAATCAGGAACTTCTCTGGCAGTCCAGTGGTTAAGACTCTGAGCTTCCAACGCAGGGGGCAGAGGTTCAATCCTTGCTTGAGGAACTAAGATCCCATATGCTGCATAATGTGGCCAAAAAAGTATAAAAAATAAATTAAAAACCCAATTGAATCATTTCCATGGTGAGAACTAAAATCCAGGCAATAAGTAATCGCCTCAGGGGCAGGGCTGGAACTTGTCTCCCATGTTTAGTGATCCTTTACACATCAACTTCTCACATTCTTTTAGAGCTCCGTCAAAATGCCTAGCTTGAATTCTCAAGTTATTAAGACTAACTCTGGACTACTGGCTAAAGAAAAGAAAAAGATTTAAAGTACCTTATAAGAAAGAAAAATTATTTAAGTAAATATGATACTACAGAAAGCCAATAAATGTGACTTCTTTCTCAAACAGTGTTTTTCAACTGTGTAAAGTGTTTAAGGTAAGATCATTTTTATAGTGTGTTATATTCAGAAAACGAAGATCATGGCATCTGGTCCCATCACTTCATGGGAAATAGATGGGGAAACAGTAGAAACAGTGTCAGACTTTATTTTGGGGGGCTCCAAAATCACTGCAGATGGTGACTGCAGCCAGGAAATTGAAAGACGCTCACTCCTTGGAAGAAAAGTTATGACCAACCTAGATAGCATATTCAAAAGCAAAGATATTACTTTGCCAACAAAGGTCTGTCTAGTCAAGGCTATGCTTTTTCCAGTGGTCATGGATGGATGCCAGAGTTGGACTGTGAAGAAAGCTGAGCACTGAAGAATTGATGCTATTGAACTGGTGTTGGAAAAGACTCTTGAGAGTCCCTTGGACTGCAAGGAGATCCAACCAGTGCATTCTGAAGGAGATCAGCTCTGGAATTTCTTTGGAAGGAATGATGCTGAAGCTGAAACTCCAGTACTTTGGCCACCTCATACGAAGAGTTGACTCATTGGAAAAGACTCTGAGGCTGGGAGGTATTGGGGGCGGGAGGAGAAGGGTTCGACAGAGGATGAGATGGCTGGATGGCATCACCGACTCGATGGACTTGAGTCTGAGTGAACTCCAGGAGTTGGTGATGGACAGGGAGGCCTGGCGTGCTGTGATTCATGGGGTCGCAAAGAGTCAGACACAACTGAGCTGAACTGACTGATAATTATTTGAGTGATTACAAATGAAAAAAAAATCACTTCTCTAGAACAAACCTGACATTTATTAAGTCTGCAACTTTCAATGCATAAATGAAGCTCTGCTTCTTTATTTTAATCTTATTACTAATGAGTAGATCATGTAATTGAACAAATTTCAAAAGAAAAATAAAACGGCTCATGTTTCATTATTATCACTTTTCCTTCACTAAACAAATGTGTTATTCAAATGTTCTACCAAGATATTGCTCAACACAAATGAACTAAAAGATTTTCTCAGACTCATTAATGGGTACACTGCTTATAATCTTTAATAAAAGAACAATTAAGTACACCCGTGGTGGATTCATGTCAATGTATGGCAAAACCAATACAGAATTGTAAAGTAAAATAAAAAATAAATTAAAAAATAATAATAAATAAATAAATAGAAAAAAAAAGAACAATTACAACTAGAACCTTTTATCAAGCTATTGTGCATTCTAAGTCTATATGAAGTTTTAAAACATTTTCCAAAGTATAAATTTTAAATAAAAGCTAGAAAAACATACTTATTGATGTGGTAAATAGCATACCTTCCCTAACATTTAAAAAATAATTCTGAAGATTATTTTTAAGCCACTGAATATTTTCACGCTCAGCGGACAGCAAAATTCCTCATGATTAAATCCTATGAGCCAGATTTTTCTCTGCCTAGTCTTGTTCCTCTCTGGTGTGGCGCATAATACTATGAAGCTCATTCACTTCATCAATTAACACACTGTCTCCCCAAACCCTTATATTCAGAACAGGTTTTACTCTGGTATTCCCAAACAAGTGTAGCGAACATTGCTTCTCCTGCTGCAGAGCCTGGGCTCTAGGTATGTGGACTTCAGGCGCTGCAGCACATGGGCTCAGCAGTTTTGGTGCATGGGCTTAGCTGCTCCGAGACAAGTGGGATCTTCCCAAATCAGGAATCAAATCCATGTCTCCTGTGTTGGCAGGCAGATTCTTACCCACTGGACCACGAGGGAAGTCTAGGACAGTGTTGCAATGGGAAACTCAGGATACCATATACAAGAATCTTCCTAGTTCTCTGAAGTTACTATATTTCCAGACATCATCATGGATAAAAATATTTATTTTGCAAAAGAGGAAATCCACATATAACTCAAAATCAAATCATTTAAAATCTATACTCTTTGTAAGAACTATGGGGAAACCAAGTACATGAACAGTGAAAAGTAGGAAAGAACTGACAGGTGGCAAGAAATAATGGTAAAGGAGAGGTATTCTATTCACTACCTAGTTATTTAACACTTCTCTGCCTATCAAGTTTCTAGTTAATAAATAAGAATAATACTCTCTTCACAGGATTGTTTTGCAAGGATCAAATGAGTTCCTGCATGAAAATGACCTGCACAGTAAAAGAACACAATAGGCACTTAATAAAGGCCAGTTCCTTCCTCCTTTAGTTCTGGGCCCTCTGTTCTTTGTTCTCTATACTCATTCCTCAGATGACTCAGTCTTCTCATGACTTTTATTAACAAATGCTGAAAACTACTATATCAATCAAAGCCCTGATGTATAAAAATGCATGCCTACAGTGTGAGAAGCTGTCTGGTCTCTACCTCCAAGATATGCAGGTGAGAAAGGCAGAGGAGAAATCCCAAACACACAAATTTCACTGTAAGACCCAGCACTCAGAGTGGACATTCACACATCTCCAACTATCTCCTGGAGTACTGCACTGCCATCTCAAAACACCTGAAAACAAACTCATCAATTTCTCTTCAGAAATCAGGCCCTCTTCCTGCCCCTTCTGTAACTGTGAGTGGTGTCCTACAGAGAATAACCCTTGCCCTTCTGTTCTCTTATCAAAATATCACCAGCTAACCCAGGCTCATCAAGTCTACCTCCATCATCCTCTACTGTATCTTCAACCTCATTTTCTGATCAACTGTTACCACCAGAGTCCAGATCAGTTTTCTAAATCTTGGCACTACTGACATTTTGAGCCAGATGACTGTTGTCCTGTGCATTGCAGGCTGTTTAGTAGCACTCTTGCCTCTATCTACTAGAGGCCAGTAGAACTGCTCCCTCCCTCTGAGCTATGATAACCAAATATGTCTCTAAGGGCCTTGTGGGTGGCAAAATCCCCTTCCCCCTACCCGTCCCCACTCCCACATTTGAGTTCCTTGGCCCTGTTCCTCATCACTTCATTTACATATGAAAGAACCAGTCCCCAGTTTCTTCTTCCCTCTACTTTCAGTTGCTCTGGTCTCCTAAATGCCTCCTAAGTGCGTTAGTAGCTCAGTCATGCCCGACTCTTTGTGACCCCAGGGACTGTGGCCCGCTAGGCACCTCTGGCCATGGACTTCTTCAGGCAAGAATACTGGAGTGGGTTGCCATTCCCTTCTCCGGTGAATCTTCCCAATCCAGGGATGGAACCCAGATCTCCTGCACTGCAGGTAGATTCTTTACTGTCTGAGCCACCAGAAATGCCTCCTAAAGCACAGCTTTCATGAGTCAGTTCTCTTAAATCTGTAACTCCCTGCCACCTTCACAATTAGTTCAAAGCTCTCCACCCAGTCTCAAACATTCTCCCACAAAACACCTCACACTGTGGCTACCCAACCGCCCTTCAGTAACACAGCCCTGTTCATCCAGCCCCTCCTCTTCTGTTCTGCTGCTGTCACCTGGTTCGGGTGCCCAGTATGTAGCTTCTATTCTGAACCACTGCTCGAGCCTCTTTCCCTAGCCTCTGATCTCTTTCTCACTTGAAGTCAAAAACTATCAGTGAGTCTCCACTACCTCCTGAAATATGAAATTGGCCTGTTCTTCAGAATCTTTCCCAATGTGGTCTCTAAGTGCCAGTATCTCCAAAACATACAGCTTTGGCAAAATCTGACTATCTGCGAGTCCTTGCAAAGGGTCCTTCTCACACTTTCTACCTCTGGCCATGTTTTACCTCTGCCTGGAAATCCTCTTCATCCCTCCACACTACTGTAAGGTCCGTCTGAATTAAATGAAGAGGCCTTTCTTAGTCATACCCTCCTTTATCCACCTCATGACATTCCCACTGCTTTGTTACATGTTTATTTCTGGAGCTTACAAGGTTCTTGAGAACTTCTTGCTCCTGCTGTGATGCCCTGCAACACCTAGCCCAGTGCTAATTTGAGCTGCTCCAAATGGTTTCAACTTAGGAAGCAAGGGAGGACTGTTTTCCGACAATCCTAAGCTTCCATTAGGGAATTAAGTCCACATTCCTCTTTTGGTCCACATTTTATCTCCTAGGCCAATTTTTTAAGTAAATTGCCTCCAAGATACCCAGAAAGCTATAAGAATTGTGCTTTAGGGAGTTTCTACAGTTTCCAGCTTATTAATATAACTGAATCCTGAATATTTATGCTGTTTAAGTTCTCTTAAAAAAAGGCAATAGAAATTTATTTTTGAGTGTAAATAAATTGAGCATGACATGAAAATAAGTTGGACTGGGTTAAACATGTTTGAAGCAAAGGTTAATTAAGCCTAATTTGTATCCTAAACAATAATATAATGTCCTAAAATCTTCATGCACCCTTAAAAATATGAATGTCGTCGATTTCTGCTTGCCCTACCCCAAAGAAAGAAATCAAACAGAAAATGAGAGGTTCCTCCTTAATTTTAGTTTTCTAATGTCTTGAAAGTATTTCTACAAAAAGAGCAAAATCATTAGTGAGTATGTTCCTGTAAGTCTAACTCCAAAGCCATATGGGGAACATACAGTACCCACACAGCAGGGGTCAGCAGTTAGAGGCCCTGTTTTGTATGCCCCTGAGCTAAAAGTGATTTTTACATTTTTAAAAGACTGCAAGAACAAAAACAAAGAATATACATACAGGGACTGTATGTGGTCAGTAGAGCCTAAAATATTTACTTTGTCTCTTCAGCAGAATGACTATGAGACTCCCAGCTGCTGGTGTGTAAGACGCCCAATTTTCCTCCCAAAATTTTTAAAAAGCAACATAAACCAGATTATGCGAAAAGAACTCGTTCAATTTAGTCACAATTAACGCACAGATAACTTCTAAAAGAGAGGCCTGTGTGAACATTTTTATATTTCCCAGAAGGTTCCTCAGAAGGAACTTGACCCTCATTCTAAGCACACTTAAGCTTGAAGAGTTTAAAGCGCCTGGCCCAAAGTCACACTGCGGGTTAATAGAGTGGGGGTCAAGGGTCCAGGCCCGAAAACTCCTGATTCAGGGCTCTCTGCAATATACTACATCATACCTATGCACATGGCCGTAAGTTTTGGAGATCTGGATAACTGGCTTGGATCATCATAAAAAGGAAAGCTTAAAACCTGTTCCTGATACGCTGTTTAGACAAAATCTTACTAGCAACTATGACTCATGAGACCCAGAGTAACATCAATGCTCACCACATACATTAGATAAGACGGAGAAAGCTTAAAACTTAACTCTCCTCGCTCCTCTAGGGCGTTGAGGCAAATACGCACCTTTGACTTGCAGTTGCTCAATACTTATCTACCAACCCAATCCACCAGTTCCACCAAATGCTATCGAAGCCCAATGGAAAAACGATCCAGTTTACACCAGCCACGCATCCTATAGTTAAAGTTCTTTTCATACCTACTTGCAAACTATTACTTAAAAGTTCAAATTTTTTAATCTCCTTGAGAATTCAGCTTCCTTAAGAAAAAGAAAAGTAGATCCCAAGACCAAGGATTCAAAAGCATGGTAACAATCCCAGATCTTTCATCTGAAGTTGCTCTTCCAGGGTTGAAAAATCCAGATTCTGCGGGGCAGCCGAGAGATACACGGCTTACGCTCTCCAGAGAGAATAGAGAGACCACCACCCCCTCCCCAACCCCCACAGTCTCTCTGCCTGACTTTTGTCCTCGAAGAGCAACCCCCCTCCCCCTCGCGAGTCCCGGCCGCCCGGGCACCTGCGGCCCCGGCCCGCAGCGGAGGAGTCCGGGGAACCTGACCACTGCCGGCCCTTCGGTAAACGGCGCCCACTCCCACCCCGCGGAAGCAGGCGGCTAGAGGCCCAAGCCGCCGGGAAGCGACCCCTCGGCGGCCGGCCGACCCCCGGACGCGGCGGCATTACCTGGAGGACCACGTCGTTGGGCAGCTGCGCGGCCCGAAACAGCTCCAGCACTCGCCCGTTGGCCGACACCTTCTTGGTGCTCTCGATGTCGCAGTAGGAGAAGAGATCCGAGTAGTATTTCTGCTCCGCATCGCTCAGCGTTAAACCTTCCATCTTCGCCTCCGTTCACGGCCACCCCGCCCCGCATGCAACACCGGGGGCCCGGCCCCGCGACCCCGGGACGACGGGGACTGCGCGCCGCCCGGCCTCCTTCTCCTCTTCGCCCCCGCCCCCCCGAAGCGGCGGGCAGCGCCGGCCTCAAGCGCGCGGGGGTCGTCGGAGCTACAGGGCCCGGAGGTCGCGGGGAGGGAGCCCGGCTGGGCTCGGCGCGCCGCCGCCGACGAGGCCCCGCGCGGTGCGCGGCTCCGGCTCCGCCTCGGCGGCCGCGGGGAGAACACGGGGAAGGAGGCGGGGGCCGCGGCGGCGTGAGGCTGGGGCGGACTCCGCCACCGCCTCCGCCGCGGGTTCGAGTCTCTCCGGCTCCCCGCCGCTTCCCCCAAGACTTCCCGCCTCGCCTTCCCCTTCCGTCCACGCCCCCAGAGCGGCAGCACTTCGCGGAAAAGTTGTGGGGCTTCTAAAGTTTCTGGGGTTCAGGGCTGCGCGCGGCCGCCGCTCCGCCTCCCTCCGCCGCCATTTACTGCGCCCCGGCCCGGCCCCCGACGCGACCGCAGCAACACTGACAGCGGCGGCCGCGCTCCAGACCCGGATGTGAGGCCGGGAAGAGAGAGCGCGAGAGGGAGAGAGAAACACCCACCGGGCTGGCTCGGCCGCTCCCGGGAGAGGGGGGCCGCAGCGCCCCCTGGTGGCCGGAGCTCCGCGGCAGAGGGTCGAACCGCCCTCCGCGTTGGGCAGGCAAAGCTGGGACCCCTGGGAACAGCGACCAGTGAGTGGGGAAGGCACACAGCTCATTCATACCAGGAGAACTTAGATACGGGCTGCAGTTTGGATTATTTCAAAGCTTCTGGCACCGAATGGTTAATAAACATTGAGTGAAAGGGGAACATTGTTCAGGTTCTTACTACTGTATGCGTTGTACTGCTTTGAGGTCAGAGCTTACTGAGGATCAATTCAGTATTTCTATGTGCTCTGAAGGGCTATGAACATGCAATCAACCCATCTGAGAACTCTCACCGTATAGACACTAGCCACTGAGACCCAGCTCCCACTCTGGCTCCAAACCGTGTTTACCTGAGAAACAAAATTGCTGAATAGAGGGAACAGCTGGCAAACTTCATCTCGTTATACAAGGTGGTCTGGTCACCAGGAGCTTAGTGCCATAAATATACACCGTCAGCTCTACAAACCTGTTTAGACTCTGAGCCGACCATAGGGGCTCGCTCTGGCGACCCCTAATTTCCTCCTTTATGAAAACGATGTGTTTGCACTGTTGTATTCTACACCTATCTGGGAGATGCTTCTTGAGATGTCAAGTAGAATATCATAATAGTTTATCCTTAACAAATAGGAAATAGTTCAAAAACAGCAGCTAGGGTAGAATTAGACTTTTCAGTTTGGGTTTTTATTTCGTCTGCTACAAGTTACTCCGCAGAGTACTGACCTTACAGATGACCCATGAAAGGAAAGTATTACAGGTTTACAATCCTGTATCTGGAATTCCAAAATTCAAAGGCACTGAAAACCTCAAGGTTTTTTTTTTTTTTTTTTAACACTTTGTCTGCAAAACCTGCCCTACCTCATTTGGAGGCAAAATCTCAACTCAACTCACATGAGGCTATTTATAGTCTTTATATATGCAACTTAGTGTCAATATTTATTCATTTTACTCCAGGCTTTAATGGAATGTTAAAATACACACAATTGTAGGCACTGCATTACCTTTCTTTTGAAAACAAACAAAAACCAAAGAGGGATTGTGGGACCATATTTGAACACCAGCACTTTATATACTTACTTATATAACATGACATTAACCTCAAGTTTCTCTATTTCTAAAACTTTAAATCTGTCACAGCAATACTTTACATGCCCTTACAGGACACCTACCAGAGGTGATCGGAGACCCACAGATGTCCTGTCTTCCAAAGGTGTAAACAGAGGAGCATATGAGATAGGAATTGGCTCAGGATCATCCAGCTTCTTTTTCTCCACACCTTTCCTAGACCCTGAAGCTCTTTCCTGCCCCAGGGCCTTTGCTCCCACCACTCCCATAAGCCTTTGCGAGACTTGTTCTCTCACACTTCACGTCCCTGTACAGGTATCACCTCCTCAGAGAGAGACTCCCTCAACACCTGATCTGAAATAGGCCCCACCACTCCAGTGGTTAAGAATCTGCCTGCCAATGTAGGGGACACGGGTTTGATCCATGGTCAAGGATGATTCCACTTGGTCAAGGAAGATTCCACTTGCTGAGGAGCAACTAAGCCCCTGCACCACAATTGCTGAAGCCTAGAGGCCGGTGCTCTGCAACAAGAAAAGCCCACACACAGCAAGGAAGACCCAGCACAGCCATTAATAAAAATAAAATAGCCCCACCACCACTCTCTATCCCCTGATCCGAATTATTTTTCTTTGTAGCACTTTTCACTCCCTGACATTAACATATATTTTTGTTACAGTTCAGTAGCTCAGTTGTGTCCGACTCTTTGTGACCCCATGAATCACAGCACGCCAGGCCTCCCTGTCCATCACCAACTCCCTGAGTTCAATCAGACTCACGTCCATTGAGTCGGTGATGCCATCCAGCCATCTCATCCTCTGTCGTCCCCTTCTCCTCCTGCCCCCAATCCCTCCCAGCCTCAGAGTCTTTTCCAATGAGTCAACTCTTCGCATGAGGTGGCCAAAGTACTGGAGTTTCAGCTTCAGCATCATTCCCTGCAAAGAAATCCCAGGGCTGATCTCCTTCAGAATGGACTGGTTAGACCTCCTTGCAGTCCAAGGGACTCTCAAGAGTCTTCTCCAACACCACAGTTCAAAAGCATTAATTCTTTGATGCTCAGCTTTCTTCACAGTCCAACTCTCACATCAATCCATGACCACTGGAAAAACCATAGCCTTGACTAGACGGACCTTTGTTGGCAAAGTAATGTCTCTGCTTTTCAATATGCTATCTAGGTTGGCCATAACTTTTCTTCCAAGGAGTAAGCGTCTTTTAATTTCATGGCTGCAGTCACCATCTGCAGTGATTTTGGAGCCCCCCAAAATAAAGTCTGACACTGTTTCTACTGTTTCCCCATCTATTTCCCATGAAGTGATGGGACCAGATGCCATGATCTTCGTTTTCTGAATGTTGAGCTTTAAGCCAACTTTTTCACTCTCCACTTTCACTTTCATCAAGAGGCTTTTTAGTTCCTCTTCACTTTCTGCCATAAGGGTGGTGTCATCTGCATATCTGAGCTTATTGATATTTCTCCCAGCAATCTTGATTCCAGCTTGTGCTTCTTCCAGCCCAGTGTTTCTCATGATGTACTCTGCATATAAGTTAAATAAGCAGGCTGACAACATACAGCCTTGACATACTCCTATTTGGAACCAGCCTGTTGTTCCATGTCCAGTTCTAACTGTTGCTTCCTGACCTGCATACAGGTTTCTCAAGAGGCAGGTTAGGTGGTCTGGTATTCCCATCTCTTTCAGAATTTTCCACCGTTTATTGTGATCCACACAGTCAAAGGCTTTGGCATAGTCAATAAAGCAGAAATAGATGCTTTTCTGGAACTCTCTTGCTTTTTCCATGATCCAGCGGATATTGGCAATTTGATCTCTGGTTCCTCTGCCTTTTCTAAAACCAGCTTGAACATCGGGAAGTTCACGGTTCACCTATTGCTGAAGCCTGGCTTGGAGAATTTTGAGCATTACTTTACTAGCGTGTGAGATGAGTGCAATTGTGCGGTAGTTTGAGCATTCTTTGGCATTGCCTTTCTTTGGGATTGGAATGAAAACTGACCTTTTCCAGTCCTGTGGCCATTCTGAGAATTGAGATATATCTGACATACAATCTTTTTTATGGTGGTGAGGGGAGTCCTGAACATCAGTACTTGTAAGGAGCACTGTATCTGTGTAAAAGTTCCTCCAAACATACATATACACACTCAAAAACCAGAAAGCCTTGCACAAAGGGGAGACCTTTACCAGCACCAGCCAGATACTGGGTTGGCCTGGTGTTGGAGGGTTTGACACTTTCACAAATGCAAGGATTTTTCTCTATATCTGTTACTTAGAGTTATATTTTAAGGTACAAATGGGGAAAAAAAAATAACATACAGAACCTTTGAGGCCAAGTCTAATTCTTCTATACATGTCTAGGTATATCAGTTTTAAAAACGGACATCACGAGAATGCTGTTTTAAAACAGCTGGTCTGTAGTGTATAGCTGCAAATGTAAAGATACTAGTCTTCAGGTAAGATCAATATATTCTGAGCTAGTGACTCAGAGAATATAGAATGGCCTTTTGAAGGTATAGCTGATGTGTCAGCGTGGAGATAAAGTTCTGTGAAGATGGGACCCCATGCTCTAGGATGCAGTGGCACCCTAAATTAGCCATCTTGTGTGTTACTCTGTCTCCAGTAGGTAGACCATATGGGACAGAGAACCAAGGGGTAGAAGCAAAACTGGCTGCACTTACCTTTGCCCTCAGGGACCCACTCGGGGGAGTTTCCCATCCCCTCAACCTTAGATTTTGAGCATGCAGAAGTCCTGGTTCTGACACAGAACGGTTTCCACTTGGAGGCCTGTTATTAGTCCCATTAAACTGTATGCCACAAATGGTGTCCTGTCTCTTAAGGCTCCTTGTGTCAGTAGATCAGCAGGGAACAAAAGAAACAACACACTGTAAGGCAACTGAACCAGCTCAACTACCCACACACTTCTGTTCCTACTAAGTGACCGACTTGGTGCTTACCAACCTGCTGCACTTAATATTGTAACTGTTATGATTGGGGTTTCCCTAGTAGCTCTGTTGGTAAACAATCTGCCTGCAACACGGGAGACATGGGTTCAATCCATGGGTTGGGAATATCCCCTGGAGAAGGAAATGGCAACCCACTCCAGTACTCTTGCTTGGAGAATTCCATGGACAGAGGAACCTGGCTACAGTCCATAGGATCACAAAGAGTTGGACACGACTGTGTGACTAACTTTCACTTTTTTCATAATTGGATTAAATATTACATAATCTAATTAGGAAAACAGAAAGATAATTTTTCTTTCTATGGAAACTAAGAACATGCTGATGGCAAACTGCTAAGAAAAGTGGCTGTTGAATTAGCTGGTGACCTCATGAGGAAAGACTTGAGTTGCAAGCAATACAATCATATCTATGGGTTGGACACACAGGATATTGATGTGTGCTTCTTGTTCAATTGGTTGATGTAGTGATCAGAATGGAAGATAGTTTCTTTCCTGTAATTAGAAGTTTCTGGGTTTTTTAAATAATTTTTGAAAAGCCAATTATTTTTATAAAAATGTACACACTCACGGTAAAAACTCAGAAAAGAACAAAGAAAAAAAAAATTACCTGAAATCCTCCCATCAACAGATGACCTCTGTTAACATTTGGATGAATATCTTTCTTAACATTGTTTACTTAGAATTCACACAAAAAGATAGGCAAACAATATCAAGTAAAAGGATGTATTTTTATATAATATATAAATATATATACATTATATTTCATATATATTATGCTACATATATACACATTACAAATATATAATTTAAAAATCAATGGATGCATTATTCATTACTATATGTTATTACTGCAACATATATTCCATCATATATTTAATATCGTGTGCCTACTTCTTTGTGATACCTTTTGTATGTAACAGGTCTTTTTCACTGAACTATAGATTGTACTTGTAAAGGAGTTGTCGCTTTTCTCCAAACAATATGAATCTTACTGATTTCTTCTTTTGGTGTGCTCAGTTGCTCAGTCATGTCTGACTCTTTTGACCCCATGAACTGTAGCCTGGCAGGCTCCTCTGTCCATTGGATTTTCCAAAGAATACTGGAGTAGGTTGCCATTTCCTTTTCTTTCAGAGTCATCAATATAAATGATATATAATCAGGTTAACTTAAAAACCACAACTATATCCTCCAGGAACCACATGAGGCAATCTTATACTGTCTTAGCAATGGGATCTATTTTCATTACTTAATAGGAGAGAATCATAAAATGATTAATTTTTTTAGATGTTGCAGTTGAGGTTTAATAATGAGATAGAAAACACCAGATAAATGTAAAATCTCAGATAAGCATCAAATTCACCAGGAACAGAGGCATAAAAATCTATACAAAATTGTTGACACAACAAAACTAACTCAACTCTTTATATAAACAAAATTCTCAGGAGAGATTAATGAAAAATGGAAAAGCAAACACAGATATAAAATAAAACTCCAAATAAAAACCAAACCAATAAATATTTATTACTTACTTATGCAAGGCAGTTGTCCCCATAAGTATCCCTTGTAAACCTTCTCAATTTAGCATGTATTCAATATTCTGAATTTTTAGGAGGGGAAGAGTCAGAATGTTTTCCCTCTTCTTTAAAATATTGAAGCAAGCAGAGGTAGTTGCAAAAAATAGTAAATGTATGTTGTTTGTTATTAGTAGTGTTTTCTAAAGCAAAATCTTAGACTTGGGCAGGGCCATCTCCAAAAACTGCAACTCTTTTTAAATTAGTAATTTAACAAAAATAAAACAATCTGTCCTTAATTCTTTATCTATAATCTTCATTAGTATCTGTTAACATCCATCACCCTACCATGAAAATATGTTACAGTATTACGGATTCCATAACCTTTAATGGGGCCTAAGAGCTAGACGTTTTCTGCTTTGTGAAGCGTTTTTCCATTTTAACACTTTGCTATTGTCCAAGGATACTTAAAGCTTACCCCTGCACAATCTTAAAAGATGAAAATGTGTTCAGTTCAGTTCAGTCGCTCAGTTGTGTCCGACTCTTTGTGACCCCATGAATCACAGAACGCCAGGCCTCCCTGTCCATCACCATCTCCCAGAGTTCACTCAGGCTCACGTCCATTGAGTCCGTGATGCCATCCAGCCATCTCATCCTCTGTCATCCCCTTCTTTTCCTGCTCCCAACCCTTCCCAGCATCAGAGTCTTTTCCAATGAGTCAACTCTTCGCATGAGGTGGCCAAAGTACTGGAGCTTCAGCTTTAGCATCATTCCTTCCACAAGAGTCTTCTCCAACACCACAGTTCAAAAGCATCAATTCTTCGGCGCTCAGCCTTCTTCACAGTCCAACTCTCACACCCATACATGACCACAGGAAAAACCATAGCCTTGACTAGAAATAAAGTGAAAATGAATATAAATCTTAATGGCTACAGTAATAGTAAGGTACCAAGTAATGAAAACAGATAACACTAGCTTGAGGTGAAATAGCTTTGTGATGTCTGACTCTGGCGATTGATGTTCAGTCGCTCAGTTGTGTCCGACTCATTGTGACCACGTGGACTTCACCTTGCCAGGCTTCCCTGTCCTTCACTGTTTCCCTGTGTTTATTTTTTAGTCAAGCTGCACAGCACGAGGGATCTTAATTCCTCGATCAGGGATCGAACCCACCACCGTGCCTTGGAAGAGCAGCAGAGCCTTAATCACTGGATCACCAGGGAAGTCCCTAGGGCAAGTTTAATGTCTGTCAGTCACAGTGTCTTCTGTGGAATGGGATGCTTTATTTGGCCAATATAAGAACAAGAATGGATATAAAAGTTTGTTATCAACTGATGCTTAACTACTGGCAGCTATTATCAAGGACAAACATGGTCAAGATCTGTTTGCTTGTATTTGTTCTTGTTATTTATTCAAATAATTCAAACAATCAGGGATATTCTTTATTAAGATATAATAGTAATTTACAACCTGTGATTATTAGCTGTAAAATAATCCTCCTAGTCTTTAAGTTTTTACTATACTATAAACCCTCTGGACAAAGAAAGACTGATATGTCTAGAGCTTTGGACACGTACAAGTGTTATAACCAGTAAGCATCTAGTGCTTAAAATCTACTTAGTTTTTATTTCAATGGTCACATAAGTGTAGTGGGATCAAACACTTTAAACACTATATGTGGCTTTTAAATTTTCTCTAGTATGTATAATCTTCCTTAGTGGCAGTATGGGGTTGAACTTAATTTTGTCAGTCAAACCTCAGACTCTCCCTGTTAAAGTGTAATCATTTAAGTCTCTCTTTCATGTAAATGCTCAACCTTTCATATTTCTTCCTCTTTTCTCTGTTTTCCTCCCAGATGCCATGGGGTTATATGAGGGCAGAAGATGGAGATCAGCTGACACAATTTCTTGACTGTGAGAGAGAAGGGGCCTCAAATCCACAGGCAGGAGTCCTTGTCCTGTCCTGTGGTTCCACTGCAAAGTGGCTCGTGCGGCCTGGTCCCAAAGTCTATGCGAGGTATCCTCAGAGTTAATCTGGCCTTTGGAGGCACCAGGCTGGTATCATAAAATCACTTGTAAATCTTTAATTTCTAATCATTCAGTCTCAGCACTTGGTACCTTCTGTAATCCACCAACACTTTCATTAGTAGCTCCATTGGTCCATGTGGGAACTTGGGGTGGGAGGTGCTTTGTAGAACTGAGAATTGGGCCCAGGCAGGTGGTTTGGTTTTCTATTGCTGCATAACATATTATCTCCAAATTGTGTGCCAGAAAACATGATTTTGTGGGTCAGGGGTTGGGGAAGGGCTCAGCGAGGTAGATATTTTTTGTTGTATCTTATCCTGTGGTCATCTGAAGGCTTGACAGGGCTGGATGTCCAAGATGATTCACTCATGTGGGTAGCAATTAAAGCTGACTGTTGTCTGGGAATTCATCTAGGCTATCTCCTGGAGCATGTCATGGCATCTTCATCTGCCTGGACTTCTTACAGCACAGTGGCTGGGTCTTTAGAGAGAGCATTTAAAGAGCATGCATTCAAAGAGATCAAGGCAGAAATAATGCAACAGAATTTTATATATTTTATACATATATTGATTATAGGTGAGTCACAAAGCAAATGCAGATTTAATAAAATGAAAATTATATATACCTTTTGATGAAATGATCCACTGTTTCTTATTACAATGAATAAGGCACGTAAAATGACTTGCCTTTTTAAACCATATGTGTTATAAATGACAAAAAAATGAAAACAACTAACCAGGGACTTGACTTTAGATTGGATTTCTCTGTCACTCAATCAATAGCACATCTTTCTGTTGCTGGCTTGGTACTATTGCCACTTTCCTATCGAGATCATGTCTCCAAATTAACTGAATAGTCTTTTCCTATTTACCATGGGAATGATTCACCTATAAAACCATTTGATACTTTGAAGTGGAGGTTCTTTGGCAACTTTATTAGTTTCTGCCTAGCTAACTGACCTATTCAGGTTTTCTTTCCCTTGTTGAATAACTTTCTTTCCTCAAAAATTTATCCATTGCATTAAGATTTTTAAATTAGCATCCATATTTTTTAATATGCCTTTTGTAACTATTTTAAACACAGAACCTAATTAAGTTTCAAAACAGAAGATAAATTTAATTACTTTCTTTGGATTATTTTAAAAAATAGATTTATAGTGCCTTAAAGGTTTTACTTTTGTTATTGTGAAAATTTACTGCTTGGATAGTAGCAAAGCTGATTTTACCAAAATAAGTTTGTCTCAGGTAAGAACTATAAAATTTAACTGTATGCCACTTTCTATAGCATATACAATCTCATAAAGGTTAATCTAACAAGAGGTCAATAAACTCACTGATATTCAGTCTCAGTGATCTCAGGATTCACATGCCCATGTTTCCCGGATTAATACTTTAAGAACAGAAAACTGTTTTCACAAAGTAACTTAATAACCCAGTTCATTAACTCAAAGAGAATCATTTTCAAAGGGTTATTTATTAGAAAGGCAATCATCAAGATAATCACTATATGTACAAAAAGAAATTAAAAAAAATAAATTCCCCTGAAGAATCAAAACCAAAATTTTCCCCAAATTGCCTGATAACCAAAATGAAATTTGCTTTTGTTTGGTTAGTTTGGCCTAGTGTTTGTTGTTGATGGTCATATTTTTAGAAATTGGAGACTTTTAAAAAACAAACAGTTGTTTAAACTGGCCCATTTCTCCACAACTCAAGATATGCTCTCCAATTAGCCAGGTCATTTCAGGTGATCAAACTGAGGAGTCATTAGAGTGATTTTGTCATACGAGTGCATAGGAATAATTGGTTTCCACAATTTTAATATCTTATTCTTCTCTTTTATGAATAGAATTCTCCAAAATGAATTTACTAACTTTTTTCTCCTTCTTCCTTCCTTTCCTCTTTTCTCCCGTCTTCTCTCTCTCCCCTCACCTTCATTCATCAGTTATTAAATACACATCAGGCACTGTACTAAGTTTGAGGATTTGAAGAAATGTTTTGCCTTTAAGAAGGTAAGAAGCTAGAGAGGGTGACATTCACTATGAGTGAACAAGTAATTTTGTAGGGTGGTGCATCGTCTAAGAGAAAGGAACAGAATACCCTTAGAATATATAGAAAAGTTTCCTATGCAGACTGGGAGTGGTGAGAAGTAAGTTGAATGTCATCTTTTACTGTTGACCCTTCTATCAGGGGAGAACTGCAGGGTGATGATGAATAATTTGATAGGTTAGAAAAGGACATGTGAGAGTTAACAAGATAAAAGAAATATCATGTCCAATTACATCTTTGAAAATGAGAAACTGGAGAAGGGAACTAGAGGTGATGCTGAAGGCAAAGGTAAGTGAAAGATAGTGGGGGAAAAAAGGAGAGAAAAATTTAAAAGAGTTACACAGGCAGAATAAATTCCAGTGTTCTGATGTGCAACAAAGTTTAGACACATAACAATACTATATCATACACTTGAAAATTTGTTAAGTGGAAAACTCAAGTTAAGGGTTTTACTACAATATATTTGAAAAACAACAACAATATTCCCACAATACAAATCCTTGTGTTGACCAGGTTGAACCTTAGTGGAGAGTGATGCCTGGTTCTCTGTTTCAGCCAGATCCCAGAATCTACTTGACATTTCTGTTTTGTAATTTCTGTCCTGTTGCCTTCATCATTTTGAGAAAAAGGTGGTTTATTTTGGAAATAAGACTATTTATGATGTTTTTAAATCTGCTCTAATTAGATCAACTAGAGTTATTTTAAAGACATTGTTTGTTGTGATGAGCTTTGGAATAAGAGAACTACCACTTACTTTACATTTGACATCCAGGTACTTTTCTGCCTATTTCCTTTATATTTGTCTTTCTTTTCATTTTCCTAGGGCCTTCACCGATACGCATTCATTGAATGTTCGAATATATCTCTAACCCTCTAAAGGTTCCAGTTGTTTAAGATATGTAAGACTTTTAAGACATCTTGGGGACTTTGCTCACACCTATAAATTCCTGTCATGGAAATAGCTTGATAAGTTTAGTTCATTTCAAGCAAATATTTATTGAGCACCTAGTAGGTGTTAATAATTCTACATCTAAGTGCTGAGAACAGAGAGTTGACTACCACAATCATGGCCATTGAGGAACTTATAGTCCAATGGAGGAGACAAGTATATACTACATAGCAAATTCTTTTCCATCTCTCGTATTGTGTATTATCCCTATGTAACTCCCCACCCTCACCCACCACCTTTGTGTCCCAAGTTGGCCTTGTCTCTAGTTCAAGGATGTCTGGTTCTCCTCTGCTGGCCTTTGATCCCCTTTCATGTGAATATTTTGCAGTAGCTTGTGACATTTCAAGCTGCTGACTAGAAACGCTGTGTTTTCCCCAGCTTGTCTGCACTGGAGAGAAGGAATGCAGAAATCTAACTTCAGTTTCAGAGGATTTGAAGTTAAGCTCTCCTCACTCCCAAGGAGAGCAAAACTCTCAAGTTTTAACGAGGAAATTACCTTCTAAACTATCAAGGTCTGTCGTGTAAGTGCCCCTGGAGAAGAAAGCAACATGAAGGGAAATAATGCTTCTGAGAAAAAAGGGAAGTAGATGAGGAGGGATTTTCCAACAAGAGGGGATTACCGGAAAGCCCCTTGAGAGGCTGGGGGTTGATCCTAGAGAGGCAGTCTAGAAGGCTTTAGGCCACTGCTCAAGAGAAGCAGGGTGAGCACAAGGGACATTGTCTGAAGGCCCAATAGTTGTAAATCTCAGAGCCCCTGATTTCACTGGAGAAGCCACTTGTCTAAGAACAGGGACCAAACTAGGCTTTCTCTGTGTCCACACTCAGTACTGCCCAGCAGAGTGGAGCCCACTCGGGCTTGCTTCATGTATCATTGCCCAAGTGAACCCGCCTCCAGTCTTGTCAAGACCTCGAATAGCCATACCTGCAAGAGAAAAGGGCAAAAGCTCTACTCTTAGTTGGCGAGAGGTGGGAAGGGGAAATTCCCCCATACTTAATTAAGGGCAGAACCAGCGAAGTTAACAATCAGCCTGCTGCTGCTAAGTCACTTCAGTCGTGTCCGACCCTGTGCGACCCCAGAGACGACAGCCCTCCAGGCTCCCCCGTCCCTGGGATTCTCCAGGCAAGAACACTGGAGCGGGTTGCCATTTCCTTCTCCAATGCATGAAAGTGAAAAGTGAAAGTGAAGTTGCTCAGTTGTGTCCGACTCTTAGCGACCCCATGGACTGCAGCGCACCAGGCTCCTCCGTCCATGGGATTTTACAGGCAAAAGTACTGGAGTGGGGTGCCATCGCCTTCCCTGAACAATCAGCCTAGGATATGATAATAACTGACCCCACTGTTACCTGTCTGCTCTCCTCTAGGCACCCACCCACTCATTTACCACCGACACTTTTTCAGTCCTCGTGGCAAGTCATTACATGAAAACTTTCCACGTCATTGGGGCTTCCCAGATGGCTCAACATTAAAAAATCCACCTGCCAAAGCAGCAGTCGCAGGAAACACGGGTTCGATCCCTGGGTCAGGAAGATCCCAGGGAGGAGGAAATGACAACCCACTCATCGACAGGGGAGCCTGATGGGCTACAGTCCATGGAGGTTGCAGAGTCTGACATGACTGAAGCAACTGAGCACACACACATGCACATCCATGTCAATTAATATTCTAGAAAAAATTTCAGGAAAAAACCATTCATTTCTTTCCCATTATCCAACTCCATACTACATTTGATTCCACCTTGCTTATAGTCTGCCTTTCTTTTTGAACTTGACCTTTATATTAGACCCTAGACTAGATGCTACTAATACTTCTGGTTCTTTGGAATTTGGCTCTTGTGCATGATTTTTACTTCCTTCCAGGAGAGCTCAATCTTCCTGCTCCTGCTTCCTGCTCCTTCCTCCTCCCGCTCAGTCTCCTGCCTTACGTGGACCTTAGTCAACTCCTGCCCCTTGGCTGGTGCCCTGATCAGGCTATGTTCTTCCCTCATCTCACCAGACAGAAGAGGGAGAATCAGACCCTGTCCCTGAGCCTTAGAACAAAATCCAGGCTATTGTGTTTCCAGCTGAACTTACCTGTAAGGTCCTCCTGTCGAGTTCCTTTGAGTTACCACATGAATGTGCTTCCTGAACCATAGCAACTTTCTGGCGGTTTCAGAAAAGAGCTCGTACTCTGCTCTAAAGGTGGAAAGAACTTGAAACCAGGCCTTGGGTAAAGTGCTGCATCAGGTCATTGTAAGAGCTCAGACTTGTGGGCAGAAGACACATCCGTACTTGTCCTCTTTGAGCACCTAACAGGGCTTAAAAGGAACCCTTTGCATGTCCTGAAATGTCTTAACCAACGGATGGGAAGTAGACCCAGGGTGTTCTCATCACACACACAAGGTTAAATTGCAGATTAACTTGTTTATAGCTAAATAGAAAATTAAGTTACCATATCTGAGCAAGATCAGAAGTTCCCGCTGGTACTGCCTGGCAGTTTCCTTCAGCTTCCTGGGTCCCTACGAAATGCGAGTCAGCAAAAGGGACATGGCACCCACTCTGTTATCCGGAAACGAGGCTGTAATACACACAGTCTACTCATCAATTATAGAAGAGACTGGCTGACTTCACCTTAGACAAGGTTCCCCCCACAGCCTGGAAAGATAAGCTCCATCATTTAATCCCACTGTACCTAAGGATAATAATTACCATTCATTGAATGATTGCTTTGGGCTAGGTAAACCTCACAATTATTCTATAAAGAAAGGTTATTATTCTCATTTTATGTATGAAGGATAGAAGTCCTAGAGAGGTGGAACTCAAGCACACTCATGAAGTAATGGAGGTGGGATTCCAGCCACAGCTTGTTGAGCACCAAAGTGTGTTCTTTCATGTTTTCATTACTATTGAATGAGTGCACCAACTTCACTGAACCCATTTTTTTTTTCCAGAAAAAAGACCTTTACTTTTTGGCTGCACCATGCAGGATCTTAGCTCCTGGACCAGGGATTGAACCTGTGCTCCCTTCAATGGAAGCACAGAATCCTAACCACTGGACCACCAGGGAATGCCCCCAAACAACTTTTTTTATATAAAAAAAAATTGGAGAGAATAAAAAAGCTACAATAAACATCTAGCTTGAAACATTTAGTGGCACAGTGGTAAAGAGTCTGCCTACCGATGCAGGAGATGCAGGAGGCCCAAGTTCTCCTGGATGGGGAAGATCCCCTAGAGTAGGAAATGGCAAGCCACTACAGTATTCTGGCTTGGAAAATTCCATGGCCAGAGGATCCTGGCAGCTTCACTGGATACCATACAGTCCATGAGTCACAAAAGAGTCAGATGCGACTGGGCACTCACAGCTTCAATTGAAGGAATAAAGACAGGTATATAATTTGTATATCCTAAAACAATAGTATATAAATTATAAAATAACACAGTAAATTACTACATTTGGCAAGTGTGATGAAAGTTTTTAAATAGTGTAGATTCACCGGATGCATGGAGTGGAGTGAAAGTCGCTCAGTCCTGTCTGACTCTTTGTGACTCCGTGGACTGTAGCCCGCCAGACTCCTCTGTCCATGAAATTCTCCAGGCCAGAATACTGGAGTGGTGGCTATTCCCTTCTCCAGGGGATCTTCCCAACCCAGGGACTGAACCCAGGTCTCCTGCATTGCAGGCGGATTCTTTACCAGCTGGGCTACCATAATGAATTAAATGTTACCATACAGCAAACTTGGGATATTTTGAGAAGTACATGTAATAAGCAGTAGGCTTATTAGAAAATTATTAGCTTGAAATAAAGTTGATGCAAATATATAATGATACACATTAATAATGATGTATTTAATTAAAAGTTACTTATAATGAATCATAAACATACTTAACAATACATTTATGATAATTAAGAAGCAGACTAACAGTAACTGAAAACAAGAATCATCACAAGCCAATTGTTGATGCCTCTCAGTTAAGCAAGTGGCCTTCCTGATACCGCCAAATTGCAGTGTTTTACCTGTGAAAATACAAGTAGGAGCTTTGAAACATAGTTTTGTGACCATTATTATTATTTTTTTAAATATTTATTTATTTGGCTGTGCTGGGTCTTCATTGCGGCATGTGGGATCTTTAGTTGCAGCATATCAACTCTTACTTGTGGCATGTGGGATCTTGTTCCCTGATCAGGAAATGAACCTGGGCCCCCTGCATTGGGAGCATGGAGTCTTAGCCACTGGACCTCCAGGAGGTCCCTCTGACCATTATTCTTAATGGTAGGTTGTTTTAATCTCTTATTTTCTCAGTGATAGGTGCTTACCCCATGTAAAGTCTCTCTACCTTTAATTAGTTTGAAAATAATGGTTGAATTGATAGTTGAAGATAAAAGCTGAATTTAGCAAGTTATCAGAACCTCTCCAGTTATGGGGAGGGGGGACAGAAAAACAACGACAAATAGAAGCTTTCGATCGTTGCCAAGTACTGAAAAGAGAGTGTTCGATAAGGGACTTACAAAATCTCAGCTGAGGTATTGTATTGCAGGTATTTCCCCAACAGAAGAAATGATTCTAGGTATCAGATCAAAAAAGTCTGTTAGGGTAAAGAGCAGCCTATTAATTCATCGTGGTGGTTGAGTTGCTAAGTGGAGACAGACTCTTTGCGACCCCAAGGACTGCAGCATGCCAGGCTATTACTTACTGGGTTGCTATTAACCATTCTTCTGGATTTTGTCATAGCTGGAGGATCACCTGAAGTCCCCTAACTATTTAAAAGAGAAACCCATGTAGAAACATCTGGATGTTTGAATTCTTAAATTAAAATCTAAATATTTGAAAGACATTACCTCTCAAACTCAGACTTTGTAAGCCCACAGAACTAAGTAGCTATTTTAAGGAAATCTGTGGCAATAAAAGCCATGTACTGAGTTCCTTAGAAATCAATGAAAAGATTGGAATTAATTCTGGAAAAAAATGCCATTTATCAAAGAATGCTTATGACTTATTTAGAACGTTCCATTTAATTTTAACCAATACTGCTAGACCAAGAAAGAAAAAAATACAGTACATGTACTTTCCCTATAATTTTTTATTATTTTATCCCCTAATTAAACATATAGAACAATTGCCAAAAAGACTTTAAAGATTTACTCTTATAGATATATCTTTTCAATTTATGTTGACTGAACATCAAACTACATTTCTCCTGTCTTTCTCTGAGGAGTTAAAAATATGTATTATGAATAGTAATAACTGATGGCTAACAGGTAGTTATTATAAATAATTTTATATGTTATTAGTAACAAAAAATTCACATCATGTTAGCCAAGATGTTAAGGCAACCTAAGTGTCCATCAATAGATGAACAGATAAAGAAGATGAGGAATATCTACACAATGAAATATTATTCAGCCAAAAAAAAAAGCATGAAATTCTGCCATTTGCAACCTGGATGGACCTAAAGGGTATTATTCTCAGTGAAATAAGTCAAACAGAGAAAGACAAATACTCTACATTATCACTTATATGTTGAATGTAAAAAGTAAAACCAAATAAAATATATGCTGCTGCTGCTGCTGCTCAGTCGCTTCAGTTGTGTCCAACTCTGTGCAATCCCATAGACGGCAGCCCACCAGGCTCTGTCATCCCTGGGATTCTCCAGGCAAGAACACTGGAGTGGGTTGCCATTTCCTTCTCCAATGCAGGAAAATGAAAAGTGAAAGTGAAGTCGCTCAGTCATGTCTGACTTTTCACGACCCCATCGACCGAAGCCTTCCAGGCTCCTCCGTCCATGGGATTTTCCAGGCAAGAGTACTGGAGTGGGTTGCCATTGCCTTCTCCGAACTAAAATATATAACAAACCAGAAACAAGTTCACAGATATAGAGAACAAACTAGTGGTTACCAGTGGGAAGAGGTAAGGGAAGAGGGACAAGAGAGGTTTAGGGGGTTAAAGGGTACAAACTACTATGTATAAGTAAATAAGCACTATGGGTATACCGTGCTGCACAGGGAAACAGCCCATCATTTTGTAATAACTTAAAGCAGAATATAATATATAAAATATTGAATCAGTATGTTGTACCCCTGAAACTAATGTAAATAAACTCTACAACAATAAAAATAATTTTAAAAGTTCACATCATAAGTGACAATATCAATGAAATTTTCATTATTGTGATTGCTTGCACTTTATCTCATTAAAAATGCATTCACAGAACTCTGCTCAGTGTTATGTGGCAGCCTGGATGGGAGAAGGGTTTAGGGGAAAATGGATGCCTGTATATGTATGGCTGAGTTCCTTCGCTGTTCACCTGTTGTGAAACAATCACAACATTGTTTGTTAATTGGCTAAACCCCAATACAAAACAAAAAGCTAAAAAATACATTCAGTTAATTTTTGCATGTTTTTGTAGCTTATTTCAATTGAATGTGGTCCAGATGAATTGATACCGAGGGCAGAGGTATGTTAATCTCACATTAAAAGTGCTATTTCCTTCTTTGATGGAGAAGGAAATGGCAACCCACTCCGGTTTTCTTGCCTGGAGAATCCCATGGACAGAGGAGCCTGGCAGGCTACAGTCTGTGAGGTCACAAGAGTTGGTCACGACTTAGCAGCTAAACTACTACTGCTGTGAACATTAATGCATACTGCTGCTGCTGCTGCTAAGTCACTTCAGTCGTGTCTGACTCTGTGCGACCCCATAGATGGCAGCCCATCAGGCTCCCCGTCCCTGGGATTCTCCAGGCAAGAACACGGAGTGGGTTGCCATTTCCTTCTCCAATGCAGGAAAGTGAAAAGTGAAAGTGAAGTCGCTCAGTCGTGTCCGACCCTCAGCGACCCCATGGACTGCAGCCTTCCAGGCTACTCTGTCCATGGGATTTTCCAGGCAAGAGTACTGGAGTGGGTTGCCATTGCCTTCTCCGATTAATGCATAAGTATCTGTTTAAATACCTATTTTCACTTCTTTTGGGTATGTACCTAGGAACAGAATTGCTGTTTGGGGTGTTTTTTTTTTTTTAATACATAGCAATATTTTCCCTTCCCTTCCAATAGTAGTAGGACAAGGAAAATCGGAAATATTTTATATTTGAAAGGGGCCTAAATGAATCTGGAGTCCTTAAACTTTGGTTTCCCTTAAACTTTCTGTAAGACTAACTTAAGGAAATATTTTGTCATTAATCACAGTAATGTTATCATTTTATAAGTAATGACTACCACTCAATTTAAAATTAATCTTCCTTTCAGAGTGGCCAGATTTGCAGTGTCTAGCAAGACACTGTCTAGTCAGGGCTGTGTGACCTTCAGGTTACTTAATCTTTTTGAGCCTTATTTTTCTCTTCTGTTGAGAGGGAGCTACCCACCACATAGGATTACTGTGCATTGCCCTCTCTTTGTTAACATAGAAAGATGTTTTACATTGGAGCTAATCTACCATTTAACAATTTTTTCAAGGGCCATATGATATATTTTGCTTCGCAAATTTTGTATCAATCTAGGAGAATAATTTGAAAAGTGAATACTTTGAAAAGTCTACATAACTATAGCTACTAAATGACTTGTAAACTATGTTTATATTCATATATTGCTATATTTAATCTTCTGGTTTTTTAGACCTCTTGGGAGGTCTCAGACTGCAATAACTAATTCTAGGGTAGCTGTTTGACATCTTTGGGTCAAGCTAATATTTTAATTAAAAGAATACCTGCATTTGTCAAATAACTGGGGTTGCCACAGAAATAAATTCCAATGATCAAGTGTCCAACCTGGCTGTTTAAGGAAATATAATTTGAAACAAACAAACAAAAAGTGCAGTAGAAACAGAACATAAATGCTGGTAATGATACTAATTTTTTTTGTATTACCTCTTCCCTAGAAACTTGTTTAAATTTTGGTGAGGGTGAAAAAGATTTAGTATACAGTGACTAAGGTGGACACGTCTACTCTTTCATTTTAATAGTTCTGAGAGGAGTACAAGCTGTTAGAAAGGCAACCTTCAAGCCCATTCAACTCAACACTTGCTGAGTAACCACTCCCTTCCTGGCATGGTGCTAAGCACTGCAAAGGATACAAAATCAACAAGACACTGTCCACCCCCAAGAATTGTACAGCCTCTAAGAGGAAATGACTATAGCACAAGTTCAATACAAATTTACATAAATGTATTATTCAGAACAGTAGACCGAGCAACTTCGCCTTCCTGAGAGTTGTTGTTAACACACATCACTGAGAAAATAAATGGCTGTAGACTTAGAAAGTGGCTGATAGATTAGAAAGTGGTGGAGAGGGACCAAGAAAAAGGCAAGTTCTAAAGTTTCTGCTAGATCTTCTAAGCCGCTCAAGGGTCAGAGGGGAAGGTTCCTTTTTCAGCAGAGCACATTAATGAGACTTCGGAGTTTGGACCGGAAAGCTAAACTGCTCTGCACAATAAGGAAGGTAACTGCAGGTTCTGAAGACTGAGAAGCAGGGCCTCAGGAAGCAGGTGGGGAGATGTGAGGACAGAGCCTGGCAGCAGATGGGGAGGCTGCAGCTGTGAGGAGGGGGGCCAGGGAGCAACTCCGGAGGCAGGGCAGTGAGGAGACTTGTAAAGAGGAAGGGCTTCCCTCATAGTTCCATTGGTGAATCATCTGCCTCCAGTGCAGGAGGCCCCGGGGTTCGATTCCTGAGCCAGGAAGATCCCCTGAAGAAGGAAATGGCAACCCACTCCACTGTTCTTGCCTGGAGAATCCCACGGACAGAGGAGCTGGGCAGGCTACAGTCCATGGGGTCACAAGAACTGGACACAACTTAGCGACTAAACCCCCACCACCACAGACTTCTTACTTCTTGAATATAGTTTGTCTTCATCCTTAAAACTTTGATAAAGCCTGATATTCATCACAAATGTTAGTTTCAGGAAGGAAGGGGGAAGGAGTCAGTGTGAAGGGTGGGTAGAGAAATGCAGCTTTTCCACGTCTGTTTTGGGTGGAATATCTGAACATTGACAATATATGAGATGTAAAGGATTGGAGAACTCAGAACCAGTGGAAAGCAGAAGATACATCCTAAGAATTGCAAAAATAAAAGGAAGAGCATTGGACTTCCTAGAGGATCAGAGTAGTAAACTTGAATTAAGTTTATTAAATTTCAAAGATGATGGTGAGATTTGCATTTCATAAGATGACATGATATTACTGTCCTGGAAGATGTCCAAAGTGCTGGAGGACTCCCAAGAGAGGGATATTACGTATTGGTGACAGAGGAGAATGGAGTGAAGGAAAAGATGCAGGGCCAGGCACAGTTACTGTATCAATTCATTTCCCAGGGTTTTTTTTTTTTTTTTCAAAGAGGTAAGATGCTTCAAAAAGAGATGCAATTTAGTTTAATCATTACAATAACCCTGTAGGTAGGTTTTAGTATCACTAATATTTAGATTAGAAAACTAAGACTTGTAGAGGTTAGTACCTTTCAAAGGACATATACAGATAGGACTAGAGACACATTAAGGGCCTGGGTAGCCTCTGCCCTGTAGGTAACACAGGGAACTTTGTGTAAGAGCTGGCATTTGACTTCAGCCTTGAATTTCAGTAGGCAAAGATACAGCAGGAAAGAAGGACTCATCAGTCAGAGGAAAAATCTGAGCAAAGGCAAGACAGTGGGGATTCGGTGGTTTCAGGCTCTGGAGAGAAGAAGGTACAGGTTGCATGCTGACCGCACAGAAAGTGCTAACTAAACATTTACAGAATAAAACTGATTTCCTCCTCATCCCCGTACCCTGAACCAGATGCAGAAACAGGATGGAGTTCAACTTGACTGACTCATGGTTTTCACAGATGGTTTGCGGGGGAGGGGTGTTCAGGAATCTGGAAGGTAGTAGGGGCCAAGTTGTAGAAGATTTTAAAAGGGATGGCTAAATACACACACACACACACACACACACTTTATTTAATGGATAATGAGGAAACCCTGAAGATTTTTAGCAGGGGTGTGTGGGAAAAACAAGAACAATAATAAAATCAACCAAGTTTTAAATATCTAATTGGCTTCATTGAAATGATTTATTGAGTGATTCATGAATCAGGCAGCATCCTATGTAGCAAGCAGAAAGAACCTCCATGGAGTCATATAAAACAGAAAGCTTTTATAGGCAGAAGGGGAAAAAGCAAGGGTTGTTTCAGGCTTAGGTAATCTACCTACAGGGATAGCAGGAGGTAGATTACTTCACTGGAGCTGACCAGAAAATTCCAGACTGACCAGTTAAGACTATATACTTGGGGGAGGTTGTAACTGCAATTAATTTAAGTATTAAGTCTTGGTTTGCTGATATGGGGCTTAGCACAGGTGACTTCATTTGGGACCTATTTCTTTTTAACAGGTATGATGAAATTAAAGCTCTCAGTTCAGTTCAGTTCAGTCGCTCAGTTGGGTCCAGCTCTTTGCGACCCCATGGACTACAGCACGTCAGGTCTCCCTGTCCATCACCAACTCCCAGAGTTTACTCAAACTTATGTCCGTTGAGTCACGGATGCCATTCAACCATCTCATCCCCTGTCATCCCCTTCTCCTC
Source organism: Oryx dammah (assembly GCF_014754425.2). NCBI lineage: Eukaryota > Metazoa > Chordata > Mammalia > Artiodactyla > Bovidae > Oryx > Oryx dammah. Next base: position 63,875,198 of record NW_024070188.1, read on the forward strand.
CTGTCTTCAATCTTTCCCAGCATCAGGGTCTTTTCAAATGAGTCAGTTCTTCTCATCAGGTGGCCAAAGTATTGGAGTTTCAGCTTCAGCATCAGTCCTTCCAATGAATATTCAGGACTGATTTCCTTTAGGATGGACTGGTTGGATCTCCTTGCAGTCCAAGGGACTCTCAAGAGTCTTCTCCAACACAATGGTTCAAAAGCATCAATTCTTCATCACTCAGCTTGATTAAAGCTATACTCTCAGAAAATTAACTTGACCATTAGGTGAAGGATAGCCCAGAGCAGGGCATCTCAGACTTGAATGTAATGGCAACTCTGTTTCAACAACTCTGTGATTCTGTATTTCTAACAAGTTCCCTGCCTAGAGATCTTGACCCAGTGTGGCTGGAGTAGGCTTAGGAATCAGAAAATTCCATATAGAGAAACTCTGGCAGGATGGACCCAAACAGAAGTGAGAAGTTTCAAGCATAGGGGACTTTCGTTTAGAGCCTTAGGACACGAAGAGGAATTAGAGAAGGAAGAAATGGTGATGCGATGGTGATTCGAGAAGACTGGAGGCAGCTTTTTGTCCACCCCTTGACACAGGACATGGAACAACAGACTGGTTCCAAATAGGAAAAGGAGTGCGTCAAGGCTGTATATTGTCACCTTGCTTATTTAACTTATATGCAGAGTACATCATGAGAAACGCTGGACTGGAAGAAACACAAGCTGGAATCAAGATTGCTGGGAGAAATATCAAGAACCTCAGATATGCAGATGACACCACCCTTATGGCAGAAAGTGAAGAAAGCCTCTTGATGAAAGTGAAAGAGGAGAGTGAAAAGGTTGGCTTAAAGCTCAACATTCAGAAAACGAAGATCATGGCATCCGGTCCCATCACTTCATGGCAAATAGATGGGGAAACAGTGGAAGCAGCGTCAGACTTTATTTTGGGGGGCTCCAAAATTACTGCAGATGGTGACTGCAGCCATGAAATTAAAAGACGCTTACTCCTTGGAAGAAAAGTTATGACCAACCTAGACAGCATATTCAAAAGCAGAGACATTACTTTGCCGACTAAGGTCCGTCTAGTCAAGGCTATGGTTTTTCCTGTGGTCATGTATGGATGTGAGAGTTGGACTGTGAAGAAGGCTAAGCACTGAAGAATTGATGCTTTTGAACTGTAGTGTTGGAAAAGACTCTTGAGAGTCCCTTGGACTGCAAGGAGATCCAACCAGTCCATTCTGAAGGAGATCAGCCCTGGGATTTCTTTGGAAGGAATGATGCTAAAGCTGAAACTCCAGTACTTTGACCACCTCATGCGAAGAGTTGACTCATTGGAAAAGACTCTGATGCTGGGAGGGATTGGGGTCAGGAGGAGAAGGGGATGACCCAGGATGAGATGGCTGGATGGCATCACGGACTCGATGGACGTGAATCTGAGTGAACTCTGGGAGTTGGTGATGGACAGGGAGGCCTGGCATGCTGCAATTCATGGGGTTGCAAAGAGTCGGACAGGACTGAGCGACTGAACTGAACTGAACTGACACAGGAAAGGGTCCAGGAAAGGGTGAACTATTTTGTCCTTTCCCAGCCTTTCTATGCACACACATGAGTGTTTTCTGGTCATCTTACTCCTCTCCCACAGTAGATTAAAGGAACTTGAGGCTGTCTGACTCCAGATTCTCCCAGAGTCCCCTCCCCAGGGGAGGGCAACTACAAAGCAGTATTCACCAACATTCTGCTGAGAGCTTCAGGGTGTGCATGTTGAGGGGTCTGACCTCTGATTTCCTCTGCCTGAGCCCTGCTTGTGGCTGTAAAATTTCCCCACCACCCCCAGTCTTGGATCCAATGGCAAGATATGCTTTTGTTCCTGCATCGAGTCCGGAATAAAATGGGACAGGGTAAAGGTTGGTTCTGCTCTGTGTTGGGTTATTTGGTGCTTTCTGTGTTAGGCATACAATCTTATATCTTCACTCTTGGACCGGAAACTTCCAGATCAGAACTTCAACTCTAAACTGGTTTATCTGTGTTTCTTTTTAACTCAGCCTTAGAATATCACTTTTTTTCCCAGGAGACTGTAGTTGACTCTGTTGTCTGAATTCCCCTGTCTTCTGTTTGCACTCTCAGCTGCACTCTGAGGAACTCACTTCTTGCTGATTTCCAGGAGCCTAGAGCCACTTACTCTCCCTTACTGGGATTGGAGTCAATGCCAAGTACTAGGGAGAGCTGCAGGACAATGAGAACTGGGGACAGGTAATTGTGTCTGCCAACTGAGAGTCATTAGTGACCTTAGACTAAAGAGGCACTTTCAGCCAAAAGGTAAAGGCAAAAGCCATATAATAGGTAGTAAGATAAATAGTGAGTGGTGAGGGCTAGATGTGGCAAACCTAAAGTGTTCTTTGAAAAAAAATGTGTCCTGAAAAAGAGAAAACGGAAGTTCAAGCAAACAGTAGGTTTGAGGGAGGCAGTTGTGAATAAAGCAGAGGATGTATCAGGACTGTAGAAAGACACAAATGCTCCAACAGGGATCTGAGAAAAATGAAATCCTCCGTCGCTACTTCTAGGGACATTTGCATTTTGGGAAGGGACTTTCCATCCCGCAGACAAGTTTCATTTTGCCTGGTCAGTGTGCTAAAAGCATTTAAATGAAGTGCCTTATTTCTGAAAAATGGGAACTTTATAAATTTTTAAAAATCCAGGTTTCTATCTTCTCTTGAAAAATGGTAAGAGTTAGCAACATTGGGTGAATATTCCCCCAGCTATTATTTATATTCTTTGCCTTTCACTAAAGGCATTTGAACTTGCAGTGTCTATGTTAAAGTCATCTATATTGATTGGAGGGCTTCCCAGGTGGCGCGATAGTGATAAAGAACCTGTCTGCCAATGCAGGAAACATGAGATGTGGGTTCAATCCCTGGGTTCAGAAGATCCCCTGGAGGAGGGCATGGCAAACCACTCCAGTATTCTTTGCCTGGAGAATTCCCGTGGACAGAGAAGACTGGCTGGCTAGGGTCCATAAGGCTGTATAGAGTCAGAGGCAACTGAAGTGACTTAGCACACACACACATTAAGAAGGGCACTGCTTCTTAAAATTAAGGGTGGCAGGTGATTCTAATGTGTAGCCTGCTGCTGCTGCTAAGCCACTTCAGTTGTGTCCGACTCTGTGTGACCACATAGATGGCAGCCCACCAGGCTCCCCCATCCCTGGGATTCTCCAGGCAAGAACACTGGAGTGGGTTGTCATTTCCTTCTCCAATGCATGAAAGTAAAAAGTGAAAGTGAAGTCGCTCAGTCGTGTCCGACCCTCAGCGACCCTATGGACTACAGTCTTCCAGGCTCCTCCGTCCATGGGATTTTCCAGGCAAGAGTACTGGAGTGGAGTGCCATTGCCTTCTTAGATGTGCAGCCTGAGTAACTCCTTTGTCAAGCGTTGTGGCATTAACCCCTTCCACTCCAGGCCTTGTGTCACCCCTGGACGAGAGCTGGATATTTGGACTAGAAGTTGTATTTCTTAGTGCCTACTTTGATACACGACTCCTTTGTGATCATCACAGCTGCCTGCCTGGCTGCTCTTTGCATGTAGCCTTTAGCTCCTCGTGACTGAGTTCAGTGATCTTGAATTTTAACTCTCAGTTGCAATGCTAACCACTTGATCCAGGCTCACTAAAGGATAACACAGCCTTCCTTTACTGGAACTGCAACAAAGACTCAGGAAAAGCAAAGTGGATGAATTGAAAACCAAATGAAACAAATCTACAAAGGCTAAAAATGAAATATGGGTAGAGTGACTCGCTGTCCTAAATTGACTGGACAGTCCCAGGTTTAACTTTTTTGGTGAATCATTTTGGGTAAGAATTTAGATTTCTTGCCAAAAAAGTAGGGGGCCTAGAAACAGGTGGTTTGTAAATTTTTTAGTTTGTGAGTTGGAGGGGGAGAAATGCAAAAACTAAATAGTAGCTATTATCTTATTAAAATTCTTAATAATTTCCATATTTTGTTGATACTTTCTTAACCTCCTCTAACAACTCTGTCCAAAAGAACTTTCTGGGAAAATAGAAATGTTCTGTGCTATCACAGTAGTCATTAACCATTTGCAGCGGTTGAGCATTTGAATTGAGGCTACCTTGACTAAGGATGTGAAGTTTTAATGTTATTTCATTTCAATTAACTTAAATGTAAAAGAAAATATCTGTAGGAGTTTAGTAGCTAGTTTCTGTACAAGGCTTTATTTTTATTGTACTGCAGTGTTGCTATTATTTATGATAGATATATCATGAGGTGATTCATCTCCTATACTTCCTTTGTAGAGAAAGAGCAACCCTATATATTGGATTTAGCAGATTTAACTGGGTTGGGGGATGTGGGGCGGTGGGGAGAGGAGGGCTGTTGGGGAGAGGGTAGGGGCAGAGAAATAGTAATTGATCCAAACTGGGCCAATTAGATTTTTTCTTTCAAGAGTCTGAAATTGAGATACCGAAATGTGGTATCCATTTGGTAATGGTAAGCTGAACAACAGGGTTGGCACAGACACTGTGCCATGGAGTCTCAACTCCATGTTAGGACTAACCCTAACGTGTGCAATCATAAGTTATGCTTGGGTGGAGACTAGAAACTCTGTAATGCAGATGGGGTTGAGGGAGGAAAAGGGGGGGATGGAGAAGGGAAAGAGGGAAGAAATCCCTTCAAATGAGTGATGGATGGACATAATACCTGAGCTTTGTTGTACTCCATTGTTTTTAATTTGGATGTTAGAGAAGGGGAGGGGCGAGAAATAAAGATATGGAGGAAAGGGGAATAAAAAATAACAACAATATCTTAAAGTAAGTTCTAGAAATAATAGTGACATAATTTTCTAAAAAACCAGTTTATAAAAGTCCTGTTCTTCAACTGACAAACAATGGTTCTCTTTCACATGGAAGTTTGTTCTCTTTGATGACTCTTTGAGAAAGAGACATATATCTTAGCCCATAATGGTTTTCAATAAATATTTGTTTAATGAACAAATAAATGAATGAGCAACGGGAAATGCAGTATCTTCCCAGTCATATCAACACTTTTGTGCAACAGTTTTTTTTTTTTTTTTTTCCCAGCCGAAGCATCTTCATTTGTTCTCTGGTTTTTTTTATTTATTTATTTATATTTTTTGCTGTGCTGTGTCCTCGTTGCTTTGTGAGGGTTTTTCTTTAGTTGCAGAGAGTGGGGGCTACTCTCTAGTTGTGGTGGGCAGGCTTTTCGTCACGGTGGCGTCTCTTGTGGAGCTCAGGCTCTAGGGCACAGGCTCAAGAGTTGTGGTGCATGGGCTTAGCTGCTTCAAGGCATGTGGGATCTTCCCAGAGCAGGGGTCCAATCTGCATCTCCTACACTGGCAGGCAGATTCTTAACCAATGAACCACCAGGGAAGCCCCAGTTTGTTCTTTTATTATTGTTTATTAGTCTTGTCCTTCCATTGTTTCTTTTTTAAAAAACTTGAAATATAATTCACCATAAAATTAGTCCTTTCAAAGGGTACAATTCAGTGGTTTTTGGTGTATTCAAATGATCATGTGATCTTCATTAGTATCTAATTCCAGAGTATTTTTCGTTGCGAAAAAGGAAACCCATAACTATTAGCCCTATTTTCTTCTTCCCAAAATAATTTTCTTGGATTGTAATTCTTTACAGATTAACATGAGGTTTATGTTACACTTAGTATAACATATATACAAAGTATTTTTAAAAGTGAATCCATTTTTATAGCAACAGGGATTTTATTTGCTTAATCTATTTCTGTCTCTCTTTTCCCCCCATTGGCAGAGTACTGTGAAATACTACTTACTTGTAAAGAAGTAGCACAATACAGATTGATGATTCATTTCACTGGATATTATCTAAATGAAGAACTGCCACAAATCAAAGGAGCCAGGTGCTGCCCCGAGAATTGCTAAATATGCTCTTTTCTTGAATTATACTTTTTGCATTATATAGACTGAAAAATCCAAACTATTACTTCTCAGCTTGTTTTAGTAAGGAAAAAAATAGTCCTCAAAAGGATTTTGGGGTCACCTTAAACTTCACGTGACATGAGAAACCTTGATCAATGAGACCTTTGCTGAGAGTAATCTTTTGGTGATAGGGAACAGAGACTCATTCAAAGTCACACCCGAAGGGACAGGTGTTTACTCTGACAGGGTAACTAGGACGCTCTTTAGGAAGTGGCTGGATACAGTGCAGCCACAGGGACCTGGATACTCATATTATCCTCTGGAGCAGGTCTTTGTTGATCTTAATATATCACTGGGTCTCAGCTTCCCTTAGAGGCACTTCTACCACTTCCACCCATATTCACCTTCGACTTCATCCTTAGTTTTTGCTTACTCTAGTGTTTTGCTTTGTCAGGCCCATTTTCCCTATTTCTGCCTCAAGCCCTCTCAGCTTCAGCCTTCCTGTCAGATAGCTCATTCTCTGTTTTCATTCTCCCTTTTCAGTTTCCAAGGGAGAATCTGATTGGCTTATCTAATGATCCAGAGTTCTGGCTTGTGAGGACTGTTTGTTCCAGGTCACCTCCTAGGGTGATGGTCAGTTTACGGACTGGGTCTTTTGGGTCACGTGACCATTCTTAGCCCAATCAGCTACAGCGGTTAGGGGGGACCTTTGGGGGCAATTATTTGTGCAACCTTTGTCCTAGGAATAGTTAGGGTCAGTTCTCTGGGCAGGGGCTTGGTTTCCTTTTTGAAAGGATACCAGGTAGAGCACACACACACACACACACACACACACTCAGAGATTAAAATAGCAGTTACTATAATAATGGATGTATGAATAAAATGATTGAATTATGCAGTTACATGTAGGAAATAATGAATAAAGAGGGGGAAAAAAATCTACATTGACCCAGGGCCAAGAATTATAATAGCTTTATCCAAGTAAAGTTTCTTTGCAGTAAAGCAGTTTTCAAAACTGCATTTTCTTTCGCAAATCAGACCACCCTGCTGTCATATTTGTATCTTTCTGAAAGCCCCCTGCCCTGGGCTTAAGTTCCGCACAGTGGTAAAGAATCCGCCTGCAATGCAGGAGTCACAGGAAATACCACTTCTATCCCCGAGGTCTAGAAGATCCTCTGGAGAAGGGCATAGCAAACCACTCCAGTATTCTTGCCTGGCAAATTCCCTGGACAGAGGATCCTGGCGGGCTACAGTCCGTGAAGGGCAAGGAGTCAGACCGACTAAGCACGCAGGCAAAGGAGATCTCAGCATTCTGCACGTTGGGGGAGCTTTTTTTCTTGCATTGGGAGAGAGATCCTGGCAGGAAGTCAATTTCCAGGAAAAGATGCGGGGGTTGGAGCTCCTTGGCTCCGAGTGGCGCGGGGCAAAGGTGGCGGTAATTGGAGCTCTGGATGCATTTTCCTAGAAGCCTCCAGCGCTCCGCCACCTGTGCAGTCTGCCCCCTTCTTAGCATCTCCGGTCCAGAGTTTCCTCCTCCCAGGTTAGTCCCCGGGAGTGTGGGCGGCCCCATTCCTGAGCTCTGAAACTCTCCCCCCCTCCCCCCGCTCGCCCTCCGCCTGCGGCACACCAACCAGCCTTTCTCTTCGCCTCAGTCACTTCCTTCCTCGGCTTCTTCCTCCCCAGTGCGTTGAAGAAGGCAACCAGCCCGCACCGACGCTGCCGGTTTTCTCGGAAAAGAACAGGAGGCAGAGAGGTGAGTGATCGCCCTGGGAAGTGGCGTCCAGGTAGAAAGGATGGACTGGGGTAGCCGGGGGAGGTCAAACAGCCGGAGGAGGGGATCGTGAGCTGAGGTTGGAGAGCCAGGACCGGGAAGAGAGGTGGCTAAGGCGCCTGGAGGGTATAACTGGCTTTGGGCTGAGCCGGGTGCTGGGGACCGCGTGGGCGCGCCCCCCACTTCTCGGGCAGACTTCCGTACTCGGCTCACGTGACATTTTGCCGGGGGCGGACCGGGCAGGGAGATCAGCAGCGTTTATAAAGATTTTTTTCTTTTCTTTCTTTTTTTTTTTTTTTTTTTAAACCGCAGAGCAACTTGCCGGCTTTGCACTTGGAGAGCCAGTTCCGCAGAACTGAGCGGGAACAGACTGGCAGTGAGGGGCCAGGCTCCTGCCGAGGGATTCGGTGGCTTCAGGGCAGTGGGCTCTGCGGGCGCGGGCGGCGGGTGCGGATCTGAACGCTCCCCGTTCTGTGTACGGGGTAGGGGGTAGTGAGAAGACATTAGCGACTCGGGGAGCCCCAAGCCGGGTCCGTTTGCGTCGCTGGGTTTGGGCGCCGGCTCTCGAGGCGCGCCTGGGGCGCACGGATCGCCGGGGAGCGCGGGCGTCGCGGAGACAAAGGCTTCCGGGATGCGGATGCTGCCGTTCCCCGGGAGTCCGCGCGGACCCCGCCGTGCGCCCCGGAGCGGGGGCCGAGCCTTGAGCTCCCTAGCTCTGCAGCGGTGCCGGTGATGACCGTCTGATGGCCTGCGGGGGACAGGGTCTTGGGACCCCTTCCGGGCCAGCTCCCAACTTGGCTCCGGGATGACCAAATATGGAGTGTGTGCGCGCCTGCGAGAGGCGGGAAGGAACCCAGTCATTCTTTGACCTACACCAGCTGCTCGTTGGGGATTGTGAAGGAGGGCTGGGAAAGAGTGGCCAGCCCTAGTGAGGACAGGTGTCTCCCGATTCCCAGATGTTCCCACTCGAGTAGGCTATTCCTTGACTTTAGAAAATCTCCAGGTATTGCCTCCAAACTTAAGAAAACAAACCAACCAAAAAGAAAAAAAAAAAAAACAAAAACTGTTAAGAGGGTCCTTAAATATATCTTCAAGTGCCTACTGAAAGTGGAGCATTTCAGCATATGGCCCAGTCCGCCCACATTCCGCTTTCTTTGTGGTTCCCACGCACAGTGCCTAATTGGTTTCTGTCACAATGAGAGGGCTCGGCTAGCATCTGCCATCCCCTTCCCCTTAGCCTCCCATTGACCCGGCTCTTTCTTTCCCTTAGACTTGCTCTGCCATGGCCTCTCATTGTTCTTGATCTTGCTGCTTGCACCAGCCGCAGGCTTCTGTCCTCATAAGAAAATGTCATGGACCTTCCGAGGTTTGTGCAGCAGAGTATTTTATACTCCTTTGTCCTCATTAAATAATCAAAGAAATAAACCATCCCAGGTTATGTAGGCTAGCAATAGTTTTTAAGCCTGTCATTTTCCTACTCAAAAGGATCAGTGTAGGGAGCCTTTTTTTGCTTTTTAAGGGTTTTGTCTTAGTAAGTACTCAAATATTTCACACAAATACAATTACCATTACATTTAGTTCTATTTGCATAATAACCAGCCCCACCCCAAAGCAGCAGAAGAGGCAGAACGATGAAGTAAAAACAGCATTTAATTGTGGGAAACCCCTCTGAGTCAGTTTCATCATCCACAAAATAGGGATAAATAATACTTTGCAAGGTTCTTAGAATAAACACAGATAAGGAGCCTCAGGTGTAATTAATTATAAGGAAATTCTGGTTGTCTTCCTTTCTTACAATCATTTGCTTAATGTGATGCACATATTCACACTACTTAAGAGTTGGATTTCCTCTTTGAGTCTCATTATTAAAGGAGAACTGTGACTGGTGTGGATGGTGGTGGGTGGAAGGAATGGAAAATGATGTTAAAGAGATGAATATTCTGGGTGGGAGGAAATCAAAGCATCTGACAATTAGAGAAGACTGTAATCCTCTTGGACATTTCCCTTTCCCTTTTGTCCAATGTGGGCTGATTTCTTCATCAGCCCTCACAGATCCTACTACTTCTGCAAACTTTATTCACCTTTAGACAGTTTTATTAGAGAAATTTTTTCTCTTATGGCTTCCAAATCTGCCTTTCTGTTTACCTGTCTATTCTACCCAATATGGTAATGCAAACAAGTCTATTCACATGAGTACATAACGGAGTTTTATTTTTTTAAAAAGCAGCAGGTCGTCTCTAGGCTAACTTTAAAAGTCAAGATTCCTTACAGTGCAAATGACAGAAACTCAAATCAGCATAAGCAAAACCACAGAAGATTGATTAGTTCATGTAACAGGAAAATCCAAGGTCATATACAGGCTCAATCATTGATGCATGGTTGAACTTTCCGTTGTGCTGGATTTATTCCTGGCAGGCTCTTTTCACATGGTAGCCGTTTATATACTTGCCGGCCGTAAACTTAGAGCTCAGTGGGAGACTGTTGTTTTACTAGTAGTCTGGCAAAATTCCTGGGCCGACCCCATTGTTCAGGATGGGATCACCTAGCCTATGCTCCAAACCAATTACTCTGACTTTGAACCATTCCTGGAGTCCAGAATGAGGCTCTACCCAAGATCCATGAGATAAGAACAAGGAAGGAATGGCTCTATCAAAAAAAAAAAAAAATTTTGGACTGCTGGTGCCAGAAGGTAGAAATGGTGCTGAGCAGAGAAAAACGACAGCTATTCACCACACTGACATTAACAGGTTTTTTTTTCCCTACCACTAATCTCATGGCATGTCTTTCAGTTGTGTCCTCCGGTTATATTTTAGCGTTTTAGTGTCTCTCTAAAACTGTATTTTGAATTGAATATGATGTTATAATTTAACCAATAAATATAAAGTTCTCACATTTGGACACTAATTTTTGATACTGGGTTTTATGTAGCTGCATTAACCAAAGATGTTGCATCTTGTCGCAGTGTTGTTGTTTAGTCGATAAGTGCCATCCAACTCTTTTGGGACCTTGTGGACTGTAGCCCTTCGGGCTCCTCTGTCCATAGAATTTCCCAGGCAAGAAAGCTGGAATGGGTTTTTGCCATTTCCTACTTCAGGGATCTTCCCCACCCGGGGATCAAACCCGTGTCGCTTGCATCTCCTGCATTGGCAGGCAGATTCTTTACCACTGAGCCACCAGGGAAGCGCATCTTGTTGCAATATAAGCTTCTCAAATTAAAAGATTTACACAGAAGTGTAGCAGATGGTAGTGGTGCTTTTAATTATTAGCTATGATAAATCTGGGGTCCTGATCAATATCATTTATACATAGATGTCATTCTTGTTTTTTAAAAGCTACCAAGAATTAGTTATGATCTGTCTGAATAAAATTATTTCTTCCAAATCATCACCCCAAAGTAAACCATTCAGGTCATCCTACTCTTTTCATCCCTTATTTAATTTGGAAAACTTAAAACATACTGTGCTGATGCCTCTCCTGCCCATGCTTTTCACCCTCATATTGCTGTTTCCAGTGTAAAATTATTTCCTTCATATGGAAACTCATTCTTCCTCCTTTCCTGCTTTACTTCTTTGCTCCAACGGTTGGGTTTCTCTCCTTCAGCTCTACCTGCTGCTTCCCTGTTTCTTGCTGGTATCTGTCTCCACCCACTTTCTGTAGCTGTTTGCCACGCCCCCTTTAGGCTTCCTTTTCTGTCTCTGAGTCCACTTCCTGCCCTTAGAGCTCCTCTCTGTGCCTCACTGAAATCAGCAGCTCCCTGTCAATAACTCTCACAGATGTGTTTTCATCCCCTCTCATGCCTTTGCTCATTTTCCTGTTTGCCAGCCAATTATTTGTTGAAGTCCTACTCTTGGTGCCAGACGGGGTCCCACAGTAGCAGAAGGGTCAGATACCCGCAGAGAGGAGCTCACTGTCTAGTGATAAAAGACCAGGTGATTCCAGTCAAGTAAAATGACGTGGATGCACAATACTGTGGGAGCACACACAGGGGAGCACTCCTACTCCCGGGTTTCAGGGAGGGCTTCCTGGAGGAAGTTGTATCTCAGTTGGGACTGGACAAGTGAAAGTTAACTCCAAGAAAGAGGAATAGTCAGAGATGGGTTGAAGAAGAAGCAGTACCTGTGAAGGCTGGACCTAAGGGAGTGAGGGGACATTTGAGGAATGAAGAGAAACACCGTGTAGCTGCAACCTGGCATTCAAGGGCATAGATGTGAGGTGGCTGGAATGATGGGCACAAACCCAGCCAATGGAGGACCTCATGAGCCAAGGGAGCTCACCCAGCTGCTATGCTAACCCTGAACTCCTTCCTCATCTGAAGATGAATGGTGTTCACCACAGGCTGTCCATTGCAGTCGGATTGCATTACGAACTTTTGGGGGGACGGGCATGAGTATTTGTGAACCGGAAAATTGCATTTGTAGGGTTCTACCTGGACCGCCTTTTTCACCTTGGGGCTCCTAGAGGGGAGGGATTGTGTTGGTTTATCCTGTTTATCCTGGAACCTCCAGCTCCTAGTTTCGGGCTCGCCCCAGGTGTGCTGCGGTTTCTCCTTGTTTCTGTGCTTTTACGTATTCTCTTCCCGATGCTTTCCCCAACTACTTACCTGGTCCACTCCACCACCCAGGAACCTCCCTGAAACCTGTGGCTTTCTCCTTCAAGCTCCCTTAATGCCTTGGACCCTCCGCTCAAAGAGAGCTTGTCCCATTGCTAGCCATTCCAGGCCTTTCTCTGCTTCTGGATGATGAATTCCTTGAGGGCAGGTCTTGGGTCACTCACCTTTGTGTTTTTGGCGCCAGACAGAGCTTGGGTTTGGAGTGTATAGTGGGTGCAAGGAGAATGACTTCATTCTCCCCAGTAGACTGCATGGAGTAAGAGCGGGACCGCCCGCAAGGGCATCTATAAAGATGGGGGAAATGGAGGTACTCTACCTGGGGGAGACACATCACACAAGTGCTTTTAGGAAGAGGGACATGGTAAATTAATAGTGGCAAATGCTACATGAAAAATACCAAGGGGCCCTTGGATTTGGCAAGATATGCATAATGGAATCTATAAACTAATAATACAGATTTTTTTTTTTCTCCCTCAGGCAGCAATGAATGTGGATCATGAAGTTAAACTCTTAGTGGAGGAAATTCATCGTCTTGGTTCAAAAAGTAAGTGTTATATGATAGATACTTTGTTTCTTCTGAGTTTGCTTTAGAGCAAGAAGGGCTAACTCTCTGGGTGCTGTGCTGTGCTAAGTCGCTTCGGTTGTGTCCCACTCTTTGGGACTCCATGGATTAGCCCACCAGGCTACTCTTTTCATAGGATTCTCCAGGCAAGAATACTGGAGTGGGTTGCCATTTCCTTCTCCAAACTCTTGGTAGAAGCCTAAAAGTTTTGGCAGCTGTCAGCTAACTGCTGTCAGCCCTGAAGTAATTTCTGGAGACACAGAGCTATTGGGGTATTATGATTCTTATACAAAGAATGGTTGAGTTATTTCATTATCCTTTGAATGGAAAGATGTATCACTGTACATCTGTAACCTAGCTGCATTGAAATCTTGTAATTGAATCTTGTTCGAATTTTTGTCATACTATTAACATTCTTTTTTTTTTCTGCTTTACCCTGCCACCATTTTGCAAATTGCCAAATGACTAGGGACTCATTGAAATTGCAATACATTGTCTTTATTTTCTTCAAACTTTTGAATTTTGTATAATCAGGTATTTATGTTATATAACTAAAAGAACCCATCCTTTGGGTAGTTTTTTTAAAAAGTCCGCTTTTCCCTCAGCAGCATATAAGCAGCTACCATGAAGTTTGAGACATGTAAAATTGGTAGTATTTGTGCCCTTTTTCTAAATTGTAATGAAAGCAACTCTTATGCTTATAACTGTAAGTATTAATATTTTATACATCTCAGACCAGACATGTAATAGTTTGGGGAGCATTTTAAAAATTGTAAGAGCAATAGATGTATTCAGCAAAAACTGGAATAATGGACCCCAAAGTTTTAAAATTATATCATGTAAGTGAAAAACAACTTTAAAAAGTACCTTATAAGAGTTGTCCTGTCATTGTAGCTTTTTTTTTTACATTGGAAGATAATTGCTTTACAATGTTGTGTCATCATTATAGTTTGATTTTCTTACATATAGCTGTGATTACTTATGAATCACAAATCATTTGAAATAACAAGAGGTACTTTGAAAATTCCATTGTCACTATTATCAAACATTCCCTGTAGTTTTCTTTTGCTTATGTAACATTACTACAAACTTTGTGACATGAAACAACAAATGTAATATTTTTCATTAAAGATATATTGAAGTATAGTTAATTTAAAACATTGTATTAATTTCTGCTATACTGCAAAGTGATTCAGTTATACATATATATGTATTCTTTTCCATTATAGTTCATCACAGGATGTTGAGTATAGTTCTCTGTGCTATACAGTAGGACCTTTTTGTTTATCCATTCTATGTATAATGGTTTGCGTCTATCAACCACAAACCCTCACACCACCTCCTTCTTGGCAACCACAAGTCTGTTCTCTTTGTGAGTCTGTTTCTGTTTCATAAATAAGTTCATTTGTGTCATATTTTAGATTCCACATGTTAGTGATGGCACAGGGTATTTGTCTTTTTCTTTCTGACTTACTTCACTTGGTATGATCATCTCTAGGTCCAGCCATGTTGCTGCAAATGGTATTTTTTCATTCCTCTTTGTGGCTGAATAGTATTCCATTGTGGAGAAGGCAATAGGACCCCACTCCAGTACACTTGCCTGGAAAATCCCATGGATGGAGGAGCCTGGTGGGCTGTGGTCCATGGGGTTGTGAAGAGTCGGACAGGACTGAGCAACCTCACTTTCGCTTTTCACTTTCATACATTGGAGAAGGAAATGGCAATCCACTCCGTGTTCTTGCCTGGAGAATCTCAGGGACAGGGGAGCCTGGTGGGCTGCCGTCTATGGGGTCACACAGAGTTGGACACGACTGAAGTGACTTAGCAGCAGCAGCAGCAGCAGCAGTATTCCATTGTATGTATGCACCACATTTTCTTGTAAATAGTGTTATTGTGATCATAGGGGTGCATGTATCTTTTTGAATTATAGTTTTGTGCACATTTACTATCTTAATGGTTATGTAGGCTGGGAGTCTGTCTTAATCTGTTTGAGCTGCTGTAACAAAATACTCCAGACTGTGTGGCTTATAAAGAGCAGAAATGTTATTGCTTATAGTTCTGAAGGCTGGAGGCCCGAGATCAGTGTGCCATCATGGTCAACTTGGAGTCTTCTTCTAGGTCTCAGACTTCTTGTATCTTTTCATGGTGAAAGGGACTAAGAATCTCTTTGTAGCCTTTTTATCTATCATCAGTCTGTCTATCTATTATTGTGGTAACACTGATTTATAAGATCTTGTAAGTTTCATATAGAATAATATTGGGTTGACAAAAAAGATCATACAGGTTTTTCCATTACATCATATGGAAAAACTCAAGTGAACTTACTGGCCACCCCAATACTTAGCAGACTGAACCTGCACTTCAAAATAAGCAGGTTTACAAACTAGATGAGTGTAAGGTAATTATCATAACTTGTATAAGGATGAAAATGTTTTGAACATTGCAGCTTCACCAGGCCTCCTTGACTTACCTCTTCCTGGTAATAGATGAATTATTGAGTTGGAAAGCATCTATGGAGATACGTTACCTACTGACAGATTAAGGTTAATTATTTACGTTATGTCTGGAATAATGTTGACTAATCTAAACTATGAATTTGATGAATAAATTGATGAATTTAGTTTTATCTGTTTCTTTTAAGATAGAGTTCTTTAAAGCCTTTCATTTTTCATCCCATCACTTCAGTTCAGTTCAGTTGCTCAGTTGTGTCCGACTCTTTGCAACCCCATGGACTGCAGCACACCAGGGTTCCCTGTCCATTACCAACTCCCGGAGCTTGCCCAAATTCACGTCCATCGAGTCGGTGATGCCATCCAACCATCTCATCTTCTGTTGTCCCCTTCTCCTCCCCACCTTCAATCTTTCCCAGCATCAGGATCTTTTCCAGTGAGTCAGTTCTTCACATCATGTGGCCAAAGTATTGGAGTTTCAGCTTCAGCATTAGTCCTTCCAATGAATATTCAGGACTGATTTCCTTTAGGATGGACTGGTTGGATCTCCTTACAGTCCAAGGGACTCTTAAGAGTCTCCTCCAACACCACAGTTCAAAAGAATCAATTCTTCGGTGCTCAGCTTTCTTTATAGTTCAACTCTCACATCCACACTTGACTACTGGAAAAACCATATCTTTGACTAGACAGACCTTTGTTGGCGAAGTAATGTCTCTGCTTTTTAATATGCTGTCTAGGTTTCTCATAACTTTTTTTCCAAGGAGTAAGTTTCTTTTAATTTCATGGCTGCAGTCACCATCTGCAGTGATTTTGGAGCCCCCAAAATAAAGTCTTTCACTGTTTCCATTGTTTCCCCATCTATTTGCCATGAAGTGATGGGACCAGATGCCATGATCTTCGTTTTCTGAATGTTGAGCTTTAAGCCAACTTTCTCACTCTCCTCTTTCACTTTCATCAAGAGGCTCTTTAGTTCTTCTTTGCTTTCTGCCATAAGGGTGGTATCATCTGCATATCTGAGGTTATTGATATTTCTCCTGGCAATCTTGATTCCAGCTTGTGCTTCCTCCAGTCTAGCATTTCACATGATATACTCTGCATATAAGTTAAATAAGCAGGGTGACAATATGCAGCCCTGATGTACTCCTTTTCCTATTTGGAACCAGTCTGTTGTTCCATGTCCAGTTCTAACTGTTGCTTCTTGACCTGCATACAGATTTCTCAGGAGGAAGGTCAGGTGGTCTGGGATTCCCATCTCTTTCAGAATTTTCGACAGTTTATTGTGATCCACTCAGTCAAAGGCTTTGGCATAGTCAATAAAGCAGAAGTAGATGTTTTTCTGGAACTCACTTGCTTTTTCAATGATTCAGTGGATTTGGCAATCTCTGGTTCCTCTGCCTTTTCTAAAACCAGTTTGAACATCTGGAAGTTAACGGTTCATGTATGGTTGAAGCCTGGCTTGGATAATTTTGAGCATTACTTTACTAGCGTGTGAGATGAGTGCAATTGTGCAGTAGTTTTTGCATTCTTTGGCGTTGCCTTTCTTTGTGACTGGAATGAAAACTGACCTTTTCCAGTCCTGTGGCCACTGCTGAATTTTCCAAATTTGCTGGCATATTGAGTGCAGCACTTTCACAGCATCATCTTTTAGAATTTGAAATAGCTCAACTGGAATTCCATCACCTCCACTAGCTTTGTTTGTAGTGGTGCTTCCTAAGGCCCACTTGACTTCTCATTCCAGGATGTCTGGTTCTAGGTGAGTGATTACACCATCGTGATTATCTGGGTCATGAAGATCTTTTTTGTATAGTTCTTCTGTGTATTCTTGCCACTTCTTCCTAATATATATCTTCTGCTTCTGTTAGGTCCATACCACTTCTGTCCTTTATTGTGCCCATCTTTCGCATGGAATGTTCCCTTGGTATCTCTGATTTTCTTGATTTCTAATTTTTATCCTATAGAAAAGAGTTAAGTGGATAAAGATTATTTGGAAATATAAATTCTTTAACAAATGTACCTTGAGTGCTGCCTTTGTGCTCAAGTGCTGGAGATGGGAAAATAAATAAAAGTCCATCTCAGCCCTGTGGGTCTCTTTAGGTAATGAGAACACAGATAAATTGGAAGCATGTTTTGGGACGTGATTAAGAGCATGTGCTCTGGAGTCAGACTCTGGGAAGGAATTCCAGCTCTTCCACATTCCTGCTGTGTGACCTTGGGTACATTTCTAAACTTTTCTGTGCCTTGGTTTCCTTATTTGTATAATGATACTACTTTATTTCAGTGAGTGTTGGAGACACATTTTTCACACTTTAAAATCTCTAAAATAAGGATTATTTTATGATACATGGTATGCTATTGTTAAACTGGCAGTTTAATTGGAACATGAAATAATGGTGCTTCTTACTATCAATGGTGTCTTATCTTTGACAAAATGGTTAAGTGAGTTTTAATGACTATAAAATGCATCGAACAGTTCTAGGAACATACTGAGTACTCAATAAATGGTAGCTTTCATTACTGTAATTGATGGTGAATGCTTCGATTGATATACATTCCATTTTTGAAGAAGCGCTATTAACTCGGCTAAAGGACTCATAGAGGACTTCTCAGAGAAGGTGACATTTGAGTCCATTTTTGAAGAAAAAAGAATTTAGCTAGAAAAGAGGATCTGGGATGCCAGGTAGATGGCTTGACGTGGACAAAGTTACCAGGGGAGGTGATTCTTAACACCCTGGATTACAGTAGGTTGCTCATTTTGACTGAATCACAAGATGCATGGAATGAGGTGGCAGGAGGCCTGGTGAGAGGTGAGGGAGGCAAGGGCCAGAGGATGAAGAATCGTATTCACTCTGTCTTAAAGGTGCTAGGGAGCCATTGAAGGATTAAAGTAAAAGAGTATCAATTAAGCTTGTGTCATGCAAAGTTTCTTCCACATTTTAAATTCTGTATGAATGTGGAGGATGTAGTGAGGGTAAAAATGGAGAAGGGGAGACTCGTAAGGAGTCTGGTAGTTAGCCACGTGAGAATCACTTGGGGCCTGGAATTAATTGTCTGTGGAGAGGAAAGGCTAGAGCAACAGCAGATACAAAGAAGGTGGCATCACTCGGACATTTGTCAGATTTAGGGGTTAGCAGGCAGGAGAACTCCAAGATTACAGCAGGGTTTCTGCCTTTGGTGGCTTTAAAAAATTTAACCTAAATTGAGAACTTACCATAGACTGGGCATGCTATAAAAGACTTTACCTACATTCTATGTTTTAATCCTTGTAACAACTCCAAGAGGGATATTTTTACCCTTGTTTGATGGATGAAGTAACTGCAGCTCGGAGAGCTTGAAGGACCAACCCGGTTACCAGCAGCTGCACTGATTCTTATAATCAGTGAAAGGTTTTATTGCCAACAAAGGGTCATCGTGCTGCTGGAAGTGAAAGAATCAAACAAGTACCTCTTGACTTTCCAGGCCAAGCATGGTCAGACTCCCTATTTTCCATTACCAACTTATTTCTTCCTTCTTCTCTTAGATGGTTTACTTGAGCTGAGTAAATTAGTCACTATTCCCCTAGATACTTACCTTCTTTCACCTGTGCCTATGGCTTGGCATATTCTCCCATTTCTTTCACTCATAATTGAACCAGTGATCACCGATCTAGTGCTTAGCATGGGCTGGACACTGTACTTTGTGCTTCAGAACTGTGTCCTCAACCATACAGTGTAGGAGGAATTAAGATCCCCATTATACAGATGAGGCTTAGAGAATTTATGCAGGTTTCCCAGGCCAAGCAACTAGCAGATGGCCAAAATTTCAGCTGAGGACTGTCAGGGTATTTGTTTGTTTGTTTGTTTTGTTTTTAAAGCTCTGTATTATATGCCCCTTAAAGTCTGGTGGCTCAGAGGATAAAGTGTCTGCATGCAATGCGGGAGACCTGGGTTCAACCCCTGGGTCAGGAAGTTCCCCTGGGGAAGAAAATGGCAATCCAGCCAGTACGCTTGCCTGGAGAATCCCATGGACGGAGGAGCCTGGTAGGCCACAGTTCACGGGGTCGCAAAGAGTCCGACACGACTGACTGACTTCACTTTCTTTAATTTCTTTCTTTAAAGTCCAGAACAGGTACCACCAGTCATGAAATCTTCCCTTCCTGGTCTAGCCCAGAGTTATCTTGGTCTTGATAAACAATCATGTACCTCTTTGCCTGTTGCTCTACCTACTGTGCGTATGGTTATTTCCTCATGGGAGGGGAAATCATTTCTTTGATAGCTACAAAGTGATTCTATACTTCCTTCTCCCTGCCTCTAGTGCCCAGCACTCGCTGCACCCACAGTAGGAGTTTATTAAGCCGCATGCTGTAAGCTCTAGCAGAGGAGCGTGGGAACCCAAGAGCCCTTCTCACTGTGATGGCCATCTCCTTCACAGCGGGTACACCTTTGGGAGGGAAGAACTTGCAGCTTTGCAGTAGGATGGGTGAAATGTTCAGCCAGGAAGATCGAAGGATTCAGCTAACATTGGGGAAGTATCTTTGATTACCCTTATCTTTGAGACTTCCTCTTACTGACTTTTAACCAAAGATCCACCTTTTGTTTTTCCTTAATTAAAAAGACTTTATTTTAGATTTGCAGTAAGTTGAATGGACAGCACTGA
The DNA here is from genome assembly GCF_014754425.2 of Oryx dammah. Taxonomy (NCBI): domain Eukaryota; kingdom Metazoa; phylum Chordata; class Mammalia; order Artiodactyla; family Bovidae; genus Oryx; species Oryx dammah. The sequence continues at coordinate 63,895,130 of NW_024070188.1, forward strand.
GATTTCCCATATGCCCTCTGCTCCCACACATGCATAGTCTTCCCTGTTATTAACATGTTCCACCAGAGGGGCACCTTCTTTACAGTTGATGCCCCTGCATCGTTGTTGTTGTTCAGTTGCTAAGTTGTGTCCGACTCTTTGTGCCCCTATGAATTGCAGCACGCCAGACTTCCCTGTGCTTCACTATCTCCTGGAGTTCATTCAAACTCATGTCCATTGAGTGAGTCAGTGATGCCATCCAACCATCTCATCCTCTGTCAACCCCTTCTCCTCTTGTCCTCAATATTTCCCCAAATCAGAGTCTTTTCCAATAAGTCTACTCCTAATAACTCAGTTGGTAAAGAATCCGCCTGCAATGCAGGAGACCCGGTTCGATTCCTGGGTCAGGAAGATCCCCTGGAGAAGGGCTAGACTACCCACTCCAGTATTCTTGGACTTCTCTTGTGGCTCAGCTAGTAAAGAATCCACCTGCAATGTGGGAGACCTTGGTTCCATCCCTGGATTGGGAAGATCCCCTGGAGAAGGGAAAGGCTACCCATTCCAGTATTCTGGCCTGGAGAATTCCATGGATTGTGTGGTCCATGGGGTTGCAAGGACTGAGCAACTTTCATTTTCAATTTCTTTCCCATCAGGTGGCCAAAGTATTGGAGCTTCAGCATCAGTCCTTACAGTTAATATTTAGGGTTGATTTCCTTTGGGTTTGACTGGTTTGGTCTCTAGGATTGATCCTGCATTGACATATAATTATCACCAGAGTCCATAGTTCACATTACATTTCACTCTTGATTTTGTACATTCTGTGGGTTTTAACTGATGTGTAATGAGGTCTCCATCATTATAATATGATGGAGTGTCTTCATTGCTTTAAAAATTCTTTGTGCTCTGCCTATTCACCCCTTCCCTATCCTAACCATTGAAAACCACTGATGTTTTTACTTTGTTTTCTCTTTTTCTGTAGTTTTGCCTTTTCCAGAATATTCCATAGTTGGGGTCATACAGCACATGGCTTTTTCTCAGATTGCTTTCTTTCATTTACTAATATGTATTTAAGGTTCCTCCTGGTTTTTCATGACTTGATAGCTCATTTCTTTTTAGTGTTTATTTTAATTTTTAGCATCTGTGTTAAAAACTGGACTTCAAACTAGATAATGTAGGGATTCTGGTAAATAAAGATTTCTTCATTTTTGAGGTCACCACTCCTTTCCTGGTATTGCTGAGCATGTTCAGAACACACTTAGAGAAATACTGTTCCCGATCTGGGGTTTCTCTTGTATTTGTTATTTTTACTGATTCAACAACTAACAATTAGGGAATTGAAGTTTAGAGACTTCCCTGGTGGTCCAGTGGTTAAGACTGCCTTCCAGTGCAGGGCATGTAGGTTCGATCCCTGATCAGGGAACTAAGATTATACATGCCTTGTGGCCAAAAAACAAAATCATAAAACAGAAGCAATATTGTAACAAATTCAATAAAGATTTTAAAAATGGCCCATACCAAAAAAACCTTTAAAAAAAATCAAAATTTAGACAGAGAGGAATGGTCCACTGTATGAGCACTGTAACACATTCATTTTTTTGTTACTATTTCTTAGTTCTTACTCCACTCTTTGTACAGATGATACTAAGGCTAGAAGATATACTATACATTGCATTTACTCCATTCCTTTTTGAATCTGGCAAGAAGTTACACTGAATTTTTGACCTTTGACTGTTACATTGTGATGTTGGTTAACCTCCAGTTGTTTATGAAAGATGATGTGTATTTGCCATACATGGTGGCAATAAACAGACTTTGCATTGGCTAACATTGTGTTTTCTCAACTAGATGCTGATGGAAAATTAAGTGTGAAATTTGGGGTCCTCTTCCAAGATGACAAATGTGCCAACCTCTTTGAAGCACTGGTAGGGACTCTAAAAGCGGCAAAACGAAGGAAGATTATTACATACTCAGGAGAGCTACTTTTGCAAGGTGTTCATGATGATGTTGACATTATATTGCTTCAAGATTAATGTGGTTTGCATAGCTCTGCTTATTGTTTTTTGTTTGTTTCTGGTAAACTGGAATATTAAGTCAAAGGACAAACATACGAACCTACTTAATGTATTTTTATAGAACTTTATAAACAAAAGGAGACTCATTTTAGAAGTCTGTCCTTTTTTCTATCTTGAAAACAAATTTGTGTATTACACTGTAAAATGAACAAAACCTATTACTTTTCTCAGGAATCTGGTTGGAAAATGTAAACAATGGGGCTTTTTTGGTGGGGGTACCAGGAATGTTTGTTTCATAAATTATTTGTAGACAATTTCTATAGATATTGGACATTCTGTGAAATCAGGAAACAAACTTGTAAGACTAGCTCCCACAAGGAATATAATGTTTATGTAATAAAAACATATAACTCCCTTAAAATTGTCTTATTGTCTCATTTTGTCATTTGAAATTTATGTACCTCACAGACTTGAGTTATTGCATCAACATTAGGTAACTGCAGTAAAAGTTTTCTTAATTTGGGGAAATAGTTTCTTAAAACTACAGAATTTAAAAAGTAGGGATGATTAGTGTTACAACTGGGCCGTGTTAAATATAATGGTTTTGATGCCTATAACGTGCTTAACACTGGTAGAGGACTTGCCCAAAAAATGTAACCCAAAAACTCCACTTTCTAACTGGATTAGTCAGACCCACCTGAAACAATACAGGAGTATTTATAATTGCATGTTGCAGCTTGTAGTACAGAACTGAAAATGATATAGAATCTCAAGGAGGACAAGATCAGTGAAAGGCCTTGTGGTTGGAAGAGGTATGAAGTGAAGTGAAAAGTCGCTCAGTCCTGTCCGACTGTTTGCAACCACATGGACTGTAGCCTACCAGGCTCCTCTGTCCATGGGATTTTCCAGGCAATAGTCCTGGAGTGGATTGCCATTTCCTTCTCCAGGGGATCTTCCCAACCCAGGGATCAAACCCGGGTCTCCTGCATTGTAGACAGATGCTTTACCGTCTGAGCCACCAGGGAAGAGGTATAGCAGAGGCAAAATTTGTAGGATTAGAGTTGATTATATTCAGAGGCGGAAAGATGGGATGGATGAGGGTGGTGACCTAAGGGAAGGCAGAGGGACATGGATTATTAGCAAGGCATGATTTTGTGAGAGGATATCAGAATTCACTGGCACTTCATAGTCACTGTGAACATTTATTGAGCCTTTATTATGCTAATCCTCATATAACCCTGTGAGGTGGGTATTAATGTCACCTCCCATTTCATAGGTGAGGTAAGAAAGACACAGAAAAGTTAAGAGCTTGTTTAAGTTCACCTAGCCAGAAAGTGGGTAAGTCAAGATTTTGAAATTTGACTCATCTAATTGGGAAGTCCAGGGATGGGATGGACTTCAGGCATGGCTGGCTCCAGGGACTCAACCACTACCTTGTTTAAAGACTACCTTGCCATATTGGCTCTCATGTGTTTTTTGGTTCTTTTTCATTCTCTTTTTACTGTAAATAGATTTCCTGCATATATTAATAGATGCCTGCAGATAGATACAAATGCATCTATTCTTGGATTAGCAACACTAGTAGAGAGAGAATTATATATTATTAATCATATATAATTATATACCATTAATTATATATCATTGATTATAAATGTTAATTATGAACTTTAAGACAGGAACTCTTATTGACTCCACTTGCAGCATAAGTTGACCCTTCTGATCAATAGCATTTGCCAGAGGGATGAGATATCTTGAATGTCCTGGGTCATATGCTTGTTTCTGAGTGAGGATTGGGTAGGACCTGTGCCTCACCTCAAATAGGAAAGGGATAGTTCCCTAAGGGAAGGATGCTGAGCACATGGGAACAACACAGGTTGACCATAGATAAAGGACACCTTTGAGGGATGCAGCCACAAAACCATGCATATGAGAGAAAATAAAAGATAAATGAGAAATGGTCAAAAGATACTATGGTATGGCCTCAGTAACTGGGAGAAAACTGTTTGCCGAGACAGGGAAATTGAGTGGAGCAGGAAGGCTGGTTTTAGGCAAAGTACATTTGGACATGGTGGACTTGGAGTGTTTGGACTGGAAACATGTAATAAGCAGGTGAGGATTAGGTTCTGCAACTTAGGTGAAGGTTCAGGACTATCAATAGAGACCTGAGAATTATTTTGATTTTGACATGTATATCAGTTTAGTTCAGTTCAGTTGCTCAGTCGTGTCCGACTCTTTGTGACCCCATGAATCGATGGTCATAATTCTGCCTCTATTATTATCTAAGTTGAGATTTTAGTTATTAAGCATTTAGAAACAGAGAAGATATACAATCTACAGACTTTGTAAAAGCCTGGCGTGAAAAATTGAAGCAATTTTAAAAGGAAAACAATCTGGGTAACTCACATGTCTGACTGAACATTTTTGAGAGGTTGATCATAGTCAAAAGGCCTCCTTAAAACTTTAGAAGAGGAAAAGAGTTACTCAATTTGTTACTTTGTTTAGTGTCTTCTTGGTGAGTATCAAATTCAATTTCAAACCCATAATGGTTTTAGGATTTGAAAAATATCTTCCAAAAAATATCCATGGGATTATCTAGTTATTTTGAGAAAATTAGCAGAGCAGCATTCTTATCTACCACTCACATCCGTAATAATACAGTTTTATATATATTTCCCTTAGATTCAAGATGGTCATGTCCTTTGAAATAATATATGTATCATGGTATTAAAATTCAAAATCATAAATTTGGTTTGATCCAAATTCACAGTTAAAATAATTTCTCTTGGCCATAAACTGCATTTCAGTTAATCATCTCAGTAATGAGTGTCACTGACTATAGGCAGATGGAAATTAGAAATTATAAACAATTGTACACAAACATTTCTTGTTATGCAACAGAAATATATAGTATCTACTTTATTCAAGTCACTGTGCTAGGCATTAGGGGTTATTCTCAAAGAGAAGCAAGTAACTTGCACAATGTATATTAAATATAGAACCTTTGGATAAACAACATAGGAATACAGGTGCAAAAATGATGCACTGTTTTGGGTTGAACTGAATGAAGATTGCCTTAAAGCAGGAGAACCATCCAGAAGGAAAAAGAGGAGTATCGGGACCCAAGGCTAGGAGGGGTTAGGACATTACTTGGAACCTTAAAGACTGAAGCAATGTTTCTAAGTGTATGTCTTAATAATAGTAAATTATAAAGAACTGTGAAAAACTTATATGAAATACTTTGATAAGTCCCACTCATTATGAAGTAACTTTAATTTGTAAGATCCACAACAGTGCTATTTTGCAAACTGAGATTACACCAAACAGTCTATAATTACAGCTTATTATCTTCAGAGTGGATGACTGTTAATTGTAAAATTGATTAGTGTCTGTCACCAGTTGTGCAAACTCAAATTTCCATAAGTTCCCATCATAGAACATCCAAGCACACATTCCTTTGTTTGCTGGAGGAACAATTTAAAAATAAGTTACAGAAATGTTGATTTGAGGAATTTGTCATAATCGAACACTTGCATCCCCAGAAGTCCCTGGTGTCTGAACTGCTTCCTATGGTTTCAGACAATGAGGGGGAAAAGGCCTGTGTATTGACACAAAATACAAACATATACGTGATGGCAAAGGAACAAGCCTGCTTTTCTCTGTGGCATGCGTGTTGACCTCACTAATTTATAGCCTCGTGTATCTAAAAAAGTCAAGAGAATGGCACATACCTTTATTTATTGTCAGATAATCTTGGAGTTTCCTTTTCCTTAAAAGCTATAAATAACTCATCAAAGAAAACCACTCTTTGGGAGCCTTGTATGATTAGAAATCAGAAATGACCACATGTTTTTTGGAAGACGTTTTTGTATGGAAACCCCTCTCGTGTAGCTTTTGTTTAGCTGATTCAACGAAAGGCTTCATTTTTTTGACATCTGCACTTCCCCTTTCAGTAGGGAAGTGAGAGACTTTGTAGTGAGAGACTTCTGGTTGGAAGGAATGGAGACTCTGCTGGGAAAGGGATGTGGGGGGCTAACTATGAACATGTGAACTGGGCGATTAGGAAGATAAAGTAACTCCCTGAAATTGGCCGCCTGGACATCACCAAAGCAGGACTTCTGGGGAACTCCTAACCAGGGGGCATCAGAGTGACTTTTGTAGATTTTTCAACATCTACATGTTTTGCAGACTGAATGAATACATCGGGGTGGGGCCCCAAGCATTTCCACTGAAGTGTCATTTCCCAGGTTGATTCTGATGGGCAGCTGTGGGAAAGAATTACTCCTCACTGCCTTAGAGCAGAGGCCCCCAACCTCAGGGATCTAATGACTGATGATCTAAGGAGGCACTGATGTAATCATAATGGGGAAAAAGTGCATAATGTGCTTGAATCATCCCCAAACCATCCCCGCTGCTGGCCCTGGTCTATGAAAAAAATGTCTTCCATGGAGCCAAAATGGTTGCAGACCCCTGCCTTGGAGATCTCTGTCAACAGCACTCAGCTGTGTTCCTGGATCCACTTCTTTCTATTTGCTTCCCCTCCTGCTTCCAATTAGTTAACTCATCCTCTATCTTTTCTTTATTCATAGCTTCTCCTTAAGCGTCAGTTCGCTCCCTATTACTCTGATTTATTAGTGCCAGTTTCTTGCCGCTGGCTGTGTCAAATGCTGAATGTCTGTATGTCTAAATGAAAATGCTTAATATAAAAGAGTTAGAGTAGCACAATTTGTCCTTACCATGCCAGACCACCCCATAGGTCATCGGCCGGTTTAAGCACTGATGGGTCAGCTGTGCACCCTCATCCGATCAGTTATGGCTGCCAGTGGGGGCAGGGAAGACATAACCCGGAGCTGCTGTCATAGGGTTTGAGAGCTGAGCTGCCTCAGAAGTGACTGTGGGTCTGGCAGGCAGTGGGACTGCATTATAACCATTTTCTCAGAGATCCTCTGTGACTTACAGTAGAATATGAAAACAGTAACGTTCAATTTGGAAAATATGACCACCCATTTTAAGCATAAAGAATATTTCCTCCATGTGTTAATTGTACTTTCAATATCCATGATTAAGAAAATACATAACACAAAAGCTATAAAATAAAAAAAAGTACAACTGAAATGAAGATTTTTTAAGTTTGCATTTTATTACTTGTAAGAGTAGTACTTATGCTTTATTGATAATAGCACAGTTATTTATGTATACAAGATGCATCGTTATCCACAGAAAATGTTTGATGCATATGTGGTTTCTTAGACTCTTTGAAGTAACTCTTGGCTCCTTAGGAGTGCTCCTTCCACAGGTTATAAATGAATTTGTGGCACACTAAACACAGGTCCTATGTCAAGAAAGGCTGCACTGGGGCCTCCAGGGTTTACTACTCGCTAACTTCAGTTCTTAGAGTTAGTGGTAGTTCTGTTTGCCTCCTCTGGAATCTAGGCAGGCTTGTGACTACTTCAGCAAATGGAATACAGTGGAAATGATGCTAATGGTTTCTGAGGGTATGTCATAAACGGCCATAGAGCAGCTACCAGGCAAGTGTAATGAATGAAGTGTTGAGAGGGAAGCAGGGCTTCAGGGATAGTTTGATCAAGCAGTTTAGTGATGTCACCAAGATCCTGGGTTGTTTTTCACTCTGCCTTCTGTGATGTAAGTTTCATAGTTTTCATCCTAAGTATGACTTTCTTCTGGATCAAAATAGAGCTGCCAACAACTTCAGTCTCCTGAGAAGAATTCAGCTTTTTTTTTTTTTTTGGTCTGGGTGTGTTTCATGACTGCTGTCACTTGGAAACAGGATAGAGGAAAGAGGCTGGTGGGTCCTACTCCTTAACCAGCTAGCTGTACTCCTGTTTTTGCTCTTCCCATCACCCTTCCTCTTTGCCATAACTGGGGTTCTCTGCTATAGAATTACTTCCTTTCCATTTTCCTGTTTGTCTCTGTGTAGTGGGGAGGAGGAGGGTTGTCTGGTTTTATGGGAGGGGAGATGGAACCAGGGAAAATTCTACCAGCTCAGTGAACAGAGGTCAGCCAGTTCTCCACACGAATCTCATTGCTGCCTTAAGGGTTCCCTGGAAGCGCCAAGTTCTGAGCCTCTCTCTCTGGGGCCCTGAGTGGGTGTGAAGGCTCAGTTCCTATCACAGATGCTCAGGTATCACCTTTCTCAAGTCTGTTATCATGCTTCCATCTGCTTTCTAACCTCCAATAGATTGTTGATGTTGTCCATCAGCTTTGTCTCCTCTTACACTCTTTATCCTTATGAATCTGTGACTTCTTTTGCCTGCTGCAGTTTGGAACAGATTCAAGAGTAAAAGAATATTTAAAAGGTGATTGATTCAGCATTGTTATTATTGTTTAATCAGTAAGTCATGTCCAACTCTTTCGTGACTCCATGGACTGTAGCCCACGAGGTTCATCTATCTGAGGGATTTCCCAGGCAGGAATATTGGAGCAGATTGCCATTTCCTTCTCCAGGGACTGAACCTGCATCTCCCGCATCGGCAGGCGGAGTCTTTACCACCAAGCCACCAGGGAAGCCCTGATTCACCATTATTTAGGTGGAAAAATCTCTCCCTTTCTTTCACTCTTAAATTATTTTCTCTAATATTTTTTGCTCTAAAACCCCCAGATTGCAAATGAAAGAAATCAAGAGTTCATTTTTAGCTCTACTTTGTCATCAGCTGTGTTAGAGGTCACTGCTGTGTTGATTTCCCAGTGCTGATTCTGTAACCTCAAGGCAAACTTTGCCTGATTCTTGACTCCTTCAGCCTCTAGGTTATCCAGCGAGACCAGGAAAGTAGGCGTGGTGTCCTAGGAGAAGCGCAGAAAGATCTTATTTCAGGGGAACGTGGGTTTTAGGCCACTGGGAAACACAATCCAGGTTCATCGTATTTTATTTCACATGAGTGTGTTTGGAAGAGATAGAAAAAAAGGAAGTGGGAAAATAAATAGGACATCATTTCAGGAAATGGTAGATCCTGCAAAGTTAAAAAATGAGAGTAGAAAATATAGGATAATTATTTGGGGGCAGATTACATAATTTATTGGAACTGCTTTATGTAATTGCCATACAATTCAATGACAATTATGTGTCTGATTAAATAGGTGTCAAATTAAACTTTGTGGAGTGCAATATTTGATTAGAATAGTATTCAGTATTTATTGTGTTGATGTAATCAGCAGAGAAAGAGCTTGCTGACAACTGGCTGTTGGGAGAGGCAAAGGGCATTAGCACCTACAGCACATGATAAAAGAAAGGTGTTTTTGGATCTGAGTCTACCACTGAGTTCAGGACTCTACCAGTGCAGCTAAGAGAGGTTTGGCAAATCAAAGAACTAGATTCTTGGCTTGTGTTGGTGGGAAAGCGTAATAACCTTAAATTCCCGGTCTTTCCTCGTCTGTAAAATGGGGATGCATGCGTGCTTAGTTGCTAAGTCATATCCGACTCTTTGCAACCCCGTGGTCTGTATCCCACCAGGCTCCTCTGTCCTTGGAATTTCCCACGCAAGAATGCTGGAGCGGGTTGCCATTTCCTTCTCCACTGGATCTTCTCAACCCAGGAATCGAACCTGCACTTCCTGTTTGGCACTTTCCACTGAAACACCAAGGAAGCCCGTAAAATGGGAGGAATAACAATAAATATCTAACTACTAGGATTGCTGTGAGGACTAAGTGTCTGAAGTGTAGTACAGATCTTTCTCATCTTATAGGTTACATCCAGTAAGCCCACCATAAATTGAAAATATCCTAAGTTGAAATGCATTTAATACACCTAACTGACAACACCATAGCTTAGCCCTGGTCTGGTCTGGTCTGGTCTGGTGAGTGTGTGCTCAGTTGTGTCCAACTCTTCGCGACTCCACAACTGTAGTCCTCCAGGATCCTCTGTCCATGGGATTTTCCTGGCAAGAATATGGGCGGAGGGGATGAGGCTGGGGTACACATTTGCCTCCTCCAGGGTATCTTCCCGACCCAGGGATCGAACCTGTATCTCTTGCATCTCCTGCATTGCAGGCTGATTCTTTACTGATGAGCTACTGGGGAAACCCAGGCTACCTGAAATGTGCACAGAATATTTACATTATCCTACAGATGAGCAAAATCATCTAACACAAAGCCTATTTTGTAATCAAGTGTTGAAAATCCCATGTAACTTATTAACTTCTGTATTGAAAAAGAAAAACAGAATGGTTCTAAGTGTGTCAGTTGTTAATCCTCATGGTCATGGACCTGATTAGGAGCCAGGGCTCCCTGCCACTGCCTAGTGACACGAGAGAGGACCCACATATTGCAATGTATCTGTAATACATATAGCAATACCACATATTGCTAGCCCGGGAAGAGTTCAACATTCAAAGGATGGCTTCCACTGAATGTGCATCACTTTTACACCATTGCAAAGCCAAATAGTCGAAAATGAAACCATCATAATTGGAGATCATTTGGAATTGCTTAATAGCCTATCTCTTCTCCAGCAGATCTTCCCGACCTAGCAATCAAACTGGGGTCTCCTGCGTTGCAGGCATAATTCTTTACCAACTGAGCTATGCTGCTGCTGCTGTTAAGTCGCTTCAGTTGTGTCCGACTCTGTGCAACCCCATAGATGGAAGTCCACCAGGCTCCTCTGTCCTTGGGATTCTCCAGGCAAGAGTACTAGAGTGGGGTGCCATTGCCTTCTCCAACTGAGCTATGAGGGAACCTCTAATAAATGTTAGCTGTTGCTACTGTTGTCTTGGCAGGGACTTTATTGTGGGGGTTATAATTGTTATCATCATTTGTTTTATGCAGTATTGTGAAAATGATCTGAGGATCAAGGGTGACTCTGGCAAGCAGGAAGTGGTCATGGATCAAGGTTTCACTGCATCAGAAATCAAGTAGAGGAAAAAAGTCTTACTGAGAAACATAGACTAAATCCAGAGACCGATTTACAAATGATTTTCTTTTGGTGAATTGTTGTCTGAAGGCCAAATCTCCAGCTCTCACCACTCACTATACCTTCATCCATCCTATGGGAGACTGTCTTTTTGTTCACTGGTGAATCTCTAGTACTAGAGCATTGCTAGCACATAATAGGTTCTTAATAAATAATTGCTAAATGAATGGGTAAATGAAAAAATTATGGATGGATGGATGAATAAATTTAGCAGATGAGCTTGGTTTTTGTTCTGAGCACCAGAAGCATGCTCATGTATCATGGTCACTTACAGCTTAAAATAATAAGAAAGAATATGAGTTGGCAGTTACAGTTCTTTCATTTGGCGGTATGCTATAGATTTTTTAAGTCAGTGTTTTGGCAGTTTTTATTATAGAGTGTTTGGATGATAAATGAGTACTTTCTTACAGAAAGGTAACACATGGCTCCTGTATTTTGTGAAATAAGAAACCCTTCATTTCATTGCCAGATTTTTAGAATATGTTTCATAATTAGAGAAATTAAAATGAGCCTTTGCAAGGCTGTGCCAAAACTGAAAAGGTTTGGGATGGATCCAGAGCAATGCAGCCTTAGGATTGTGCATATTTGGGAACTGAAATCTTACATGCACAAGAGCTCATAAGGGAGGGGCAGAGAGGGTGGCAGCTGTTTTCCCAGAGAGCTGTGGGAAGCTTCCACTATAAATAGGCCTGGTTGATGAAGCCGTTATTTCAGATAACATTCCAAAGGTAATCAAAGAACAAGAGTAGGATATGGTAGGTTTGAATAAAGGTTTGGTGAGGCTTTATTTTCAAATGACAATAGATTTGAAAGTTTGGAGAGGCCTGAAACTCTGGGTTGAGAGAGAGGGAATGACAGAGTACACAGTAAAATGAGAGAGAAGAGCTTCAGTAGCAGAGATGGGGCAGAGACACCCATAGAGGAGGAATAGGGCAGTGAATGGCCTAAAGAAGCAGTTGTTTGCGTATTCTGGAGCGCCCAGGTGTCATTAGCGGTAAAGATCCCTGATGCAGGAGACTTGAAGATGTGATTTCCATCTCTGGGTGGGGAAGATTTCCCTGGAGGAGGGCATGGCAACTACTCCAGTATTTTTGCCGGGCGAATCAGATGAACAGAGGAGTCTGGAAGAGCCATAGGGCCATAAAAGAATCAGACACAACTGAAGTGACTTAACACACACACGTTTGCATATTCTAGATTAGCATCATGATTTTCAAAGTGAGGTCCATTGCAGGGTCCACTTGGGAGCCCCAGACTGATTTAAATATGCCAAGTATTTCTTTGGTGCTTAGGGACAAATGACTTTCATTTTACAGAGGGATAAGAGAAGCTTCCCTGGTGGCTCAGATGGTAAAAAATCTGCCTGCAATGCAGGAGAACTGGGTTCGATCCCTGGGTCAGGAAGATGCCCTGGAGAAGGGAATGGCTACCACCCCAGTATTCACCTGGAGAATTCCATGGACAGAGGTGCCTAGCGGACTACAGTCCACGAGGTCACAGAGTTAGGCATGCCTGAGCGATTAACACTTTCACTTTCAAGAGATGCTTACTAGTAACTTATGAAGAAAGCTAAAGGTTGCCAAATTTAGTTATTTGGAAGTTAAAATTAGTGTCCTAGTAGAGCTCACACATCACTTAACTGCAGACTACTGATCAGTCTGGTTGGAACTCAGTACCACCCAGTACTGTTGTAAAGCTTGTGTTGTATATACATATGATGACAGTTGGAATTCCTGTACTTTTTTGAAGGGATTGCTTTGTTTAATGTTTATCATCAATGTTTTATTGAGTAAATCATGATTTTCAGTTGCTACTATGCTAGCGAATTTATGACTATGAATTTAGCATTATTATTATAAATTTGTTGGTTGTTTGAGTAGTATATTTGCATGTGGTAACACATGTTTGAGGCAATGGCATTTTTGGCCTTAATTTTCCCCGAAATTAAACTTTGAGATATAAATAACCCATATTCAGTTGCTAGGGTATTACATAAAATATATGCTTATAGAGCAAGAGTTTATTTTTATCAGTTCTTTCTCCTACTAGAAAAAGAGACTATTTGGTGATACTTGGGCTCATTTTTCTTACTTAAAAGGACTATGATCCAAAAACTTTGAGCTACAGTATTCAGACAAATAGCTTAATAAATCTTTAACAAAGCACAGCTACTTATTGAATGTTGGTGGCATTGAAGAAAATAAAATTCCCATTTATTAGGTTATGGTAAAAGTGAAACTGAGGGCAGTCATCAGTTAGGTCCCTTAAACCATAACTTGCTTAATAAATAATATCTTGTAACCTGCCTTCACTGACCAAGCTTGCTTTAACTGTTCTTGCAAATTGCATATCTTCTAAGTTTCATGTGGTTTGGGCAATAGATTATATTATATTGTAAGATTCCTTTAACCATTTCCTCCATGAATTCTCCAAGTAAGAGTACTGGAGAGGGTAGCCATTCCCTTCACGATGGGATCTTCCCAATCCAGGGCTCGAACCTGGATCTCTCTCACTGCAGGCAGATTCTTTACCCTCTGAGCCAACAGGGAAGCCTAACTAATACATAGATAACTCTGCTGACCTATTATAGGTCTCTATAGTAACAGTTGCTTAAGTTGTTTTTAAGGAACATGGAGCTAGTCTTGCCCAGTTTAAACTGGCCAAGGCCACCAACAATTCAATTGGACCTGTGGGGAGTATCTAATGGACGACCTTTTGACCTCAACAGAATAAGAACTCTACCCTTAGATCATGCGAATGCTGCTATTTTCTGAGCACCCATCCTGTAAAGAAGCATATAACTCAGATACCCCTGCACAGTGCAGTGGTTACTTCACCTTTTCCGGCCTCTAATCACCTTCTCCTGCACCTTTGACCACCTTATACTCTTCACCCATAAACACTCCAAGGCCTGGCCTTCAGGGAAGTGGATCTAAAATTTGTTCTCCCACCTCCTCTTCTGGCTGCTCTGTGATTAAATTTTCAGCTGTAAACCTCAGCATTTTAGCATTTGGCTTGTTTGATGTTGGGCCACTGAACTGAGTTCGGTAATGAGTTTTAACTTCACTTTTACTAACGTATACTTGGAATTCTAGGTGTCATGATTCAGCAAGATTTGATTGCAAAGGAAAACTTACTGGAAAAGTCCCCGATGCTGGGAAAGGTTGAGGGCATGAGGAGAAGGGGATGACAGAGGATAAGATGGCTGGATGGTATCATCGACTCAATGGACATGAGTTTTAGGAAGCTCTGGGAGACAGTGAGGGACAGGGAAGCCTGGCCTGGAGTCACAGAGTTGGACACAACTGAGTGACTGAACCACAACAAAACAACAAAGAAGCAGATACCTCTGTATCACTGCGTTTCTAAGAAATGGTGCCCATAACAGGGAATGTGAGAAGCTCCAGGTTGACCCAGTTAGGTTGAAGGTACCAATCTCTGTAACTCTGAGATGCTGACTACTGGGTTTCTTGAATCCAGAATTCTAGTCCAGAATCCTAAATCTTCAACTAGGCAAAACCATAGATGCCTCTTAATTTCAACTGATCCTTTAACAACATGGGAGTTGAGGATGCCAGTGCTCCATGTGGTGGAAAATCCCCATGTAATTTATCCATGTCAACCCTCTATAGTCACTGTTCCTCCATATCTGAGGTTCAACATCTGCCTATCTCACCAATCATGGATTGTATACAATACTGTAGTATTTCTATTAAAGATATTTGCATGTAAGTGGACTTGTGCAGTTCAAACCCCTGTTGTCCAAGGGTCAACTGTAATTATATTTCAGGCCTGCCTACTCTCTGCTCTGTTAGAATGTCTTACAAGACTCAACTCAACCCAACTCTAAATCAGACATGAGAAAGGAGGGACAAGAAGGCTGAGAATGAAGATCTGAGGCCCAGAACAATTTGCTGAATGGGTTCAGGTGTTTCCAGGGGCTTTTTAGGCAGTGACTCATGAAGCAGAAGAGGGGAAGAAAGGGAAAGAATAAAAATAGGCTCCCCAAAGAAACTTACTAATCTCTCTTTTAGGATCTGCCAAAGTCCAAGACAACTCTCCATTTTGGGCTAAATTATGGGTTTCTTTTGGAGAAGGAAATGGCGACCCACTCCAGTATTCTTGCCTGGAGAATCCCATGGACAGAGGAGCCTGGCAGGTCTACAGTCCATGGGGGTGCAAGAGTTGGTCATGACTTAGTGACTAAATCAGCACCACCATGGGTTTCTTTTAAGTACAATAAGACAAAAACTGAAGAACCTCAAGAGGCAAAGAACCGTGAATGGGTTTCTCTTCTTTGTATTCACCATCAAATCAAATATTAAATGTTCAGGCTTCACCTATACCTGAGGGCTTTCATCCCTCAGCCCAAAGTGAAATGATGAAGGTGATAGTAATAGCTACCATTTATTACATTTTCAGTCTGTATTTAGCAATGTACTAAGCACTTCACATGCATTATTTAATCTTTACAACATCCATGAAGTAAGTATTAATAAAAGTATTATTATTCTTCACACTTTATATTCTGAGGCTAAGGGAATCTAGTAACTTCCTCAAGTTACTCAGCCAGGAAGTAACATAACTGGGAGTCTGAGCTCTCTGTCCACTATTCTACATTGTTTTCAAGAAGTTTACAATCTAGTTAGGAAGATAAAATAAATGCACATGAAATAATTAGTCTAGTGGTTGTCTCTATGTTCCATTCAGGGCATATGAGTCACCTGGAGACCCTGGCAAAATGCACATGGTGTTTCAGTACGTCTGGAGTGAGGCACAAGAGACTGCAGATCAGGTAAGCTCCGGGGTGATATCAGCACTGCTGGTCCCCGGCTAGGCATTGAGAAACAGGGGTCATCTGTGGAACACGGCAGTGAATGTGAGTGAGTGTTAAATTTGCTCAGTAGTGTCTGATTCTTTTCAAACCCATGAACTGTAGTCCACTAGGCTCCTCTGTCCATGGGATTCTCCGGGCAAGAATACTGGAGCGGGTTGCCATTTCCTTCTTCAGGGGATCTTCCTGAGCCAGGGATTGAACCCAGGTCTCCCACTTTACAAGCAGATTCTTTACCATCTGAGCCACCAGGGAATTCTGGATTAATTCAGGATTTTTGATTAAATAGATTCACTTAAAAAAATGGAAATATATTGTTTTAAATTTTATTGATTTTTTTCTAGAATAAGCGATAAAGTGCACAGATCTTATCTGTACAGTGCCATGGGTCTTTACACACACATACACACAGATAATTACCACCCATATTAAAATACACAGCTTTTCCAGCCCTAGAAGGCTCCCTTTTGCCCTTTTTCAGTGAATATCATTCCCTCAGGTAATCACTGTTTTGACATCTATCCCCATAAATCAGTTTTGACTATTTTTGAATTCATACAAATGGAATTGTATATCACACATTCTTTTTTGTCTGCCATCTTTGCTGATCACAGCATCTGAGAGATTCATCCATGTTATTGTATGTAGCAGTAGTTTGTTCTTTTTTTATTAGTGTATGTTGTTGTTGTTCAGTTGCTAAGTCATGTTTGACTCTTTGCGACACCATGGACTGCAGTTTGCCCAGCTTCCCTGTCCTTCACTATCTGCCAGAATTTGCTCAGATTCATGTCCATTGAGTCAGTGATGCTATCTAATCAACTTATCCTCTGCTACCCCCTTCTTCTTTAGTGTATAGCATTCCATTATACTACTATTCCATAGTTTATTTATCCATTTTACTGTTGATAGAAATTTAGGCTGTTTATATTTTGAATATTAAAAATAAAATGTACTTATCTTTTGGTGGGTATATGTATCATATTATTGGATCATAGAGTTGACAGAAATTTGCTTTTGAACTATATTTATAAAAGGGAACTTTTATTACAGGCTTGAGGTGCTAGCTATTTTTTTCTAAATGCACAGTAAATATTTACATCAATAATATTAATAACACAATAAAATACTAATAACTGTTAACAGTAACATTACCTATGTACCACTGAAAAATTTTCCACATATGCTGTTTTGGAAAACACTGATAAAGCAGAAAAAAAAGCATGGACTTTGGAATGAAGCAGTCCTGAGCTAGACTCCTGGCTCTGCTGCTTTCTATAGCTGTGTGCTTTTGGTCAAATAATTTGCATGATTTAAGCAATAGTTTATAATCTCTGAGTCTCACATTAATGAACTGTAACATTATGTTAATGGATAAATCTTACAGAGATAAAGGCTGAGGAAATGAGCCCAAAGCTGGAGCCCAAAGAGTACACATTTGTATGATTCCATTTATATAGAATATAGTAATAAGCAAAATGAATCTTTGCTTTTAGAAGTCAGGATAGTGGTTACTTTTGAAAGGAAGTAGTGATTGGAAGAAAGCCAAAGGGAACCTTCTGAGGTACTGAAATTATTTACATCTTGATCGGGATAGTGGTTACACATATTCATCCATATATATTCAAACATATTTATCTAAACATATACAACATAATGGGGGGGCCTCACTGGTGGCTCAGATGGTAAAGAATCTGCTTTCAATGTGATCCCTGAATCAGGAAGATCCCCTGGAGGAGGAAATGGCAACCTACCCCAGTAATCTTGCCTGGACAATTCCAAGGACAGAGGAGTCTCGCAGGCTACAGTCCACGGGGTCACAAAGAGTCAGATGTGACTGAGGGACTAACACTTTCACTTTCATACAACATAATACTTGGGGTGCTTTTGGGGCACTGATCAAGTTGCTTCTTGATCTAGGTGCTGGCTACATAGGTGTGCTCAGATTGTGAAAATGCATTAGGCTAAAATTCATATGATGTGCTCTAGAGGTGGTTTCCTTCTCTATAAAAATGGGGATAATAATAAAAATAGTCTACTTCAGAAATTTGTTGAACAAAGTCTAATAAATGTCTGCTCAGTAAATATTAGTTCCTTTGCTCATATTTCACCATGGGTTGAGAGGTGCAGCCAAAAGAAGAATTAGAACTCATGATGCTCCATGAAAAAACATCCACTTCATCATATTCACATTTTACTTAAAAAATGGTTTAGGGTAGAAACAATGAACAGGGATTGACTGGAAGAAGTGCAATTTCCAGATTGATTGATGGGGATCTTATCAGTCAGGGCACTCCAGAAAAACAGAATCAATAGGAGATACATCCATGCATATTGATGCCTTTGAACTGTGGTGCTGGAGAAGACTCCTGGGACTCCATTGGACAACAAGGAAATCAAACCAGTCAGTCTTAAGGGAAATCAACCCTGAACACTTGTTGGAAGAATGATGCTGAAGCTGAAACTCCAGTATATTTGGTCACGTGATGTGAACAGCTGACTCATTGGAAAAGTCCCTGATGCTGGGAAAGATTGAGGGAAGGAGAAGAGGACATCAGCGGATGAGATGGCTGGCTGGATGGCATCACCAATGCAATGGACATGAACTTGGGCAAACTTCGGGAGATGGTGAAGGATAGAGAGGGCTGGCGTGCTGCAGTCCATGGCGTCGCAAAGAGTTGGACATGACTGGGTGACTGAACAACAACAATATCCATGCATGTATATAGAGATTTATTTTGAGTCAGCTTGTGTGATTGTGGGTGCTGGTAAGTCTGAAATTTGTAGGGAAGGCCAGTAGGCTGGAAACTCAGGCAGGACTTCTAGGTTACAGTCTTGAGACAGAGTTTCTTCTTCTGTGGATAATCAGTCTTTGCTTCAACTGACTGGACAAGGCCCACCCACATCATGGAGGGTAATCTCTTTTACTTAAAACCAACTGTTTATAAATATTTATCACCTCAACAACTACACTAATATTTGGGTATCATAGGGCAGCCAGTTTGACACATAAAATTAACCATCGCAGAATCTATAAATTTAAGTTTAAAGTTTAATACAGCCAGTGATGGGCTCTGCCTGAATAGCCCTGATTAAATATTTAGTTAGAGCACATTAGCCTTCTTGTAGATATTTATATCCCTTCCAAGAGATACATAATCTTATGCTTTAATGTTGCATGGGCCACAGGCGATGACACTAATCTTGACAGAGGAATCTTCATTATGAAGGAGGCTAGATATCTTCCTCACAGCAAGAACATCAGAGAGCTAACTAAGTCTTCGGTATTCTCCAAAATCTTTTCAGATCATATCTCCCAGAAAACTATCTCCTACTAAAATACTGGATACAATGGTATCCTTCCACCAATGAAAGGGTTGAGTTCCACAAGTGTACTGCTTTTTGTTGTTGTAAATTGAAAAATATTTCCCCCAAATAGTCTTATAAATGATAGTTATTATATTCCCTTCACCAGGGGATCTTTCTGACCCAGGTCTCCTGCACTGCAGGCAGATTCGTCACTGTATGAGCCACCAGGGAAGTCAATTATGTTCCCAGGCTCACAGAAAAACCTAGATAGATAGAGCTATAGATCTATTTTCTATCTATCTATAGAAAGAACTAGTTAGATCTCCATTGTATAATTCTACCCATTCCTTTAGGTAATTAGCTTCACAATTCATTTGCAGGTTGCCCAGTCCCCTTTCTCAGATCTCTTGAAGGTGTTGGAAATAGTGACCAGGTGTGCCCGCCACAAAGGTCCAAGGAGAAGTTCAATGAGCAGAGAAAATTGTTTAACTGACACATGGATTTTGAGATTATGTCTGCCCCACAGAATTATTTCATTTTGATTAATTGCTTAAAAACAAAAGCAGTTATTGACATTTAAGGGCTTCCCTGATGGTTCATACAGTAAAGAATCCGCCTGCAATGTGGGAGACAGGTTTGATCCCTGGGTTGGGAAGATCCCCTGGAGAAGGCAACCCACTCTAGTATTCTTACCTGGGAAATCTCATGGACAGAGGAGCCTGGCGGGCTAACAGTCCATGGGGCTGCAAAGAGTTGTCATGACCGAGCGACTAGGACACATTGACATTTAAAAATCAAGAGATTTCTCAGGAAAATACAGATTCCTGAATTTTCTTGAAAATAAAGCAAAACAGAGATCTGGTGAAACTGAACTGAGATTATGACACAGAAAATATTGGCGGGAACAAAGTAACAGAAGCCCCTGAGTCATCTCCCCAGGTCAGCAGAGCACTCCCTGGCTGACTTCACTGCTAGGGACGAAAGTGGTCCGGCAGGCAGCTGAGTTGTGTGACTTCTGTCTAGAGACACTCTGACACCTTGCTGAGGGCTCTGTCGTGGATCCAGTGACTGGCTGTCAGTGCGGCTTTACGGTCTCCATTTTTCTCCTCCTGTCTGCCAAGTAGATACACAGCGCTTAGGGTCCCTGCCCCAAGGGACACTTGCTGCCCAAATCTTTCTCCACAACTGGAGGAAGAGGCTTAAATTCTTACACCCTTGGGGCTGTGGGGAGGAGGGTCGCTATCCTTCTTTCCCTTACTAGTTTGCTTGCTTCTCTCTCTTGTCTCCATTTCTTCTTTCTGCCTTTCTTCTCCCCCTTCTTTCATCCTCCCTTCTCTTCTTTCTGTCTTTCTCTCGGTCTCTCTCTCTCTCCTTACTGTCATCCTAGCAGCGAATTCTTCCCCCAACAACTCTGCAAGCACTTCCCCTCCTCCATCTCCTGGGGAGAGCCTCAGTGGCTGCGACCAGGGTGAGGAGTGGGTAATGGAGCAAGGCTGGGGCCAGGGCTGTGGGTCCGCATTTAGAGCAGGGGTCCTGGGGTGCAGGCTGAGGGCTGAGGGTGGAAGAGTTGAGCCAGGACCATTTTCCCCTTCTTTTCCAGCCCTTCTTTTTGGGAGTTCCTTCTCTTCTTAAAGGCTCCCCAGTTGGTTCAGACAGTAAAGAATCTGCAGGCAATGTGGGTGACCCAGGTTTGATCCCTGGGTTGATCCCTGGGTTGGGAAGATCCCCTGGATACCCACCCAGTATTCTTGCCCAGTGAATTCCATGGACAGAGGAGCCTGGTGGCCTGCAGTCCATGGGGTCGGAGTTGGACATGACTGAGCAGCTATCACTTTTACTTTATCTTCTTAAAGGTGAATGGGGAGGAGGCTTTAGCCAGAGAAGTTTCTCTTTTGCCTCCTTCTTGATGCCTCCTTCTTATCTAGCCATTCTCTATTCTTCTGCCTGCTCTGTCCCTCCTTACTTACAAACAGTCCTGCACACCTTGCCCCCTCACCCCAACCTGACTGGGATTCAACACAGGGGTCTTGGCATGTGCACCGGAAGATAAGTAGTGGTGCAGGCTACTTGTGTACCTGTGTCCATCTCTGGAAGGAAGAGGGATGTTCTGAGAAACCCTGGAAGGGAGACCCCTTCCTGAAGCAACTTCATGAGGTGCAATATTCCACTGTGTGCTGAGGGGTAAAGGAAGACACCTTTACTTTACATATTTACCCCACATTCCTGGAGCTTTGTGTCCTGTCCCCTTATGCAGATGTGTTTCAATTAAGTAAATTATATGATCATTAAAAAATGCCTAACAAAGCTAAGGAAATAGGTCCTCAAGTCCAGTCTTCTTTCCTTCTGTGCCTAGCATGCCAGAGTTTCTAGCACTATAGAAAGGGCCTTTAAAAATAGTTACCCAATCACTGCATAGTATAGGGAAACAAAGACTGGCCAGATGTTTCAAACACAGTGTTTATTTTAATTTAGTCAAAATAAATCTGGGCACCGTTATCTTCTCTCAACTCCAAGTACATAATCAACACATGCGGCAAGATAGTGCCTGTATTACAATGATCAAATGGACAATTTACACTGTTAGTATTCAATTAACATCCCCAAATGTTTATTAAATGCTGACATATTGATGGAGCTATGATTAGACTCTACATAAAACAAATTAATCAGGCAGGTAACCACTCAGGCACCATTTACTATTCAAAGTAAATAACACTGCTAATAAGACACATGAAACAATGACATTAGTCTGATAAGCATGGCATTTTCAGAAGTGACTGGGCTCATTCCATTTTACCACCAGCTTCTGAGGAAATAGTAACTTCATCAAAGCTATGTTGGCTATAACTGGATTGCATTTTTAACAATATTTGTATAAAATACATATATAAATAAGTATTTTTTTATATTTGCATAGAGACTGTAGCATTTTTAATTCCCATCATTCAGAAAAGAAAATAATTGTTAAATCAAGTTTTTTTTTTATGAATCCCCTAATTCTCTTTGTTTCTGTTTTTTTTTTTTTTTCAGTAAGAGAGGGGAGGAACCAGGAAAGCCTTCGAGAGGGATATAAGTTGAGTGTTAAAAGAAGAGTATATGCTTGTTATGATGACATGAAGTATGAAGGTTTTTTTAAAAAAATTTATTGGCATATAGGAATGAAGGTTATTTCAGAGGAAAGAGGAGAGAGAGAAAAGGTCTAAAAACAGTGGACAACTTAGTGTAGCTCAGTTTTCTGGAGTGCAGGATGGGAGAAGCATGTCAGGGATGAGTCTAGCAAGGCAAGCAAGCATCAGATCACATTCTAGGACCTAATGTTTCATTTGAAGATGTTGGTGCTTCATTCTACAGCCAACAGAGTCCACTTAAAGCTCCACTGTCAAGATGAGACTCTAATAAGTAAACATTGCTTCCAGAGAAGAGGACGAACCAAAAGGCAAGGGCTCAAACTAAGGCAGTGGTTGTCAGGTCAAAGAAACTGGAAATGACAGAAATGTTAGGGAGATAAAATGATTAGGGCTTGGGGTGCTTCCTTGGTGGTCTAGTGGTTAAGAATCTGCCTGCCAGCGCAGGGGACACAGGTTTGATCCCTGGTCCAGGAAGATCCCACATGCTGCAGGGCAACTAAGCTCCTGGCCACAACTACTGAGCCCATGTGCCAAGATGCAGGCTGAAACCTGCATACCAAGAGCCTGTGCTCTGCAACAAGTGAAACTACCTCAAATGAGAAGCCCACGCACAGCAACGAAGAGAACTCCTGCTTGCTGCAACTAGAGAAAGCAGCAACAAAGACTCAGCACAGCCAAAAATAAATAAATAAATCTTAAAAAAAACACAAAACCCAAAACGATTAGGGTTGGACACCAGGTGGATGTGGGGAGTGAGAGAAAAGGAAATTTACAGAACAATCCAAGTTTCTGGGTTGGTTAAAAAGTCAGAATTGTGCTTGGCTAGGAAAGCTGGCAGCACAGTCCATCTACAGATTGTGATGTGGGCAGGGCTGTAGCCTCCTCCTAGCTTTCTGTCCAACTTTCTTTAGTGTGGGCCTTCATCCACATGTTGTCATCTTGTTTCTGTGAGAAGCGTATGCTATCACATCTGTGGTCCAGGCTGGATGCAGAAGAGGGGCCAAGAAGAAAAGGCTGAGTCTGCCCCCATTTAATGACATCCCCAGGAATCCTTGAAGAAATGACTGATTCTGGGGCTGGTATGTGTGTATGCCAAGTAACTTCAGTCGTCTCTCACTTGTTGCAACTCTGTGGACTGTAGCCTGCCAGGCTCTTCTTCTGTCCATGGGATTTTCCAGGCAAGAACACTGGAGTGGGTTTGGGATCTTACCCACCCAGGGATCAAACCTGTGTCTCCTTCAGTTCCTGTATTTCAGGCTGATTCTTTACTGCTGAGCCACCTGGGAAGCCCCATTTAAAGGAACTTTCCTGGATGTCCCATCGCTGTCACTATAACAATCATTATTATTGATTATATGCCTGGTTCCTTTAGGTGTCAAAGCAGATTGATTCCTAACAGCAATAGTCTTCAAACAGGGAAACTCCTGAACGTAAGAGAATTTCCAAAGGGCATCTGAGGATAGTTTTTGAGGGCCTCAACTTCCAGGTTCTCAATTCCCATACATATTCTGACTTGAAATTGATCAACTTGAGAAGTGGTAGCTCTGTTTATGAAGGTTCTTCATTATGAATATTCCTTTTCCCAAAAGTTCTCTTCCCCCTTGAAAGGGAAAAATACACTTCCACTCAGCTGGAATTCCATACTACGTCACTTAATTACAGATTTGTTATAAGAAATAACATTATTTTCTTGTTTCATGACTTATTGTTAAAAATGAAAAAAAAACTAATTCTATTACTTCTACATAATTTAGGTCTCATCTTTACTACTCTAGCAACCTGTTTTATAAGATGTTCTTCATAATTTATTTCTCAGTAGTTTCTGTAATATTTCTTAGATGTATATATTAATTGATTTGTTTGAATAGAAACTGAAGTCAGAGTTATTCTGAAGAGAGTAATTCTGAAGTGACTATTTTTGCCGAGTTGATTTTCCACAAATTCAGTGACCTAAATCTGATGTTTTAGCTCATCAAAGTTTTGACAAAATATGGTGGCTCAGTGGTAAAGAATCCACCTGCCACTGCGGGAGACATAAGAGATGTGGGTTAGATCCCTGGGTCAGGAAGATCCCCTGGAGTAGCACATGGGTACCCACTCCAATATTCTTGTCTGGAAAATTCCATGGACAGAGGAGCTTGGTGGGCTACAGTCCATGGGCTCGCAGAGAGTCAGACACGACCAAGCCTCTGAGCAGGCACACACACATACACACAAAATACTTAAAACATGTGATGAGATAAAAATAATTTTATTAAAAACTGTGACTGTGCAAAGTTATTTTAAAAATGAAAGGTTTTTATTTTATCAACCCATTTTGAATATATCCTATGTTAGAAAGTACCTCTAAGTAGAAAGTAGCATGTATAATTAATAGCCTTCTGAAAAGTCTTGGCAAAGCTTTCTTGGTGAAAGACCTAATAACTGGATAAAAATTCTGTTGCAAGCCAGGTGGTTTCTAATTCTTTTCGTCCAACAAAATTGAAGGCACGTCTAATCAAGTTGTCATTTGATAGAACATGAAAAAGAATTTTATAACAAATCACTAGGTACTCTTGACATAGAATGAGTTCAAAGAATTGAGTAACTGTGTTTCAGCAAAATCTTTTCTATCTGCATATATTTATCTCAACAAGATTTCTCAGTCCCCACATTTATAAAATTGAAAAATAGAAATAAAAACAATGCCAAATCTTTATCATATTAGTAATAATAATATTCATGAGTGAATATATGAACTAACTTTAGAAACATGCCCTTATTCATCTCATTAAGAGAAGCATTTCCAAAGGAAACTTTCTTCTGGTTTAATGATTATCTAAAGTGTCAGTCAGCATTTTGATGTTTTTGATCAACTGTGTACTAGTAATTATAATGATAGAAAATTTTAACTTGGGATTGTGGGCACAGATAGTAAAAAGAATTTCCATTTATATACACATTTCCCTTGAAGATAGTATAATATGGTGATCTAGAAAAGACCTGAGCATAGAGTGATATTCCATTTGGATAAATTCATGGAAGAGGTTGAATGGATTTAGCAAGGGATAAAGTAAAATTTCTGACTGCTAAATGGAATCACTTGCTCAGATCTTTTAAAAACAGACACGTGTGCATATCAAATCACTAGTATATTTAGATTTCATTGGCTGCTTTTAAAAGACTGAGGTAACAGTTGTAAGAATGCATCAATATTTAATGCACAGTGGAAATTATATTCTTTGCAACTATTAAACCTTATCATAGCAAGTACTCCTAGAATCAGGTTGCCAAGAGACTAAGGTCAAATTAGGGCTGCTTGGACCTACTCCGGTGGTGGAAGAGCATCAGGATCAGGACTGATGCTGAAGCTGAAACTCCAATACTTTGGCTGCATGATGTGAAGAACTGACTCATTGGAAAAGACCCTGATGCTGGGAAAGATTGAGGGTGGGAGGAGAAGGGGACAACAGAGGATGAGATGGTTGGATGGCATCACTGACACGATGGACATGAGTTTGAGTAAGCTCTGGGAGTTGGTGATGGACAGGAAGGCCTGGTGTGCTGCAGTCCATGGGGTCTCAAAGAGTTGGACACAACTGAGTGACTAAACTGAATTGAACCGGTGTGGAACAGGAGTTATTAGAATCTTTCCAGATAAATGGAAGGATGAAAAGATAGATTTGCCATGTTCTGGTTTTGTAGCCTTAATAACAGCCTTAATAATCTCCATGTAACAAATATAGTATTAAGATTGCTATTGCTGTTTACCACTGCTAGGATGATACTCTTAATGCTATTATTAACATTATAACCCTCTTTACAATGAAATCTGGGTAAAGTGGCTGCCTATTTGTCACTCTAAAGCGGCAATACACCAAGTGGTAATTTTTTAGGGTGCAAGGTGGAAAAACTGAATTCAACTTTCTGGGTACCTTATCATGAACATGTGATTTGGACTTAAAGGGTCATCTAAAAAAAAAAAAGATTATCTAGCTCATTTGCTGTTTTGTTTCTCATGGAGCACATTTATTTATTTTTTTAAAATGTATTTATTTATTTTAAAAAATGTATTTATTTATTGGAGAATAATTGCTTGACAATATTGTGTTGGCCTCTGCCACACATCAACATGAATCAGCTACAGGTACATACATACGTATGCACACTACCTCCTGAATCCCCCTCCCATCTCCCACCCTATCCCACCCCTCTGTTGTCACAGAGCACTGGATTGTGCTCCCTGTATCACACAGCAAATTCCAAATTTTCCTTGGAAAAGACCCTGATGCTGGGAGGGATTGGGGGCAGGAGGAGAAGGGGACGACCGAGGATGAGATGGCTGGATGGCATCAGCGACTTGATGGACGTGAATCTGAGTGAACTCTGGGAGTTGGTGATGGACAAGGGAGGCCTGGCGTGCTGCGATTCAGTGTGAATCAGCTACAAGTGTACATATATCCCCTCCCTCTTGAGTGACTACATTTAAATAATCAAGAAAGATCTGATCATTAGTACTGTATCTTAAGGGTTTTTCTTGTATCCTGATAAAACTACATAAATGATAGGCCATAGATAACAAAAAGGCCAGCCTCTTTTTAAGCCTGTGATGTCCCAACAAACAAAATAGCGCATATCACGCATATTTTTCGTATAGTGAGGTTCATCCATAGATTTGAATCTGAATACATTTGTGATCTGAATATGCAGGTTTTGAGGAGATTATTTCATGAAAGAATGAAAGACAAGTCCTCTCCAGTGGTCAGAAAAGAGAAAAGAAAGGTGTCCTTTTGAAACAGAGCAGGACCGTATGGTCCTTGCCCACCCCCAGCACGTTCTCTGCCTGCCTTTTGCCTGTGAAAAACTTTAGTCAAAGAATAGGTTTAATCAGGGAAATGAAAAATGCTGAAATAAAGGAAAACAGTCAAAGGAGACTAAATAATAATAATGTAGTCATTAAGCATAGTCAGGGACCTTTAGTTCTTTCCCAAGGGCTATAGATAATGTTCTGAGCCATATCCTGTGAGCTGTCTTATAGATACTAAAATACCAGGTGAAGTTAACTACATGATGACCAGACGGTACCCAGGACATGAGCTGCCACAATTCTGAGAATTGACTGCAAAGAAGTGGCAACAAGTGCACCCCAGAACTGAAGATTCGGTTCAGTTCAGTTCAGTCGCTCAGTCGTGTCCGACTCTTTGCGACCCCATGAATCACAGCACGCCAGGCCTCCCTGTCCACCACCAACTCCCGGAGTTCACTCAAACTCACGTCCATCGATTCCGTGATGCCATCCAGCCATCTGATCCTCTGTCGTCCCCTTCTCCTCCTGCCCCCAATCCCTCCCAGCACCAGAGTCTTTTCCAATGAGTCAATTCTTCACATGAGGTGGCCAAAGTACTGGAGTTTCAGCTTTAGCATCATTCCTTCCAAAGAACACCCAGGGCTGATCTCCTTCAGAATGGACTGGTTGGATCTCCTTGCAGTCCAAGGGACTCTCAGGAGTCTTCTCCAACTGTACCTAAAACAACCAATATGTTGCTAGTCAGACCACTGATGACCAATTTGAAGATGACTGTTAGAGATGACTGTGCTGTTTCTGCACGTTGCCCCCCTCCCCTGACTCTGCCTATAAATGCTCTCACTCCTTGCTTGTTGGGGGCGGGGTTGGTGGGTGGCGGGATTGGCCTTGGACGGATGTCCACAACCCTCCCTGCTCCAGTTGCCAGCATCTGAAATAAAGCAAACTTTCCTTTCCACCAACCTGGTCTGTTTACTGGATTTTGAGCAGTGGGCAGCTGGACCCCCCACATATACCTTTCAGTAACACTTTCTATATTAAATAAATGAAGTGCTCTGAGTCTTAGCCATAGTGCCACTGTTCACAGTGGTGGCTCTAAGCAGGGTTAAATGGGGTAGGAGGTTACTGAGATGAAGAAGGACCTTTTCCTTTGCATATTTCTGTACTTCTGCCCTCACCCTCTATTTCTATCTCTTTGTCTCTCACACAAAGACACACACAGACACACTGCACACGCATTTTTATCTTTACCCAGTTTTGGGAGACAAAGTCACTCCATAGCTAAGTTTGGACTTTGAAGTCAAGCTCCACTGTGGCCTGGTTCTGGGACTCTAACACTATTTAACTCATCTGAGTTTCAGCTAATGCATTGAGAATTATTATGACTCTACCAGCCTCTTAGTGTTGTTGAGGGAGTGAACAAAGTAATTAACAAAGGAGTTACTCAGTGCAGAGCATGACACATAGTAAATTCTCATTAAACAGGAGCTATTTATTTTATTCTCGGAGAACAATTACAGACCACATTGTGAAATTGTAGTAGATAGAAATTATGCCTAAATTTTTAAAGGGTTCATTTTTGGAGGAAATAACATTAAGAATAAGCATACACTGAGGTTATTATCAGAGCATTTGTAAACATCTCATGATAAAATAACAAGAAAATGGTGTTTACTATCAGCCCTAAAGTTCAAGTCTATATTTGGTAGTTAACCTTAATGCTTAAAAGTAGCATCAGCTCTTTTAGTCCACTGCCATGACATTAAGTATATTAAAAAATACATTAACTAATTTATAATGTTGTGATAAAAATGTAGAACCCATATTCAAGGGGGAAAAGCCTGAAAAAGTAAAAGAATTTTTTAAGCATTGAAAAGGGCTCTCTGCGGGGATAGCAGTTAGAGGGCTGGTTGCAAGTTCTGCATATTAAGTAAAGATCTTTTTGTTTCTTGCCCTGAAGCTGTGGAAGAAGAGAGATTTTTTTCAAAGGAGATTCAAGAAGCAACTATAGAAAAAGGAGTCATCTATTCCTATGGAACTTAATCCTCCCCACCAAAAGTGACAGGGATAGTTGAAATAGTTCTTTCCAGGAGGATCTGAGCAGGACCTAAGATTCAGGAAAACACAGGAGCATCTGGTGCTGAGAAGTTGAGTGAGCCACAGCAGCACCCAGGAAAAGAGCAGGGGCCCACTAAGGCTGGGGGGAAGAACAGACAGAAGGTGAGCTGGGCCAGAAGGAAGTTACTGATCTTGTGGTCTTGCAGCCAAGACACATCTTGGGAGATTGTCTTTGGGGCCTGGTGAGCAAAGAGAAATCACAGGTTTGAGTAGGCAGAGCAAAAGGCAAAGAATCACAGATCAAACCAGGAGTCAGAGCTTTGGGACCTCACCCAGAAGGCCTGGTGCTCAAGGATGGGTTTAGTATTGCCTGTGAATGGACATGAATGCCACAGTGATAGGAGGTATGAGATAAATGGGTAGTCAAAGGTACCAATGAAGTAACAATGGTATACTGAGAAAAGGCCAAAAACCTAGGGAAATTTGAGGAATTCTTGCAAAGTCATGACTACTTCAAAAGACGGAGTAATCTGGCCAGGTCAATCCTAGAATCCAGGATATGACAAGGCTGAGGACCATGACTAAGACAGGCTGTGTTGGACTTCCCTAGTGGTCCAATAGTTGGGACTCAGAGCTTCCAATGCAGGGGAGTCAGTTTGATCCCTGGTCAGGGAACTAAGATCCTATATCCCTCACTGGGTGGCCAAAAAAAAAAAAAAAAGGCTGAGAGTGTCCACACTCACCTGTGTCTGGACACACTGACCAGTCCTTTGATGAGAAAGTATGTGGTGACCACATGGAAATCATGCCTGTTTATTACTCTTTATAGGTTTTCAGTTTTAGTTCAGTCACTCGTCGTGTCTGACTCTTGGCAACCCCATGAACCGCAGCACGCCAGGCCTCCCTGTCCATCACCAACTCCCGGAATTCACCCAAACTCATGTCCATTGAGTCGGTGATGCCATCCAACCATCTCATCCTCTGTCATGCCCTTCTCCTCCTGCTCTCAATCTTTCCCAGTATCAGGGTCTTTTCAAATGAGTCAACTCTTTGCATGAGGTGGCCAAAGTATTGGAGTTTCAGCTTCAGCATCAGTCCTTCCAGTGAATATTCAGGACTGATTTCCTTTAGGATGGACTGGTTGGCTCTCCTTGCAGTCCAAGGGACTCTTAAGAGTCTTCTCCAACACCACAGTTAAAAAGCATCAATTCTTTGGCACTCAGCTTTCTTTATAGTCCGATCTCATATCCATCCATGACCACTGGAAAAACCATAGCCTTGACTAGACGGACCTTTGTTGACAAAGTAATATAGAACACAAATATATGTCCACAGGAAAGGCTTGTCACATCTATAGTATAGCCTGGATTCCTGTCAATTAATCTCTGTGTGTTCTCAGTTCTCATTCAGATGTTTCAATGACATCTGATGTTTCAGTAACATCAGTTTCATTCAGAGGAAGCTGAATCAAAGTAAACAACTAAACTTCAATGATGAAGATGACCGTCAGCTTGGAAAGCAGCATGGCACAATTGTAATCATAATAAGAGTACATATTTTGGAGTCAGCCAGATCTAGGTCTAAGACCCATCTTGAGCATTAGTTAGAGCTGTGGGCATATTTTTAACCTGTGCTGGCTTTAACTCCTCAGGCACTATATGACAACCTTGCAGGGTTGTTTGTCTTATAAGATTAAATGACCTTACACATGGAAAGTATCTGGAACAAGGCAAGTGCCCAGTAAACATAAATCTCTTTTGTAATGATTTTGACCTGGTCAAGAAACGCAGACCCAGATACAGGTCTAACAGGCACCCTGACAGCTATGACCCCTATGCCAAGTTTTGCCAAATTGTGCAGGCTTCCAAAAGGGTCCTAAGGTCTCTGGAGTCAGACTTACTGGGCTCAGAACCACTCGGTGGTGGTATAAACTTGGAGGAACTGCTTATCCTCTCTATGACTTGGATTATTTACCTGTCAGTTAAGATGGTCATATGCACCTCCCAGGGTTGTTTTGAGTGCTAAATGAAATACTTCATATAAGGCACTTGGAATGATCTAAGAAATGCAGACTTAGGTGAAATCCATACAGATAGATTTTCCAGAATGTCAAGATCTGATGTAGCAGTCTCTAGAGCTCCCTGGGTAAGCCTAAAGGCAGCACTGGAGAGCAGCGTGTTGACTGCAAGGGCCCTACCAGTCCCCGTGGATGATTGTAAACAGGCCACAGTAACCTCCAAGGAGACATGGTAGCATAGGTGCAGAACCTGGAATGGCCTCTTCGGCTCAAATGTAATGCCATCCAACTTATTAGAGCTAATCTCTGTGGCACTCCAATGCCCTAGGACCAACTGTGGAAGAGTAGCCTATACTCCAGGTTCTACTCTCTGTTTATCTTCTTACTTACTTATTTTCTCTTCTCCCCGCTCAAATGTAAGCCTTCTGAGAACCCAGGCACTGAATTATGCACTTTTGTGTCCCCAGTGTCTGGAACAGAACTTGCCACAAAGGAGATGAGTAGATGCTCCATAACATTTACTGAATGAATGTGTAAGTGTCCCTCTGCTGATCACACTCGATCATTTCTGAGACTTGCATTCAACGTGCTGTACTTAGACAAGTCTCTTTTGGTGAAAGTGACAGGAACTGCACGATCCAAACAGGCTAAGTTAAAAGGAAATTTATTAACTTATATAACCAAGAAGTCCAAGGGTTGGATCCATGGCCTTGACCATGGTAATCAGGATTCTAGAATACGGATTTCCTCTGTGTTAGTGTTGTACGTTTGAGATAAATGTTTGTATACTGTTCACTGGCAAGAACTCTTGGTATCAAGTGTGAGGAGAGTGAAGAGTAGGCTTGGGCAGTGGGAGGCGGCTGATTCTGTGGGGAGTTTGGGAACTGAAGAACCCTTCAGTTATCCATTCAAGTGTCTCTGTTTGGCTGACGGCAACTCATGGAGAGCAACTCAGTTGAGAGCCATCAGCTGCCAATATTCTAAGCCACCAGGAAAATGAGTGCTCCAGTGTAATCTTCCTCTTGGTTGACTTCAGATTCCATATTGGCTTAGGAATCTGAATTGTTATGTCTACCTATCTCCAAAGGTATTCTTGGCTATTTGTTTTCTACATGGATCTGTCATTTTGTAAGGGATGACTTCTCTTCCATTTTCTTCCTCTAGAGAAAGACTTCCCCCAAACCCCAAGAACTTTTGACATCCTCTGTTGTCCTGATTCGCCAACTAGTATTTTGATGTGTTTTCTGGCATCACAGAATTCATTTTATAAGAATTGTTTTGAGTTTATACAATTTCATATTTAATTTTTCTTAGCTTAGTCTAACAATGTTTTCATTATTAACAATTCTTGGGAGTATCATTTCTATGATTTAGTAGCATATGTTCTATAAATGTATTAATAGTTATTTAAAATTATTTCTCTATAATCGGACATTTAATTTCAATTTTTTATGCTTGTAAATAAATAAAATATAATAACATTCTGTGCATGTCTGTTTATATTTCAAATTACTTCTTAAGATTGATTTCTACCAGTAAAATAAATGGACTCTAGAATATGGACATGTTTATCTTCATTATGTTTTAAAAATTACAAATGCAATGATTGCTTATTATAAAGAATTCATGAAATACAGGAGATTTAGCTAATACATTTCTATTAAGAAGTAATTAATATACATAATCTCACTCCCAAACAAATAAACCAGCTCTTATTGCAATCATCTGAACTTCTGTTTCCTGATGATCATTATTATGCTTCTATTCATTATTATGCTTCTAGAAATTCTTTCTTGGTAATTACATTGATTCTTGAAATCACATAATTGATGATTAGTTCAACTGAACTCTAAATTTTACATATTTCTCTGCACCCGGTTTTACTTCTTGCTTTTCTGGGAATATCTCTTCTTTACTTGTTCAATCCACAAGATCACAGTGGGAGCAGCCATATTCTTATACATTGTCATTCAAGCTACCGTTGACTATATCGGGGTGGGCCCCTAACCCAAACTGGAATATGAGTTCCATTCCCTGAGAAAGTGAAAGTTAAATTAGGGAGCTCAAGACTCAATTTGGCTTAGCTTCTCTCTTGATTGAAAAGGTTGTAAATTCACTTCTCATCATGTAGAACGGGAAGCCCCTGGTGGCTCAGTGGTAAAGAATCTGCCTGCTAATGCAGAAGACCTGGGTTTGATCTCTGGGTTAGGTACATCCCCTGGAGAAGGGAGTGGCAACGCACTTCAGTATCTTGCCCAGGAAATCCCACAGACAGAAGAGCCTGGCAGGCTACAGTCCATGGGGTCACAAAGAGTTGGACACGACTTAGTGACTAAACAACAACAATCAGTCCTGTATAATGGATTAAGATAAATCAGATTTTTAATGCTTTCTTCTGTTGAAGAATGAGAAACTCCTAAATGCTAAAGGCTGAGAGTAGTAAAAACACAAGGTAAAACTATAACAATCCCAGGCTAAGGTATCAAATTCAGTATCATCTCTTACTCTACTAGGTATATTATCTATGTTGCTTAACTTTTCTATTATCTTTATCAATTTTTTAAATAGATATTGAAAGAGATGGTTCTCAACCTTATCTTCTTTCTCCTATAGTACTTGGGTTCTTCTAGGATAAGCTTTCTGATTGTTCATTTTGACCTATCTTTACATGCCTCAAATGTCTGGTGATTTCTATTTATGTTTATAATGAGGAACATGGCTTATCACTCAGGGTGTCTGCTTGTGTTTGCCTAGCAATTGTGAATCTCTTTCCACAGCAGACTGTCCCCTGAAGAGAAGGGCTGAATATAAAATAAGTTAAGATGATAAAATAAGTAAGTCTGAAAAACAAATAGTAATGTCCATTTATTGAGTTAAAAATAAGGTAAAACTAAATTCTAAAGAAATAGTTGTAAGTGAGATGCGAGGATTTTTTTTTTTTTTTAGCATTCTAAGTATTAGGGCTTCCTGGGTGGCTCAGCAGTAAAGAATCCACCTGCCAGTGCAAGAGATGAGGGTTCAATCCCTGTGTGAGGAAGATTCCCTGGGGTAGGAAATGGCAACCCACGCCAGTATTCTTGCCTGGGGAATCACGTGGACAGAGGGGGCTGGCAGGCTACAGACCAAGAGTTGGACATGACTTAGCAACTAAACAACAACAGCAACATTCTAAGCCGTGGTACTTAGATTATGTTAATTATCCAGGCAGAGTAGCTCTGTAGAAGGATGACTTGCGGTCTTGATGAAAGCAAGTGCTTTGACAAAAAGTGTACCAGGTATATTTTACTGTGATAGTCTCGAAGCATAACAGAGCATCAGACAGGCAGATATATTTAGTGAGTATGGCTTCTTGAGTCTTCCCAGTTCAGTATTGCTTGAACTGGGCAATACTGTTCTGCCTGTTTAAGGTAAAGCAATGTTTATCAGGGGTTCCCTGGTGGCTCAGATGGTAAAGAATTTGCCTGCAATGCAAGAGACCTGGGTTTGATCCTCGGGTCAGAAAGATCCCCTGGAGAAGGGAATGGCAACCCACTCCAGTAGTCTTGCCTGGGAAATCCTGTGGACAGAGGAGCCTGGTGGACTACAGTTCATGGCATCGAAGAGTCTGATACGACTAGGTGACTAAGCATGAGCACAAAGGTCGATCAAGTTCTTGTACCCTAGTTTCTCAAATTTCAACATAATTAGCTATTATGGTTTCGAAAGCTGCCTTTATATAGTTATGTCTTTGAATATCAGGCTTTATGCATAATGTTGTGTAATAATGTCTAGGCTATGCAATCAGTTGTCCTCTGGGTTTCAAAGTTGAAGAGCAATTAATTAGGTACAGCAAGACTGACCAGAACCAGCCATAGCCTGTTAACATTTAAGAAGAAATAAAGTGAAACTAGGGGCTTCCCTGTGGCTCAGATTGTAAAGAATCTGCCTGCAATGCAGGAGACCTGGGTTCCATCCCTGGGTTGGGAAGATCCCCTGGAGAAGGGAATGGCAGCCTACTTTAGTATTCTTGCCTAGAGAATTCCATGGACAGAGGAGCCTGGTGGGTTACAGTTGATGGGGTAGCAAAGAGTCAGACATGACTGAGCAACTAACACTATGACTGCTACTAAAGTGAAAGTAGATTAATAGGAATATAGAGGAAGACTTTCAAACTAGTTGAAGTATAAAAGGAAATTTATCAAACTAAATTCACTCAAAATAAAGCAGGGAATGATAAACACATAGACACACACAGAAAAACAATCGATAGTTTTTCCAAAAAAAGAAACAAATAAACAAACCTGCCTGTAAACAAAACTAAACATCATAAGGCCAAAATGGTTTTATAAGCAAGTTGACTGACTCTTCAAGCCACAAAACAGATAATTTTCCTCTTATACATAATATTCCAAAGAGTAGTTAAGTAGGATCAATCTTCGAATTCATTTTATGAGAATAATGTAACCTTGAATCTAAGGACTGAACAAGAAAGGAAAATTATGGGTTAATTTTACCTGGAGACACAGGTTAAAATGCAGCCAGAGAGCAGCTGGAGTATATCATTGACTCTTCCAGCAGGGGGAGCCCACTGACAGTATCCATCCTCATGGTAGCGTCTTCCAGTGGTTGAGTAGTTGAGCCGGTGGGATCAGATCCTGATCTGAGAACTTCACTGCTGTTTTTCAGTCTCATAGTATGAAGAGTCAGGCTGATACCTGTTATGAGGTGAGTTACATCCTTTCTCTAAAATATGTTGATGCTTTAATCTCTAGTACCTGTGACTATGACTTTATTTGGAAATAGGGTCTTCACAGATGATCAAGCTAAAATGAGGTCATAACCCAAGGTGACTGGTATTCATGTCACAGTTCTTATGACTAGGGGATATTTATACACAGATACAGTCACACAGGGAGAATGCCATGTGAAGAGAGAGGATTGAAAGGACATATCTACAAGCTTCTTATTACCGGAAGGTAAGAGAACAGCATGGAACAGGTTGTCCCTTAGACACCTCAGAAAGAACCAACTCTGCCAACACCTTGATTTTGGACTTCTAGCCCCCATTCTGAGACAATGTATTTAAGTTGTTTTAAGTCACCTAGTTTGTGGTACTTTGTTATGACACCCTCCCCCTCCAAACCAGGAAACTGATACATTACCTAGATGAAATTCACCCTCTATTGCATGACATATTAGGATTGGGGCCAAGATGATATAAAGATCTCCTTGGCTTCCATTCATGGTTTTCCTGGTTCCCATTCCTCTGATGAGCTGGTACTTTCCCAAATACCCATGCCTAAGGGTGGGAATAATTGTCCAGCCTGCTATGTGTGTATGTGTGTGTGTGTGTGTGTGTGTGTGTGTGTGTGCACGCATGTGATCCTATAGGCTGTACCTCACAGGATCTTCTGCCCTTAGATTTTCCAGGCGAGAACACGAGAGTGGGTTGCCATTTCCTCCTCTAGGGGATCTTCCCGACCCAGGGACTGAACCAGTGTTTCCTGAATTGGCAGGTGGATTCTTTACCACTGAGCCACTTGGGAGGCCTGTTTCAACCTGCTACTGGAGTATTTTATGGGCATCATCAGGTAGAGGTTTCAGGGAGGGCATTTTATAGGATTCTACTACCTCCCCCCAATACTATATCTTGGTGGAGGTCTCCTCTGGGATTGAGACAAGGTCTGACTGACACCCAAGCCTTCCCTCTCTTCTTCTATATAATTTAGAGAAGCTAGAATAGTGATTCTCAACTGTGCAGTGTAAATATGGGATAGAAACTCTCTACCGTGATGAATATAAGAATTTTCAGGGGTGAGTGGGGAATAAGACATATTTTCGAAAAATGTGTCAGCAAATTAGGGAACATTCTGGAAACCTATGTGAAAAGTCAGCTGTGGTTGCTACACCCTTTAACTTTGTTGACGTTTTGAACCTTTTAAATTCAATAGCCACTTTCAATAAACCTATACACATTCCTACAAGTCTGTTTGAGATTTGAAAATAATTGGAAAAATAAATTGCTATGAATCTGTAATTATTTAAAAATTAAAAACTGAAAAATGGAAAATCATGTGTATTAGCTTGCTAGAGCTGCCGTAACAAAGTACTACGAACTGGGTGGCTTAAAACAACAGAAATCATTTTCTTGCAGTTATACAGGCTAGAAGGAGAAGGCAATGGCACCCCACTCCAGTACTCTTGCCTGGAAAATCCCATGGACGGAGGAGCCTGGAAGGCTGTAGTCCATGGGGTCGCTGAGCGTCTGATACGACTGAACGACTTCACTTTCACTTTTCACTTTCATGCATTGGAGAAGGAAATGGCAACCCACTCCAGTTTTTGCCTGGAGAATCCCAGGGACGGGGGAGCCTGGTGGGCTGCTGTCTATGGGGTCGCACAGAGTTGGACACGACTGAAGCAACTTAGCAGCAGCAGCAGCAGAGGCTAGAAGTCTAAGATCAAGTGTCAGCAGGTTTGGCTGCTTCGATGGGGAACCTGTTTCATATCTCTCTGGACTTGTGGATGCATGACCCTGATTTTGGCCTTCATCTTCACATGGCGGTCACCTTGTATGACAGTATTTGTGTCCAAATTTTCCCATTTTATGATGATGTGGGCTTCCCAGATGATGTTGGTGGTGGAGAATCCACCTGCAATACAGGAGACACAGGTTTGATTCTTGGGTCAGGAAGATTCCCTGGAGGAGGGCATGGTAGCCCATGCCAGTATTCTTGCCAGGAGAATCCCATGGATGGAGGAGCCTGGCGGACTACAGTCCAAAGGGCTGCAGAAGAGTCAGACATGACTGAAATGACTAAGCATGCATAAGGATATATTCATATTAGACTAGGGCCCACCCTAATGACCTCAACTTGATCATTTGCAAGGTGGCTCAGACGGTAAAGAATCTGCCTGCAATGCAAGAGACCTAGGTTTGATCACGGAGTTGGAAAGATTCCCCTGGAGAAGTGAATGGCTACTCACTCCAGTCTTCTTGCCTGGGAAATCCCATGGACAGAGGAGCCTGGCAGGCTACAGTGCCCGGTGTTACATAGAGTTGGACATAACTGAGCCACTAACACTTTTCACTTTTTTAATATTAAAATAATGTCACTTTTGCAGATACTGAGAATTAGGAATCCAACATATTTTGGGAGAGGGAGGGGACACAATTCACCCCATAACAGAGTATATGAGCTTTTTATGTTTATCAAAAAAAGATACTGGGTTCAAAAGGTTGAGAATGTTAAAAAGCTAAAAAGTGTAGACTTTTTACATTGACTTTTTACTTTGGTTTCCTTGAGATACTCTCTAACTTGTTGACATATATCACAGCCTTTTAAGCTCTTTCTATAGAACTCCTATTCCCCACCCCACCTCTAAACACCCCTCAAATTCAGCAAATCAGAGGATTCAGAGGTCTCACTGGGGTAGTTTCCTCACTGTCAGTAAGTTTGGGCTCCCCAGATGAGCAATAGTCAACAGTAATTTTCCATGTAGTTTTCTTGAAAAACTAAGTTTATATCTGCAGAGAAAAAAATAATTAATTTTATTTAAAAACCTGAATTATGCTAGCAACACCCCCCCATACATACACACAAAACACAGACATACACACATGTGTGTGCATATACACAATTCAAGGCTGAATCTGCTACAGAAGAGTTTTCACAAAGGAGACAGTGAGGCTTGGGTTTGGGTCCTGCAGAAGGTGTTATGGAGCAGCAGAGAGGATCTGATCCAGGTTGAACAGAAAAAAAAGATCCTGTGCAAACAACCTGGTTGGAGTTCCTTACCATCCAGCCCCATGTGCCATGCTATGCTGAGTTGCTTCAGTCATGCCCGACTCTTGGTGATCCTGTGGACTATCCGAGTCTCCTGCATTGCCAGGCGGGTTCTTTATCACTAGCATCACCTGGGAAGCCCCTAAAGTCTTCTCTCTGCTCTAATTTCTTCTGATTGTATGCAGGGCTGGTTTCCCCTCATTAGTCCCTCACATAACCAGCTGTTTATTGCCTTCACAATATTTATTTTTCAATTTTTAATTATAATTTTAAACTTGTCTGCCTGTTTATTAATAGTTTTCCCCCAGTAAACTCTGGGAGAGCAGAGACTAGCCTGGCCTACTCAGCATCTGGCACTAGTGTAGCCTCAGTATTTGTTTGGTGAATGAATGAATTTATGATTGAGGGGTTGTGGCTTCAAAGACAAACTGTGACTCTTTCAATATTTCTCAAGGTCAGACATTAAGCCATTCCCACAAATCCTATGAATGAGTCCAGCATAGCTTATCCCATGTTTGACTGGAAGATGGTAAGGATGCTGTTTAATCCGGCCATGTCTTGCTATCTATTGACGACAGCTGCTGATAAATGCTCACCATTGGAGCTACAGATACTGACTGCCTGATCCTCATGGACAGACCCTGCTACTGGGAAAAATTGAGGGCAGGAGAGAAGAGGGCAATAGAAGATGAGATGATTGGATGGCATCACTGACTCAGTGGACATAAGTTTGAACAAACTCTTGGAGGTAGTGAAGGACATGAAAGCCAGTCCAAAATCAAGGTGTTGGCAGTCCATGAGGTTGCAAAAGTTAGACATGACTTAGTGACTAAACAACAACAGCAACAAGGAAAGATGGTACAGGAAGGTCATGCTTGATTTTCAAGCAAGTCTCATTAAAATTTCACTCTCAGTTAATTAGCCAGTGAATAGCTACTTTATATATCTCACAAACTATCCATAGGTGGTCCTACTCTCTGTTGGAAACAAAGTTAATATTTAAGACAGGATAAATATTTCACAATTTTTAAAAGGGAACTAAGTATAACTCTAATGGTATTATTAGATTCTAAAGTTTAGTGAAAATATTTTATTGAAATATGATCTATTTTCCCCCATGGTCATAGGACCATCATCATAGAACTCTTAATAGCTACCCACTATGTTTGGGGATATTGGGAAATTTTAAATGCTCTCAGAGTTATCTTTCACTCAATGTAATCAGGGTAACATTTGGTCTGCTGAAAATAAGAAATTACTAATAGACTGCATTTCCATTCAAATAAAGACAGTATGCAGTAGGAAGAGAGAGTGAAGAGCATGATCCTTGGGTCTTAATATTACTAAATCTCTGAGAGCAGACCCAGGATTAAACAGATACTGTGATAAATATAGAACTTAATCTGAGCCACTTAATGATCTTCCATTAAGGTTATTTCAATTCAATAACAATGAAGTTTAATTACTATTTATTGAGTGCTTAGAAGAAACAAAATTTTGATGATGGGTTTCTTGATAATCCTTAATTGTTCTCAGTTAAAAGCTCCGTTTCAGTTCTGAACATAATTCATGCTTATACATCTAACTCCCTGACCTAATCTTGGCTCCTCTATTCTTATAATAATCAAATTATGCTCTATTCTCTTTCAAAATTCTGCTTAAGCCTCATCTCTTTTAAAAGCCTTCCCAGACTAATGGGAATACCAATGGATGCCTCTGGTGGCATTTATCCCCACAATCTCTTTAACAGAAGCAGAAATATTGACTCTCAAGAAGAGAAAGTATGAACTGTCATCTGTCCAACTTCCATTCTCCAAATTCTCACGGATATATATACCTCAATACACCCACACCAGTAGTCCTTATTCCTGAGTGCACATTAGAATGACACAAGGATTTTTAAAGAAGTTCTTTTTAGAAGATTAAGAAAAAACTAATTTGGGAGATCTTGGTCAGGCTAATTAAATCATAGTCTCTGGGGTGAGGCTCTCACAGTTTATTTTTAAAAATTTTCAGATCATTTTAATATTGGTCTAAGGGTGAGACTCTGTACTGCACAAAGCAGGACTCTCAAGTACCCTAATATACCCAGCTATGTTTCTTGCTTTGCTTTGTGTGTGTATGTAAAATCTCACAGAATTACCATTTTATTTATTTATTGGCCACACCATGTGGCATGCAAGATCTTAGTTCCCCAACCAGGGATGGAACTTGTGCCCCCTCAGTGGAATCACTGTCTCAACCACTGGACCACCAGGGACATCCCTAGAATTACTAGTTTTAAAATTAAAACTCATAGGTCATCTCTTCCAATTAATTTTTTATTTTTGGAAATCTCCTATGAAGGACCTGGTATACTCAATCCATGAATAAAGCACCATTTGAAAAATTTCAAGATTTACTAAGTAAACGATGTTCGGAATATAATTATCTAGAAAGCAAATGCAAGGGTGCTTTGCATTTGGAGTAGCAGATGAAAGTGAATCCAGAGATCAGTGGAACAGATGCTGTGATGGACACACCTGGCTCTGAGATCTCAAGTTTGGCTCCTGGAATATTGAGTGTGTCTCAGCTCTTCCTCCTTCAGCCTGTGTCCTTATTTGCAAACATGTGGACAGTAATGCCTCCAGGCTTGTTTTGAAGATTAAATTGGGTAAATAACTGTGAAAGTAGATGATACATAGTTTAATTTTTTAACAGTTGTACAATTGTGAGAACCTTCTTTCACTGACCTTAACAAGGTAAAAAGAAAAAAACTATTTTGCATTTAAATAAGTATTTCTTTATTCTGCCAATTCGAATGATTTTTAAACATCTCAAAGTTTCCCAGCATAACCTGGGTTTTTTGGCCTTTTGGTTTCAAAAATGTGTCCATTTCTAGAAAGTATTCCAGCTTTCTAGAACTCAGTCTTCTCTATTCTTTGAAGCATGTGCTAGAAATACGTTCTGTTGTTCAAAAGGAATTTATCGTATTAGTAACCTACGAGAGAACTAATCTACAATGTTGAAAATATATCCCTTTCAAAATTTGTTTAGAGGAAGAAAAAATTAATTATTTGAAGTAAACAAACTTCTTTATGAAGTTATGGTTATAAAAACCCAAAGCAGTTAGAGGACATTGTGATTTATCCATCACAAACAAGGAATAAGTTTTAGAAATGCAGTAGAGTAATGCTGTGTGTGTGTGTGCATATGTGTGTGTGTGTGTGTGTGTGTGAGTGAGTGTGTGACTGTATTTTCCTGATGGTCTTCTTTTTAGATTGAGCCTGGAGCAAAGCAAATATCAAAGCTCATTTCTCTTACGCCCAGGGCAGCCTATCAGAGGAAGAAAAACAACAGAAGATAAGATCTTAACTAGAGCAATGAGGGCAAGTACTTGCTTTTAACCTCAGATGCAGGGGAAGTGGTAGAGTTTCAGGGTGTTGTTTGTAAAGTCTAAAGTTTTGCCTGAGGCTGAAGTGTTGCAGATGTTTCCCAAGGCCTCTCTGATTTTATGTGACAAATTCTAACATCAAGTTTATTGGGCTAAGAGTTAAACAAAAATAAACGCCATTCCCTAATACTTTTTTTTTTTTAATTTTACTTTACAATTCTGTATTGGTTTTGCCATACATTGACATGAATCCACCACAGGTGTAAATGCGTTCCCAAACATGAACCCCTCTCCTACCCCCCTCCCCACAACATCTCTCTGGGTCATCCCCGTGTACCAGCCCCAAGCATGCCGTATCCTGCATCGGACATAGACTGGCGATTCGATTCTTACATGATATTATACATGTTTCAATGCCATTCTCCCAAATCATCTCACCCTCTCCCTCTCCCTCTGAGTCCAAAAGTCCACTATACACATCTGTGTCTTTTTTGCTGTCCTGCATACAGGGTCATCATTGCCATCTTTCTAAATTCCATATATATGTGTTAGTATACTGTATTGGTGTTTTTCTTTCTGGCTTACTTCACTCTGTAAAATTGGCTCCAGTTTCATCCATCTCATCAGAACTGATTCAAATGTATTCTTTTTAATGGCTGAGTAATACTCCATTGTGTATATGTACCACAGCTTTCTTATCCATTCATCTGCTGATGGACATCTAGGTTGTTTCCATGTCCTGGCTATTATAAACAGTGCTTTTTAAGGGAAAAAAATTTTGGAAAAATTATTTCCCATTGTCTCCTATTCCCAAAGCTTTTCATCTGCTTGGTTTTAAGCTGGGGAGATTACAGAAATTGGAACAGTATAAGAAATCGAGTGATGACAGTTGAATCTAGTTAGAGAGAGTGTAGCATTGTACTTGGGGGTAGTGGTGGTGGTTTAGTCACGAAGTTGGGTCTGACTCTTGGAACCACATGGACTGTAGCCCATCAGGCTCCTCTGTCCATAGGGTTTTCTAGGCAAGAATACTGGAGTAGGTTGCCATTTCCTTCTCCAGGGGATCTTCCCAATCCAGGGATCAATCCCACGTCTCCTACATTGCAGGTGGATTTTTTATCACTGAGTCAACACTTAAATTTTAATGCCATATACCATATGCCTTGAATGTAAGTTGGAATAATGAGTTATGCTACTTACTTTTATTCAAAAGGCACTATTGGATATATACGTATGTATTTTATTTCACCTCTCTTAATTTTCTACTCTTCAGGCCTAGGATATCTTAAATTGTCATTCTAGCTTCTCAATGCTTTTGAACTGTGGTATTGGAGAAGACTCTTGAGAGTCCCTTGGACTGCAAGGAGATCCAACCAGTCCATTCTGAAGGAGATCAGCCCTGGGTGTTCTTTGGAAGGAATGATGCTAAAGCTGAAACTCCAGTACTTTGGCCACCTCATGTGAAGAGTTGACTCATTGGAAAAGACTTTGATGCTGGGAGGGATTGGGGGCAGGAGGAGAAGGGGACGACAGAGGATGAGATGTTTGGATGGCATCACTGACTCGATGGACGTGAGTCTGAGTGAACTCTGGGAGTTGGTGATGGACAGGGAGGCCTGGTGTGCTGCGATTCATGGGTTCGCAAAGAGTTGGACACGACCGAGTGACTGAACTGAACTGAACTGAACTAGCTTCTCAAAGATTTCTCCACAAATTATAACATAGAATCTTCCAGACAGCAAAACTATGATCAATGGAGAAAAATTATAAGTATGCAAGATTCACCACAACATACAAAGGAATTTTCTGGGAAACAAAAATGCCCAATAAGAAGTCTGCCTTCGCTCACTGTCCTGGGAAGATTTCAAGTTAAGGTTAAATAATGAAGCAAGTTTGGAGTTGGCCTAAGGCTAAATGATCATCTGCTTCAGGACATTCCTTCAGTAGAAGGAATTCCAGGGCTCAGTAAGAACTTAGATTGTTATGTCTCCTCCCAATATAAGATTATATGATTTTGGGACTTCCCTGGTGGAGCAGTGGGTAAGACTCACTCTGCCAATGCAGAAGACAGGGGTTTGATCTCTGATTTGGGAAGATTCCACATGCTTCGGAGCAACTAAGCCCATGCGCTATAACTACTGAGTCTGCATGCTGCAACTACTGAAGCCAGCATGCCTAGAGCCTGTGCTCAGCAACAAGAGAAGCCACAGCATTGAGAAGCCCCTGAACTACAACAGTGAGTAGCTCCTGCTCTCCACAACTAGAGAAAGCCTGCACAAAGCAAAAAGACAAATAAACAAATAATTTAAAATATTAATATACATTTTTAAAAATATTATATGACTTTGGATAAAATAAATTTGACACAGAATACTTTGGTTTCTACCGCCTTTCTCGTTTTAGATGATAATTCATCATGCTTTTATGAATAAGGCATTAACTTACAACTGAGAGAATGGTGAATATGGCCTATTTGCAAGCTGGAGACCCTCTTGCTATATTCTGAGAGTTCCTTAGTTTTAAAAACTGAAGTACTGAAATATCACTCATATTTATTGTCTCGGATTCCTTTTACATCTATTCCCTTGGTCCTCTTATATCTTAGCTGCCAATATATTCTTCTGTTTCATGTTTTACCTATTCACTATGTTCAATTATACCTGAAGACGGGGTACTTTAATGGTGGATTGATTTCC
Organism: Oryx dammah; assembly: GCF_014754425.2. Lineage (NCBI taxonomy): Eukaryota > Metazoa > Chordata > Mammalia > Artiodactyla > Bovidae > Oryx > Oryx dammah. Next base: position 63,940,002 of record NW_024070188.1, read on the forward strand.
ATGGCAGACTAGAGTGAAACTATATACATCATTTCACCAATAACTTCTGCATACTGTGTCCCATGTCTACTGCAGACATTAAGATGGCCAAAAAGATATACCATTGGTGCATCGGATGAAAAATATATTGCATAAAACATAATTTATTCCTTTTAACTTATTAGAAGCTATTTCAAAACTGATAGCAAAGTTTATTTCTTACAAAAAATGTAAGGGGAGGCCGCAGATAAAATCAAGTCTTTCTCCCCAGTGCCTGGGCATCCCACATGTTGGGGTAACAGCTGGCATAGGATATTAATAGATAGCCATTGTCCTGGCACCTGGCTGGGGAATCACAGTCTGAGACTATAACCAGTGCAGCTGCAGGTTCTTGTCAGATTTTTCTGAGCCACAGAAATGAGAAAAATAATTGTTTTGGAAATATGTAACATACTGGCTCTCATGAAATACCTCCAATACTCAGGAGAAATAAATGAAATACATTGTAAAATTATTTTTGAACAGTCTCTAAACTATTTAGTCTATTTTTCTACTGGTGGCTCAGTCGGTATGGAATCTGCCTGCAATTCAGGAGATTCCATTGGATCCCTGGATCAGGAGGCTCCCCTGGAGAAGGAAACAGCAACCCATTCCAGTATTCTTGCCTGGAAAATTCCATGAACAGAAGAGCCTGGCAGGCTACACAGAGTCCATGGGGTCGCAAGAGTCGGACATGACTTGGTGACTAAACCACCCACCCTACTATCTTAAGAATAAAGAATATTGATTGTAAAGAAAATCAAACTAGAAGAGGAAAATATGGGGCTAAACACTGATATTTGAATATGTATAAACGTTGTGTGGTTTACCAATTCCAAATAAAATAGGGATGTAGTTATGAAAAAAAGAAAAAGTATGAAAAAGCTTGTTTTGAGAAGAAAGAAAATTAAACTAGTACCGAAGACCTATTATACACCCCAGATAAAAAGATGCTACTAAATTTCTTCCGCACCCTTCCTTCTCTCTCCTTTTTATTTTATTCCATCCCCTTCCACTGCCCTCTTCATTCCCTTTTAATCCTCTCTCCTTTGCTTTCACAAAGATTTCCTAAAATTGTCAAATCTATAAAGTCGAGGAGAAAGCAGCCCTCATAGAGCTGCCACTGCACTCGGGGAGTCTGTATGTTCGTAAATAATTCAAAAAATAATTTATAACAGATCTAAGGGATAAGTGAATTACAGAAAAGTGTAGCGGGTATTGAGGGCTGGGAAAGACTGCACCCTTCCGGAAGTCGGTGCAGGTCAGACAGCGGAAATGGCGGTGGGAAGAGAAAGGAAGGGCATTTACTTACGGGAGACTGGAGACGCAGAATCCACAGCATCTGGACTCTTCATGGATGAAGTGGGGCGAGTGAGGGGGACACAAAGATGGCTGCCACTTTTCAGTGATTTTTACTGGTCCATCACAGAGTTAGGAAATGGATGTGCCTGTCCTCTCAGGGCCACTTCTGTTCTTGCCCCATTCCAGCCGTGAAGTAGGATCAAACACGACTCTTGGTTCCCCCAAAGGAAATCCACCCCAGAAGCCAGTGTTTAGAGGCTGATACTCCTGGGTGTTCTTTGGAAGGAATGATGCTAAAGCTGAAGCTCCAGTACTTTGGCCACCTCATGCGAAGAGTTGACTCATTGGAAAAGACTCTGATGCTGGGAGGGATTGGGGGCAGGAGGAGAAGGGGACGACAGAGGATGAGATGGCTGGATGCCATCACCGACTCGATGGACGGGAGTCTGAGTGAACTCCGGGAGTTGGTGATGGAGAGGGAGGCCTGGCGTGCTGCGATTCATGGGGTCACAGAGAGTCGGACATGATTGAGCGATTGAACTGAACTGACCTGAATTGTACAGGAGGTTTTATATTGTGTCTTGTGTGTATATGGAGACTGGGGCAGATTGTTATGTGGCAAGTCATTTCCTTGTAAGAGGTAAGTCTTCTCTCTCAAATTTTGTTTCTCCCCCAGATTTACTCCCTTCTGTCCCCACAACTGATGCGTCTCTGGCTCCCTGACTTTCCTCTTCTCTCCCTTGCATAACACTTCCATCTTCCTCCCCTTCTTGGTCTCCTCCCCACCCACCTTTCCCCTCCCTCTGCACAGAAATATATCTCATCACTCCGCCTCCTCACCCTCACTTAATACAGTCTCTAAGTGTCTGTAGTACCAAGGATGACTTCATTTGTGCTCAACAAACAAAAGATCCTTAAGCTGAAAGATCCACCCTCTTTACAGGGTGGCAGATGGATTTGAAATACTCAATTTTTATTTCTGTCACATACAAAAATTTGTCAACCTTAGTATCTAAAAGCACTGCTGCATGCAGATCTTAAATATCATTTTGTAATTTTGGCAGCCAATCAAAGGTACTGGGAAATAATATTAATAGAATCAATGCAAATCGTGTCCAGTGCTCTCTGACTGGTGGTGGGCAAGTAGATTTCTCATCTGTGCCAATCTTTATTGTTTTGCTTATTTTTATCTGCAGAGATTTGGGAAAGGCTACCCACTCCAGTATTCTGGCCTGGAGAATTCCATGGGCTGTGTAGTCCATTGGGTCACAAAGAGTCAGACACGATTGAGCGATTTTCACTTTCACTTTACTTTTTGTTATGTTAGTCCCAATCACCTTGCTGTGGAGGTCTTTCTGCCACTCACTTGTCTAGTTCACCCAGGCTGCCCTGTATCGGTTGATGAGGAAGCTAGTCATGGTACAAAGAGCTGGAAAATACTACTTCCCTTTCACACAGGTTTGAATACTGAAGAGAAATACTATCTTCATAAAAACAACCATAAAAGCTTTTGCATTCTTTTTGCTTTCCTTTCCCTTCAAGACAAATCTTGTCACCCCTTTTTATTGAATTTGCTTAGAAATTTAAGACTCTTTGATACCAGATGTATTAATTCTTTCTTTTATATTGACAACTTCCTTTTCTGTTTGCTCTTTCTTTTTCTAGTATCAGGTGGAAATCAAACTCATGACAGGGTGGCAGATGCATTGTTTATAAATCCAGGTTAGCATGGAATCAGAACTTATCTCCCAAACTCCTTTTGCTCTGTGGTCTTAGGTTTCTGAAGGAGCCTACTATAAACCTGATATAACTCTAACCTCTCATTGATTCTGTGGGCATCCACATCTCATATTTGTAGACTCCTTTATTCTAAATTTACTATTCATTATATTTACTATTCCAGGTGAACTGAGATATGTACACTACAGAGAAAATGAGAATCTTTCATTTGAAGGCATGTTTTGATTTTTAAAAACATTTATTTATTTATTTTTGGCCCCATCAGGTCTTGGTATGGTGCGTGGACTCAGTAACCCCATGGTATGCGGGATCTTAGTTTCCCGACCAGGGACTGAACCTGCATCCCCTGCACTGGAAGGCTGATTCTTAACTACTGGACCACCAGGGAAGTTCCAGTGTTTTAACTTTTTTAATGTGAACTTTACCATAATGAGAATGGCCTTTTAAAACAATATTCCATCCATAATGAAGGTTAAGCAGGTTAAGTATTTGCAAAATACTTGCATATTTCCTTTGGAAATTGAAGTTCCCAGAATCTCTCCTCAATGCTGACAGTGATTCCTCCTCAAAATAGTGATTCCTGCTTCAGTAGTTTGAATAATGAAATTACAGTTGTGTCCCCTCTGTTCTTCTTTAGCACTTTACGCATATTTCTATCACATTATAATGAATTTTTCTGCTTAAGTGAACCCCTGCAAAATTGCTTTTACTGAACTGGACTTTGAGGATAAGCCATCAGCACACACTGAGTAGTGCTGTAAGAAATAGACCTACTCCTTTGCTGTAAGGATATTATTGAGGATGCTCTTCAGGATATCAGTAGTGTTGCATTTGAAGGATCCTTGAGGGTTTCTCTGTTTGACCTTATATCAGGATTAGCTATATTTTTCCTGAGCAGCTGGTTGCTTTTATCTGGTGGAACCCATGCATTGTGTTTCTTCTTTTACAGAGCTTGCCAAAAAACTTAGAGCCAAATTCCTGGTGGATCCTTAGCAAACACATGTGGGCCTTCATTGTATTTATTTTATGTATTAGTCTACCTCTGTTGTATGATTCCATCATTGCTTTCCCTTTGCGTCTTTCTCATTTTCTACTGATATACTGCATTTTCTTTTGTTGCACATCTTTTTGTTCTCTGTAAGACCTTTTGAAGAAAAACAAAAGAATGAAGACAGTATCTGTAGATATCTCACCAGGATCTGAGCTCCCTGAGAGTGGACTGGGTTTGTTTCTTCATCACTGCACTTGGATCTGGCACAAACCTTCATTATATGTTCAGTAAATATTTTTAAAATAAAGCAAATTAAGTTGCCATTATAGAAAAGAATCATCTGGTAATTTGATCCATGGCTAAACAGCCATGTGGTAAGATGAACGGAAAGGACTGTGAATCAAATTATCACCTATAGACAAAAGGCAGAAGATATACTATGTATGAATCAAAGATAAATTAGATGAGCTAAACCCAAAGTTCCTTCTGTTTTACCTGTTCATAATATGGTGATGACACTTTTGTGACTTATAAATGAATGGTCTTGCTATCCATCTATGACAGGGCTTTGCATAAAATTGGTACCAGAGAAATACACGTTGAGTAGTTAAATCTACTTCTCTGGATACTAGGATGAGAAATAGAATCACCTAGAAGGCTGAGCAGGAAGTGTCTGGCACTTTTTTCATCTCAGACTGAAACCTAAAAATGTCTTGAGAAATTGAGATTATTGGGACTATTAATTTAATCCAGAATTGGTACAAAAGACATCTAGCTCACTGAGCAGCGTCTTTTAATGGCAAAATGCCCAATGTTACATAGAACTTTCAAATCTTGATTAGTAATAAAATAATTTTGATCTTTAAAAGCAAACAAAACAATATGGTAATATGGTTCTTTTTTATCCTTATGGGCTTTCCCAGAATAGAATATGCTACCAATTTATTAATGAGTATTGGAATTCATGGTATTAATCTAAACCAAATAAATATTGATGAGATTGCCTTTCTTTAGGACCAAAGACTTTTGTCTTTAGGGTCTAGGATTTCTTCCTTCAAAATGTCTGTCATGTACATCCTTTCCTCTAGGTTTCACTATTGGCCTCCTAATCCCAAACTCTCATGATCTCCTCCCCAAAATGGTGCAGTAGATTTTCTTCTGGCTTCTGAGCCACTACTTTTTCTGTCCTGTCAGTCCTGAATGTTACTGTCAGACTATTCTTCCAAAAATACTGTTTTCATTGTATTATTTTTTATCTAGTAACTTGTTATATGGAGAAGGAAATGGCAACCCACTCCAGTGTTCTTGCCTGGAGAATCCCAGGGACGGGGGAGCCTGGTGGGCCGCCGTCTGTGGGGTCACACAGAGTCGGACACGACTGAAGTGACTTAGCAGCAGCAGCAATTTGTTATAACTTCCTATACCCACACAAATCAACTTCAAACTTTTGGGCAAAGAAAGAATTGCTTCTTCTAATCTCCCATTCTGGTTTCCAGCTGTGTACACCAGAGTGCGCTCTGTAGCAATCTTAGCATCCGCATGGGTCCCTGGTTTTGACTGTCCCTTTAAAGTACCCGTATTTGCACACAACAGGAAGTAGGGTGTGGTTTGTTCTTGGATGAGAGTAAAGTAGTGTGCTGAAAACAGTTTATCCTTGACCTAGAACCAGTGCTGCTTTTAGGGAAAAAAAAACTTGTTTACAATTGAAGTGAAAAGTTAAATAGCATTTTCAGTTAAAAGGAGCGTGTTTGAATAGCAACAATGAAAGCAAACTTTAAATGCTTCTGCTAATAAAAATGATGATGGCTCTTATGTATTGAGAACTTACTATGTGCTAGGCACTACACAAATGTTATCTACCTTAACTCTGAAATAGATACCATTATTATCTCTATTTCACAAATAAGTTGTCCAAGGTCACACAGTAAGCCAAGCCTGAAATCTGGGAAATTTGGCTGCAAGGATAGTTTCCTAACCACACAACTATACCAACTCTTGGTGGTGGTGGTTTAGTTGCTAAGTCGTGTCTGACTCTAGTGACCCCATGAACTGTAGCCCACCAGGCTTTTCTGGCCATGAAATTTCCCAGGCGAGAATACTGGAGTGGGTTGCCATTTCCTTCTCCAGAAGATCTTCCTGACTCAGGGATCAAACACATGTCTCCTACATTGCATGCATGTTCTTTACTGCTGAGCCATTAGGGATGCCCTATAATAACTCTTTCAGTTCAGTTCAGTTCAGTCGCTCAGTCGTGTCCGACTCTTTGAGACCCCGTGAATCACAGCACGCCAGGCCTCCCTGTCCCTCACCAACTCCCGGAGTTCACCCAAACTCATGTCCATCAAGTCGGTGATGCCATCCAGCCATCTCATCCTCTTTCATCCCCTTCTCCTCCTGCCCCCAATCCCTCTCAGCATCAGGGTCTTTTCCAAAGAATCAACTCTTCGCATGAGGTGGCCAAAGTATTGGAGTTTCAGCTTCAGCATCATTCCTTCCAATGAACACCCAGGACTGATCTCCTTTAGGATGAGCTGCTTGGATCTCCTTGCAGTCCAAGGGACTCTCAAGAGTCTTCTCCAACACCACAGTTCAAAAGCATCAATTCTTCAGCACTCAGCTTTCTTCACAGTCCAACTCTCACATCCATACATGACCACTGGAAAAACCATAGCCTTGACTAGACGGACCTTTGTTGGCAAAGTAATGTCTCTGTTTTTCAATATGCTATCTAGGTTGGTCACAACTTTCCTTCCAAGGAGTAAGTGTCTTTTAATTTCATGGCTGCAATCACCATCTGCAGTGATTTTGGAGCCCCCCCAAATAAAGTCTGACACTGTTTCCACTGTTTCCCCATCTATTTGCCATGAAGTGATAGGACCAGATGCTGTGATCTTTGTTTTCTGAATGTTGAGCTTTAAGCCAACTTTTTTCACTCTCCTTTTTCACTTTCATCAAGGGGTTTTTTAGTTCCTCTTCACTTTTTGCCATAAGGGTGGTGTCATCTGCATATCTGAGGGTCTTGATATTTCTCCCGGCAATCTTGATTCCAGCTTGTGCTTCTTCCAGCTACTCTGCATATAAGTTAAATAAGCAGGGTGACAATATACAGCCTTGACATATTGCTTTTCCTATTTGGGACCAGTCTGTTGTTCCATGTCCAGTTCTAACTGTTTTTTCCTGACCTGCATATAGGTTTAGAACCTAAATCCAGTATCCACCCTGAAACCCAAGAAATGGCTGCTCTAGGAAATAATATTTTGGGCTTATGTTGTAGAAGAAATGCCATCTGGAAAAAAAAATTTATTTTTTTTAACAAAATTGTAATTTATCATGAGCCCAAAGCCAGCCTAGATGGTCATCTCTCCAACTTGCTTCCATTTTTGTCTGGTTCCTCCCGTTATTGTTCAGCAGACATGTTTCACAAAGAAAACCCACAGTTTAGAGAGCACAGTGTTTTATTCCAAATCAGACCATTCTCCTCAGTACTACAGATTAGAGTGCAGTGGGATTACTCTATAGTAAAGTCCATGCTGTGATCCTCTGTGAGAGCCTCTTGACTAAACCCAATTTGACAGTTTTAATGGCGTAAAAAAATGGCTCAAGTCAGAAAGACCAGAATCAGTGTCTCTCATTTAAAGACGCTTCCAACAGAAATGTGATCACAGGCCATATATGAGCAGAGAACTAGACAGTCAATGGAACGTGGGAAAGCCTATGCTGAGAATTCAGATCTAAAGAGACATTGAGCATGAGATGTTGCCTCAGTTGCCTATTACAGTGTAATCAAGTCCTAGTGACTCAAAGAGCCAGTTGTCACACTTCTTTCTAGCCTTGTATCCAATGGCTCATGTTGGTAGCCTAAACTTGGCCATGGTAGGAGCACCCTGGGCAGGTGCAAACACGACAAGCTGTGACTCCTTCCCTTCCCCTCTTCAGCGGTTTAACAAAAGTACCTCCCCCTAGAACAGCAGCTGTGTACTACTTCTTACAATTCTGTGAGTTGGCTGGGCTCATCTGGGCAATCTGCTTTATATGGTGATGCTATGGTGACTTCTACGGCTGCCTGCAGCTAGGATAAGATTTCTCAAGTTTGGCATTACATTTGGAGCTAGATAATTCTTTGTGGTGGAGGTCATCCTGTACATTGCAGGATTTTAGCTGCATCTTTGGCCTCTACATACTCAATGCTAGAAGGGACAACCAAAAATGCAGGGTAAAATTGCTCAGGCTGAGAACCATTTACCCAGGAACTTGGCTGAGGCTGAAACATCAAAGATTGTTCCTTTTCTTCCACTTGTCAAGGATCCTTTGTTAAAGGACAATGTATTCCTGAAACTTGTCTAAGATGGCTATGTTAGTGCCTCAGTCATGTCTGACTCTTTGCATCCCCTTGGACTGTAGCCTGCCAGGCTCCTCTGTCCATGAGATTTCCCAGGCAAGAATACTGGAATGGGTAGCTGTTCCCTTCTCCAGGGGATCTTCCCAACCCAGGGATTGAACCCAGGTCTTCTGTATTGCAGGTGGATTCTTTACAGTCTGAGCCATCAGGGAAGCCCTGTAAGATGGGCTTTAGTCAGACTTTATTCAGGGGGACTACTACTTGGGATGGGGCTTCCCTGGTGGCTCAGAGGTTAAAGCATCTGTCTGCAATGCAGGAGACCAGGGTTCAATTCCTGGAGAAGGAAGTGGGATGAGAGATTGGGCTCAACTCCAAATACAGCAAGAAAAGTAGGAATTTATAGCCACAGAGCAGGGTTGCGGGGTCAGTAGATGGAAAGTTACTGAGAGGAAACATCAGGGGTCGAGACACTGGCTAAACCAACTTGATAGGATTCTTGCTGAAGGCAGCCTGGGCAATAAATGACCAAGCGTGGAATATTCTTGATAAACTGACTCAGCATGATTCTTACTAAAACTAAACTAAGCAGACCAAGGACAGAACCCGAGATTAGAGTCCAATCAGCAAGAGGACTCTGAGGAGTCTAACTCAACTTTGGTCAATAAAAGAGTCTTTGTCATCTCAGTGTGGACTCTCATCATTCTGCAGTCTAGTTCAAGCTGCTTCACAGCACAGTGTATAGCTTTAAGACAATAAGAGCAAATGCTAACTGGAGCAACATCACTTTCACTGTATTTTTAATAGGTCAAAGCAAGTCACAAGTCCAGGTCAGACTGGAGGGGAGGGGAAACAGACTCCACGTCTTGAAGAGAGGAGTAGTAAACTGTAGTCATCTTTAATCCATATGGTACCATATTTACATTTACAAGTATACTCTGCAGAAGGAAAGGAAATCTTAAGAGACAACTGTATTCAGGATCAGTCAAAATTAACTCCAGAAATAAGCATAACAGCCCTTTACAAGTGGACAAAAGGTGAAGCTGATTATTCATGAGTTGGCAAAGAAAAGAAGTGTTACCATACTCTGAGGGTACAGGTGTTTATTTTCAGATTCTACTATATCAAAGGTTCTGAACAATTTGGATGCCACTTCTGGCTGTAATATTGGCAAAGGCATTTTCCCACTGGAAAAATAAGTAGTTCTTAGTAGGTTGCTGATACTAATTTTTTGTTCTTCAATGGAATAATGATAGGCAAAAAGATGTTCCTGAAAATGGAAGCAGTATTGTGAATTTTTGACTGTTTTATATCATTTAGAATTAATGTTTTATGCATCCTTGTCATTATAACAGTTAGAGTTTATAGAGTTTTTAAGGATCTTTCCCAAGATGTTTTCTAAAGAACTGGTTGTTTACAAGAGGGATCACTGTCTATTTTCGTCTGAATTTTCACATTTGTATCTTTTCACTAGAATGCTAATGCTAGGAGCAAGTGTTTTTTGCTCTAAGGCGCTGCTTGCTAAGTCGCTTCAGTCATGTCTGACCCTGTGAGACCCCATAGACAGCAGCCCACCAGGCTCCTCTGTCCATGGGATTTTCCAGGCAAGAGTACTGGAGTGGGTTGCTATTTCCTTCTGCACTCTAAGGCACTATTTTCCCAAAAAAGCAGAACTCTAGTTTCACAGAATGTTAATGGGTATTACACATAAAGGAATTTATAGGTTGTATAAGCTCAGGAAATTCTAAGTTAGGAGTAAGCAGGTTTCTTTACTGCTGGATTTCTTAGGGTGTTTACTATAGTACTGTATATTATAACTCATAAAATATACAGTGTTTCTTAGACTTATTTAACCATAGAAATAGAGGCACATCTTACATAACTAGTGTTCCTCAGGGTACCCCTGGTAGAAATTATATAAGATGAAAATAAAGGAGGAAGAAAAATTTTGAGAATTCTATTTAAGATCAATCAAAATTTACTCCCCAAACAGGCAGAGCAGTAGCCTTAGCACTTAAAAAAAGCTGTCCTTGAAGCAGGCACTTGAATCCAATAATGTACTATACTGTGTTTGTTCTAAACATCAGTAGTGTTTTGAACACAGAGTTTTAAAATCATTTTGCAAAAGTTATTTTACATTCATGAAATTTAGTCCTCAAAGATTTCGTTGAAACAGTAATTCAGAAAGAAAGAACTGGAACAAGTTTGTACCTTTTCTCACTCTTTTTTGTCACATTGACAAAGCAAAGTTGTTTACCGTGTATAGAGATCAATATTTGGATATATGGAAACATGATGAAATGATTACCACACTCCACCCTTCTTATAAACTAAATTTGAAGCATTAGGAATTAGAATTTGGATGACAAGCAGTATAATAACATACTTGTGGGCAACTTCTCAGATAGTTTTCAATGATGCCCATATCCTGGTATTCATGTTTTGTATGATCTCCTCCTCCTGACTGTAGGCTGAGCTTAGTGAGTTTCTTCTAAGGAATAGAGTGCAGCAAAGGTGATGGGTATTACTTCTGAGATTAGGTTGCAAGTGACTGGCTTCTGTCTTGCTTGCTCTTTCCTGCTCTCTGACACACTCAGATGAGGCTGCCCTCTGTGAGGAGGCTCACATGATAAGGAATTGAGGGAGGCCTCAGGCCAGCAGCTCCGAGGAGCTGAATCCTGCAACAACCTCAGGAGTGAACCTGGAAGCAGATCACCCCCCAGTTAAGCTTTGACTTGACAGGACTTCATCCCTGTTGACACCTGAACCTGGCCTTGTGAGAGACCCTGAGCCCGAGGACCCTGCTAAGCCATGCCTAGATTCCTGATGCAGAAGCTGTGAAAGACTGTTGTTCTGAGCTACTAAATGGTGGGGCAGTTTGGTAGGCAGCAATACAACTAGAAGACCAATGCGGTCTTATCTGAGTCAAACCTTGCAGACAGCGGAAGAAAAGACTAAAGCATTGTGGTGAAATCGTGCTTTAGAGTGGCAGTGTAGAAAAATCCTGATTTAATTGGGAGAAACAAAGAGGATCTTGAAGATGAAAGCTAGGTGAGAAGAGTCTTGAAATTTTATGTGCCAGTTCAGGAGGAGAAAGAAGGTGTAGAAAGTGATAACAGTGTGGTCACTGCAATTGCTGAAGAAGATATGGTTGTCCTAGGGCTCCTTGTAATACAAAACTAGCCTCCAAGAGACCACCTTTTGGTTTAACTATTGCGCTAGTTATAGGGGAAGGATGTCAGGGCTACCAAGAACTAGTAATATGGTTTATTTTTTTATTTTTGGCTGTGCTGGGTCTTCGTTGCTGCGTGGGTGTTTCTGTAGTTGCAGCAAGCAGGGGCTACTTTTCTTGCTGGTCTTCTCACTGTGCTGACTTCTCTTGCTGTGGAACTCAAAGCGGGTGGGCTTCAGTAGTTGAGGTTCCTGGCGTCTAGAGCACAAGTTCAATAGCTGTGGCTCATGGGCTTATCTGCTTTGCAGCACATGGGATCTTCCCGGATCAGGATTGAACCCATGTCTCCTGCATTGGCAGGTGGATTCTTTACCACTGAGCCACCAGGGAAGCCCCTCATGTGGTTATAGAAGGTTCCCCTCCTTCTTGTCCCCTCACCGTGACCTCAGGTTTGGACTGTTCCTTTTAGATGTTCTTCTATACGTTGTTTTATTCCACAAATCTGTATCAAATACTTACTGTCTGTTTGGCACTGTTTTAGGCACTGAAGATTCCATGAAGAAATCCTCACCCTCTTGAAATCTACCTTCTAGTGAGGAAAGACAGTAAACAAAGTAAATAAACATTGACATAGCATATAGGAACAAAAAGAAAAAACATGCAGTTTAGTTATTCAGTACTACTGGGGAAAAAGAAAGCAAGAAAAGGAGAGAGTGAGGGAGTTCTAGTTTTCTTACCAGTTATCAAGGTCTGGAGTCTAATCAGCTGCATGTCCCCTGCTACACTGGGCCCATTGTAATCTGATTATATTCCAGTTCAACCTGACAAACCACCAGAGTCTCTAAGGCTTTCTCTCTCCCTTTGGATGCTCCGTTCTTATACTTGACCACATGGCATGCAGGATCTTAGTATCCAACCAGGGTAAAGGAGAAGCTATTTCCAGAGGAAAAAACTGGTGCAAAGAGATAATATACATTGTTCAAGATATCTTTATTTGAAGTGATATTAGCAGATCAGGCTAACTCTGGCCCAAATGAATCAGTTCACTGAGAGCTCAGAAAGTGAAAGTGAAAGTTGCTCAGTCACGTCTGACTCTTTGCGACCCCAGGGACTTAGCCTGCCAGGCTCCTCTGTCCACAGAATTTTCCAGGCCAGAATACTGGAGTGGGTAGCTGTTTCCTTCTCCAGGGGATCTTCTCAACCCAGGGATCGAACTGAGGTCTCCTGCATTGCAGGCAAATTCTTTACCATCTGAGCCACAAGGAAGCCTGAGAGTTCAGAAGACAAGCACAAATTTCAAACAGGAAGCCACACATAACAGCCACATTGAAACAATGACCACTTATTCTCCTCCAGCCCTGAACATTAGCTTGTTGCCCCTTTTCTCAAGGGTGTAAATGGTTTAGCTTAGTGACCTTGGTTTGTGGCTGAGTTTTATTTAATTGTACAAAGACCTGAGTGATGGAGTGGGTGATGAAGTCTGGGGGAAGGAAACCTTAGGTAGAGGTGCAGTTTTTTGAAGTTTATTTCAGAGCACATGAGTTGATCAGGGAAACTAAAGAAGCCACGGGTGGATGTGCAGAACACAGTAGCTTCCTTGGTTTCTTAGAGCTCTTCATGTTTCCTCTGGAAGTATCTGAGGACAGAGCTTCGTGTCACCTCCACCATCTTGTGCTTTTGAGCCTGGTTCTGTCTTTCCTTCCTTTCCTCCCTCCCTCCTTTGCTCTGTCTCTCCCTCTTTTCCTCCCACTTTCAGAAATGATGGAGAAAAGGGAAAGATAAGAGGGCTCGAACAGAAGGAGTTCTGTAAAATTCCACATGTTGTATGAAAGTAAAAAATGGAATCCTTTAATCCTAAGTTTTATTTTTAACATTTTGATTTTAGCACTTGTTGTTGTTGTGATAAAATCGAAACTATTGCCTGTGTGTCAAATTTGACTAAGGCTAAAAATAGGCGAGCTAGGTTGAGCGTGAAAGAAGTGGCCCAGCTTCTCCTTCCTCCCTTTCATTTTGTTTCAGTTTGAATGAGAAGGAGGTGGCTCACACAATGAACAAGAACAGCAACTGGCTGGGTGTCTTGTGTTCTTTCAGCCAATTATGATATTTTTGTGGGAAAGTTTCCAATTCTGAAGTCTCAGTTATGTAGAGGTGGGAGGCAGCTGGTGTGAATGTCTGTCTGCAGGGTACATGCATGATTACTCTGATCCAATATGGCATGACAGCAATGCGCTTATTCAAAAAAGTAGTGGTCTCAATTTCCCTGTACTTTAAAGCATCTTTATCCTCACCACTTAAAAGTAAAAACCCAAAAAGCCTTAAAGAGAAAAAAAGGTCAAAGCTGAAGTCACCAAAATATTTTGAGATCTCTCAGCCACATTTAGGGAGGGATATCAGTAATGAAATTAATCTAAGTGTAATGGCCCACATTAACTACTATCTTCCTCCACTCCAATAGCCTCCCCTTGAAGTTTTCATTTCATTGACTACCATCCTTTTCTCAATTTTCAGAATTTCTTACCTCTCTCCTTCATCCCTCACATCCAAATGGCCACCAAATCCTGCCGCATCTACCTTCAAAGCATTTGTCCATTTACTTACTCATGTATTTATCATGCACTTACTAAATACCTACTGTGTATGATGCACTGTGTTAGGCACCATGGCATACAGTGACACCTCAGAGAGTTAGCTTCTGCCATCACACAGCTTATCATCTGGACGGGGGAGGGGGTGGGCCCAGGCAAGAGACAAGTAAACAAGCAATTTCCATACTGTGTGTAAGCTCTTGTGAGCAAGGTACAGGGAGTACATTGGGATCCCAGAGAACTGATGATTTCAGCTGAGACTGAAAGGTTCAGAAGAATGTAGCCAGAAGAAGAATGCTTTAGGCATTATCCATTCTACAAAATTTTATCGAACACTAACTGTGGGTCAGGCTTTATGCTAGACTCTGCAGAGTTAGAAAGATAAACAATCCTGCCTCCCCAACTGCTTAGGCAAGTCAGGGTGAAGGAGACATAGACATGAAAATTGTTGTTCAGTTGCTAAGTGGTGTCCGATTCTTTGCGACCCCCTGGACTGCAGCATGCCATGCTTCCCTGTCCTTCATTGTCTTCCAGAGTTTGCTCAAACTCGTGTCCATTGAGTTGGTGATGCCATCCAACCATCTCATCCTCTGTCACCTGCTTCTCCTCCTGCCCTCAATCTTTCCCAGCATCAGAGTCTTTTCCAGACTCGACTCTTCAGATTAGGTGGCCAAAATATTGGAGCTTCACCTTCAGCGTCAGTCCTTCCAATGAATATTCAGGGTTGATTTCCTTATGCAAAGGAAATCAACTCTCCTCTGGCAAAATTAGGGAATTAAAAGATTCATCACTTTCCTCCTGAAAAGTCCAACCTGCTCCTGAGTGTGCTCTCTTGCAGCTCCTGGCTCTGTTATGAATGCCCAATATTCCCAGGGACTTTCCCCATTACGTAAACACAGCGCAAGTACTTCCCTGTCTACCTCTTTATGTTTCAGAACACAACTAAAGATTTTTTAAAAAGTTAAAAAACCTAAACCCTTTTTATTTTGTATTAGAGTATAGCCAATTAAAAATGTTGTGGTAGTTTCACTTGGACAGCAAAGGGACTCAGCCATACATGTAGATAAATCCATTCTCCCCCGTACTCCCCTCCCATCCAGACTGCCATATAACATTGAGCAGAGTTCCAAGATTCTTTACTGGAAAGCTGGGTTAATTAAAGAAGATCACACTGTATAGGAAGGGAGAACTATAAATTGTCAGTTAACATAGTTTTCCCTCCACAGTTCATGGGAAAAGAACTTAACATATACACTCAACAAATACATGCCAGCTGTCCTGCTGAGGTGCCCAAGACAGATAAAATGTCCTACATGTTGAACTTTCATTTGAGAAGCAGATAGACAGGAAATAAGTAAACATATATACATTGACAACATAATTAGAGATGGATGAGGTGGTACTTTTGATAGCCCTTTCGGGGAATGGTGTCAGTTCTATCATTGTGAAGGAAGTGATGTGTTTGAGCTGAGACCTGAAGGGTGGGAAGGAGCTAGTCTTCAAAAAAGCCGAAAAAGAGTTGCAGAAAGAGACCACGTGAAACTGTTCCTGGGGTTCCCTGCCCCTCAGGTCACTGCCTTATCACTGATGTCACCCTCTGCTCTCCACCTGCTCACAACAGTGGCCGCCGATCATTCAGGACAACTCAGTCCACGGGGATTGGCTTTCCCCTCCAGGAAGAGCCTGCTTCTCCGTCCCTGGAGACGTTTAGTATCATCCCTGGATGGTGGGTTCTCTTTGAACCAGCGGTTTCACCACTAGACTGTGACGGCCTTCCATTCACGGACTCTTCCGTCCTTTCTCATTTTCTAGGAACTTGACTCGATTTCTTTAATTAGTGAATCTACAATTGTTTCTGAATGGCAGAGCCTTTTGATGTATAATTAATTAGAAACCCTCTGTTTTCTAATTCTGTTCTGGTCACCCCCCCCCTCCCCCGGCCCCTCCATTTTCTCCTGATCATATTGTTCGAAGCCTCAATTACATGAAGGTCAGAAGGCCTCTGACTAACTCCAGATGCCACTGGACTGGCGTTTAGGGCCATTTCAGGAAGGTAGGTCCGCAGACACCCAAGTGCAGTCGGAGACCCGGAGTGCGGGCGCCCCGATGACGTCACTCCAAGGCTGCCGGCTCAGCACGCGGCGTGACGTCACGCGGGCGGGCCAGGCCACCATGAGGTCATCTAGTGGGTGCGGCCAGGCCGAATCCCCAGTGTCGTCACGGGAGGGGGCGGGGCCAGAGCGTGTCAGCGAAGCCGAATCAAAACAAGCGCGAGACCCGCCTTTTCCCTCCGGCTGGAGGGCGTCTTGCTCGCGCCCCGAGCCCGCGGCGCCCGCGCGGCTGCGAGCCTCGGGTGACCGCGCGCCGGCTCCAGGAAGCCGGGGAGGGCGCGGCAGCCGGGATGGCGCGGCGAGGGCCGCGCGGCTAGACGGGCGCCAGCGGAGCCGCCGGCCCGCGCCCTCCGTTCTCGGCCTCCCGAACCCGGCGTCGCGCCGCTGGGAGCCGCCTTCACCGACGCGGGGCACCTGGACGCTCGCGAGATGCCCAACCCCAAAAACAGTAAAGGCGGCCGCAAAAACAAGCGCGCCAACAGCAGCGGGGACGAGCAGGAAAATGGAGCCGGGGCCCTGGCAGTGGCGGGCGCGGCGGGCGCGGCGGCCGGGGGGGCCCTGGCGGCGGCGGCCGGCTGCGGAGCACCGGCGGCCGGCGC